>NC_090272.1:3767142-4395000 GCF_040414725.1 Anabrus simplex | reverse complement strand
TTAAAGGGGCCTAACATCTAGGTCATCGGCCCCTAATGGCACGAAATGAGACGAAATGTAAGGAAGATTAAAAATCCATAATACTCCACTGATCAGAATTCAAAACGTGAGGACGAAGAATAAATGGACGGATATGAAGTTCAGTGGATCCGACTCACAATGCCCCACTAGCGTTAAATAATAGTAGTAGGGCCTACTGACCAAGGGAGTGCTTCTAAAGCACAATACTAAACCGATGATGCTTGTAGTCTAAACGGGTCCAAAATCCAGGTCATCTGCCCCTCATAATGGCACTTGTTCGTTTGTTTAGTCCTCAGCCCGAAGGCTGGTTGGATCCTCAACAGCTCTGCCATCAGCTGTCATAGATGGCCTAGGCATCACTGAAGATGCGTACTAGGGAAATGCGGAGTGAGGTAGTTTCCCGTTGCTTTCCTCACCGAGCCAGAATTTGCTATTACATATCAGTCTGCCAAGTCCACTGAAATGCAAGCACCAACCAACCCTATGAGCAATATTTTCACACCATTTATAGCAGGGACTGGGCGCAGAAGGAATGGCAATACTAGCATCGCTCATACCTCAGTCACTTTCATATTGTCAAAGCCAAGGACAAAGCTGAGACAGATCAATGAAAGTAACAAGATTGCTCTAGCCCATACCAGAAGACATAGTGCACTGTAAACACTACGTCCGCCAGCAAATCGCTAGGAAAGTAGAACCATGGTATTTGTCAAGTAGCGTAGACTTGCGGTATTCCACACATTATTGTACTACTCACAGGTAATGTAATGTGCACATGTAACACAGACCTATGGTGTTTCGCACATTTTGTCGCTATTTACAGGCAACGCAAACCTATGGTGTCCTTCACATAAGTGGTCTAACCACAGGGATTCGCACTATCCCGTGGTGTTCCTCACATAATGGGTACTAATCTTAGGCAAGGCATAACCATAGTGTCGCTCACATAGTAAAACGAATCACAGGTACTGTAAAACGCATCCCGAGCACACACTGTCGCTACTAATCACAAACCTATTGTGTACCCAACATAGTGGTACTACGCGCAAGTGAAAGCAACCCACGGTGTTCCTTGCGTGATGGTACTAATTACAAGTAGTATCATGGTTCTAATTTGATCACCCCTTGGTCGCCCCTTTTAGTCGCCTCTTACGACAGGTAGGGAATACCGTGGGTATATTCTTCGTCTCTGTCCCCCACTCACAGGAGGTTGAGTGTTTGGTCCGCGAGAGGTATTTTATTTCCTTCAAGTCCGCCGGCAAGCGGGTGAGGCCCCCCCTATCCGCCACCTGGGACGCGCCACGTGGGAGTATCACCTCTCCCCCTGCTACGTCAGCGTAGTAGGTTCGTGGGATCAGATTCGATGTCCTGAAGGCAACTTCAGCATTCAAGCAGGCTACCGGGAGCAATCACACAGTGGGAGAGATGTGGCATGCGCCTTATTCAGTCCATTCGGATTGTGAAAGAAGTTAAGGGAAGTCTTCAGCAAATATCTGACATCCCGCTATCAGGGAAGTGTTTGATAAGGTCCTACAACGAAATCCAGTGTGGAAAGAGGTGACGTTGAGAGATCTTTCCCCAAATACAAAAACATTCTTCATGACATAAGAACATGCTTGTTACCTGAAAATATTGAAAAATGTGTTAGTTGTAAATTCCTTCCATAATAATAAGTAGTTTTTTCACGGTTATTTGGTTGCCTTCTTAATACAATGGTGCCTATTAGAGCTTATATACCTGCCTACTTTTACTGTTTTAGTGACCCTACTTCTTCTTCTTTATCTGTTTACCCTCCAGGGTTGTTTTTACCCTCGGACTCGGCGAGGGATCCCACCTCTACCGCCTCAAGAGCAGTGTCCTGGAGCTTCAGACTCTGAGTCGGAGGATACAACTGGGAAGGTGACCAGTACCTCACCCAGGTGGCCTCACCTGCTATGCTGAACAGGGGCCTTGCAGGGGGATGGGAAGATTGGAAGGCATAGACAAGGAAGAGGGAAGGAAACGGCCGTGGCCTTAAGTCAGGTACCATCCCAGCATTTGCCTGGAGGAGAAGTGGGGTACCACGGAAAACCATTTTCAGGATGGCTGAGGTGGGAATCGAACCCACCTCTACTCAGTTAACCTCCCGAGGTTGAGTGGACCCCGTTCTAGTCCTCGTACCACTTTTAAAAATTTCGTGGCAGGGCAGGGAATCGAACCCGGGCCTTCAGGGATGGCAGATAATCACACTAACCACTACACCACAGAGGCAATTGTCCCTGACACGAATCAGAAACAACAACAACAACAACAACAAAGCTATGTTACATCTCCAGCCGACAAACATTTTTCCGGGATCATTCTCAAACAAACGAAATCAGTGTAGAATAACTCAACCTAGGAGAAGCTGCAGCGCAGTGAAGCACGAGCCTCGGCATAAAGTAATCACATCCGTAAAAGGAAATGAAAGACTGTCAGAACGAACAAAGGTAGAGTTCAAGGTCTACCGCGGACCATTGCGCAAGGATTGGCTTGTTGAGGCGGGGAACCTTGGGGCTACACCACGGCACATTAGCGGCAAGACCATCCTGTCCTTGAAGAGTCTTCCAATCAGCACATGTTACCTGCTCTTGTACCGTGGAAGACGTTTTTAACATGGATATGTTTTTTGGCGTCCCTCGAGGGAAAACAGATAAAGAAGACGAATAAAATGGCTTTGCCTGGGGTCTAGTTCAGCGTGGACAGAAAACCGTTCTGCAGATCCTCAGATATCATGTCAGGACTATTTCTGTTAACGTCACGAGGAAATGCATTCCAATCTTAAAATGAAAATACTTGGACGAGTTGGTAATCGAACCAGAGTCTCAAGTAAAATCCGTATGAGAGTGGATAAGGAGACAGAACTTGTTAACTCTCTGAGGGGTCAGGAAATTGAGAGCTTTTTACTTGTACTGTGCTCTTCCTTTTCATCGTTTCTGTTGGACATCGTTCATTCCCGACCCCGCCGGGCTGAATAGCTCAGGCGGTAGAGCGCTGGCCTTCTGAGCTGAAGTTGGTGGGTTCGATCCTGGCTCAGTCCGGTGGTATTTGAAAGTGCTAAAGTACGTCAGCCTCGTGTCGGTAGATTTAGCGGCACGTTAAAGAACTCCTGCGGGACAAGATTCCGGTACATCGGACCAATAACATTATTATTATTATTTCGATGTGCTAATGCGACCTTAAATCCGTAGCAAAATAATAATAATAATAATAATAATAATAATAATAATAATAATGAAATATAGCTGGGCGGCAGTTAAGTGATGAAATGAAATGAAATGTCGTATGGCTTTTAGTGCCGGGATATCCCACGACGGGTTCGGCTCGCCAGGTGCAGGTCTTTCTATTTGACTCCCGTAGGCGACCTGCGCGTCGTGATGAGGATGAAATGATGATGAAGACAACACATACACCCAGCCCCCGTGCCATTGGAATTAACCAATTAAGGTTAAAATCCCCGACCCGCCGGGAATCGAACCCGGGACCCTCTGAACCGAAGGCCAGTACGCTGACCGTTCAGCCAACGAGTCGGACAGTTAAGTGATAATGACGTAGAATGACTCTGCGTACGCAGTATTGCAATATTCGAATAATTATATTTTAAAGTTATAGTCACAGTTTAGACCGAAAATTAGTTTTGAGGAAAAACAGAATTTCACCCTCTAAAATCAATACAGGTTATATAAAAAAATTGTTAATATTTCTGAATCGGCATTCGGGAGATGGTGGGTTCGAATACCATCTCCGGCTGTACCGTAATTAAGAGCACGGCTGCAACCTTCCTAGCCCTTTCCCATCCTTCCATCGCCGAAATGTTTCGTTGTGCTAGTGCGACGTTGTCCGGCTCCATGGCTAAATGGTTAGCCTTTTGTCACAGGGGTCGCAGGTTCGATTCCCGGCAGGGTCAGGAATTCTAATCATAATTGGTTAGGGCCTAATTCCGCTGGCACGGTGGCTGGGTGTATGTGTCGTCTTCATCATCATTTCATCCTCATCACGACGAACAGGTCGCCTACGGGTGTCAAATCAAAAGACCTGCACCTGGTGAGCCAAACATGTCCTCGGACACTCCCGGCACTAAAAGCCATACGCCATATCATTTCATTTTTTTACTGCGACGTTAAATAAAAAACAAAATACTTGTGAATCGCTTGTAACGGAAGCTTTTAGCGTGGTCGTCTATGTATAAACGTGCTTGTTGTTAGTAGCGGCGAGCCCCCTCCCCCCCACCCCCACTTTGTGGGGAAAGCATTACATTTTAGCCGTCTGAAAGTAGGTATTATAGGAATTATTTGAAAAGAAAAGCGGTCCATTAGTGCGGTTAGATGCCCCCTCCCCCCTCCGGAGAACCGGGTTGGATTCTCGGCTCAGCCACGAAATTTGAAAAGTGGTACGAGGGCTGGAACGGGGTGCACTCAGCCTCGGGAGGTCAACTCAGTAGAAGGGAGTTCGATTCCCACCTCAGCCATTCTCGAAGTGGTTTCTGTGGATTCCCACTTATTCTCCAGGCGAATGCCGGGATGGTACCTAACTTAAGGCCACGGCCGCTTCCTTCCCTCTTCCTTGTCTACCACTTCCAATCTTTCTATACCCGCCGCATCTCAGGTGAGGCCACCTGGGCGAGGTACTGGTCCTTCTCCCCAGTTTTGTCTCCTCGACTCAAAGTCTCACACTCAGGACACTGCCCTTGAGGCGGTAGAGGTATGATCCTTCGCTGAGTCAAATACAGTACGTGCCACTTCCAAATTTAGCCTTGTTAAAATGGGAGACAAGTCGCAACTGGTGCTTCTAGTGGCTTGACCTGAAAATTCGCGCTAAATTCAAATATCAATGGAAATTTATATACGGAAATGGATAAATAAATTACGTCTAGAAAGAAAGTGGTACTAAGATATTAACTTCAAAGTTGCTAAAGCAATTCTGGATAAATGAATGAAGAATTATTTAACAAGTTATTATTTAAAGACTGAAATTAGACATGTAATCAAGATGTGAAATGGAGTGCTGTGAAAGGGCTTGATCTTTCATTTATGCATTACATTTTTAGCTTTAGAATTCCTGCCTGAACGTTCACGGCTAGATCTTTTTTCTCATTAGTAATACTTGCCATAATGCCATTACATTAGGATAAAGCAAATTTGCATCATCATATTGTTTCAAGAAAATATGTACATTTCCTAAATCACCCATATTCTTCAGAACTTGACAACGCATTACGGCATTCCAAATGGGGTAACTTGGAACACAACCAGCCACACACATATGCATATGTATTTCCCTGAATTAAATCAAATCCACAGATCACACCTACAACAATACATCGGTATTGAAGGTTAACTGCTGCACTATGCAATAAAATAAGCGTATTATATTTTAAACCCGTTAAAATATGGGTCGAGCAGGTCAGAAGATTATGAAGTACTATAAAAATGTCTTTGTCACTGGAAGAATATATATGCAAACACAATATTACTTACATTTTCTTGTCACGAGGGGAACGGAAGAAAGTTCGCGCATTCTTCTCTACTTCATAGTTACTGCAGCCAAACACAGCACATTCCTTTCTCCTCATGTTGAGAGGAGATGTCAAGGAATGACACACGCTACTATTTAATTACGTCAACTCACTGAAAACGCATAAATAACGCCAAAAACTTCACACACAAATACACGTGCTCTTATGACAGAATCAGTTCTCAGGTCTACCCGCTAGAGAGAGCTCTAATAGCTGTCCCTCGATATCTCGCTGAGTGTCGCTCTGCTGTATTTGGCTGAGTCCCAGGGAAAAACGAACCCTTGAGGGTAAACTGATTAAGAAAGAAAGAATAAAAAACAATTTGTACAAGCCCTGTTGGCTTATCAGCTAATTCTTTCCTTTATTTTACTTATTAACAAAGTGATTAGGGGAAATACGCAAAAATGTCGCTCGTCGTGGCTAACAGGCACAGCAAGTAGTGGCGGGTAGCCAGGATCATGGACACTGAGGTATGATTCACCCGCACGCATTCGCCAGTGTCTCTCGTGTCTGTTAGATGTGTAGTCAGACACTACATCATCTTTAATTATATAATCACGTCGTACTTCTATTTAAGTGTAATACATGTATAATGTTGTTCCTTTGGTGAAAGTTTTATGATACCCTATATTTCTGAATTTAAATCTTAAAAAACTATTGTTGCCGCACTTAAGTTGGTAAACCGTGAGCCTTTACCTCGCTGTGCAATCTGTAGCTTTTTTTCTCTCTTTTTTTTTCAGTGTAGATGTACACAACCCCTCCGTCCTCTATATCTCACAAACCCGGGTACGTTATGTTGTCTCTACGTGTTTTTACCCCCCCCCCCCCCCCATCCCCACTTTTAATTCCCAATCCACGCTACTGCTTGTTATTAATAGAAGGGTTGCCCAAATTTAACTGGGTCTTTTGTTGGTTTCTTTAATGGTTTATTGTGTAAAATACATTAAAATACTTTTCGACGATACCAGATGTCCTTATGATGTACAGTACATAGCCATCCACCGACTCACGCATGCGCAATGTTCGCTTTCTTTAAATAACGGCTCAGTTTTCATATCTGTCCGGCCCCATGTTGGCCTGTGGTACAAGGGGTCCCGCGTTAGATGCTCGATCGGGTCGGGGTTTTTTAAATGTCATTAGTTAATTCCTATAGCTCGGGGGGATCGGTGCTTGTACCGCCTTCAGCATTAGATTTCATCTTACATTGGGCCACACCATCACGTGGAGGCCACACGACATTATTATCATAAAATTGCCAGATTCCTGCTGAGAATCACTCTATTCATCAAGCTGTAGATGGCCTATATAACGGTACAACCCACTCCGTTTACGATGCCGCAGTTCACCAGAACAACACCCTTTTTACTTCCACTACTCTGTACGGAGATGGTTTCTGCAACCTACGGAGGCAAGCTACTGACAGCAGTAGTTGGCACGTGAGCAGGGAAGACGGATCTAACACTATGCAATCGTCACCAAGTTTAAGGTCAAGATGACCTTCCATTATCTTTCCACTTGACAGGAGGAATTCCCAAGAATGCATCTCCTCTTGAGCAATAGAAATAAAAGCATCCGCCAGCTAAAGTACTGCATTGAGTGGCAAGGTAAGAACTACTACAGTCACACGTTATGTTCTTTACTTCTCTAGTTGCATGACAGTCAAAATGTCTCACTACCATGGATAATAATAATTAAGTCAGAAATAAAGAGCAATCATATCCTAGGACCAGAAGCAGAGCTCTTACAAAAACTCAGCTGTGGCATTTACTGGTTAAAATAGATATTAAATTATTATCCATCATTATATATAGATAAAATTGACTTCACTGACTGACTGACTGACTGACTGACTGACTGACTGATTCATCATCGCCGAGCCAAAACTACTGGACATAAAGAAATGATGTTTTCGAGATACATTTATATTGCAGTGTAGGCGCTCACTAAGGAAGGATTCTTGGATATTCCGTTGCTAAGGTATTGCTAAGGAGATGAAATGGTGAAGCAGCGGGGGGAGGGGGCTGAACTGTTTAAATGACTATATCAATATCTCAAAAACTTATCAGTTTACAGATGTAAAAATTGATATCTGGAATCTCCCTTAAAACTAAAGAAACACGTTCTTTTTGTTTTCGGAAAATCCACTTAAGGGCGAGGGGTGAAAAAGACCGAGAAGTGTGCTGAATTTTTTTAAAATGAGGATACTTATATCTAAAAAACTGAACATTGTTACATCTTTTTGTTTTCGACTTGCGAGAGGTCTGTTTTCCGCATGTCGCATGTTCCAGAGTTACCTCTGCCAGCGGCATGGACATCTTAGCCCCAAAAAGCAATACCACAAACGTAGTTTACAAAGAGATACGGGGGGTAAAAGAAACTCAATTATTCGGTGAGTTTTTATACTTAGGAATTTTCACGTAATGTCTTAGTGCAGTGCCGAGGAACGATTATTTTTTATCAAATTAGGAATTCCACGCGAACGAAACCGCAGAGTCTCACAAACTCGACGTAATATGAACCGAGGTTTACGGACTCGTCCAGCTTCTTGCAATTCTATTTACGTTTTACCCTTCACCCAGTCTCATTAACGTATCCGGTTTCATTTCCATCATCACATTCTTTGTTTCCTGTTTCTCTAACTCGACAATTTCACTGGTAAAACAATACAGCGCTCAACTTGAAAACTTTCTCACAGAGTAACCTAATTCACTTAGAAATGGCAAGTCCAGCTCATGGAAAAGTTAAATGAAGGAAATTCGTGCTGGTAATAGATGCCATTCAATCTTCACAATTCACCTTTCAGTGGAAAGTTCACCCCATACAATGACCGGAATCAATTAATCAATCACTCTGATCTGTAGGCTATATACGGCTCAAAGACGCTGGAAATTTATCGAATATCTGCTTTGGTAAATTATTCCGTTCCCTAATTCCTCCTCCCGCAAACGAATATTTGCCCCAGTTTGTCCTCTTACCCTCGTATAATGAACTGCGCTACTTTTAAAAGTTCCACTCAAGCTTATTCGTTTAATGTCATTCCACGCCATCCCCTGAGAGCTGGGAGCATACCGCTTTTTCGAGAAGCTCGTCTCCTTACTCCCAAATCTTCCCAGCCCAAAGTTTGGAGAATTTTCGCAACACTACTCTATTGTCTGAAATCACCCTTTGGATTCTCTCCAGTTCTCGAATTAAGTCATACACTGTATCCATACGGTATAGCAATTGGGGTCTTACGAATATCTTTCACACCCTCACTTTTTACATTCTTAGTAGCCTACTACCCCTAAATTCCCTCAACAACATAAAGAGATATGTATCCTTTATTTATCCCGTTTATGTCATTGCGTGAAATACTCTGTACAAGCCACTTTCGATCAGAAATGTGTTATGTATTGCAATGTGTTATTGCTCCTAGCCATACCGCTCGACCAGCTTAAGTACAATGAGAACGATCTCATGATGTACCCACTATGAAGAAAGGAAAAAATCTTCTGCAAATGTCGAGTTACCGAGAATAGTGCTTCTTGGACTCTGATGAAATAATAATAATAATAATAATAATAATAATAATAATAATAATAATAATAATAATAATAATAATAATAGACTAAAATAACAAACTAATAACAATAAAAATTACCATCATCTATTTGTAATGTAAATAATCTACTAGTAGTAAAATTCATATTTTACTTACTCGCCATGTCCTCCGAAATCCCCTCCAAATCCTCCATGTCCTCCATAGCCACCTCCTCCGTGCCCTCCATAACCACCTCCTCCGTGTCCTCCATCTGCTCCGTAGCCACTATCTTCGAAACTACCGTCATCTCCACCATAGCTACCGCCGCCGAATCCTCCATCTCCTCCGTAACTACTGCCTCCACCTCCGTACCCACTACCCTTACCTCCTCCAAATCCTCCACTTCCACCGAATCCACCACCCTTGCCCCCTCCAGATCCACCACCGAATCCACTGCCACCTCCACCTCCACCTCCACCACCGCCGCCTCCGCCATAACCGCCACCTAGACTTCCATAGCCTCCTCCCCCAAGTCCACCTCCGCCAATTCCACCTCCACCATGATGTCCTCCTCCAAGCCCACCTCCGCCTTGATAGCTTCCTCCTCCAATTCCACCTTCATGTCCTCCTACAAGTCCATCTCCTCCATATCCACCTCCACCTTGATAGCCTCCTCCTGTTCCAATTCCACCTTCATGTCCTCCTCCAAATCCACCTCCACCAATTGCACCTCCACCAATTCCTCCTCCACCAATTCCACCTCCCCCATATCCACCTTCATAACCTCCGCCTAGACCTCCGAATCCTCCACCTCCAGAGCTACCCTTGGCACTACTGCTGCTACTGCTCTTGCTAGAACTGGAGGAACCAGATCCTCCAAATCCTGAAGAACCACTGTGAGAGCTGCTGCTACTTTCACTGGAGGAGAGGCTGGAAGGGCCGCCGAATGCGATGGGGCCAGAAGAACTGGAACTGGAGGACTTGCTGGAGGAGCTACTGAACGATCCACTTCCACCATAACCACCGGGACTGCGGCGTGATCTGGTGGAAGGAATTTCCTCCGTCTCTCCTCGCAGGAAGAACACCAGAGCAGGTACCACAGGGGACGGAGATGGGTCCTGTCGCCGGTACTGGTCTTCCTTCACCACCTCAGTCACCTGCGGGGAAAATGTTACATAAATAACTGGTTACGCCCCTCGTATTCTATTCAGACACCCATTGTTAGTTGACAGCAGCTGGTGCCAAGATATTGAAAGAATGGCTGACACAAGTGAGTGTACCATTGAGGAACGTTTGCTGGCCACTGTGTGGATTCATGAGCGTAAAATTAGTGGCAAATCAATTAAAAATATGAGGGATGATTTCGTCGCGCGGTTTGTGAAAGTAGAACCGACAAAGAAGGCGTTGTTAACGTGGGTAAAAAAAACCCGTTTTAACGGGCAGTATTCGCGACGCGCCGAGAAGTGGAAGACCATCCACCAGACTTGAATTTTGAGCTGACATGGAAAAATCTATCGAACAATCTCCGGTCAAATCCATACGAAAACGTGCGTCAGAGTTGGGGATACCGGAATCGACCACGAGGAAACACATCAAAGTCCACTGAGTGTCAATGAATGATCAGGTGATGATTTGATGCTGCAACAATTCCAAACAATGGCTCAGAAGGCAGAAGTCATGTTCACTGACGATCGCAGCTCCCGTAGTCGCTATGTTTATTTTTGGGAAAAGAAAATCCAACTTTTTTACCAAGAAATATTGGCATGTTGGAACTGATGATCTGAAAATGCGGTGCGTGAAGCTTTCCAGACTGTGACCCCTAGGATATTGTTTAATATGAGCATCAGAACACGGCGGCGTATTCAGCTGGGCAGAGACCATGTAGTGACACAAACGGATGTTTTATACTCCTAAGATGTAAGTAGAAACAAATAAGAAATGAGTATATATCATGTCAGTTTAATTTAATTTAATTTGATATGGAGGTATACGGACTTTGTACGCACCCTGTGATATGTTTTAGTCTAACGAAATGATGTACAAACAACTATCCTTATTTATTTAGTTTTACATTTCTGTGTTTCACATCGGAAAACTTTCAGAATCAGTCTGAACTGGTCTACGTTAGTCCTGGTGTGCAGAGGTCCCGGGATCGTTCCTAATATACTGATCACAGTCGCGTGGACCTGATTAGTTACACACAGATCATCTCAGTCTCATACCCTTTACATAAGGAAACACAACAAAACGTCAAAGGCCAGCAAACTTGTTCTTACCGAGCTCGATAGCTGCAGTCGCTTAAGTGCGGCCAGTATCCAGTATTCGGGAGATAGTGGGTTCGAACCCCCACTATCGGCAGCCCTGAAGATGGTTTTCCGTGGTTTCCCATTTTCACACCAGGCAAATGCTGGGGCTGTACCTTAATTAAGGCCACGGCCGCTTCCTTCCCACTCCTAGCCCTTCCCTGTCCCATCGTCGCCATAAGACCTATCTGTGTCGGTGCGACGTAAAGCAACTAGCAAAAAAAAAAAACTTGTTCACACTCTTCGACTCTCATACTTTGACTGCGGCGACAGCGTACTTAAGAAAGCAATCTTTAAACAAGCAGGAAAATTACAAACCGAGATAATAAATTCTGTGGTGAATACAGAAGCGAGCGTTATCTAAGATAACAGGAAAATTAACTGACGTTGGTCGGGGGCCGATAGGAAACATGAAAGTGAGGAGCTTGCCACAACACAGTGCAAGAAATGTCGGATTCAGCTAGGGAACGCCCCTAGTTCATTTCAGTCGCCAGGATGTATTGTACCACACGTACCTTGTTGTAGACCTTGCTGGGTCCCCTGGCGGGTTCAGCAGGCATGAAGTAGACTAGAGCCGGCACGGGGGCGGGCTGCTCCGGTGGAGGCGGCTGTTCATACACGTAGGGCTCATCATCCCTGAGTGACCTCGCCATGTACTCGTCCTCCCGAACGTACCTCGGCATGTAGTCATCCTCACCTGTAACACAACAGTCCTTTATTTAATACCTGACTTCCGCCCCCCAACAACACAGCAGACCTCTCCTCCATTCATGAGCACCCAACTCCTCGCTTAGTGTACAACCGTCCACTGCTAGGATATGGAATACACATTAGCCTCTTCTAAACGATCTCGCCGGGATTTCCACCTAAGAGCGTGTCAACGTGAGAAAGAATGGCGTACTACTTACGTATTTCCAATAATACGACGCACTAAGTTATGTAGATATTCAGTCTGCTACAAATGGTGCTTGTTATGTTAGAAGCAGAGCCAGCATTTTTATAACATAAAGATGTTTAAAAATGACGGCAAAAATCCAGTCAAATGATCCGAAAACTTAAAAAATCAACATAAATTTTAAATGAAATTTCACAATCAATTTAGTAATAGAGTGGGTATAGTCTATATTTATGTTATAGATATTACAATAAATTGTTGGGTTTTTGTCATGTAAAGAAAACCCCCATCCCATGGCACTACAGACCTTGAAGGGCCTTGGCCTACCAAGCGACCGCTGCTCATCCCGAAGGCCTGCATATTACGAGTTGTCGTGTGGTCAGCACGACGAATCCTCTCGGCAGTTATTCTTGGCTTTCTAGACCGGGGCCGCTATCTCACCGTCAGATAGCTCCTCAATTCTAATCACGTAGGCTGAGTGGACCTCTGGGTAAGAGGCAGGCACGCTCCCCTACATCAAGGAGCCGGCCATGTAAAGAAAATAAGGTGAAATTCTTTACGTTTGACAGAGAAATTTGCTCAGAGTCTTCAGAAGAGTAACATTTCTCCAGTTGTTTTGGAATGTTTGTTTAGTCCCCAGACTGGCAAAGCGTTGTGAAGATTCTCAAGGCTCCGCATTTATCCTCACTTAAAGTTGCGATAATATCCAATATCACACGCACAAATGCTTCAAAATCCTCAAACATGTAAGAAAATTACTCAAAAAGTATAAAATAGTCTAGTAAATTCCATAAAATGACAAAATAATTACGCATAATTTCAGAAAATGACCTAGTAAAGTAGCATTTTTTAATGTGGGAACTATGATAAGCATTTCTGTACAAGTTAGCAATGTCTCAAATGTCATCCAAATATAAGTGAGGGCCTACTTGTTTTCATTATCGCTAGTATACTGTACCTAACGTAATTTAGTTACGCACAGATTATGTTTTAGTCTGTAAGCTACCACATTTCCTGTATTTCACTGCTGATTGAATGGGACTAACATTATTCTTGGTCTAGTAGAGATCATTATAAACCGAGCAGGTGACCTCGCGGCTTGGGTCGCGTAACTATCAGGTTGTATTCAGGACACATTAGGTTCGAATCCCACTGTCACCATCCCTGAAAATGGTTTTCCGTGGTTTCCCATCTTCACGCCAGGCAAATGCCGGAGCTGTACCTTAATAAAGGTCACGGTCGCTTTCCCACTGCTAGCCCTTTCCTATCCCACAGTCGCCATCGCTGCGACGTAAAGCAAATAGTAAACAAGATCATTGTAAAATTGGCTTTATAAAACATAAGGCGACTGCGCAGTGACGTCACTGTTTGCACAACAATTAACTTGTTCGACTGCACCTCGTCAAGAGCAAACGCAAACAGGAGAATTGACTGTGTGGGTTGCGAGTCGTGCAGTAATAAGAGAAAAATACACTTTTCGAGATGATGCTGAGCAAAGGTACAGACGTGGACAAAATAGTAATGCCTTTAGATTCATAACACTTGCTGCACTTCTAACACAAACGCAAGAAATGCAGAATGATTGAAAGAAAGAAAGCTTTTTCAAACTCGCATTCCCTCCCACGGTACTAATATCGTGATTGTTCAGTTGGAATGGTGCCTGAGACAGCAAAATCCCGCTTTAGTCGCAGTGAAATTTGAAGTTGCTCAAATACGCCAGACCCGTGCCGGTAGATTTATTGTCACGTGCAAGAACTCCAGCGGGACAAAATTCCACCATCTCGGCATCTCCGAAAACCTTAAAAATATAGTTAATATGTCGTAAAACTAATAATAATAATAATAATAATAATAATAATAATAATAATAATAATAATAATAATAATAATGTTAATTCCTCATTGGGCTTCGATGTTAGGCTCGTTAAAACCACAAGCATCAATTCCTCACAGTTTGTCCCAGAAGCTGGCGGGTGCGCTGCTTTGGCTCTCTGTCGCCATTTTACACGATCGTGTGGCTGATCAGGGTGTAGGCCTGTAACTTTGAATTATCCGTGCAGGGCGACAAACTAATGTTACTTCGATTTTCCTACCGACCACTGCAAATTAAAAGTTGCTGCTTCCGCTCGAACTACACACCATACGAGCGTGTTATTATTGCTTCTTTCTTTCTTTCTTTCTTTCTTTCTTTCTTTCTTAATCCGTTTACCCTCCAGGCTTGGACTGTCTCTCGGACTCAGCGAAGGATCCCGCCTCTACTGCATCAAGGGCAGTGTTCTGGAGCGTGAGACCTTGGATCGGGGGATAGAACCGGGGAGGAGGAACAGCAGCTCACCGGGATGGCCTCAGCTGCCTTGAGGAGATAGTTAGATACCATCCCGGCATTTGTCTGGAGGTGAAGTGGGAAGCCATGGAAAACCACTTCGAGGATGGCTGAGGGGGAACCGCCTGTACTCAGTTGACCTCCCGAGGCTGGGTGGACCCAGTTCCAGCCGTCGTACCACTTTTCAAATTTCGTGTCAGAGCCGGGAATTGAACCCGGGCCTTCGGGGGTGACAAGTAATCATGCTAAGTACTACCCCACAGAGGCGGATTGCAGTCAGGCAAACATCTTTTGTATTATAATAATCCATAGGTCTATTGTAAATAATAACCAAGTTATCATACTGCTGCGTTCCTTGGTTGAATGGTCTTCCGTTCAGACAGCCCCGGGTTCGATTATTATACGTGTTCATCTGTATACGACATGAACACGAACACAGGGTTGACGACAGGAATCCAGTGTCAACCCCAGGTAAAAAACAACAACAACAAGAAGAAGAAGAAGAACCGAGTTAAAAAGATGAAAAGAAATCAAGAAAGGAAAGAAAAAAGGAGGTTAGCCAAACAGACGCCTTACTAACCTTGCATCAAACATCTACTTTTCCCATCTCCTTGCAGAATCATCACTTCCAAAAATCCTTTAATAGAAAGATTATTCCCTTTGACCAGTAAACTCAACATTCTTCATTTATCTGGCTAATCGCATTCCTCCTGTGCATGGGGGCGCTGCCTGTCGCAAAAAGCGACTAAAAGGGAATAAATGCCAGGGGCTCTCAACTTGGGAGGACGGACCGGGACTGCCTGGCCGAGGCGGTAAAGGCGTCCCGAATGACGTGAATTCGATTCCCCTTCAGAAAGTCGAAACATTTAAGAAACGAGATTTCCACTTCCGGAGGTGTACATGGACCTGAGGTTCACTCAGCCTACACCAAAAAAGAGTATCAGGTTAATTCCTGGGGACAAAGGCGGCTGGGCGTAGAGCGAACCACTCTACCCCCAATAAGTGCCGAGGTTACCTTCCACCGCTCCAAGGGCCACGGCCTGTACTTTGATTTTTTCCTGTCCGACCTACCTTAGTCAACTATTGTTTTCTTAGGGCCCGAAGGTTTCACGGCCTTCATGGCTCTTCCCTCTCTTTTGCCTAAAACTTCATTCTTCCATCTCTCCTCTGTTTACTGTTCGTAGAGGATTTTATTTCCTCTCAAAATAATAAGCACCGACCGAATTGGGCGTGCGGTTAGGGCCACGCAGCTGTGAGCTTATATTCTGGAGACTGGGTTCGAACCCCAGACGAATGTCCTTAATGAAGGCCATGCCAGCTTCCTTCCCGCTCCTAACTCTCTCCAATAAGTCGTAAGACCAATTGTAAAAGAAAAAAAGAAATCACCACCACTCCTCCCGTCACACCCTCTTGGTAACCGTCCATCATAAAGCTACTTGGATAGACGATGTGGGGTGGTTCTCTGGCATGGGAACATCGCCTGATATTGAAGTTAGATACTGTGCAATTTAGTGAGAAATAACTCACACAAATTTTAAAAAAAGATCCACGTAAGAGGAGTTGTATCATGCAGTTGCTGACTCTCCGTGACACTCCTGACAGTTTTGCGAGTGTGTGATCTCCACTCCTCGTAAACTTACTTGCTGCAGGCCTGGACGAGCGTGACGTAAGACTCTATTTTACAGGATGTCACGACAGTAAACTCGCTATACAAATCAAAATACAGCAGGAGCACGCGTAGAATGACAAGGTTAATATCAAAAAGGATGTCTTCACACGTCCGTCCGTCGAGACGAGAAGTCCTAGGTTCATACTCCTGTGTGCGGTTAGTTACCAAGAAGGAAATAATAAGATGTTCCGACTCCTTGGCTGAATGGTCAGCGTCGAGGCCTTCGGTTCAGAGCGTCCCGAGTTTGATTCCCGACAGGGTCGGGCTTCTTCTGGCTCGGGGACTGGATGAATGTGTTTGTCCCAACACTCTCTTCTTCAAATTCAGACAACACACTATACTACCAACAAACCAACAGACAAATACGCAATAGTAATTACAGCCCTCCACACAGGGATGGCGTCAGGAAGGGCATCCGGCCGTTAAAAAGGGTCAAATCGACATGTGCGACACAGTTCGCACCCGCGACCTCACAGGTATGGGAAAAGCGGTGGAAGAAGAAGATCCTGAGTACATAAATGCACATCTCCACTATTTAAAAGGTATTGGCTGTCTCTGTATATTTGCAGACAGAATTTCTAATTCGTTAAAGAAATGTTTGCAGTTTTCTTAAGTTCACTGAACCAGAATTAAGCAATCCTTATTCTTTGAAAATATCTTTATAATTTACTTTCATTTAAAGCCACTTTTTGAAGGGAAAACGTATCGCATGAGGAGTTTCCAACCAAGTCAACTTTTTATATTTTGATGCAGCTTGTGTAAACGTTATAGCAAATTCTGTCACCAGGTAATTTATTTTATTCTCTTTGTAAAGGACAAGTGAAGAAAGTTCATGTTTCCTCCACAACATCTCTGAACCAAGAGGTAAATTACAACAATTATTACTAACGAAAATGTGTTGAGATTTTAAATTTTCTGGCGCAGAATATGTTCATTTATCATTTGAATCCTTAGATTAATTTAATCACAGTAACTGTAAGGCCGGTGTCCGGACATTTCGTACCACGGACATTCCGTACCACTTGATTTTTGAGGACATTTCGTACCACCTAGGTCGTTATCTATCTGCGAACGGTTTTTCCGTAATCTCCAAATATTCACGCCAGGACAATCCGTACCACTTGATGTCAAATTGGAATTCCATGTCCACGCCAGCGGGCGTAATGAGCCTGACATGAACACAGAAACAAAAATAATTTACAACATTTATTGAAGAAAACTTCTATACAATTTTCAATAATAGTCCTTTAAACTATACTTATAAGTTATTCTTTTCCTGCCACGTTTTCCCCACGAACTGCGTCGCACATATGGATTTGGCCCTGTTCTACGGCCGGATGCCCTTCTTGACGCCAACCCTATATGGAGGGATGTAATCACTATTCCGTGTTTCTGTTGTGGTCGGTAGTGCGGTATGTTGTCTGCATATGAGGAGAAGAGTGTTGGGACGGAAATATACAGCCAGTCCCCGGGTCAGAAGAATTAATCAGAAGCGATTAAAATCGCCGATCCGGCCGGGAATCGAACGCGGGTCCCTTTGAACCGAAGGCCAGTACGCTGACCATTCAGCCAACGAGTCAGACTATACTTATTACTTATGTTAACGTAAATAGGCCCTATTATCACAAGAAAGTAGAATTTTTGAAGTATGAATCCTAAAACAAAACAATGCAATAGAAATACACATCGAGTTCAGGCGCAATGTGCCTGACGAGCATAAGGATGGATAATATTACCATTATTGTGAATATTTATAAACTCCTGCATTATTTCATTATCAAGTAAGTAAAATAAAAGATTCTGATGAACTGGCTGATATGAGCTTGGAGGTCGCGGGGAAATAGGATACTACTGAAAGGTGGAGCCCCCCCACCAGCGAATGACGAATACAAGATGAGAATTAACACGTGTGTCAGGCAGATCGTAACACCAGTAGTGGTCACACAGTGCGCCAGTAGTGAACATTCAATATACATATGAATTACATTCGTTTATACTTCGCAATATTTTCCACTCTTTCAAGTGGTACGGAATGTCTTCTCCTAAATATTTTAAAGTCATGGGCTGATACTTCGCAGGTAATCAGACGGTCAAGTGGTACGAAATGTCCGTGGTACGAAATGTCCTAGAACCGTAAGGCCATCTGCACACGGAGCTACTCATTGGTAACTGAAGTTTCCGGCCGATTACTTGAGTGACACTTCCTGTGTATTTCAATGGAAAGCCACCAGTAGTAATCCGTTAGTAACTAGTTTGTAATCAGTTCCAGGTGACTCGCGGAGCCAGTCACCAGCGAGTTTAGTTCCCAGTTAACAAGTGCCTTTTACGATGGCGAGCGAACAAGTTTTCAACATAAAGTTGGTGGGAGAAATTGAAAAACACCCCCTATTGTACAATTATACGCTGAAGGATTACGCAAGAAAGGACATTACGGAGAAAGCATAGAATTATTTTCTAAGGTTTTTTTTTTTTTTTTTAACTGAAGTTCACTTTTCTTACCTGAGGGTTATTAGCACACTTTCCTCAGCACTCACACATTCTCTCACATTTGTATTTCGCTGTCGAATGGCACCACCCGGTGAGTTGGCCGTGCGGTTAGAGTCGCGCAGCTGTGAGCTTGCATCCGGGAGATAGTGGGTTCGAATCCCACTGTCGGTAATCCTGAAGATGGTTTTTCGTGGTTTACCATTTTCACACCAGGCAAATGCTGGGGCTGTACCTTAATTAAGGCCACGGCCGCTTCCTTCGCACTCCTAGGCCTTCCTTATCCCAGCGTCGCCATAAGACCTATCTCTGTCGGTGCGACGTAAAGCACATAGCAAAAAGAAATAAGCTGCACCAAGTCCATATAACTGTGTTTGGTCATACGATAAAAAGAAATAAATATAGCATCCGTTTGTTCGAACCCCTTTACTGCTATGAATAATCTGCAGTGGATGCTCTTTTCAAGATATGGGTGAACCCAATACCTTCTTCTATTTTTTCTCCTGAAATAATGAAACACAATCATGTCTTCTTCGTCACTTGAGTCAGTGGTTGACAAGAAGCCATCTAGCGAGTCCGTACCAAACTTTACAAATGGCAAATCAGGAAGAATCCGTCATCATACAGTAGCTTCGTGTGTGGAGCCGAGTCACTATTCAGTTACTAACCAGTTTGTGACCCCGGTTACAAACCAGTCACGTTTCTAATGAGAAGCTCCGTGTGTAGAGGGCCTAATTATTACGTGTCGGCGCTGGCTTTCTGACACGAGCTTGGCAGGTTCGATCCCGGCTCAGTACGGTGATATTTGAAGGTGCTCTAATACGTCAGCCGCGTGTCGGTAGATTTACTGGCACGTAAAAGAATTCCATCGGGACTAAATTCTGGCACCTCGACGTTTCCGAAAACCGTGAATGCAGTTAGTGGGACGTAAAGCTAATAACGTTATTATTATTATTATTATTATTATTATTATTATTATTATTATTATTATTATTATTATTATTATTATTACTTTATGAATACATAATTTGTAAATTTCAACTAGTCGCGCAACATGAAGGGTCTAGGCTAAAACTGTTTATCAACTCTTAGACTATTAGCCTAAAAATGGGGTAATGAAAATCGCATTTAAATTGTTATTGTAAACGTTCGTAGTTGCGGAGTCACAAAAATATATACATGAAAATCCCGTAACTCTGCTAAATTTTAAAGAAAAAAGTTCATGTATAAATATGAAAAATGTAGAAATGAAAAACAAATAAGAGACGTTCCAGTTTTGTGTACAACAGTTCTCTCAAATTAATAGCGTTTTCACTGCTGAGTACGAGTTACTTGTAACATTTTCTGTTAAAAGAGAATTTTTGTTCCATTTAGTCTCGTCCAGAGTTTCGGAAAGATAACAATTAACGAGAGGAGAAGACGAACAGGAGTAACAATAAAAGGATAAGAGGAATGTGTAGAAAAAGAGGAAGCAAGGAAGAAGAATAGATAAAAGAGATGGAGGAGCTATAGAATAACAGGAGGAAGAAGACAATTTTGCTTTACATCGCACCGACACAAATAGGTATTATGCCGACGATGGCCTAAAAATGGGAAGGAAACGGCCGTAGGCTAAATGGTACAGCTCCAGCTCCAACAGCTGCCTGGTGTGAAAACGGCATACCACGGAAGAACATCCTCAGGGCTGCCGACAGTGGGGTTCGAACCCACTATCTCCCGAATGCGAAGAAGAAGAAGAAGAAGAAGAACATGAGAGGGAAACCATATCAGCAAGAACAGGCGAGAGGAATACCAAGATGAATAATAAGATAATGGAAAATAAGAGAAGAAAACAAAAAGCGAACGCTGTTCAGCCAGAAGGGACGAGGCGACTCAACTCGGCCAACTAGGCCGGGGCCGTTATCTCACTGTCAGATAGCTCTTCAAGCTTAATCACGTAGGCTGCGTAGACGTTCAAGGAACCCTCAGGTCCTTTAAAAGTCCCTGTCCTGCCCGGGAGTCGAACCCGGGGCCTTCGGATGAGAGGCAGGCACGCTACCCGTAGACCGCAGGGCCAGCCATGAACAGTTGAAAGTAAACGGAAATGAGTAACCTGTACTTTATGTACCCCGATGTGGAACAATACTAACTTTGATGGAGCGTCAGTTATGAGTAACACCAAGTTGTCAAGCACGGTACCGAGTTGTGGTCAGTTCATGTGGAATTCACACCCGTGTGGTTTGGATTGCACGTAACGTGGATGTACCTTACGTACAATATCAACAGTCACGTTAACCTACGTCCAGCTCCTTCCCTGAATCATCAGGGTTCAGGGTTCCGAGTTCGATTCCTGGTCGGATCGGGGATTTTATTCGCGTCTGATTAATTCATCTGACTCACATGATTAATTTATATATTTTAAACACTGTTAAGGAAAATAATTATTATCCATTAGAATAGAATATTGGTAATTATAAACGTACTGTAAATAGTAATACTGCAATATGAATAAAGGAATAACGCCCGAGCTTAATCTCACCTCAGTGAGTGAAAATTCCTCTAAGAAAGAGTCGGATTTTGTTTTTTATTTAATATCTGGGTCCTATGTGTCGTTTCATACAAAAGAACTTATTCTTCACCGGATGTTTTTATCACCACTCTTTAAAAAGATGTCCTCTCCATTTGCCAACGTTCTCCTTTCATGGACATAACTGGTTTGCAAATGGTTAAGTCACATGTCAGTTGTTAAAAAAGGAAAGTATGTTGTCCCTTACCGGCACCAGGGTAGTAGAGCTGGTCCTCCTGGTCTGGATAACAGGCCACCAGAGGCGCTGTGAGCGCCAACACTAGCAGCCAAGGTGTCGTCATGGTTACTGTGCAGTCCCGACCTCCGCTAATACTTATATACTGAAGTCAAGGTGAGCCAAAGAGACCAGTGAGAAGTACGGGGGAAACCCACCAGAGTAACCACACACGACAATACTTGAGTTAAGGCCGAGCATTGCCCTTCGAAATGAAGACGTTGATAGGCGGTGGTAGGTCCTCTAACAACGAGTGAATAAAGTCGGACATTCTTTCATTAATCCGTTAATTACTTAAATAATGAAAATAGCTTGGACGTAACACAGTTTTCATCTGTTTAAAAAGTGACATTAAAAACTATGACTCAGCTAGATTATAATAACATAATATATGAAGTAATTCATTCGTTTTTCTCCATGACTGGTCTCTGTGTGACCCGCTGGGGAAAAAAGGACCCAAAATAGCCAAAGGAAATTTTACAGCAGAGCTTTACAAAACTGTCCGGGGGGGGGGGGGATGAAAATTGCATTTCTAGTTCTGAACTGTTGCGCTACGTATGGGCCTTATTAATAAACTGCGAGTTCGAGTCTTCACCACTCGATGTTGTGAAAACTTTGTGCAATTGGTAAGAAAATTAGTGAAAGCTATAATTTTGTTTTTGTTTGTCATAATACAGTTTCTTAATACCAACAGTCAATAATAAATATATCTTTTAAAGTATTGCACCTAGAAGAATGAACTTTTTTTAAAAATGCTCAGAGTCTTACGTCAATTTCAGAACTACACAAATCTCAAAAGTGAAAAATGGCGTAATGGGTCACAATAGAGTTACCACCAGCGATGGGGAAAAATACAAAGAAAACGAAACTGGGTTTAATTCCAATTACATGAGAAATACCTTACTCAGATACAGTTACAAATTACTTCTTCAAAACGTACAGCTACAATTACTCCAAAAAACGCGAGTCTTAAGGAAATTAATGGCATTATTATTTGAATGGGGCAGAAATGGTATTAGCGCCTAAGCGTATAAATAAGTGGATTAATCAATAAAATTAATCAGTCACCACTGGTCTACATTTAGGACAGTCGCTCAGTGACAGATTCCCTGTCTGTTGTTTACCTAGCCTTTTCTTAAATAACTGCAAAGAAATTGCAAATTGATGGAATATCTCCCTCGATAAATTATTCCAATCACCGATTCCTCTTTCTATAAACGAATATTCGCTGCAATTTGTGGTCTTGAATTCCTACTTTATCTTCATATTGTGATATTTCGTACTTTAAAAAGCCCTCCAATTTACTCGTCTACTAATGTCATCTCTCCACTGACAGCTCGGAGCATACCGCTAGCACCACACCTCGTCTCCTTTCTCCCAAGTCTTCCCAGTCTAAACTTAGCAAAATTTTCGTAACATTACTCTTTTGCCGGAAATCACCCTGAACTAATCGAGCTGCTTTTCTTTGGATTTTTTCCAGTTCTCGAATCAAGTAATCCTGGTGAGAGTTCCATACACCGGAACCATACTGTACTTGGAGTCTTACTAGAGACTTATATGCCCTCTCCTTTACATCCTTACTACAGCCTCTAAATACCCACATAACCATGTGCAGAGATCTGAACACTTTATTTACAATCCCATTTATGTGATTATCCCAATGAAGATGTCTCTTTATAATAACACCTATGTACTTACAATGATTCCCATAAGGAACTTTCATCCCATCAACACAGTAATTACAACTGAGAGGATTATATTTCTATTACTGAAACTCACAATCTGACTTTTAACCACATTTATTATCATAATATTGATTGTTGCTCATCTCCCAACATTGTGGAGGTCCTTTTGCAGTTGCTCACAACCTTGTAACTTATTCATTACTCTATACAGAATAACTTCATCCGCATCTCTTATTCCACTTCTTTGCTCATACCATTTGTATACTGTATGCTGTATAATAAAATATAAAGATCCAATAACACTGCCTTGGGGAATTCCCCCCGTAATTATTATAGGATCAGAAAATGGTTCACCTATCAAATTTTGTAAGTAAAAGATGTTACTGATATTTCATTTTGTGCTTTTAAGCATGGACACATTAAGTGGCTATTATCACTAAGTGAGACTATGCGTGATACCTTGGAACTTGCAAACTTATTTTTCTCTTATGTTGTAGTTACTATTTTTAGCATTTTAAATAATTTTACATTTACGTTACAAAATAATTAGTTCTTAAAATTCCCATAGCTGAGCCTCGATTTCTTCGATAAAATTAAATTTTAACACTTTCTGATAAGACGTTCTGCTGGGTAATTTTATTGAATACTTGTTTTAATTTTAAGAACAGCCCAGCGATGGACATTCTCGAATAAGGACTCATTATGCATTAGTAAGGCTACTAGTTTGTTGCCAAGCTCTCTATGATATGTATAGCGGTTACTAGAATGTAGCGATCAGAATCTATCTCGGCCTATATATTAAAAATGTTAACTAAAAACACCTTTGTCCAATCCGTCCGTCCGTTCGACTGGGCCGATTCGCTTTATTTCTGTTTAATTCTCTCCGGAATTACCTGTCAGTGAATGGTGAGACATTGATAAACCTCTAGTTCAGTTAGCATTGAGTAATCCTAAAATCAAATCACTAAATGACGACTCCAATAATAGCAGGCGAAGGCATACCGAGCCCGCAATATATTCAGTACTTAGCCGGTTGCATACAGTTAAGGAGCGAAGCTCAACGAAGTTTTTTTTTTTTTTTTTTTTTTTTTTTGCTAGGGGGCTTTACGTCGCACCGACACAGATAGGTCTTATGGCGACGATGGGATAGGATAGGCCTAGGAGTTGGAAGGAAGCGGCCGTGGCCTTAATTAAGGTACAGCCCCAGCATTTGCCTAGTGTGAAAATGGGAAACCACGGAAAACCATCTTCAGGGCTGCCGATAGTGGGATTCGAACCTACTATCTCCCGGATGCAAGCTCACAGCCGCGCGCCTCTACGCGCACGGCCAACTCGCCCGGTACTCAACGAAGTGACGGCGACTGTAGGCAGACCTGCAATCCACACGAAATAGAATTATTTAAAAATAAAAATTTTAATTAAACTACAAAATAGTTGGTAAAATATCAATCAACATCACACAAAACACATCTACAAAATAATAACTTGACACATGTTTAATACAAGTCCTAAAAGCAGACATTCAAATATACACCAGCACAACGCATGGAGCAATTTCACGTTATCTCACTCACTGATAAGCAATGCTGAGGAGCAGTGGGGCTCCTAAAAGTAAATTACGAGCAAAAATTACATCTCATTAAAAGTCATGATTTCAAGTAAGAAATACCCAAAACAAGTAATTCGACTATGTACTTTTGCACAATTCTTCTTCTTCTTCTTCTTCTTCTTCTTCTTCTCAATATGTTTGCCCTCCAGGTTCGGTTTTCCCTCTGACTCAGCGAGGGATCCCACCTCTATTGCCTCAAGGGCAGTGTCCTGGAGCTTCAGACTTTGGGTCGGGGATACAACTGAGGAGAATGACCAGTACCTCGCCCAGCATGAGTAATTTTTTTTGCACGAGTGGGAAAACATTGCTATATTGGACTGGGGTAATTTGGATGACTCATGCGGACATCCCAGTCTGATGAGTTGAGCTTGTTGTTGTACTAGGAAAGTTCTATGTCTCATGTAAACACCCTAGAGTTTGTTTGTGTCTTGGGAAAAAGAAGAAATTCAGGGCATGGTCTTGACATGAGGATCACTCGTGATTGGCTGGCAAGGATCAATCTCGGCGAATCATGTGAGACCTGAGGTCTTTATATACGGCGACATCACAGCGGAAGAGAACTATAACAGACACTCGGTACGGACAAGGAAGAGTGCTGACTAGGGTTGGGCACTATGTCCCTGTTTCGGCACAATGTGACGGTGCACAGTTATGCTCCGCTGTTCCAGAACACCGAGAGTCAATTATTCCGAAACATTCTCAAGCGAGCCGGAGACACTGACTCGCTGTCCCATCAGAAGCGCCACTCTGCACTGCCCTTCGCCTACTAGCTGAACTGTGCAGCGGGCGCACGGGACGCGGGACTGTAACTGCGCAGTGTAGAGGGAACTTCGAGAGGCAACATTACATGCTCCGCGCCAGTGGGAACTGGGAATGTGCCTGTACGGAACGTGCTGTGTGGTGTGTGCCTGTGTGTAGTTATGGCCATGGTCCAGCATAAAGCTCCAGGGAACGTGAACGAACAGTCGGAACACTGAAATTCACGCCCAATAATCACGTTAAAGGCTGCTTGTAGGTTAAGATTTTTCCGGTCAATATAAAATACACATAACACGGTTACAATGGCAGTGCAGGTGTTTAAAAGTAACCAATTCAAGAATATCTTCACCAGTTGAATGTATTGGCCTGTATTGTGAGTAATTAGTGAGTAATTAATATCTCGAAAATTTCCCTCAACACTTTCTCGGGGATTGACGTTAAACATTAATTTGGACTTTAAGGAAACTTTTAAGCCCAAGAAAAATATGGGTCGTCGCTTTGGAATTAAAAATATAACTGGATGAATACATTGTTGTAGTTTCGTGCTGTTAGGCCGGGCGCACATTCAGAAGCAGTTGGCCGCAGAGCAGGGAAGAGCAGAGCAGAACAGCGCGAAGCTTACGAAACTGCGAAGTGGACGTGAGCGTACATTGCCACGCAGGGTCTCGTCGGTTTTCAGAAATAACATGTTTTCTTTAGACTCTGTGATACTGGGGCATCAAGTATAAAGAGGCTCTTTTTTCTTTTTCTTCAAGCATTCGCGATTTTCTCATTTTATTAGTCATCTTCACAATTTCCCTTGTGCTGATGGCAACGCGGTTATTCAGCTTAAGACAATCGCAATAAAAACAACCACCTTCGCCAGTTTACAAGACTGCACAATATTTCTATGTTACCGAAGTTCGGCGTTCATATGGACTAAGCAAAGAATTTAATTCATGATTATTTTTTATATTTTTTACGTCGCACCGACACAGATAGGTCTTATGGCAACGATGGAATAGGAAAGGGCTAGGAATGGGAAGGAAGCGACCGAGGCCTTAATTAAGGTACAGCCCCCCCCAGCATTAGCTTGGTGTAAAAATGGGAAACCACGGAAAACTATCTTCACGGTTGCCGACAGTGGGGTTCGAACCCCCTATCTCCCGAATGCAAGCTCATAGCAAGGCGATCCTAACCGCACGACCAACTTGCATGGTAAATTCATTAATAGGATCACAGTGGGGGAGAGGGAAAAATGTGTATTTACATATGTACTGCTAGATTTTCATCTAGTTGTCACAAGACACAAGATACTTAAATCAATCAACATTGACAATCTGTTGTGAACGCGTTTGCATTTATATTTGACAAGACATGATAAATGATTTTCCGTATTTATCTCTTCACATGAATGTGATGATGGATGACGGCGATGATGCTCTCCATAATCAGCATTAGATCTTTGTCTTAAATTCTATATGTTGCGAGAACTTGGGTCACGGATTGTTTCATAGATATATGAGGATTACATTCTTTTGTTTGCTGTTTGTTTGACGTCGCACTAACATATCGAAGGTTTTCGGCGACGGAAGGGTGGAAGATTGGGAAGGTAGCGGGCGTGGCCTTAATTAAGGTACAGCCCCAGCATTTGCCTAGTGTGAAAATAGGAAACCACGGAAAACCATCTTCAGGGCTGCCGACAGTGGGGTTCGAACCCACTATCTCCCGAATGCAAGCTCACAGAGGCGCGACCCTAACCGCACGTCCACTTGCTCGGTGGATTACATTTTAGGCCTTTCTCTAAACTACCTTGTTACGCAGCGTGAATAAAATGATTTATAGCCTAGACTGTAGTGCCTTATTCCCCGAATTTACATACCGATTTTCATTAAATTCTGTTCAGCCATTTTCTCACGAACATACATACATACATACATACATACATACATACATACATACATACATACATACGTACATACTCCATTGCAGACCACATGATTCACATAGTACCTACAAAACATGGTGAGACTGAATGGCTGTGGTAATTTTCTCCTCCATTTCTTAACTAACTGCGTGACACGTGCGCAGGAAACTGTGTTTCGAAGACTGCGCGTGGTAGGCGGAAGTAGGTGCGGAACCGGCCTGCTCTGCTCTGTCCTGCCCTGTCTGTCAACTTGCGATGGTGCAATGATTTGTGTGGATTACAAAAATCTGCTCTGCGCTGCACTGCTTTAGCTGCTTTTTCTGCGTCCCAATGTGCGCCTTATGCTCTCTGCACTTCGAATTCCTTCCCTCTCAACTTCCATTTACTTTCTTCAATATCTCGAAAATTTCCCTCAACACTTTCTCGGGGATTGACGTTAAAAATTGGAATTAAAAATATAACTGGATGAAAACATTGATGTACTTTCGTGCTGTTATGGTCTCTGCACTTCGAATTCCTTCCCTCTCAACTTCCATTTACTTTCTTCAATATCTCGAAAATTTCCCTCAACACTTTCTCGGGGAATGATGTTAAAAATTAATTTGGACTTTAAGGAAACTTTTAAGCCCAAGAAAAATACGGGTCATCGCTTTGGAATTAAAGATATAACTGGATGAAAAAATGTTGACACTCCAACACAGGGCGGCACACAGCCGGTATCGACAGACAGACAGCCAAGGCCAACTAATCTATCTAGTGCGGCCTTGGCACAGCACGTTCGGTTCAGGCACATTCCAGCTGAAGCGGAGCATGTCCTGTTGCCTCTCGAAGTTCTCTCTAGGACACAGTTACAGTCCTGTGTCCTGTGTCCCGTGTCTCGGCACTCTGTACCGAAACACTCCGCCTCAAGTTCCTAATGTTGCTGAACAAGTGAATGTTCCGGTCTGCCCAACCCTAGTGCTGACGCTGTACGAGAAGGAAGTAGTGCGGACAGACTGTACATCAGATAACAGATCATTAGGATATCTTAGCACAGTCCTATTCGAAGTGTGACGCTTTGGCAAGACGACGGAATTTAGCATGGGAGATCTTCAAAATGTATCAATAAAGTAGTGCTGATACACGGCTTCATTGTGACACGGCTACAATGAACTGGACTTCAAACGTTCGTGGAGCGTAGTCTTGTTATGCTCGCGGAAAGTGGCTGATCGACAAATTGTGGAGTGTTTACGCATTAAGTATTGTAGAACTTGTGGCGGCTTGGCATTATATGTTAGTGAAAGCTATCTCAGACTTTCCATAATTTATGTTCAGGATCGACAAGCGTGTGTTACTCAAATGTATATATCGTTACAACAAGTGTTTAAGTCTGTGAACTCAGTATTACGCAGTACAGTATCTGTGTGATGTTATAACTGCCGATTATGAGAATCGACAAGTCGTATTGATACAGAGATGGTGAAGGGTATTTATCTACATATATGTACATTGTTCATCGGACTATCTACAAATGGTAGCTTAGTTCTCGCTTTCGTTTTCCCACTGTTTTCATTATTGTTGTTGTTGTAAATATGGAGTCTTCCAGCAATCTTTTGTGTGTGTATTATATGTATAATTATGTGTGTTGATGAGGTGCTCATGCACGGATTTTGTTAAGAATATAGTTAGCTATTTTACAATCAGTGGAGTTATTGATGAACCTAGGTGCAGTTCCTACCTATTTAGTCGTTTTCAGGAGGGTAGGTAAGGTCTGAAGCAGATGTACCAGTACGCAGCATTATGTACACGCCCTGGGATATAAAGAATTATCATGCTCTATCAAAATTCGAGGGATCCATTCTGGTGAACTCTGGCGCCCATACTACGAACATTTCGATTAACTATTTTTATTAATTTAATTTATTTCAAGTATTTTGAAGTTTTCGAGTAATGTTATTTATTTATATATTTTATTATTATTTATGGGAATTCACAAATTCCACACATGTCTAATATTTGTGCATATTCGCTGTGAGGAAATTTCTTTTCCTAACAAAGGCTTTCTTTCATTGTGATAGTTTGCATTTTATAAGCTCCTAACTTCTGTCATCGTTAGATATTTTACTAAAGTAACGATATTCATCGATACCCTTTACGACTGCATTTCCCTTTAAAAATATCGCCGAAAATAACATAATAAACTGAAGAAGAATGATTATCCAGGAACTACTGATACATCAGATAACAGATCATTAGGATAGCTTAACACAGTCCTATTCGAAGTGTGCCGCTTTGGCAAGACGACGGAATTTAGCATGGGAGATCTTCAAAATGTATCAATAAAAGCGATTATGAGAGTGACCAAAGGTAAAACTGGCATATAAAAGATACAGGATGATCCAAATGTCCGTTAACATTTCACGAGGCAATAGTTCACAGAATATTGGGGGTATCGACATGGCATAGGATTTTATTGGCAACAAAATAAAGTAACTGTGCTCTAGTCAGCTTCCCAGGAGTGTATGAAGTGTGGCATGTGAGCAGAGTACACAATAGCACGTAAGTCATTATTAGAATAGGATAAAAAAATACTTGTTGTTGTTTAACTTAATATAACCTGATTGCTCAGAGGCCTTGATTTCAAATGTTGACATTTTAATAAGATTTTTTAAATTTTAGTTCATATGTCTTTATGCAATGTAATCTTTCGTTGAAGGGTTAGTTTTTGTTAGAACAGTGATGTCATGTGTGAAGACCAGTGACAGCAGAAGAGAAGGAACACTTGGCAACTAACGTTACTCAATCGATGCGATGTTCAAAGTACAATTTTGAGGAGATCGAGGGCAAGTTCAGATCTGGTGGGTTATTATCAAAACAGCCCACGCATTAAAACTGAGAAACAGGAAAGCAGGGGAGAACCTGCAGAGATCACAAATTACAGCACTGTGATATCCGAAAACACTTTCCGCTTACACTGAAACATCAGTAAGGACGCGTGCACCAGGATCAATACCATTCGTAAAATCACAACTATCATGTCGGGTCAGAGGAAGGTAAGGGGCATATCGTAATATTCTCGGCACATCTGCGCGCACTTTGTGTTTTTCTGCTGGAGGGTGTGCAAAACCACTCAGGAGGAATTTGGCCCATGTTAAACACGTTGACACTGTTTTTCACGAGACAGCTCGAATTATTATAGAATGCCCGTACTTCTGCCAATAACATCCTCCCTCTGAGGAAAATAACAACTCCCGGCAAGAAGAACGGTATCAAGCTGAAATTGAAAGAAAATAGCAAGAGATTAATGCTTGACATCCGTTGTTTGGAGACAACACAACTCAATCATGGTACATACGTGCAGTATGTACAGTATATGTACAAAATGTAGAAAGGAAGAACAGCCCAAAGTGCAGCACGAAGTACATTGTGTCTCTTCTTCTGGTCAAATTTAGCCAAATCTATCTCCTCTCACCAATTGGATTCGTCATATATTCGTTTGTGATCCCATTCTTATGTAACACCACAATTCAAGTGCTTCTATTCTACCTCTTCCTAAGCTAGTTATTGGTGACTTTGACTTGTATACAGTCGCACACTCCACACGGCCTACTCTTGTTCGCTGTGAGCAGAGGGTCCGCCCCTTTTAAAAAATGGAATTACTGGTAAAACAATGCGAAGGGCGTGGAGAGTAAGAGTTGACCAAGAGAAGTCGGAGACTGGCACGAGGAAATGGAAGCTAAAGCCGGCGTCACAAACCCCCCTTTAATTCACCTTTTACTACAGGCAGGGCACTATCCCCACCCACAGGGAGAGGAATAGGCCACGAAGGGCTGGAAAATGAAAGGCTCCCTGGGCTCGGAAGCCTTGAGCGAGTTGAGATAGATGAGCCCGAAAATACTAGTCACAACATTTGAGATGTGGTGTTACCGAGGGCTGCTCAGTATCATGGGTTGATAACAGAGAAGTACTGCAACGCATGAACTAAGAGTTAGAGGTCAAGAGCAACATTTTAAAAAACTTTAGCACTTTGGCCATACTATTCAAAATGATAAATATAGACTGCTTCGGCTTATTTACAAGGTACAATGGAACGAAGGAGAACGTTATGGGCTCAGCACGCCCACTCCCTTCCGAGTTGCTGAGCATCGCCCTCATGACAGACGACATCCAATGAGGATATGGTACCCAGAAGAAGAAGAACGCATCACAGTTGTTGCCGTACGACCCTTACGGAATTCGAAGACGTAATGTTTCATAATTCTTGTTCATATCTACTTCTGAATATAAATTGAACGTCATTGAATGGACGCCCGACATAACTTACAGAGCACGTAGTGTACGAACCTACGTAAATGACCAAATGTATTGAAATACAAGCTCGGGTATAGACAGTAGTCCTAACGTCCCTTCAGATAGGGTTAGCGTCAGGAAGGGCATCCGGCTGTAAAACAGGGCCAAATCCACATGTGCAAGGCAGTTCGCATCCGTCACTCCACAAGGTGTAGGAAAAGCACAAGAAGAAGGTACACAGAAGCCGTAAAAGGCAACCAGCCAGATTAGTTAGTCCGAACGGAGCAAGTGACTGTGCTGTTACGATCACGCAACTATCAGGTTGCATTTGGGAGATAGCGGGTTCGAACCCTACTGTCGGCAGATCTGAAGATGGTTTTCTGTGATTTCCCATTTTCACACGATCACATCCTTCCTACTATTAGGCGTTTCCTATCCCATAGTCGCCATAAAGCCTATCTGTGTCGGTGAGACGTAAAGACAATTTAAAGAAAAGGTTAGTTCGAAACAAATAAGATCAAGAACGTAACAGTCGTAAAGATAGAATCAGTTCATCGGTTATATTTATTTATTTATTTATTTATTTATTTATTTATTTATTTATTTATTTATTTATTTATTTATTTATTTATTTATTTATTTACGTGGCGATGCCATTAGTCTCTCTATAGGTATCATCGCCTACATGTAAATAAATCTGTATTCAATCATCTAAAGTGATTGTCATTTCTCCTTGAGCCGAAGCCGAATGGTGCAGTCTCTACCCGCATCTTTCTTTCTTCCTTTTAATTTAAAATCCAGTTCTCACTTCACGTGTTAGTACAGGGTATACTATATGCGGATTTATTTACACATTAAATGAATATATCTGCAGCTTAGTAAGAGGAGTGCCAGTTAAGGAATCTCGAAATAAACAGATAGATTCTGGGAAACTCCATGAACTCGGTGATTCAGATAACGTCTTCCGTTAAAACACAATAGGTGTAATTTCCTTTCTCAGTGCTCACGGATTATTTCATCACAGAGGATGGGTGTCGGTCATTAGATAATAACCCGAAAGGAGATAACATCTTATCTTAGCAAAGAAGACCAACATCCTCTGAGATGTAAACCGTGTGCCAGTAAGGTGGCATCATGAAAACATTGAGTGTTTTATTGAACTAATGTAATCGAGGATATCCGACAATGAATAACCACAGTTACCCCACAGCAGGTGCTCGGCTGACAGTCTTTACTCAGAATGGGTGATCCTTCCGAAATCTTGATTCGCACTCACCTCTCACTCAGCTACGCACGCACCAGTCACTCCAAGAGCTGTTCCATCTAGGCGGGTTCGAATCCACGTCCGTTGACTGGTATTGGAATGGAGTAGTCGCACAGCCGGTGGTACAACGGCGAGCCTTGGGCGGCTGAAAAGAATCCGATTCTTTTGAAGGGACCATCGGCTTTGGGTGGAGGAGCTTTTTTAGTTGTGTTGTGAATAGATGGGGAATGCGTTACCGTATAGGCCTACCTTGCGTAACACAGTTTTATTCAACTACTTATTTTACAAAATGGCTACCGCTCAGATCATATACAACAAAGGATATCCAAAGATATGTCTCCCAAGGGAAGTAGCGTCTTTATTCATGTCGAATCCCCAACAAGTTGGGTGCTGGTTCCCCTGTGGATGAAGTGCAGGCAGCATCTGTCCTCCAGGTTAGGGACGGGCTCTTGAAACCTGGCACTTACTGTCTTTGGGAGTGGCGAGACCATCATGATAACAGCCTATATGAAGCGTCAAACTGGATCTGAACAAGGATCTAAGGAGTACTACAAAAAGCGAGGTGCATCTCTTGTCTTTCCAGGGAGGTGCAAGAAGTGGAGGTCATGGGTCCACAGCCCGAACCAGGATCTCCCTGGATAAGGGTAGAGGTACTGTGTAGAGATGAGAAGAATGCAAGAATGAGGAATGTGGCCTGCAAGCACGAAGTTCCTGTTCTGCCCAGACAGATCGGCTCTTATCTGCTACATGAAAACATTGATCCACACTTTCAGTTTGCTGGATTACAACTGACAAGAGCGAAGAGTTGCCAGTAGAAGATAATATGAAGTCGGCTGTGTAGTAGCGGACTTGCTGTGCTGACCACTGCGTCACTGGCTCTGCTGGTGAAAACCCCTTCTCCCCGTGCCTCACCGGGCATGTGCATTCTTCTGATCTGCCAACAATAGATTATTACCTTTTGGAAAAATCATGCGCGGAGCCATGAGCTTGAAGGGGAATAAGCAATTACTGTGCTTCTTCCTTGAGATCTTAATCTCCAGAGCCGACGTGAACACCTCCGTAGCAACTAACGAAGTGAACATGTGCCTCCAGCGAAGGAAGAAGGAAAAGAAGTATTAACAATGTGATGCTCCGCAGCACTCGTTATAACTCGCCTTGGTATGTCTGTCTGCTCTTTTCAATGGATTTATGAACATTTAGTAAGAAGCGCGATATGGTATGCCGTAGTTCGTAGTCAGAAGTCATCCATTCTGACGTCGTCATGCCGTCTGTTTGGTAAAAATATATCCATATATTCGCTTTTTTAAAATCTTGTAGTTCTGGATGTAAAACTTGGTATTGTATCGTAGAAGCCAATGGTATTTTTAATCGCAGTTCTTCTATATAGAACGGTTGCCTTGTGACTTCATAGGTATGTCTCGAAGGAGCGCTCTTTTTTGCCACGTAGAGAACTTTTTAAGACGCATGGTCTTCACTCTTTCTAGCGTGGCTAGGTTGTCCTTCGATAGAAAAAGATATCATGATGGGGATCTGTTTGTACGTAAACGCATATAAATTTTTAGGAACGCTCTGTTAAATATATTTGGAAGCTGGGATAGGTTAGAGAATCAAAGAGTATCTAAGAGGAAATACCGCAGTATTGTTCCATCATCAGAGGAAGTGCATACTCTCTGGCCTGACAGGTAGTAATCAAAACATGGCTGCATGCAATGAACATCACATATATCAGAGGATTAATGAAAGTGTTAGCAACCTGCTAAGTACAGAATGGATTGCGGCCTGCAATTATTGGAGTGATTCATTTTAGGATTACTCAAAGTTGGTTGTCTCATGGTTCACCGGCAGGTAGTTCTGCAGAGAATAACACTAAAATGGAGCAAATCGGTCCAATAGAACGGACGGACGGATTTGCCAAACTCTTACGTCCCGCTAAGTAGTTTTGACAGTTTTCGAAGATGCCGAGGTGCGGAAAATTCGTCAAGCAGGAGTTCTTTTACTTGCCAGTAAATCCACTGACACGAGGCTGACGTATTTGAGAACCTTGAAATACCACCGGACTGAGCCAGGATCGAACCTGCCAAGTTGGACTTAGAAGGCCTCAACCGTCTGAGCCTCTCAACCCGGCGATAAACTTGGCCCGCTCATTCCTACTTTTGTTATTTTTCAGTAACTATACATATCGCAAGGGGCTGCTTGGTGGAGGCGGCAAAGGCGTGCTCGGATCAGCCGGAAGAACGTGGGTTCGATTCCGCGTCAGGAAGTCGAATAGTGTAAGAAACGAGATTTCCACTTCCGGAGGTGCACATAGCCCTGAAGTTCACTCAGCCCACACCAAGAATGAGTACCAAGTTAATTCCTAGGGTTAAAGGCGGTCGGGCGTAGAGCTAACCATTCCGCCCCATCAAGTGCCGAGGTTACGAATAGTGGAAGCCCTTACCTTCCACCCCTCCAAGGGTCTTCATGGCCTGTACGTCCTACAAGTTGTCGTAGGGCTGAGGGTCACCCGGAAATTTCCGTGACGTGACGCGACAAAATGTGTAAGGGAAGTGACGTCACAGAACAGTGACCTTGAACCTCTCTATGAAAGTAAATAGCTCGTTGGCGTTTCGTTTCTTGAAAGACATATTCCTGATAATTAGCTTTTCGCAAATTTTATAACCAAAGACGATAATAATAGTCTAATGTTAATTGCTTTACATCTCACTAACTACTCTTTTATGGTTTTCGGAGACGCCGAGGTGCCGAAATTTTGCCCTGCGGGAGTTCTATTACGTGCCAGGAAATCTACGGACACGAGGCTGATGTATATGAGCACGTTCAAATACAACCGGACTGAGCCAGGATCGAACCTGCCAAGTTGGGGTCAGAAGGCCAGCGCCTCAACCGTCTGAGCCCGGCACAAAGGGAGAAATCTTGCGCCATTATCTACAACACTCACTGCCATTTAGCGTCACTACCAACTTTTGCTTGCTAACAGGTTCTAACAAAAGAAACCTGAAACGTGGACCAACACCCGCCGCCATGGAAATTTTCAAGAAGAAAGTAAACAGAAACTAAGAATAAACTGAACAAACATTCAGAGACATAATATTGTAAAATCAACATATCTGTCAAATCTATTTTCTAAGAAGCCTCAAAAAAGGGACTTAGATTGTAAACTGTGGACCTTCATCGTATCGTTCTTGCTCTGTGTTTTAATGTGTACTGCAATCTGAATAACTGTCCTGATGATGACAAAACATGCGCCTTCATTATGTTCTATCAACATTTTGTAAATATAACGCCCCCACCACGCTACTGACGGACTCGCACCTGCAAGAAACATACATTCGCAGCCTCCGCAAACAGTTGGTATAGCACGTAAAGGACGCTCCTATCCATACAACAAAAACCTACACCGCGCCTCCATCACTGTTCCTCACAACGTTTGCAACACGCCAGCATTGCAGCCTCGGTAGCGCAGTAGGCAGCGCGTAAGTCTCATAATCTTAAGGTCGTGAGTTCGATCCTCACCCGGGGCATCATTTTTCATTTTGACTTCTTTACCTTTTATTGACGGTACGAAGAATAATAAATGAGATTTTCGCCATTATTACATTTTTACAAACTTCCAAATACCGTTAGTTCCTCTGAAAATGTTGGTTTACATAAGAAAAGAATTTTGTTGTAAGTTTTATCGCCAAGTTCGAGCATCGTTGACTGGTGATGGTGGTGTTGCGATGTGGGTGGGCATCTAACAGATTTCTGGTGATATATTTGGTGCTTACAAGATAAAATTAATCAAAACTCAGCCTTAGATCACATTAGATTCGTTCCTCTACCGCCTGATAGAGTAAAACGGAACGTAGAAATTGTCTCGCAGGCAGCGTAAATGGTGCCAGTTCAAAATACCTCAACACAGTGACTTATGTCATAGATTATTATTATTATTATTATTATTATCATCATCATCATCATCATCTGTTTACCCTCCAGGTTCGGTTTTTCCCTCGGACGTAGCGAGGGATTCCACCTCTACCGCCTCAAGGGCAGTGTCCTAGAGCTTCAGACTCTTGGTCGGGGGATACAACTGGGGAGTATGACCAGTACCTCACCCAGGCGGCCTCACCTGCTATGCTGAACAGGGGCCTTGTGGAGGGATGGGAAGATTGGAAGGGATAGGCCTTAAGTTAGGTGCCATCCCGGCATTCGCCTGGAGGAGAAGTGGGAAACCACGGAAAACCACTTCCTGGATGGCTGAGATGGGAATCGAACCCACCGCTACTCAGTTGACCTCCCGAGGCTGAGTGGACCCCCCCGTTCCAGCCCTCGTACCACTTTTCAAATTTCGTGCCAGAGCCGGGAATCGAACCCGGGCCTCCTGAGGTGGCAGCTAATCACGCTAACCACTACACCACTGAGGCGGACATTATTATTATTATTATTATTATTATTATTATCATCGTATGGCCTCAGCTACCGTGTGCAGACATTTCGATTTGACGCCATCTGGCTGTCTGCTCGTCAATTTCGACGTTCCGTTTTACTCTAGGCCCACTAGATGGCAGACCGAGTAAACCGGATCTCTCTTGGGCGTCTGTGGCTGAGATTTAATGAATTTTGTCGGGTAAACACCAAATGTGTCACCAGAGATCTTTTACATGCCGACTTCGTACGACATGGAGTATCGAATGGACTTTTTTCCGCCCTTAAAAAATCCGACTACCTCTGCCGGGTTTGAACCCGCTATCTTGGGATCCGAAGGCCGACACACTACCACAGATCCACAAAGGCAGCTATTATTATTATTATTATTATTATTATTATTATTATTATTATTATTATTATTATTATTATTATTATTATTTCCCTTCTTAATCCGTTTAAACTCCAGAGTTGGTTTTTCTCTGGGACTCAGAGAGGGATCCTCACCTCTACCCCCTCAAGGGCAGTGTACTGGAGCGTGAGACTTTGACTCGAGGGATACAAGTGTTGAGGAGGACCAGTACCTCACGCAGGCGGCCTCCCCTGCTATGCTGAACAGGGTCCTTGTACGATGATGGGAAGATTAGAGTGATAGACAAGGAACAGGAAATGAAGCGGCCCGGGCCTTAACTCTGGTACCATCCCGGCATTTGCCTCTAGGGGAAGTGCGAAACCACGGAAAGCAACTTCCAGGATGGCTGAGGTGGGAATCGAACCCCCCTCTATTGAGTTGACCTCCTGAGGCTGAGTGGACCCCGTTCCAACCCTCGTACTACTTCTCAAATTTCGTGGCAGAGCCGGAAATCGAACCCAGACCCCCCGGGTGGCAGCTAATCACACTACTACACCACGAAGGCGTACATTACGTTTTTACAAACTTCCAAATATCTCTGACAGTCACAGTTCCTCTGAAAATATTAGTTTACATTACAAATTATATAGAAAATGGAATTATTCTGTCCCATACATCCTTATTGTAAGGGCTATGGTATTGCCAAGTTCATCAACGGCGAGCAGCGTCATCACGAGTTTACTGGTGATGATGATCTTTCCTTCGACACTCCCATGTCGGCATGTGAAAGATCTCCGGTGACACATTTGCTGTACACGCGATAAAATTAATTAAAACCCAGCCATAGATCACCATAGATCCGTTCCTCTGCGACCTGATACAGTAAAACGGAAAGCAGAAATTGTCTCGCAGGCAGCGTAAATTGTTCATTCGTTCGTAATCTGTTTACCGTCCAGGGCCGGTTTTTCCTCTGACACAGCGAGGGATCTCACCTCTACCGCTTCAAGGGCAGTGTCCTGGAGCTTCAGACTCTGGGTCGGGGGATACAACTGGGGGGATGACCAGTACCTCGCCCAGGCGGCCTCACCTGCTATGCTGTACAGGGGCCTTGTACGGGGATGGGAAGACTGGAAGGGATGGACAAGGGAGAGAGAAGGAAGCGGCCGTGGCCTTAAGTTACGTACCATACCCGCATTTGCCTGGACGAAAAGCAGGAAACCACGGAAAACCACTTCGAGGATAGCTGAGGTGGCAATCGAACTCCCCTCTACTCAGTTTACCTCTCGAGGCTGAATGGACCCCGTTCCAGCCCTGGTACCGCTTTACAAATGTCGTGGCAGAGTCGGGAATCGAACCCGAATCTCCGGGAGTGGCAGATAACCACTACACCACAGAGACGGACTATACTGCATATATACAATATATTATAGTTGCTTTCGGGGAACGGAATTGTCGGGACTTAGCTACTTGCCTGATATCGCAGCGACCTGGTCTTCTGGTGTTGCTAGAATGGTATTTTCAGCTGAGGAAATCCCGTGCTGTCACGAAGGGCATGCCACCTTAAATCTTCGGCCACAATTCTTTCATGCCTCAATGTGTGAATAGACCCTGAGCAAGCGACATAAGCTGAAAGTGGTGATGATGGAGTAGTTCATATTATTTGGCATATTCGATATGTTTGGTATAATCGCAATAAACCAGTACTTCGGGCGGTACGAAGGTGATACGCCAACTACTGTGTTGCTGGAGTTTATTTGTTAATGTCAAATACCAGCTCCAATTCGACCGTGCGCAGAGTCCATTGTTCTAATTACATTTCTCATGACCACTGACCCTCTGTTCTCACGTTAAGCATTGTCAGTACGTAGGTGACATTAGACTGATCAGTGGCTGCTCTGTCGCGCGGTCATAAACAGGAAGGTAAGTACCATATTTACACATTCAAAGAATACTCACGTAAGAGGGAAGGTTCTATTATTTTATTGATGAGGTGGTGGTGGTGATTATTGTTTTAAGAGGAAGTACAACTGGGCAACCATCCTCTATTAACAGTAATCGGAGAGAAAAAATGGACGGGATCCGACACTTCGAAAAATGAAGGCATGGGCCAAAGAAAGAAGGGTGTGAAAATGAAAGACTTCCTAGGATTCACTTACCTAACACCGTCGGGATCGGAAAAGACAAAGAATATTGACCAAGGGAAGTCAGATAGGATAGATGAAAGTGAGGAGCCAGGCACAATTAGGTGGAAGCAGTCCCAGGACTCAGCTAAGGACCCCGTGGTCGCCAACCCACGCTCCAAAGTTCAGAGCCCTGGCGCCCGTTTTAGTGGCATCTTACGACAGGCAGGCGATACCGTGGAGGGACACTTATGTATGGTTTTCGCTGATATCGTGTGCGCTAGTTCTCTATGGCTGGTAGCTTGGTAGCAGTAAGCCGAATAGAAGTTGACTGGCGTAGTAAGATGGCAGCGAGCGCACGGAGGAGCGCGCTTGCTTTAGTTCCTTCGAGCATACAAACAGATATACCGCTTTTCACGAGAGTTTAATCCTGATGTAAACAAATAGGCGGAGTACCTTGTCTACGCACGTGGACATGGACGTAGTTGATTGGAGACGCAACCGTCGCAGTCACTCGACTATATGAGAGCTCGAAGAAAAGTTAGTACGGCGCATTTATTTTATTTTAGTTTATTACATTTAGAGAGTTTGGCAGACTACGTAATCAAATTAAAATATGGTTCTCATATATACCGGTATATGTATGGTTTTGTTTTAATAAAATAGTGATTAAATAACGAGAAATGAAGGCACAAGGTGTGATGTAATACAGGAGGTCTTCTCGTAGTGAGGGAAAGTCTCAAGCTGTAAAGGTGTTGCATCTTGCAGCAGCAGTCAGTGCCAGTATTCATAGTGAAACAAATGGAGCACAAAAGAGGAAAACCACTCAGAAGCGACCATGTGCAGAGCATCGTGAATGTGTTCAATAAACTAAGAGAACAGAATCCAGGTTTAGTCGTTTATTCAGAAGTTCAGATCTTCGCACTGTTGTCGTATGTCATGCATAGCCCTGTACGTCCGAACACGAGACGTTGAAGGGGTGCAGATCAGTACTACACGCTCGGTGAATCACAACTCTTTCTTTTGCGGAGGCGTGGACATAGCATGTTTACATCCGGATAAAACTCTCGTGAAAAGACATATAGAGAGGTCACTCCTTATGTTTCTACCGGCCAAGCGTGGCACCAACATCAAGCTCTGAGCGATCAGCTGATGTAGGGCAAAACAAAGCGGTCTTCCATAAGAAGAGCATTACGGAGTGTTTTTAAATTCCGATTTAAGCGTGCTCCTTATGATTAATTATTGATTTAAACTATTCAAGATGGTGGCAAATGCTATTCCCTTGGAATATTTCCTTTCCTTTATGTATGAAAAGTGTTAAGTATCACTATATAGGTGTAATATTTGGATGTGTTTACATATCAGTTAAGCGTTACGGTGGCGAGATTAGCCCTTACGTGGTTAACTCTATAAGGTCGGTAGATGCTGAGTGGGTTTCGGCCCTTGGGTTTCGTCCCTTAAGTAGCCACGGCTGGTCCGTGGTCCAACAGCTCTGTACTCTGACCGGCCAACCGAGCAGACGAGGAGTGGCCACGGCTCTACCGTGTCTCTACGCCTCTGCATTCGAGAGACGGGACAGGGCTGGACCTCACGGCTGGCCCCAACCGTCGGCTGTCCTGAGAATGGTTTTCCGTGGTTTTCCATTCTCCTGCACTAAGGCGAATGCTGCGACAGTTCGTAGTATAGGCCACGGCCGCCCAGCCCCTCACCTTCTCCGCACATCTCCTTCACCGTAACAACTCTCCCGGCCTGAGCGACGGCGTCACCGTCTAAGAGGCCCGCCTCCCCCTTCAGGGGAGGAATGAAAACGTTTAGTAGTAGTAGCAGCATAATTACCACTTTTCTATACACTAAAACGACGCACTATCAACTCTACGCTATAAATCACACATTTACAAAGGAATTAAGATGAAACATATCAATGAAAAATCACTAATTTAGTTATTTCACTCGCTGAATTGAAACCACGCGCCGGCCCCGCGGTGTAGGGGTAGCATATCTACCTCTTACCCGGAGACCCCGGGTTCGATTCCCAGCCAGGATAGGGATTTTTACCTGCATCTGTGGGCTGGTTCGAGGTCCACTCAGCCTACGTGATAATAATTGAGGAGCTATCTGACGGTGAGATGGCGGCCCCGGTCTATAAAGCCAAGAATAACGGCCGAGAGGATCTGTCGTGTTGACCACACGACACCTCGTAATCTGCAGGCCTTCGGGCTGAGCAGCGGTTGCTTGGTAGGCCATGGCCCTTCGGGGCTTTCGCGCCATGAAGGGGGGGGGGAATTGAAACCACGTGTTACTTCTGCATGTTAGTAAAATATAAACAAACAAGGGAGCTATGCTTGTACTACTACGATTAACACAAATACGAATTCCTAAATGTAAAGAATACAAATACGGTACATAATAATTATATTGAAACTATCAAAGTATACATGTGTGGCAGATATAAATTGAGTACTATTTGGAAGAGGCGCAACGTTCTCTCCGTCAGTTCAAATCAAAATATTTCCTAACATAACGTAATTGTATTGATTACATAGTAAACAAGTGCCTGTCAGCACGCCCAGGTGTACTTGTACGGCAAATACGCCGCGAAATACTTAAATATCCAGCGAAAATCACACAGTAAACTATCATTATGCCATTACAGGAGAAGTGGGTGTAGTTCTGGACTTTTAAATGTCCTGCGAGCTCATATTAAGTGGCTTCTACAAGCTTTAAACAAGTCGGAATTACTAAAATTAAAACTTTTCTGAAAGAGGAAGAATTGGGCTATTTTTGTTTGAATAAAAACAAAAACCGAGTTTTGGGCTCAAAATACGAAAAATTCAGTCATACCTCCCCTTAAGAATGCACAATTTCGTGGCATACATGTATACAATTTTCAGCAATGTTTCCAGAAACTGTTTTTCACTCGTATTGTGTAACCGATCGCTAAGTTAATAGGCCTATTTGTCGGCCGTTATTATACACTCATTTTTATTGCTATCCCGGAGATTTACTGATCTCGGAATGACGTGTGAGTGTTCCCAATGTCCTTATGCTTTGAGTGAACATGTCCCCATATTTTTAATTATTCCTGCGCCATTAATTGCAATTAAAAATTGATTATATTATCATTGCTTCCCCATAAGGAGAGCTCTAGGATGGGTACGCCAACATGGCGGACCGCGCGCTCAACTTGGCGTACTTTCTCCTGCAGCGGAAAGCTGCCATCAGCGATCCAGTGGTGTTAACTGACTGGTATAGTGATCTATTCCATGTTAAGAAAATAGCCTTGCTCTCATGACAACAGTGTTGCCACATCGAACAGCTCTGCTCAACACGGGGAAACGGTGGCACTTAAATTTGTGAAACTCAGTATTTAAGTTCAAAATAAAAATGGGACGAAACTCTGAAAATTTTTATGAACTCAAGGGGACTGGGGGTTCAGATGGGGCTCGTTTAGGTTTTCACAGCATAATACGGCAGTATTTAAGTTGAAAATAAGTTTTGTTTTTTTTTTTGCTAGTGGCCTTACGTCGCACCGACACAGATAGGTCTTATGACGACGATGGGATAGGAAAGGCCTAGTAGTTGGAAGGAAGCAGCCGAGGCCTTAAGTAAGGTACAGCCTCATCATTTCCGTGGTGTGAAAATGGGAAACCACGGAAAACCATCTTCAGTGCTGCCGACAGTGGAATTCGAACCCACTATCTCCCGGATACAAGCTCATAGCCGTACGCTCCTAACCGCACGGCCAACTCGCCCGGTTCAAAATAAGTACGCACCGGTATAAAGACATACGCATGACATTAACAGACCCGTTCTCTACAAGAGTACCTAATAGTCTGCCAACGATTCACAGCGTAAGGTCCCATTACACGCACCAGAGCGACAAAGAAGGAAGCACTGCCTTCGCAATAAACAGGCCGTAGTGTAGAAAGCGCGCCAAGCCTATCAGCTGATCAATTGAGGCGAGCTAAGCGAATGTTACAAGTTATATTTGTGAATGTGATTCATAAGCATTAGGAGCGTTGTGTGGATAATTGCATGTCAGATCAGGATTTACGGAAACAGCCGTCATTAATTAATATGTTTCGCTTGTTTTCCCGAGCTGGTGCTTTTGACTTTCTTGTTTCACGTACGGAATGCGCCAAAACATACAGTACTCATTTTCGCTCATACGGAAACGGTTATCAAGGTGGGGCGAGTTTAAAGTTAGTGGCGGAACAATATCGCGAACACTTCAATAAGCCAGCACCAAGCAACACAGTTATGTTATCTATTGTTAAAAATTCCTTGGTACGGGTAGTGTATTGTGTCAACGCTAGACACTTTAGTCCAGAAACCGCTACATAGTGTACGTGTGACGATTTGGTGTGCAGTGTCAGGAAACGGTGTGCTAGGTCCGTATTTCATAGAGAATGATGATTGTGCACCTCTTACTGTTGACCAGGAGTGCTATAGGAACATGGTGATCAGGCCATTTATTCAGGATCTAAGAGGGTCTTGTCGTGCCAGGAACATGCAGATGAATATACAGTGGCTCCAACAAGACGGGGAGACCTGCCACACCGCTCGACAGACTATGGCTATGCTGCAAGAAACCTTTCCAGGACGAGTAATTTCCCGCGGGGCTGAGTTCATGTACCCATCACATTACCCCGATCTCACACCACCTGATGCTTACGTGTCAATTGTCGAGATCCACCCAAAACTGTGACTGTGCCTGCATTACGTCAGAAGATCGTCTCGTTCTTCGGGACTCTGCAGCAACCAATGTTCCAGAATATGTTGGAAAATCTGCATGATCGTCACGAACACTGCCTACAGCGCAGTGGAGCACATTTTGAACATTTACACTTTCATCTCGATAAGTAAGGTAATGACAATAAGACTAACATAATTTCCAGTACTGTATATTTTGGCGCATACCGTATTTATAGCAGGGTGTTTTATTGTTGACAAAGAACAAGCATAAAGTGGACAGTAACCAACTGAACCTACATAAATGTTCATTTCTTGGGTTACTAATGTTCAGTACGCGCTATCTTTTCTCCCCAAAATGAATGCGAGTAATAGCAAAACACAGCCTAAAAATGTAGAAAGAAATGCAATTTATAAAACCTAACCTTTGGTTAAATGATTTTAGCATTTGTATGTATAGATTTTAAAATTATAAAATTAAACTGTTCCTGGTAAATAATATTTATATGCAGTGGCGAAGCGTGAACTAAGTAAGCGGGGAGACATATTTTTTATTTAAACTTTTTAAATCATATTATGTATGGAATTTTGCTTTCGACGCATACAGATCTACTTATATTCAATATTATATTAATGACTGAGACTAAGACAAATCCTATAACAACCTATAACCCTACATGCACTCGTTTTATTTTTAAATATAGACTAAATGGGCAGCGGGAGCTGTCAAATAACAGCATACTTTTAGAATGAAAAAAAAATGCTGTGTAGATTTAATAAGAGAAATAATAAATAAATAAATAAATTTTCGTACAAGTCACTTTAAACAATATTCTTCATTTCATATCTATGACCCTCGTCTTGAAGTCTCTGGTTGGTCACTGAATTCCTTAAATAGGTTTTAATTCGTTTCAAGGCACTCATAGCGCGTTCACTAGAAACTGACGTTAACGGAATATACGGCATCTAGTTAAGCAATTTTGTTGTTTTCGTATGCACAATAATAATAATGCTATTTGCTTTACGTCCCACGAACTACTCTTTTACGGTTTTCGGAGACGCCGAGGTGCCGGAATTTAGTCCCTCAGGAGTTCTTTTACGTGCCAGTAAATCTACCGACAGGAGGCTGACGTATTTGAGCACCTTCAAATACCACCCTACTGAGCCAGGATCGAACCGGACAAGTTGGGGTTAGAAGGCCAGCGCTTCAACCCCCTGAGTCACTCATTTCACACTCTGGAGTTCTTTATTAAGAATGTAAACCAATAGCTGTGGGGGATATAAAACTTTAACTAATATTGGCGGGCAAGAAAATGCATGTACTTGAAGGGTTTTCATGCTGTCATTGATTTATTAGGTGTAAGTTTGCTGTATTTCGTATTTGTATATTATTATTTTATTTTTGGAAGTGTTTTATAATAAAATAAATTCAAATTAACTACATTAAAAGCATGTCTGAGAGGGTAGGCAATAAGAGCACCTTTATACCTAAGATCCAAATACTAGCCAATGAGAGCAAGAAGAGACGCTGGCAAGTCTGTCTAAATCTCGCTATAGGAAAGTCATAGTTCCACAGTCAGCACCTACAGATAGCGTTAGTGTTGCTCTATTTGAAAGCTTTGAAAATCAAAGGGAACATACACAGAATGGACAGCGTCTACTTTCGCCTACGTGCTTCGTGTAACTGGCGCAAGCCCTAACATTGCCGAAGTGAGACGAAAATAAGTAAAGCGGGGAATACGATAATATCATGAATGTAGAAATAATTAATGTTCCAAAAATAATTGAATTAACTAGACAGTATTTCGTTCACAGAATGTTAAGGGTACACGCTGTCTACCCTGTCTCCCCTGACGCTTCGCCTCTGTTTATATGCTGGAAGCAATGTACCTTAATAATTTAGTAACTAATACTTAAGTAATAATTAAGAAATTATTCCTCACCGGGCGAGCTGTGGGCTCGCATCCGGCAAATAGTGGGTTCCAATCCCACTGTCGGTAGCCCTGAAGATGGTTTTCTGTGGTTTCCCCATTTTCACACCAGGCAAATGCTGGGGCTGTACCTTAATTAAGGCCACGGCCGCTTCCTTCTCATTCCTAAGCCTTTCCTGTCCCATCGTCGCCATAAGATCTATCTGTGTCGGTGCGACGTAAAGCAACTCATAAAATTATTCCTCGGCAATTTTCGTGAATGTAGGAAGTAACCAACAGATCTTGCTGGTCAATGTAGTAATACTTGGGAAAACATGGGCTATTCCTGAACAAAAAGTGATACAAATGTTTTTGTGGAAGAGAGGGTCTGAAGGATAGTGAAAGAAGTGTCAAGAAGAAGAAACAAGAAAGCTACTGTATTTATGGCCATCTAGAGGTATGGAGGTAAAATATATTATTATTGCTATTATTATTATTTTGTACGATTGTTGTATCCATATTTGCATTATTGCATAATAACTATTCTTTGGGTATATTGACGAGTAAAATCCACAAGCTTTCACCGCATAGATCATCCCACTTCAAACCTACTTCTCCTGAAATTACATAGATCTGACGTACGAGTTATGATGCAATTACAGGGTGTTAATGATCTCATCTTCAATATAAATAAAATTGTAGGGGGTCCGCTGTCTGTAATTTCTTTTGTTTTGCCAATTTTTCAGATATTTATCCGTTTTAGGTCAACTCAAGACCGAATCGGTGGTTTTTACATTTCGTGTCTGTTTATCTGTTTGTCTGTTCCACCATCACGTCGAAACTGCTGGATAGATCTCAACCAAACTCCACATTTAGAGTATACTCATCCCGGGGAAGGTTTCGTTATGCATATCATTTTAAAATCTTTGAATACACGCGGCTTTATAGGAAAACCAGAATGGTTTTTCCACCATCACGTCGAAACGGCTGGATAGATCTCAACCAAACTTCATATTTAGAGTATACTCAACCCGTGGAAGGTTTCGATATACATATCATTTTAAAATCTTTGAATAGACGGGGGGTTTCTAGGAAAACCAGAATGGTTTTCCTCCATTTTCTCTTATACTATTGATTTTCTGTAAACTTCGTTTACCGTACGTGAAACGTCTCTTCATTATAAACAACTTTCGTTTTGTTCATAATTTACCTTACTCTTCACATGACGGAGAAATTTACAATTTACCGCTGATATCATGCTCTGCATTGAGTGACCGACAGACCGACAACGAACCTACAGGTTACCATGGCAACGTCTCTGACTGCATGCCAGCAGGGAAGTAACGTATTGCCATTTTCCTCATCATGCTTTTAAATTCGTGGTTGTTCCTTGGGCAGAAGGCAAGAGAGGCGTCAATCGGCCTATCTGCGGGATATTGGCGGAATATCGTTGGATGTTATAACCGCTCTCGAATAGATTAAGTAATAACACCATTAGTCATCTTCTTATTTGTTTACCTAGGAATCACTGGACCTAAATTTCTCCTCTCTTACCGCTTTATTATATCCATAACTCACACTAGCATAATTTATTGAGGGGCATTTGATTTTCCAATACATTCACTTGGCATTTACATATTTGTCGTTATCCGGCTGTCCTCAGTTATAATCCATTTTCTATTACTTTCAACTTTCTTAACTGTATTATTTTCTTCCTTAATTACGCCGTATGTACGCGAGTGCTACAAACTACTGGATGTATTTCCACCAAGACTCATATTTAGAATACACCTGTCCTTGATAGGTTTTAGGGCAAATATTGTTTCTAAATCCCTGAACTGACTGGGGGTTTATACGAAACCGAAACAGTGATTTTGCACTTCCACAAAATATACACAACCAACGTTAATTTAAATCTACCTGCCTTGGCAGAAATTAATTTCTAAACCTTTTTTCTCATGTGCATCATTTCGATACGAGGATTAATAAGGGAGACATCATTAACGGACCGTTTTTCTGTACAAGTCCCATCGGACTTACCTCACGAGCGGGTGCGCGTAAAGCGTATTCCTAACAACTTGAAAACTACTGAAGAAATTCGAACCAAAATTTATATTTAGCATCCATCTGCCCAAAGGTAGGTTTTAAACGTAAATAACATTTCATGTTCCGGAAGTGACTGGCGGTTTATAGGGAACCGAAATGGTGATTTTACTCTTCCACAATATACACAGAACAAGACCAACCTGACTGGAAATCGACCAAACGTGATGGAATTCCACCTCTCAACCTTTTTTTCATGTGCATTTTTTCGTCAGGAGGATTAATAAGGGAGATATCATGAATGGTCACGTTTGCAGGTTAATTCCAGCGGACATAGCCCAAAAGGTGATTTACATGGAGCAGATTCCTTATCTATATAAATCAAATCGAAATGACTGTGTGCCTCTACAATGACTATTTTGGCGAAATTTTCGTACAGCTTTCCGTTTAAGGGGTAATAATGACCATCTCCATAATTTCTGGTTTAGTTTCCTGAAAGTCCTAATTTTTACCCGCCTCGCCCAAAATCCAGATTGCGGCATAATCTGCCAGAAGAAAAAGAAGATAATTGAAATTTGACAAAATTATACGTTTTAGCCTGTAACGAACGGAAAACATCCAAGATCATTAAATTTTTCACTTCTTATCCCCAAAGAATATCGAAATATGCAGGCAATTTTAATGATGGTGCAGACCTTCGGAAAATTCCTATCACATAACAGATTGCACAATCTCCATTCAATTTGGAATGATCTACAACCTTGGTCTTATGACTTTTTGCCGTATCTGTATTCCTTTTACGTTTGATTTTTCTCTATTAATCGATATTAAGTCAATTTGGAATTTTCACATGCATAATTCATACTTTCAATTACTTATAGCAAATACAGAATAATCAAACTCTTCACAAAAATTGGCCCACCCAGTAGCCATATGTGAGCCAAATGCTATGTATGTAGCTGTCACATAATTATCCGAAAAGTAATGTAATGTGAGATAATCTTACAAAACCTTTACCCTGTTCCACGTTTCTAACTCAATCTGACCCAAGAATAGATGACATATCATAGGACCAGCCATTTAGGCCACTAAATCCGGCGTGTCTTATGGTATAATCCTTTGTCGATATGACGTACGTTTAGTAGCAGTTAATGTGTAAATGAAGGTCTTCAATATTGTAAACACGCATTTACTTTCGTATGTCGATCTATATATATTCACTGATGTCGATTTGTAGGGATTGAGAAAGGGTGGGTCTGCTATTGTAATAAGTACTCCCCACACCGACTTTGACTGGCAGTATGAAAGGGTTCCTTCTCCAACTCCTGTGTAACTGTCATTAGTAAGGAAGGCCTACAATTGTAATGAATAGTTCACTTCTCGATTTGACTTGCAGAAGGCAAGTGAGCATGCAGTTTTGTTTCAAACTCCCCTGCCCGATTGTGTTGGCAATAGGCAAGGGTGACCGCCATTATAAAGAAATGTCCTCATCTAAAATGTGACTGGCATTAGGCATAGTGGCCTGCTATTTTGATGGAAACTCACCAACTTGGTGTGACTGGCAGTAAGCTGGCTGGAAGTAGGGAAATGGGCCTGGCATTATAATGATAAGTGCACAACTCAATTTCGAGTGATAGTTGGGTAATTGCCTGGCATTATAATAAAAACTCCTCGACTGTAATCTGTCTGGAAGTAGGAAAGGGGGGCTGCCATTTTAACGAAAACTCCCCAAATCGATTCTGTCCGCGTAGTAGGCAATGGGGCTTGCAGTTATAAGGTAAACTTCCCAACTCCATTGTGAATGGCAGTAGGCAAGTGAGCCGACTTTGACTGGCAGTATGAAAGGGTTCCTTCTCCAACTCCTGTGTAACTGTCATTAGTAAGGAAGGCCTACAATTGTAATGAATAGTTCACTTCTCGATTTGACTTGCAGAAGGCAAGTGAGCATGCAGTTTTGTTTCAAACTCCCCTGCCCGATTGTGTTGGCAATAGGCAAGGGTGACCGCCATTATAAAGAAATGTCCTCATCTAAAATGTGACTGGCATTAGGCATAGTGGCCTGCTATTTTGATGGAAACTCACCAACTTGGTGTGACTGGCAGTAAGCTGGCTGGAAGTAGGGAAATGGGCCTGGCATTATAATGATAAGTGCACAACTCAATTTCGAGTGATAGTAGGGTAATTGCCTGCCATTATAATAAAAACTCCTCGACTGTAATCTGTCTGGAAGTAGGAAAGGGGGGCTGCCATTTTAACGAAAACTCCCCAAATCGATTCTGTCCGCGTAGTAGGCAATGGGGCTTGCAGTTATAAGGTAAACTTCCCAACTCCATTGTGAATGGCAGTAGGCAAGTGAGCCTGCCGTTATATCACAAATCCGTAACAAACACTTTACATTGGAAACAACGTACGGGGACCTCCCCATGCTCTTTCTCGGATAACGCTAAGGGACATGCAATTTTAAAACAATCTTATTTACTGCATGTACACTATTTACTTCGATATTCGAATACAATGTAGAATACCGTAGCGAAGCACGGGTACATTCGCTAGTCTAACATTTGTGAATATTTCATAATTACAAGGAACCTTGCACGGATCGGACGGAGGAAACAGTGACGTCATGGAAGGACGGCTGTTCCCCCATTGTGCTTCCTCGCTGCGAATGTATTCACCACCTCTGTGGTGTAGTGGGTAGTGTGATTAGTAGAGATGGGAATTTGCCTATTTGCCTATTTTATTCCTGTGTTCAGAAACGTAGGCTTTTGAGATATAAATCCGTTTAGGGTCTTTTTAGCTATTTTTCGTTGGTTTTATTGTGCCTATAAATGCCTATTTCAGGGGTTTGTGCCTATTTGGAGTATAATTGCCTATTTGATGCCTTTTGACTGTATTTTAAAGAAGCCGATTTTATTCCAGTGCATTATACTGTAGGTGGTGTGCTCGACAGAATTATCTTCTCTTTTATCAACACAAATGGGAATGCTCAGAAGTCACCAGAAATAGTTCTAGGGAAATTTCCATCAGGAAAAACAAGGAACAATTTGACCTTGAAGCCTTCAACCCCTCCAACCTTCTAAGGCATATGCGAGAACCAGTCAACATAACTATGTTGCACAACCCATATGGCCTGTACCTTCCTTTCGATGCGATCTGTTGTACGCGTACGCTTTACGTTCAGAACGTGTTGTTATTTATTGTGAAGTGGAAGAAGAAGAAGTGTGTTTGCGGCAATGTCCAAAGAAAAATCGTCAACGTCCTACTGGCTGAAGCAGATCCCAATTTCACTACGGATGGAAGGGTAGTCTTTCAAGCTTGCTGTAAGGAGGTAAGTTCGTTTGTTCCTTTTATCGTTTTTGTGATTGAGAACTAAGATCGCATTTCATTGTAGCATATACAGGCCTATTAATTTATGTATTGTGGCAAGGTGTTTTCTTGCAATGCTGTATTAGTCGTTAACTTTCAATAATTCACATTGCTAAAATGCAAATAATCATTAAATTACTGAACGAGGAGTTAGAACACCGGTGGTCTTGTGTCACAGAATGGGTGAAAATTAAATCAGTATTTTGAACTGTGATTCATTTCCTGTGAAAATAGAGATTTACAACTGAAATGCAATTTTTAAAATTCGCTTTAAAAATTGCGAATTCTATTACACTTCCGCTGAGCCTTCGCGAAACACAGGTTGCAGATCCAATATAGCCCGGCTAGGACGATGCCACAGCGTGTTTTTAGAAGGTTGCCAAGACTATCTTTACAAGACCAGGCCAGCGAAAAACCGTTGGTCTGGATTGGTGAGGTCCGGTTAGTAACCGTTGTGCTTGGGGGAAAGGGGGAAGGGGGAAGGGGGAAGGGGGAAGCAGAGAGAGTCTGAGGGGCGTAAGCTCCCAGGTTAACAAGCCTCTAGCATCCCCTCTAGAGTCTTGCTAAATTGTGACAAAAATAACGTGTGTTTTTTTTTTTTTCTAGTGACTTTACGTCGCATCGATACAGGTCTTATGGCGATGATGGGATAGGAAAGGGCTCGGAGTCGGAAGGAAGCAGCCGTGGACTTAATTAAGGTACAGCCCCAGCATTTGCCTGGTGTGAAAATGGGTAACCACGGAAAACCATCTTCAGGGCTTCCGACAGTGAGATTTGAGCCCACTACCTCCCGATGCAAGCTCGAAACTGCGCGCCCCTAACCGCACGGCCTACTCGCCCGGTAAAATAAGGTTATGGGCGCATGTCACGACAGTTTCAAATTATGCAGTTTTTAATTTTCAATGAGTGTGGCGGCCTTGTGGGCACACATTATGCAGGATCTACTGCAGGCAACAGAAAATAGTCTTCATGACACCTGACCCGGCTGACCAAAGCCGGCGAATAGAAACATATAAAATGTTCACAAATCTGAGATTTATAGTGCCTCCGTTTTCATTCTTCTATATAAGTAAGAATACTACTAGGGCCAGCTTGGTGGGTCCTTGGCAAGCATAAAGAACGGATCTCTCCTCTATGCTACTCCGGTATCGTTTCACGTCTTTTTAATTATATTCTTTACCTGGTGATCTCCAAATGATACTGCCAAATTATAACTGAAAATGCTTGAGGACATATTTCCATGTAAATTACTGAAAATGCTTGAGGACATATTTTCATGTAAATTACTAATTTCCCTGTTCCTACTTTAAAGTTTTGTATTTATAGAAAGATAATCTCTAACAGTCTTCCTTTTTATGAAACAAATGCATTATTGCCAATTAGCCCAACTGTAGAAATTTAAGTTACAGGGACAGTGTAATTTATGTCAATTTTGTTACTTTTCAGATCAAATGTGAGAAAAAGACCACATAGATCAACTTAGACATACTGCAATGCATTTGATACGAACAACCTATCTACCAATCCACTTTGGGCAGCGACCAACATCCATCTTCAGACCTATGCACTGCCATGTTGGGAGCTAATATGCTAATATGCTCGTGCATAAACTGGAGCTTTTGCAAATTTCAACAAGCTGCTGGAAACGATCAAGTTGGAGAAGAGTGGCATGCCCCTGGTATAGTCATTTACGATTGTGAAAGAAACCGAACCTCTGGGAAGACAACCGCTGTCAGCGAAATGAAACCAGATGAAGTGACTTCATTGAAATTCTGTCCTATCACCTCATGTGATGTTGAGAGATCTTTCTCTCAGTAAAAAAAAAAAAAAAAAAAAACCAAAAACATTATGCATGAGAGGAGAACAAAGTAATTTTTTCATGCCTATTTTGTTGCCTATTTTACACGTTAGTGCCTATTTAAATGCCTATTTTGGCTAATTTAAGAGCCTATATGCCTGCCTATTTTAACTGTTTTTAGTGCCTATAATTCTCGTCTCTAGTGATTAGATACCACACCCGGAGGCCCGGATTCCATCCCCGGCTCTGCCACGAAATTTGAAAAGTGGTACGAGAGCTGGAACGGGGTACACTCAGCCTCGGGAGATCAAAGAGGTGGGTTCGATTCCCTCAGCCATTCTGGAACTGGTTTTCCGTGGCTTCCCACTTCTCCTCCAGGCAAACGCCGGGATGGTACCTAACTTAAGACCACGGCCGCTTCCTTCCCGCTTCCTTGTGTATACCTTCCAATCTTCCCATCCACCCGCAAGGCCCCTGTTCAGCATAACTGGTGAGGCCGCCTGGGTAAGGAACTGGTGATCCTTCCCAGTTGTATCCCCGACCCAGAGTCTGAACTTCAAGGACACTGACCCTGAGGCGGTAGAAGTGGGATCCCTCGCTGAGTCCGAGGGAAAAACCGACCCTGGAGGGTAAACCGATAAAGAAGAAGAGACTGTTTTTAATAACACCCGGGCAAAAAATCTCTCATCCTTTTTCCCCTTAATAATACAATGTAAACTGAATTATAATATTCCCCTGTCTAACAGAGGACGTGTTTCCTCCTTGTAGGCCATTCCATAATACAAGGAATGATCTTAAAGTATGGGGGGGGGGGTCATCACGGGACTCCTGAATGAGTGTGGCATTATTTCCACTTACTAGTGCCACCTTCATGCCTTTGCTGGCGGGACCGAGTGTTTACAGTGCACTGTGTCTTCTGGTATAGGCTAGAGTAATCTTGTTACTTTCATAGATCTGTCTCTGTCTTAACCTTGGCTTTGACAAAATGAAAGTGTCTGAGGTATGGGTGATGCTAGTAATGCCATTCCTTCTCCAGCCAGTCCCTGCTATGAATGGTGTGAAAACATTGCTCATAGGGTCGGTTGGTGCATGCATTTCAGTAGGCTTGGCAGACTGATATGCAATAGCAACTTCTGGCTCGGTGACGAAAGCAACGGGAAACTACCTCACTCCTCACTTCCCTAGTACGCCTCTTCAATGATGCCTAGGCCATCTATGACAGGTGAAGGTGGAGGTGTTGGGGACCCAACCAGCCTTCGGGCTGAGGACTAAACATACATAGTGCCACCTTCATCTTTGCTATCGGGTCTTCCGTGGTAAACTGCGATTGTCTTCTGTCGCTGATGTGTTTAGATTTACGAGACCTTACACTTCTAATGTCCTTTGCTGTTCTTCCCTTTCTTTTTTCAAGAAATTCGTTCTTCGAAATTTTGGACCCCTTCATTTTTTCTCCCTCTTATGTCTGTTCTACACCAGGCGAGTTGACCATGCGGTTAGGGGCGCACGGCTGTGAGCTTGCACCCGGCAGATAGTGAGTTCGAATCCCACTGTCGGCAACGCTGAAGATGGTTTTCCGTGTTTTCCTATTTTCACACCAGGCAAATGCTGGGGCTGTACCTTAATTAAGGCGACGGCCGCTTCCTTCCTACTCGTAGGCCTTTCCTATCCCATCGTCGCCATAAGACCTATCTGTGTCGGTGCGACGTAAAGCCCCTAGCAAAAAAAAAACTACAAGCTCACTTGCATTTCTCCTTTTTTCACTAAACTTGGTTATAATCATAGGGGCTGCCTGGCCGAGGCGGTAAAGGCGTGCTCGGTTCGCCCGGAAGGACGTGGGTTCGTATCTCCGTCACGAAGTCGTAAAATTAAAGAAACGTGATTTTCACTTCCAGAGGTGCATATGGCCCTGAGGTTCACTCAGCCTACACCAAAAATGAGGGTACCAGGTTAATTCCTGGGGGCAAAGGCAGCCGGGCGTAGAGCTAACCATTCTACCCCATCACGTGCCGAGGTTAACAATGGTGGAAGCCTTTACCTTCCACTCCTCCAAGGGCCTTCATGGCCTGTATGGAGGTGACTCTGCTTTGCTTTGGTTATAATCATAATTTTATAGGCGCGTGACCTCCAGAGGTTCTCTGTGGGGATGTGGTCCTACCTGTAATGAATTAGTAGTGGGGCTGGAGTGATTTGAGCACAAGTTCAAGGTCATCCGGTCTCCCGAGTCAATGAGAGGCCCCGCAGCGGGTCACGTGACTGCTTCTGGCCGATGGGAGAGCAGCGCAGCAGGGAATGCTGAGGATGGAGGCGTAATTTGGCGTTCCCGCTATGCCGAAGACGGGGTGGGGACTGTTGCTAGGGCGTTGGCTGTCGGTTTCCCGCCAAGGCGCCATCTTGAGCCGACGCCATGGTTGGGCGTTGGCTTCCCGCCAAGGCGCCATCTTGAGCCGATGGTATGTACGGGCGTTGGCTATAGGTTTACCGCCAAGATGCCATCTTGAACTGAAGCTATGGTTTACTTTGTTGTTGACTGTCGATACTCTGCTATTGGTTCCACCGTGACAAGGTAGAGTGCGCTAATAGAGATGATCTGTAACAACTGCTGGAATCCGATCATCTAGCTCAGTCAGACAAGGATTCTTCTTTTACACACGTGTCCAACCTTTTTTGTTGAGCATAGGTTCTCTTCTCTTCTCTCACTTTTCTGCATCGATGATCTCCTAGCAGGACAAACGATAGCTCACTGAACTCGTAAGAGAGAGCAGAAGCGAATGAGTTTAAACAGAGAAGACTTATCTACTGAGACTATGCAGATAGGGCCATTTGGCAACAACGTCACACCAGAACAAGTGACAGTTCGTTGAACTCGTCAGAGGAAGAGGAGATCACTGAGTAAATGCTAAAGTAGTTTCAGGGGGTGCAAGTGATTTGAAAATGTAGTATGAGTAAAAATATTTTTAATTTCGCTTCTAAACATGATTTCAATGATTAAACATTCCCATTCTTACGTTTTGAGATGAATTAAAAAAAACAGAAATCCTATGATCGAGAATCAAAGATGGCATACAAAACAAAATGCGGGAGTATATAAAAGAACCTCCAAAATTACAGAGACAATGCGCATGTGAAGAATACAATTCATGGAGCTCTAGAAAGAATGAACTCAAGCAGGATTTACACATTCTTAAAGGATAAAATCACTCGATCAAACAGATAGAAAAAGACCTAAAAGGATTAGGATCACCAAATCTACTAGACTGAGATGAAATCAGAAAAATCACACTCACACGATGTTTTGAGGATGATGTGAGAAAGACATGTTAGGTCCCTGCAACGAAAACACACCCATTCACTACGTATGAAGGAATAGTGGGATATAACCAACAAATGTTGATTTCGCTTGGTCCTAAGTGAACCATTCATGACGAATAATAATAATAATAATAATAATAATAATAATAATAATAATAATAATAATAATGTGCGCCTCTGTGGTGTAGTGGTTAGCGTAATTAGCTGCCACACTATGAGGCCCGACTTCGATTCCCGGCTCTGCCACGACATTTTAAAAGTGGTACGAGGACTGAGAGGGTCCGCTCAGCCTCGGGAGGTGAACTTAATAGAGGTGGGTTCGATTCCCATCTCAGCCATCCTGGAAGTGGTTTTCCGTGGTTTCTCACTTCTCCTCCATGCAAATGCCGGGATGGTACATAACTTAAGGCGACCGATGTTTCCTTGCTCTTCCTTGTCTGTCCCTTCCGATATTCCCATCCGCCCACAAGGCCCCTCTTCAGCATAGCAGGCGAGGCAGCCTGGGTGAGGTACTGGTCATTCTTCCCAGTTGTATCCCCCGACTCAAAGTCTCACACTCCAGGACACTGCCCTTGAGGCGGTAGAGGTGGGATCCCTCTCCGAGTCCGAGGGAAAAACCAAGCCTGGGTGTTAAACAGACTAAGAAAGTAAGAAAGAAAGAAGAAAATAAATAATAATAATAATAATAATAATAATAATAATAATAATAATAATAATAATAATAATAATAATGTCATGTGGTTAGTATGGTAGGGCCCATAGGAAAAAAATCACCATCAGAATGTTAGCCGGCAGGGTAGGAGAGGTGGTGGTATACAATGTATTTCAAGGCTGGATTGTCTCCAGAGCGTTCAAATGGAGTGGTGTGATATTATATTCTTGATGGTGATTCGTGCGTCGAATGGCGACGTTAAGCCTTAAGCACACCCCTTGGTGTTATTTGAGACGTGTAGGCTACGTGCCGACATCGGATTTCACCTTCCCAGTACCTCATTATCATCATCATCCCACATCCAGATGCGCAGGTGGTCCATGGATGTCAGATAGGAAGAGAAGACCATGAAAGAAGAAGAGGTAGAAGAAGACCGGGCTAGTTGGCCGTGCGGTTACGAGCGCGCAGCTGTGAGCTTGCATCCGGGAAATAGTGGGTTCGAACGCACTGTCGGCAGCCCTAAAGATGGTTTTCCGTGTTTTCCTATTTTCACACCAGGAACATGCTGGGGCTGTACCTTAATTAAAGCCACGGCCGCTTCCTTCCAACTCCTAGCCCTTTCCTATCTCATCGTCGCCATAAGACCTATCTGTGTCGGTGCGACGTAAAGCCATTAATAAGAAGAAGAAGAAGAAGAAGAAGAAGAAGAAGAAGAAGAAGAAGAAGAATGTCGTGTGGTTAGTGTCGTGAAGGCCGCTTGACGATATGAAAGATGGCAGCGAAGAATGTCGCACAAGATACTGGAAGAAATGTAGGACTCAGCTATGTCACTGAACCTCCCAGCCACTAACATGATTATAAGAGTCTAACGAGGACAAGATTGCAGAAAAGGACTAGTTAAATAGGTTGGAAAAATCATATTAATAATATATTTCCGTTTAATTATAGGCTATAGTCCGTGAGTTGCTAGAAGAGAATATTTCAATCCCTTCACAGTTTGCTTTACATAATGATGAAATCTTTCTTAATCCATTTAACCTCCAGGGTTGATGTTACCGTCGGACTCAGCGGTGGATCACACCTGCACAACCTCAAGGGCAGTGACTTTGTGTCTGTGGGATACAACTGAGGAGGAGGACAAATACCTCGCCCAGGCGGCCTCACCTGCAACGCTGAGCAAGGACCATGTGAGGGGATGGGAATATTGGAAGCGATAGACAAGGAAGTGGGAAGGTACCAACCCGCCATTTGCCTGGAGGAAAGTAGGAAACCACGGAAAACCCACTTCGAGGATGGGGTGACTACACCACAGAGGTGAATGTGAATACAGTCTACTTGAAGAAACAAACACTACTTTGCAACAGCAGGTGTTCGTACGCCAGTGTCTGAGCGTGGAGGCCGTACGAGAGTTTGCTGTACGTCGCACCGACATGGTGACGATAGGATAGGAGGAAGCTGCCGCGGCCTTAAGGTACAGGTTGGTGTGCAAATGGGGAGCCATGTAAAGCCATCTTCAGGGATGCTGAGAATCGGGTTCAAACCCACATCTCTTTACACTTTACAAGGCAGTTCGTTTCACTGCTTCTTTTCTCTCCCCATTTCACTTGTCACCTAGAACTGATCTTTGTTCAGAGTTAACATTAGATAACAGAAAACGCTATTGGAAACTAGATGCGTCGGCATGATTCCGTGTTCTAGACTGTACCTATAGCTATAAAACTACATAGCTAAAGACAAACAAATATGCATGAAAATCGCAAACAAGATTTTCTCTACGTATAGTATGTTCTCCCAATTACTCCTTTAATGAACATTATATCATAATATACCATATTAAAATCAGAAATCTTCATTCTGGCTGAGTGAGCTTGCAACAGAGGCCGAAAACAGCTCAAAACGCAGTCATCTGAAAACCGTTTGTAGCATGACCGAATCGCGCCACAGCAGCCAAGCTACCGCATAGTATCGTCACAGGCTGACATGTGTCTCATTTGCGCGTATTGTCGACTGGCGAATGTACCCGTGCTTCGCTACGGTATTCTACATTGTATTCGAATATCGAAGTAAATAGTGTACATGCAGTAAATAAGATTGTTTTAAAATTGCATGTCCCTTAGCGTTATCCGAGAAAGAGCATGGGGAGGTCCCCGTACGTTGTTTCCAATGTAAAGTGTTTGTTACGGATTTGTAATATAACGGCAGGCTCACTTGCCTACTGCCATTCACAATCGAGTTGGGAAGTTTACATTATAATTGCAGGCCCCATTGCCTACTACGCGGACAGAATCGATTTGGGGAGTTTTCGTTAAAATGGCAGCCCCCCTTTCCTACTTCCAGACAGATTACAGTCGAGGAGTTTTTATTATAATGGCAGGCAATTACCCTACTATCACTCGAAATTGAGTTGTGCACTTATCATTATAATGCCAGGCCCATTTCCCTACTTCCAGCCAGCTTACTGCCAGTCACACCAAGTTGGTGAGTTTCCATCAAAATAGCAGGCCACTATGCCTAATGCCAGTCACATTTTAGATGAGGACATTTCTTTATAATGGCGGGCACCCTTGCCTACTGGCAACACAATCGGGCAGGGGAGTTTGAAACAAAACTGCATGCTCACTTGCCTTCTGCAAGTCAAATCGAGAAGTGAACTATTTATTACAATTGTAGGCCTTCCTTACTAATGACAGTTACACAGGAGTTGGAGAAGGAACCCTTTCATACTGCCAGTCAAAGTCGGTGTGGGGAGTACTTATTACAATAGCAGACCCACCCTTTCTCGATCCCTACAAATCGACATCAGTGAATATATATAGATCGACATACGAAAGTAAATGCGTGTTTACAATATTGAAGACCTTCATTTACACATTAACTGCTACTAAACGTACGTCATATCGACAAAGGATTATACCATAAGACACGCCGGATTTAGTGGCCTAAATGGCTGGTCCTATGATATGTCATCTATTCTTGGGTCAGATTGAGTTAGAAACGTGGAACAGGGTAAAGGTTTTGTAAGATTATCTCACATTACATTACTTTTCGGATAATTATGTGACAGCTACATACATAGCATTTGGCTCACATATGGCTACTGGGTGGGCCAATTTTCGTGAAGAGTTTGATTATTCTGTATTTGATATAAGTAATTGAAAGTATGAATTATGCATGTGAAAATTCCAAATTGACTTAACATCGATTAATAGAGAAAAATCAAACGTAAAATGGATACAGATACGGCAAAAGTCATAAGACCAAGGTTGTAGATCATTCCAAATTGAACGGAGATTGTGCAATCCGTTATGTGATAGGAATTTCCGAAGGTCTGCACCATCATTAAAATTGCCTGCATATTTCGATATTCTTCGCGGATAAAAAGTGAAAAATTTAATGATCTTGGATGTTTTCCGTTCGTTACAGGCTAAAACGAATAATTTTGTCAAATTTCAATTATCTTTTTTTTCTTCTGGCAGATTATGCCGCAATCTGTATTTTGGGCGAGGCGGGTAAAAATTAGGACTTTCAGCAAACTAAACCAGAAATTATGGAGATGGTCATTATTACCCCTTAAACGGAAAGCTGTACGAAAATTTCGCCAAAATAGTCAGTGTAGTCGTTACGATTTGATTTATATAGATAAGGAATCTGCTCCATGTAAAACACCTTTTGGGCAATGTCCGCTGGACTTAACCTGCAAACGTGACCATTCATGATATCTCCCTTATTAATCCTCCTGACGAAAAAATGCACATGAAAAAAAGGTTTAGAGAAGGAATTCCATCAGGTTTGGTCGATTTCCAGTCAGGTTGGTCTTGTTCTGTATATATTGTGGAAGAGTAAAATCACCATTTCGGTTCCCTATAAACCGCCAGTCCATTCCGGAACATGAAATGTTATTTACGTTTAAAACCTACCTTTGGACAGGTGGATGCTAAATATAAATTTTGGTTCGAATGTCTTCAGTAGTTTTCAAGTTGTAATGAATACGCTTTACACGCACCCGCTCGTGAGTTCTCCCTTATTAATCCTCGTATCGAAATGATGCACATGAGAAAAAAGGTTTAGAAATTAATTTCTACCAAGGCAGGTAGATTTTCATTAAGTTTGGTTGTGTATATTTTGTGGAAGTGCAAAATCACTGTTTCGGTTTCGTATAAACCCCCAGTCAGTTCAGGGATTTAGAAACAATATTTGCCCTAAAACCTATCAAGGACAGGTGTATTCTAAATATGAGTCTTGGTGGAAATACATCCAGTAGTTTGTAGCACTCGCGTACATACGGCGTAATTAAGGAAGAAAATAACACAGTTAAGAAAGTCGAAAGTAATAGAAACTGGATTATAACTGAGGACAGCCGGATAACGACAAATATGTAAATGCCAAGTGAATGTATTGGAAAATCAAATGCCCCTCAATAAATTATGCTAGTGTGAGTTATGGATATAATAAAGCGGTAAGAGAGGAGAAATTTAGGTCCAGTGATTCTTAGGTAAACAAATAATAAGAAGATGACTAACAGTGCTATTAATTAATCTATTCGAGGGCGGTTATAACCTCCAACGATATTCCGCCAATATCCCGCAGATAGGCCGATTGACGCCTCTCTTGCCTTCTGCCCAAGGAACAACCACGAATTTAAAAGCATGATGAGGAAAATGGCAATACGTTACTTCCCTGCTGGCATGCAGTCAGAGACGTTGCCATGGTAACCTGTAGGTTCGTTGTCGGTCTGTCGGTCACTCAATGCAGAGCATGGTGCCAGCAGAAAATTGTAAATTTCTCCGTCATGTGAAGAGTAAGGTAAATTATGAACAAAACGAAAGTTGTTTATAATGAAGAGACGTTTCACGTACGGTAAACGAAGTTTACATAAAATCAATAGTATAAGAGAAAATGGAGGAAAACCATTCTGGTTTTCCTAGAAACCCCCCGTCTATTCAAAGATTTTAAAATGATATGTATATCGAAACCTTCCACGGGTTGAGTATACTCTAAATATGAAGTTTGGTTGAGATCTATCCAGCCGTTTCGACGTGATGGTGGAAAAACCATTCTGGTTTTCCTATAAACGCACCGTCTATTCAAAGATTTTGAAATGATATGCATATCGAAACCTTCCCCTGGATGAGTATACTCTAAATATGAAGTTTGGTTGAGATCTATCCAGCCGTTTCGACGTGATGGTGGAAAAAACATTCTGGTTTTCCTCTAAACCCCCCGTCTATTCAAAGATTTTAAAATGATATGCATATCGAAACCTTCCCCGGGATGAGTATACTCTAAATATGAAGTTTGGTTGAGATCTATCCAGCCGTTTCGACGTGATGGTGGAACAGACAAACAGACAAACAGACAGACAAGCAGACAAATAAACAGACACGAAAAGTAAAAACCACCGATTCGGTCTTGAGTTGACCTAAAACGGATAAATATCTGAAAAATTGGCAAAACAAAAGAAATTACAGACAGCGGACCCCCTACAATTTTATTTACACTGACTGACTGAGCAAATGCAACACCAAGAAGGAGTGGTCAGAACTTTATGCCAATTGCAGGGTAGACTGACGTCACTGAGGTATGCTCATGTTGTGAAATGCGCCGCTGTGCTGCGCACGTAGCGAACGATAAATGGGACACGGCGTTGGCGAATGGCCCACTTCGTACCGTGATTTCTCAGCCGACAGTCATTGTAGAACGTGTTGTCGTGTGCCACAGGACACGTGTATAGCTAAGAATGCCAGGCCGCCGTCAACGGAGGCATTTCCAGCAGACAGACGACTTTACGAGGGGTATGGTGATCGGGCTGAGAAGGGCAGGTTGGTCGCTTCGTCAAATCGCAGCCGATACCCATAGGGATGTGTCCACGGTGCAGCGCCTGTGGCGAAGATGGTTGGCGCAGGGACATGTGGCACGTGCGAGGGGTCCAGGCGCAGCCCGAGTGACGTCAGCACGCGAGGATCGGCGCATCCGCCGCCAAGCGGTGGCAGCCTCGCACGCCACGTCAATCGCCATTCTTCAGCATGTACAAGACACCCTGGCTGTTCCAATATCGACCAGAACAATTTCCCGTCGATTGGTTGAAGGAGGCCTGCACTCCCGGCGTCCGCTCAGAAGACTACCATTGACTCCACAGCATAGACGTGCACGCCTGGCATGGTGCCGGGCTAGAGCGACTTGGGTGAGGGAATAGCGGAACGTCGTGTTCTCCGATGAGTCACGCTTCTGTTCTGTCAGTGATAGTCACCGCAGACGAGTGTGGCGTCGGCGTGGAGAAAGGTCAAATCCGGCAGTAACTGTGGAGCGCCCTACCGCTAGACAACGCGGCATCATGGTTTGGGGCGCTATTGCGTATGATTCCACGTCACCTCTAGTGCGTATTCAAGGCACGTTAAATGCCCACCGCTACGTGCAGCATGTGCTGCGGCCGGTGGCACTCCCGTACCTTCAGGGGCTGCCCAATGCTCTGTTTCAGCAGGATAATGCCCGCCCACACACTGTTCGCATCTCCCAACAGGCTCTACGAGGTGTACAGATGCTTCCGTGGCCAGCGTACTCTCCGGATCTCTTACCAATCGAACACGTGTGGGATCTCATTGGACGCCGTTTGCAAACTCTGCCCCAGCCTCGTACGGACGACCAACTGTGGCAAATGGTTGACAGAGAATGGAGAACCATCCCTTAGGACACCATCCGCACTCTTATTGACTCTGTACCTCGACGTGTTTCTGCGTGCATCGCCGCTCGCGGTGGTCCTACATCCTACTGAGTCGATGCCGTGCGCATTGTGTAACCTGCATATCGGTTTGAAATAAACATCAATTATTCGTCCGTGCCGTTTCTGTTTTTTCACCAACTTTCATCCCTTTCGAACCACTCCTCCTTGGTGTTGCATTGTCACTGTCAGTCAGTGTATATAGATTGCTCGCGCGGCACATTCGACAAGCCTTTGACCAGCTAGAGAGACCACAACGCCGGAATTAGAGAGGCGCATTGCTCGCCACTTGAACCATTCTGAGCACACTGTTGGACGCAGTGAGAACGTGAGAATACACAGACGTCAGGCGGCCCATCAGGAGGTGAATGGTCGTCGCTCTTGTCTCGGCAGCTGGAGATACCGCGCTGTACCATATCTACAGTAGGTTACTAGTAGTGCTTTTTTTTTTTTTTTTTTTTTTTTGCTGGTTGCTTTACGTCGCATCGACACAGATAGGTCTTACGGCGACGATGGGACAGGGAACGGCTAGGAGTGGGAAGGAAGCGGGGGAAACCACGGAAAACCATCTTCAGGGCTGCCGATAGTGGGGTTCGAACCCACTATCTCCCGATTACTGGATATTGGCCGCACTTAAGCGACTGCGGCTATCGAGCTCGGTGGGCGTGAAAATGAAAGACTCCCTAGGCCTCGAATGCTCTAATACTGTCGGGGTCGGAAAGGAACAAGAGTTGACCACGGGAGGTCGGACAGGATAGACGAAAGTAAGGAGCCTGGCACAAGTAAGTGGAAGCAATGTCAAGACTCAACTAAGGGCCCCGTGGTCGCCAGTCCACACTCCCATGTTGAGAGCCCCTTAGGCCTCTTGTAGTCGCCTCTTACGACAGGCAGGGGATACCGCGGGTGTATTCTACATGCGCGTCCCCCACCCGTAGGGGGTAACTGTCAAGTTTGAGACGAGCTACAATTGCTTCAAAAAGGATAGCACGATCGTAGCAAAATACTTTGTTTTGAAATTGTAAATTGTAAAATTGAACGGTTTTAATACGCGTATTTTTTTTTTTTTTTCTCCCTACTTCTTAAAACTCATTTAACCGCATTTACATCCGCAGCCATCTCGTAACTCTAAATAAAAGGTTCACTTGAGTCCTGTTTATTGTCTGTTAGTCCCGATATTAACGCATCAGTCCCAAACGGTACATATAAGTAATTTAATGAGTTTCAACATAGATTCGTAAGAATCCTAGTATCTAGTTTCGCCAGTTACTTGAGGGATGTCTTCGTGTACCAGTTCTTCAGTAGGGAATTCCCTCACAGAAACCTGTACCTGACTATTTGTATGTCACTGATAAGAGTGATCGCAAATGGGACGACACCATGGTTGCTTCCTCTTAAAAACCAACACCTGTGTTATTTGACGCGCGGGAAAATAAGTATTTGCTTTCAAAAACGTGTTTTGGTGTTTACATTTCTGCTTTCTTTATTATTTTACACAGTGGACCAATGAACGCATGAGTTTCTCATCTCAGAAATAACTGAAGGCATAGATAAAATGTTTGTTATTGGTATCCACAGTGATGGGGGGGGGGGTGTATTATATTTGATAATAATTAAAATTAAGTCTGATAAAATATTAAATGGGAGGAACATACAATTTTGTTTTGAAGTCACTGTGCATCACTCCCCAGATTCTATACGAATACTAACTTGAGTGGGCTATCGCTCGAGCATACATGAGGTAAATATAGCGTGATTGTCGCATTTAACATACTTCATATAGAGTTGAAGCACACGTAGCAACTCTTCAGGAAAACCAAGAGCAACGCTAGTCGCAGGCACAGCAGTATCATGGGTAAGGCGTGAGGTGCGAACAATGTTGTTATCTTCTACAACGATAGATGATGTTTCCTGTCTTCGTGCCTACAGTTCCGTGGAAAGCCACAGATCGTGACATTTTGACATGTTATGTAATGGCTGCCGCAACCTCATCCATGGTCACGTGATCCATCGATTAGAACAAGTGAAGCATAGTTGCAATTATTGCCTCTGCTAAGAGGAAGAACTCCTATGACGTCACTTTTTAACAAGGCCCCCCTGGAACTCGCCACAGATTAGCATCTCTCTCCCGCTCTAGTGAGTGGTGGCCAGACGTGTTGTGTTGTACTGCGCACAATATCGCTACTGACGATACTGCTTTCTTAAGAGAAATAACAGTTAATCTCTGTCATCTTCTTCCACCACTCTGCGGCTGCGAACTGTGTCATATATGTGCCCTGTTTCACGACAGGTTGCCCTTTCTTACGTCAATTCTATTATGAAGGATGTGTTCACTACTGCGTGTTTCTGGGCGGTTTGTACTGCGGTGTATCGTGATACATGAGGTGTGCACTAACACAAACACGCTGTCCTCGAGCCACAGCAATTAACCAAACGCGGAGAAAAATCCCCGACCAGGCCGGGAACCGAACCGGGACCATCTGAACCGAAAGCCGTCATGCAAACCATTGACCCGAGAAACCACAAATTATTAACTTGTTATGATAAACAAAATTGTTAAACATCATTTCAGTTGATGTAGATGGCTAAATGGTTAGCGTGTTGGACTTTGGCTGAAGGGGTCCTTGGTCCGATTCCCAGCTGAGTCGGGGATTGTAACCTTAATTGGTTGATTCATCTCGCTCGGGCACTTTCCGTCTTCAACACTACGCAGGTCAGCTGTAGGTCACACGTGAGGCCTGCTAGTTGACCACATCTCACCCTTCCTTGTTGTACTTTCCACTATTCCTTCATCTCTCCTCAGACCTCTTGTATCCAAATCGTCCTTCATTATCTGTTTTCTTCATTCTGTTATCATTAGACCTGGGATTTGAAGGCAAATGCCCGCTTTTCCTTAAGAAATAACATGAACATTTAAAACTACAGTATGTTGACAACATTCGTAGAGTTTGACAGTGCCCTAAAATGTCGATATTGTAGATTTAAAATAAAATTCCGCGTCTGTAATTTTTACAGTCATATAATGTACATCCCTGAATGAAGAGCAGAGCAGCAGAGGTTGGGTTTAGCGGATAAAATAAGAGACAAGTGCGGTGTCTGCTGCAGTAGAATCCAGATTTTTCAGTGGTGAGTAGAATACATCAGGTAATGGACGGGGAAAAGGTCGACTTACGTAGTCAAATTGAACTGAAAAATAAATACATTTTCCTATGTCCCTCTAACATCTGTGAGTATATTCTTTTTCTGCTTTCAAAATAATGCGTACAGATAAAAGACACAGCCTGACCGTGTAAAATTTGTAGAAGATTGTTGTTAAGTACTGTGAAAGCAAAATACGAATGAGAGTGCTGTAGGAATATTCCTCACAAATAAATAAACACATACTCTGGTCGCGTTTACACCGTTATGGGATGCCTACAGTGCTGTATTTGTGGGGGTCGGTAGATGCAGAGTGGGTCTCGGCCCGTAGGTGGCCACGGCTCTATCGTGGCTTCACGCCTCTGCATTCCGGGGACGAGACAGGGCTGCACCTCGCGGCTCCCCCAACCGTCGCCTGTCCTAAGAATGGCTTTCCGTGGTTTTCCATTCTCCTGCACTAAGGCGAATGCCGGGACAGTTCCACGACCGCCAACCCCCTCACGTTCTCCCGGCCTCCCCCTTCAGGGAAGGAATGAAAACATTTCTGTACTAATGGCGTATGGGAGTGTCCGTCCGAGGACAGGTGCCGTCGTCGTGAGGATGAAATGATGATGAAGACCCAGCCTCCGTCCCAGTGGAATTAACCAATCATGGTTAAAATTCCTGACCTTGCCGGGAATCGAACCCGGAACCCATGTGACCAAAGGCCAGCACGCTACCCATTTAGCCATGGAGCCCGACATTGTGATGAGTGATTTTGGTATTAAGGTTTTCGTTCAGTACTGATTATCATTTTTCATAAATCGTTAAGTGTTTCTGATAAATGTATTTTTAATTCTGTCTTAATTTTTAGTTATTTTTGCTAATAATAGGTATATCACGTTTCTTAAAGTAAAAACAAAAGAGGTCATTTTACATTTTAAGTGTATAATATTTTAAAGTCTTCTTTCTGTCTATTTACACATTTTAAAGCTGTTTTCTCTTTTAGAAGTCTACTTACCTGTTTTAAAAGCCTATTTTAAGTGCCTTTTAGGGGCTAAAATTCCAGGTGAGTTCTATAGATACGTCCAAAAATAGCTATTTTGTTTCTGTTATATGCTCTACTATATTTCCTTATTACTTCTTGTTTTCCATTGTTTTGTTGTTTTCATTAATCCTAAGATTTATCTCATGATTCTTCTTTCCATCCACACAGATAGGTCTTATGGCGACGATGGGACAGGAAAGGGCTGGGAGTGGGAAGGAAGCGACCTTAATTAAGGTGTGAAAATGGGAAACCACGGAAAATCACCTTCAGGGCTGCCGACAGTGGGTTTCTAGCACTTAACGCCCTTGAAAAGGCCTTGGCCTGCCCAGCGACCGCTGGTCAGCCTGAAGGCCTGCAGATTATGAGGTCTCGTGTGGTCAGCACGACGCATCCTCTCGGCCGTTCTGGAATTTCGAGACCGGGGCCGCCATCTCACCGTCAGATACCTCTGATTGGACCTCGAACCCGCCCTCAGGTCGAGAGAAAAATCCCTGACCTGGCCGGGAATTGAACCCGGGGCCTCCGGGCGAGAAGCAGGCACGCTACCCGTACACCACGGGGCCGGCCTTCTAGTACATTCAGTTTATCTAAACTACAGTTTAAAACTAGACATTCTGGTTTCAACACTGTACTGCAGTGCACTTTTTTAACATTTTTATATAAGCATTGTTTGTAAAAGTTCTTAATGATGCCATACGCTCTTTCCTTTCTTCCACAGCAGATTTTTGTAAAACATTTTCTTGAATTATCTCTCCCAGGTATTTTAATTTCTTTACTTTCTCTATTCGACCAATATTTGTTGCTAAACATTTTGGAGCGTATTTTGGTTTGTTTGTAATAATTTGTTTTTATACAGAGATTCTGAAACATGTTTTGTTGGCTGTTTCTTCCAAGACATTGATTTGTGTTGTTGCGTCTGTCATACCTCACTTATTATTGGGCTACCCAGAAGTTCTCTAACGAGGTGAAAGCCAACGAGTTCTCTCATCTCTTCTTCCTTTTGTGTCACTTCATTCTGCCAAATGTTGGCTAATAATTTGGTAAGTTCATACCTCTTTTACAGATGTTCAAAAAATCCATTCTGCTTATCGAACTCATCTCAGCTCCTTGATGTTGTCACGCCACGAAATTCTCCTCCAGATTCACCGCGAGCATCCCTCCAAACTGCAGCAACTGATATTTCGCCCTTCTCAGTAAGCGCCTGAGATTAAACAAATCACACATTTTGCTGTTCTTAAAAGTTCGCGATTTTATCATTATTTGTAACCTTGTTAACCCAAGATATTCGAAGCTTTCTTCTACACAGCTATCTTTCGTATGTTTAATGATGCCTAGGTGTCTGCTCCAGTGACCATACTTCTACAGCACAGCTTCAAGTTTCATTGCACAGGAGTAACCTTATTCTACAGAATGTTTAACATTGTGTGAATTACAATTAAAATACCAATTATTAACCATAGCAATATGATTAAAATTATACAGGTTGGTACACTTATACGCCGCACATTTGAATTTTCCGCCTTAAAGTACTCCTCTACAGCTGAAACTCTGAACTTTAAAACTGAATTAATTCAACCGTTTATCAGAAGATGTCACTGAGTTAATTTCGAATTGTTTTTGTTTACTAATTATCAAGAAGTGTGGACATTCTCTCACAGATGTCTCTACCAAAAGACTATGATCATGCACCCTGGTGCTTTTCTTGAAGATATTTTCTACTCATAAGTTTTCCTATAACTAAATTTCGTTCTTTCATTTGTGGGTTGGCAATACAAATCTTTTCTTTTCGCCAGTTTTGAAGTTAGCCAATCAATAATTTCTGTCATTAATTTTCAGCCAATTGTATCTTTCTTCCCCAATTTTTGATGTGTAAATTTTAGTTAGCCAATAAACAACTGTAGGTGTGTCTTAATCATTCATGAAAGGTCTCGGATCTTCCCCGAGAGTATAAAGACTACTGATTTTCCTGGCTCTCGGCCACTCACACAACATCTAGCTTAGTGTATGGAAGTATAGCAGGAGGCGGGAAGCGCCTCTTTCATCCGCCAGCAGCTCTTCTACAAGGTAATGGCCGTTTAACATCTTTATTTTGCTAGCTCAGCAGTTTAACCATCGGGGAAGGTCCGAAATCTTTTCAATGTAACCTTCCTGTCTGAAAATGTAAATTACGGCCGGCTCATGTAAAATTTTCATATTACTTTAACCGTAAATCGGGGATAGAGAGTGCCTTACCCTCTCGAGCTCCCCTTCGTTTTGTTTTGAGGTGGCTACGTTTGTAACTGTTTTCCTTCTTTATGTAATGTCTTAAATTTTTCTTGTACGAGTCACCTCCATAGTATGGGAATATCCCCTGTGTAATTGGCCTAGCGCCACTTAGGTTTGAACAAGTTTCATGTAGGAGCGCAAGTTCTCGCCTCCATTCCTTTTGTATTTAGGGCCGTTTAAATTAACCTATTATTTTTATTTAAGGCCCAGTAGAATGGATACAAGGTACCCCTGTTCATTTGTAAGTGTGCCTTAAGAGGCAGGCAATGCGAATGTTGTTGTGGCCTTTGAAAGGTGTGAGAAATTGAGAGCGGGTCAGCTCTTTCTGATGTGATAAAGTGCCTCTAGGAGGGCCGATATGTTGTTTTTTGGAGCTTATGCTCCTGGTGTGAAGGGGTTTTCTGCCCTTGGCACTATATTGTAACTTGGTATTGTTGAGCTAAACGCTAAAAGATTGTGAAATTTGGGGCTCAAGCCCAGAACTTGTAAAGGTCCCGAAACTTGTGCTTTCGTTTGTAAAATTGTACCTGGTACCTGATTATTGGATTGTTGTTGATTGTTCTTGTTAATTTTTTTTAATTCTATGCGAAAATTGTTAAGTTTTGAAAATTTAACCTTTATTGAAATTTTAATTCATCTTTCGGCCTTGTAGTTAGACCCATTCCAGCCCGCACCTTCTTTCACCTCTACTGTTCCACAGATACCTCGGAACAAAAATAATCAAATATGAATAAAACCAAATACTTAATTGCCTCACGCTTGGGCATAAATTGTAATCTAATTCAAAATAGATGGACAAATAACTGAATAACGTAGGGGCAAAAAATCTCTATAGGTCGACACCCAGAACAAATAGCATTAAAAAACTGAATAACGTACTAAAATAAATTAATAAAAATAATTAATCGAAATATCCGTAGTATGGGCGCCATATTTCACCAGAATGGATCCCTCAGTTTTGATAGAGTATGATAAATCTTTCTCTCCCAGGGCGCGTACATAAAGCTGCGTACTGGTACATCTGCTTCAGGCCCTACCTAACCTTCTGAAAACGACTAAATAGGTAGGAACTGCACCTGAGTTCATCAGTAACTCCATTGATTCTAAAATAACTAACTATATTCCCAATAAAATCCGTACATGAGCACCTCATCAACAGACCAAAATATACATATAATACACACACAAATTATTGCTGGAAGACTCCATATTTACACCAACAACAACAATGAAAACAGTGAGAAAACGAAAGCGAGGACCAGCTACCATTTGCAGATAGTCCGTTCAACAATGCACATATATGTAGATAAGTACCCTTTACTGTCTCTGTATCAACACGACTTGCCGATTCTCATAATCGGCACTTATTATGTCACAGATACTGTACGACATAATACTGTGTTCACTGACTCTAACACTAGTTTTAAAGATATATCCACTTAAGCTACACACGCTTGTCGTTCCGGAACATAAATTATGGAAAGTCTGAGATAGCCTTCACCAATATATAATACTCGGCCGCCACAAGTGATACAATACACAGTGCCTAAGCACTCCACAGTCTGTAGGTCAGCCACGTTCAACAAACTAAAAAAGACAACATAAAAAGACTACTGTACGTTCCACGAACGTTTGAAGTTCAGTCCAGTCCGGTATAGTTCAGCAGTGTCACTCCAGTACTGTATCAGTAGTTTTAAGTGTACCAGTGTCTCTTCGCTGTATCATTACATGCCTAAATAGACATCAGCTTTCCCCTTCCTCTCACATGATCCGTCTAGATTCATCCTGGCCAGCCAATCATGAGTAGATCCTCTAGTCAAGACCACGCCCTGAATCTCTTCCTGGCTCCATCAACGGACACTGGGCTGTTTCACATGAGTCATCGGAACTTTTCGACTACAATAACAAGTCCACCTCATCAGACTTTGGGATGCTCGCATGATTCATACAAAGTTTCCAAGTTAAAATAGCAATGTTTTCCCAACCGTTGTACAAAACAAATTATTCGTACCACATATGGAGACCTCCCAGCTAAAAAATATTAATGACAAAATATACAACTGAAATACTGATAACAACAACAACAATAATAATAATAATAATAATAATAATAATAATAATAATAATAATAATACTCTAATAATAAATCGAATATTGACAATAATATCTCTCACTTCTAAATACAGTGCGAGGGTGTGATATACAGTATGTACTATCACATAAAACCCCCTTGATGAATCGATGATATCACATATTATGATTAGAGATGGAATTTGCCTATTTGCCTATTTTATTCCTGTGTTCAGAAATGTAGGCTTTTGAGATATAAATCCGTTTTAGGGACTTTTTAGCTATTTTTCCTTGGTTTTATTGTGCCTATAAATGCCTATTTCAGGGGTTTGTGCCTATTTGGAGTATAATTGCCTATTTGATGCCTTTGAATGTTTTTAAAAATCCGATTTTCTTCCAGTGCATTATATTGTAGCTAGTGTGCTCGACAGAATTATTTTCTCTTTTCTCAATATCTGTTTACCCCACGAACAAAAATGGGAATTCTCAGAAGTCACCAGAAATAGTTCTAGGGAGATTTCCATCAGGAGAAACAAGGAACAATTTGACCTCGAAACCTTCAACTCCTCCAACCTCCTAAGACATACGCGAGAACCAATCAACGTCGAACTATGTTGCACAACCCATATACCCTGTACCTTCCTTTCGATGCGAACTGTTGTACACATACGCCTTTTCGTTCAGAACGTGTTGTGATTTATTGTGAAGTGGAACAAGAAGAAGTGTGTTTGCGGCAATGCCCAAAGAAAAATCGTCGAGGTCCTACTGGCTGAAGCAGTGGATCACAGGGGATCCCAATTTCACTACGGATGGAAGGGTAGTCTGTCAAGTTTCCTGTAAGGAGGTAAGTTCGTTTCTTCCTTTTACATTTTTTGTGATCGAGAACTACGATCGCATTTCTTTGTAGCATATATAGGCCTATTAATTTATGTATTATGGCAAGTTGTTTAGTTGCAATGCTGTATTAGCCGTGAACTTTCAATAATTTATATTGCTAAAATGCAAATAATCATTAAATTACTGAACGAGGCGCCTGCGTCAAAACTACCTGTCGAGGACCCTCTAAATGCCTGTTAAGATGCTTGCAGCGCTGACACAAGTCACAAGTCGTTAGAATTTTCCTAACGTCCCTTCCCATGATCATCCAGATGAAATTGTACTGAAGAGCATATAAAACCTTGTCCGGACCGAAATGTCCCAATGCCTTGTGATAAAACCAAACAAAGTCTTCTATCAAAGACCTGGGAACTATTACACACTACACCTCGTTAAAACACTTCTTAGCCAGTAAATCACTTTTTAATCGGTACCACGCGTTGCCTTTCTGAATCTGAGTCTCAGGCTCACTAGCCTCCAATTTCACCAATTATCTGAATGAGGTCATCCTCCTTCCTCTGTTCAACATCAATCTTACAGAAACGTAACTTCTCCTCCTTACGACCATAAAATTTTGCAGTACATGCTAAAATGCCTCCTGACTGTTCAGCGACAATGTCTTCACGAGATACCTGAGGGTTTCTACTCAAGAAATCTGCCAGGATATTGTCTGCCCCTTTGACATGAGATGTGTCAAAGTCGTACACTTGTAAGGCAAGAATCCACCGCGACATACGATTAGTTGTTAACTTACACGTCTGCATAAAAATCAGAGCATTGTGATCCGTCATAATCTTAAATTTAGTTCCTAACACATACGTTATGTTCAAAGCCCTTAGAAGTCTGAAAGTGGACTACAGAGATCGGAAATTCATCTATGAACTGTACAAGAACCAGACAGCGCTTATAGGAAAGGAGCGAATCAAAGCGAAAATAAGAAAAGGAGTAAGGCAAGGATGTGGTCCGTCGCCTCTATTATTCAATGTGTATTTAGAAGAAGCAATGAAAGAGTTTTCAGCCACTTCCACCCATGGAATAAAAATAAATGGCCAACTATACCAAACAATACGTTTCGCGGATGATATTGCCCTTATAGCTGAAACTGAGAAAGAGACAGAGACCTCACTAAAAAAAATGAATAATCTACTAAAACTAAAATGTAATATGAAGGTTAACAAAACAAAAACCAAGATAATGAAATGTACTCCGGATGGTAAACAGGATGTTAATGTTTGGTTGGAAGAAGAAAATTTGACTTTAGTAAATTAGTTCAGTTGTTTGGGAAACACCATTACATCTGACGGGGGGTGTGAAAAGGACGTCCGTTCTCAAATAACCCAGGCTAAAGAAGCCTAATGACCTCCAAGGCAATATCCCTACCAGTAAGAAAGCATTTCATTAAGAGCTTCATTTGGAGCATTGCGACCTATGGTTCTGTAAAGGCTGATAAGAAACGAATAAATGCATTTCCAATGTGGTGTTACGAATTCTCTGGCCTCACAGACTAACAAATGAAGAAGTTCTCAAGAGAGCTGAAGAAACCATCAGTATAGAGAAAATTATCACGAGAAGAAGGTGTAGTTGGATAGGTGAACCACACTGCTTGAAGGGAAACTGGAAGAGGGTTCCTCGATGGCATTAAAGGGCGACGTCCATATTAACTAATCAAGCAGCTGGCTCAGGATAGAAGGTCGTTGGACGAGGACAGTCATGCTACCCACCAACCATCACGTTGAGGAGAAGGAGAGAGAGACATACGTTCGAAATTTACCCAAGGAGTACACAATGGCAAGCAACTCTTAATTCGGTAACGGTATACCTCTTCTCAGCTAAACTAAGTCCCCTACTAGCTAGAGACACAATCCCAAGATTACCCTCAGCGTCCTCCTGAAATAACACACCCGCAATCCCCTTATCACTAGCATCAGTCATAACTAAGTACGCACGGTCTGATCTAGGATATTTTAGCGTGACAGCTTCTCGAAAACCTAACTTGAGCTGCGTAAAAGCTGTATCATGTTCCGGGCCCCAATTTCACCTAGCATTACTCTTAAGGAGTTCCCTAAATGGCTCTACGAGAAATGAATACCCAATTACAAACCTCCTAAAATAATTGCAAACTCCCAAAACGGACCGAAGTTGTCTGACATTACGTGGTGTAGGTACTATTCAGATCATGTTTCGGCATAATTCTTACTAGTCAGAAGGTGCTCCCATAATAGCATGAATGTGAGGGTTGTCCCACGCGGAAACCGGAGACTGATCATTACTGCTTAGACGCGCGTGTTCAAGTTTGATGAACTTTCGTTTTTCTATTTTTCTTTACTTTTAGATTTCTTGTTCGGATGTCCGATATCTTATTATAGCGCCGTGTGTTGACACTTAGTAGATTTATGCTACGAATGCGGTTTCGATTCGTTATTCACTTTATATCAGGCGAGACGTTGATCTACCGATCACTTGTAGTTTAGTTTAATGGGACAAGCGTAGGTTGACAGATTTGTAATGGTAGTCGTAGTTATAGAAAATTAGAAGATTTCCTTTTATTTATTTGGATGTTAACTTGTATGTTAACAAATTTAAAGACATAATTATTTTATGACCTGAAAGTTGGTTTAGTAAGGACATTTTCAAGTGACTTATCACTTTTCTTTAACTTCACTGTGTGGCATTTCTTCTAAATGCATAATGAATTCATGTTTTCCTGCATTTTACAGTTTTGTTCCTTCAGGACGATGTAACGTAAGATCCCCTCGGATCAAGTGTTGTTGGTTCCTTCTGAACATCTGTTTGGGGTGATGCATGTTTCAGCATCGGGATTCTTCTGTAACTTAAGGGTGTCATGAGATGAAAATACATGGTAGAATTTTATTTCTGATTGTGACAATTGCTGTTAACGTGTAGTGAACACCTCGCAATCTATCCAAAGCAACTGATAGTCAATTTGGTTCGATTAAGGTTCCATTCGGGGGATGTTCCAATATCCGATAGGACAGTAGACTGGTGGATAACCTTAATTAAATGTAAATCTGGAATTCTACTTGTTGAAGGTCAGATTTTCCACAGATCGTGTAGATTAACTGTCAGTTATCTTTTGGATCAATGGTGCCCGATTTTCAGGTTTTATTCTCGTTTCTGGCTTTTGCTGTCCACGAATTTTATAATACTTTTCCAGTCTCTGACATATAATGTTAAACAATAATAAAAAGATAACACTCACGTTATGTATTGTGACTGCGATAAAATATTGAAAAGTTATTAAGTGATTTTTATAGTGATTTTTATAGCTGTCCGCCTCGGTGGTGTAGTGGTTAGTGTGATTAGCTGCCACCCCCGGAGACCCGGGTTCGATTCCCGGCTCTGCCACGAAATTTGAAAAGTGGTACGAGGGCTGGAACGGGGTCCGCTCAGCGTTGGGAGGTCAAATGAGTAGAGGTGGGTTCGATTCCCACCTCAGCCATCCTGGAAGTGGTTTTCCGTGGTTTCCCACTTCACCTCCAGGCAAATGCCGGGATGGTACCTAACTTAAGGCCACGGCCGCTTCATTCCCTCTTTCTTATCTATCCCTTCCAATCTTCCCATACCCCCCCCCCAAAGGCCCCTGTTCAGCATAGCACGCGAGGCCGCCTGGGCGAGGTACTGGTCATTCTCCCCAGTTTCATTCTCCGACCCAATGTCTCACGCCCCAGGCTACTGCCCTAGAGGTGGTAGAGGTGGGGTCCCTCGCAGAGCCCGAGGGAAAAACCAAACGTGGAGGATAAACAGATTAAGATAGATAGAAGATTTTTATGGCTAATTAAATAAATATATTTTTATCGTGATTTAATTTGAATAAATATTTTAGTAAGCACGTTTCTGCTCCTCATTTAAAGTAGTTAGGCTCTCTTCTGAACCCATCGTTTGGCTAATGTAGTGACAGAAATAAACCCACTACGACCCCAAGATCTAAGAGCTCGATATTGCTCTATTGAAGCAGCCGAGGCTGATGATCAACGATGGAACGGTAAGTTCAAGGGTTCAGTATAAACTGTGTTGAGAAGAAAAAGTGACATATTCTGTGTTATATTGGTGGTGCCATGGCACACCTGCACTAGGTACCTCACGAGCGTTTTTTAATTGGTGGACGAAAAATCGTGAGCCACGGAGCAAAGGTGGGGATTAGACTACTACTGCTACTACTACTACTACTACTACTACTACTACTAATAATAATAATAATAATAATAATAACAATAATAATGCTATTTGCTTTACGTCCCACCAACTACTTTTACGGTTTTCGGAGACGCCGAGGTGCCGGAATTTCGTCCCGCAGGAGATCTTTTACGTGCAGTAAATCTACCGCCACGAGGCTGACGTTTCTTGAGCACCTTCAAATGCCACCGGACTGAGCCAGGATCGAACCTGCCAAGTTGGCCAGCGACTCAACCCCGGCACTACTACTACTAAACGTTTCCATTGTTCCCCTGTAGGCAGGCTTCTTAGACGGTGACCCCGTCTCTCAGGCCGGGAGAGTCGTTACGGTGAAGTAGATGCTCGGAGAAGGTGAGGGGGTTGGCGGCCGTGGCCTATACTAGGAAGTGTCCCGTCATTTGCCTAAAGTGGAGGAGAATGGAAAACCACAGAAAACCATTCTCAGGACAGCCGACGTTTGGGGCTAGCCGTGAGGTCAAGCCCTGTCTCGTCTCCCGAATACAGAGGCGTAGAGCCGTGGCCACCCCTGCTCTGCTGGGTTGACCGGTCAAAGTGCAGAGCTGTCGGACCACGGACCAGCCGAGACCCACTCTACATCCACCGACCGGGAATTAGAATACGCACAGTGAGCACCTGTCAATAAATAATGCAAAGAGGTTATTGGTAAAATCTCACTACATTTTCCGGTAATAATTATGACAAATTTACCCGTTTAAATAATTTAGTTTTTTTGGCGAGTGTGGAGTGGTGGTGGTGGTGGTGGTGGTGGGGGGGATAATAGATAGAGTTCCTTGATGGTTCTCGAATCATTTCAGCTTCTGCTATGTTAAAACCTAGTGTGGAACAAAGTAATACAGCGCCCGTTGAAGCCTAAAGCAAGCAAGTCTTGCGACACTCGACATCATAATAAGATGAACGAGACCTCCGACTTTACGTAGAATCCGAACCACAGACGTGAATTATAATTTAAAACATCGCACTTGATTTGGCCGGGATTCAAACTGCGGCCACCTTGGCGAAAACAGTAATGATCTCACTCAGCTACGAATACGTAAACAGTTCCCGGGATAGTCCAAGAAAGACTTAATTTGTCCTCGTGTTCCGAATAGCGTTTCTTCGAGATGTAAGAACGTCGCGAAATGCGCCTCTGTGGTGTAGTGGTTCATCTGATTAGCTGTCACCCTCCCCCAGGACGCCCGGGTTCGATTCCCGGCTCTTGCAATAATTTGAAAAGTGGTATGAGAGCTGGAACGGGATCCAGTCAAGCTCGGGAGGTCAAATTAGTAGAGGGGGCTTCGATTCCCTCCTCAGCCATCCTCGAAATCATTTTCGGTGCTTTCACACTTCTCCTCCAGGCAAATGCCGGGATGATACCTAACTTAAGTCCACGGGCGATTCCTTCCCTCTTCCTTGTCCATCCCTTCCGATCTTCCCATCCCCCCACAAGGACTTCAGCATAGCAGGTGAGGCCGCCTTGGCGAGTTACTGGTCCTCCTTCTCAGTTGTATCCCTCGCTGAGTCCCAGGGAAAAATCAACCCTTGAGAGGGTAAACGAATAAAGAAACAAAGAAAGAAATGGGGATAAACAGGAACTCAAAGAAAACATCTAAATTTAGCCCAAAAGGGCTGATCTGCCGTCTAGCCATCCACACTCCTCTTCTAAATTGTTCTCAGGGAGCCGAATATAGCCCACGGCGCAGCTGGGAAGCGAACGCGAGCCAATTCGTAGACTGTCGCTGAGACTTCTCAGGAATAGGAACACGTCATAATGAAAACTCGTACAGCTACTTTATTCGAACTGTTCTTCGAGGGAACTGCAATTTACTTGTTAACAAGTTTAGAAAAAGTACCGCTTCTGAATGTCGTTTCGCTCCAGCCAGTTGAATAAGTGCTTAGTAGTTGTTTTGCTTCGCGAGTGTCTGTTAAGTTATTCAGCATTACTCAGACATCTCCAGGTAATTACAGTAGAAGAAGTACCAGGTGCAGTGCTATCTCCAGCACGAGGAAACATAGAACACATGCATGGTAACCACGTGGCTTTTCTCTCTTCGATCTTCTCTGTCCAGCCACCCACTTCTCTTTCACACTGCGCTTGTAACGCCTGGCGAGAATTTTCATTTCACGCGCTTCGCTTTCTGCTTCCGAAATCATCATTCTTCGAAATATCAGAGCTATACTCCTTTACATCGCACGGACACAGATAGGTCTTACGTCGGCGATGGGATAGGAAAGGGCTAGGAGTGGGAAGGAAGCGACCTTTGCGTGGAGTGAAAATGAGAAACCACGGAAAACCATTTTCAGGGCTGCGGACAGTGGGGTTCGAACCCACTATCTCCGGAATACAAACTTATAGCTACGTGATCGAAACCGCACAGCCACTTCTTTCTGCTCCTTCGGTTATAGTTAAGATATTATTATTATTATTATTATTATTATTATTATTATTATTATTATTATTAAGTAATACATCGCAAGTGGGAAATATCCCGGGGGCAATGGTGTGATAATTAAATAAAATCCGACAACAACAACAAGCAATATCAAGTTGTACTTCCTGTAATACGTACATCGTCCGAGCGTCCACCAACACAAGGAACGGCACAATTCGAGAACTTCTGTCCATCACATGTTAAAGTAAGAACGTGTGTGTTCATGGTGCTTCGTGTTCGCGAGTTGGCCCTGCGGTTAGGCTTGCGCAGCAGTCAGCTGCATTCGGGAGATAGTGGGTTCGCACCTCACTGCCGGCAGCCCTGAACATAGTTTTAATCACCTTAATCACAGCCACGGCCGCTTCTTTCCCACTCCTAACCCTTTCCTGTCCCATCGTCGTGCGTCGCTGCGACGCAAAGAAAAACTGTAAAAAAAATAAAGTCGTGTTCAGAATGTTGAACGTGCCGTGTAATTTATAACGTGGATCGTCCTGACAATAGGTTAATCACTGGGACTTCCATTGTGGTGTACTGCTGGTAATTATCTGAAGAGGATCATCAACAGAAATAATTTCTGTACTTCCCTAAACAAAAAAGAAGTTATCTTCAATAACACTCCATATTATGAACAGTAACAGGCGTAACAGCTTTACAAGAACCACAGTAGCGAGCTACTGTATCTTCTCTTCTTCTGTTCCATAGATATTTAAAAATGTCGCACTATAATTTGTTCTAATGTACCTCAGAGCTCACTGTAGTTCCATGCACACACTTGTGACTTTTAATGTTTCTGGCTCTTTATTCTTTCTCTTGTTGGTCTTACGTCGCTCCGACTGAAGCAGGTGTTATGGCGACGTGGGAGATGACAGTGAGCGACCGAGGCACAGCAAATCGCTCAGTAATTAGCTGTCCACTATGTGTGTTCAGTCCGTAGGTCAATTGCTGCTTGGGTCCCCACAGTTCCACCCCTAGGTGTCACACAAAGCCCAGGCGTGACTGGAGAAGCGAAGTAGGGAAATAAGGAGTGGTGAGGTTTTCCGTTGCTTTCCTCACCGAGGTGCTATCTACATAGTTAAAACACTAGGCTAATTTTGGGTACAGCAGGTTTGAGAGAACGGCCGAACCAATTTACATGGCGAAGTATTCTGACGGAAGCTCTTGGCCTGTAGATTAGAAGAGCATAAACATTTCCTGTCATATAGACAAGTGTTCTCGCCGGTACTTCAGCGCCACTGCCGGCCACATCTTCTCATTTCACATTTTAACATGTTAGAAATAATTATCTGTATTATATTTTAAAAAATTACTAAACACCCCTTTGTCCAGTTCGTCCGGCCGTTATACTGGACCGGAATTCTCTCGGGAATTTGCTGCCGGGGAATTATCAGGCATTGATAGTCTCTAACTTCAGTCAACTTTGAGTAACCCTACAGTTGAATCACTAAATGACCACTCCAATAATTGCTGGCGAAGGATTGCCCTATGCGCAATACACTTTGTAATTAGCGGGTTTAAGGAGTCACATCGGTGAAGCTAAACGATTAAAAATGACAGACGTCAGTAGGAAAACGTGAAATTTCAACGGAAATTGGTACGCAGAAAAATACTGTGGGGGTAAGCACCTTTACGGTTAGGGTTTGGGAAGAACTAACATACAAATAATGACCAATATTATATCACTTTTCAAGATTTCTGACATGAATTGTGACACTCGGGATGCCGTTCAAGTCCAAGTTCAGCCTCCATCAGAATGGGAGTCGAAGGAATGGAAAAGAAAATGACTGCCATTTCATTTCACCGACCTTACACCATTCATCCCAGGGACTGGGTAACCATCATCTCCTAACACTGATCAAAAAAAAGTGGAGGAGATCCGACACTTCGAGGGATGATGATATCGGCCACGAAGGGCGTGAAAATGTAAGAGTACCCAGGTCTCGCAACCCTTATACCGTCGGAGTTGACCAAGGGAGGTCGGACACAATTAGTCGCACACTCAGCTAAGGGAGCCCCCTCTACCGCCCACGCCCACAGGAGGACATAACTCATACCCCAGTCACCTTCACACAGTCAAGGCCAAGGAGGAGACCGAGAAAGACTAATTAAATTAACAAATTTGTTGTAGCCACCATACCTCACCGCAATGAATATCCCCGCCAGCAGGTGATCGTTCACAAGGTGGATGGAATTTAGATCCTAATCTGTTTAAAATGAAGAAAAAAGCGTAGCAATGTCCTCTTCCACGGCAGCCTCTTGGTCTTTGGTCCTCGGGGCGCTGGAATCGTTTCCGGATTGGGTCGAGGGATTTAATATCAAACGGTTAATTCACTTGGCTCGGGGACAGGGTACTTGTACTGCCCCCAACATTCCTGCAGATCAAACATCACACGCAACACTGAAATTGAAATGGCGTATGGCTTTAATTGCCGGGAGTGTCCCAGGACATGTTCGGCTTCCCAGGTGCAGGTCTTTCGATTTGACGCCCGTAGGAGATCTGCGTGTCGTGATGAGGATGAAGTGTAATGAAGACAACACACACACCCAGCCTCGGTACCAGTGAAACTAACCAATGATGGTTAAAATTCCAGACTCTGCCGGGAATCGAACCCGTGACCCCTGTGAGCAAAGCTCAGCCCGCCGACGATTTAGCCGGACCACGGAACACTGTACCCTATTGATAGGTCGTACGGTAGAAAATACGCACTTGAAAATTGTATTTAACCAGAAAGTTGACAGAATTAAAACATTATTTCCTTTCAAAAGTAGTCAATACCAAAGAGTGCTTTTCGAAAAGTCGCGAAACATAAGGAGCCTTACATCATCGCAGAGCAACTAATTGTATAGAGATGCTCCAGATATAACCTTGACTTGATTTGCATAGTTTAACTTCCCACTCGGCCATATTCCTTCTCTAGAACTACGAAACATTAACAGCGTATTCCTGTCCTGGTTGTCGTCCGAAAGCACACAACCCCCCTTGCCTGGTCAGTACCTTTCTGTTTCCTTTCCTTTTTGCTACCTGTTTACGTCGTCCTAACACATCGCAGGTTATCAGTGACGGAAGAATGGGAGAGGGCTAGGAGTAGGAAGGAATTAAGGTACAGCCAGAGCATTTGCCTGGTGTGAAAATGGGAAACCATGGAAAACCATCTTCATGGCTGGCGACGGTGGGATTCGAACCATCATCTCCCGAATTCAAACTCACTCCTTCGTGACCCAGCTCGGTCAGTTACATTCTCTAAGCTATTTCATTTATTCCTGCTGCTTTATGACAAACTAATAATCGTTTCTGCTCCCTTCTCTGCCATTACTGTTTTCCTCCACTTGAACTCGATCGTTCGGGACTTCAACAGAAAAATGCCCTTTTTCACTGAGAAGATCTTGAAAATATCCCTCCATCTGTCCAGTGATTCCTTGCGACCTACTATGTGAAAAAAAACCTACAACCTGTTCTCCAGTCATTGACCGGGTCAGGGATATAATGAATATATAGGCTGTTATTACGATGGGGTCACCACTCCCAAGGTGATTTATTAATGAGTTATAAATGCTATGAAATGATAATGGAGAGTGTTGCTGGAATGAAAGATGACATGGAAAACCGGAGTACCCGGAGAAAAACCTGCCCCCCCCCCTCCGCTTTGTCCAGCACAAATCTCATATGGAGTCACCGGGATTTGAACCGCAGTATCCAGCGGTGAGAGGCCGACGCGCTGCCGCCTGAGCCACGAAGGCTTTACACCTACTATGTATTCACCTAATTTATGTAACACACTATTAATTTCCCATTTCTTATTCTTGTTCTTCTTCTACCGCTTTTCCCACATCTGTGGGGTCGGGGGTGCGAACTGTGTCGTACATGTGGAGTTGGCCATTTTTTACGGCCGGATGTCCTTCCTGCCGCAACTCTATGTGAAGGGATGTAGTGTGCTATGTTGTCTGAATATGAAGAGGAGAGTGTTGGGACAAACACAAATACCCAGTGCCCGAGCCACAAGTATTAAGCAGACGTGATTAAAATCCCCCACCCAGCCGGAATCGAATCCTGGACCCTTCGAATCGAAGGCTTCAACGCTGACCATTCAGCGAAGGACTCAGTCCCTTTTCCTTCCCTTTCTAACATTCTTTATTACAGCCCACCAAGGTTTCTGCCGCTTTTTCACATTGTCACCAAAATTCTTTCAGCGATTTCTTTATAGACTCTACAATGATTTGTTTCGCTCTTTTCCTTTCATCTTCGTACGATTCCCTATCTACAATTCTTGTTTAGAGCCACTTGTCATACGCCTTCTACTTATGTTTCCTGGCTGGCCTGATTTATTTATTTATTTAATTTATTTATTTATTTATTTATTTATTTATTTATTTATTTATTTACTTATTTATTTATTTATTCTTATTTTGCTTTACATCGCACCGACACAGATAGTTCTTATGGCGACAATGGGACAGGGGAGGCCTAGGAACGGGAAGGACCTTAATTAAGGTACAGCTCCACCATTTGCCTGGTGTGAAAATGGGAAACCACAGAAAACCATCTTCAGGGCTGCCGACAATGGTGTTCGAGCCCACTATCTCCCGGATGCGAGCTCACAGCTGCGCGCCCCTGAACGCGCGGCCAATTCGCTCGGTTTTTCTACTCTTATCCGTCTGCAGATAGACTTCACTTTCTCTACCCTAGCCCTAATCATATTCACTTCACCATAGATCAGACAGTGGTCTTTGTTATGAAAAAAATCCGCGGAATACCGGCACATTAATGTCAGATGTCATGAGGGAGAGAAGGTATTTATTGTAAAATTCTGCCGATTGCTTTGATACGAAGTGTCAGAGACACAACTTACCAAATGCATCATAAATAATGATAATATTTGTTAACTGTTCATCAGTGGCGTAAGCTGAGGGCTATCAAGGCTATCGGTGAAGCCCAAACCTCAAACAAGAACGATGGAAATCTAAAGCACATTATAATGTAAGCATCTGACGCATTTACAGAACTTGAAAGCAATGAGGGAAAACGTCACACGTATTTCTGATAGCAAGGCATTGGGGACTAATATCGCAGTCCAAACCCTGCCTCCTCTCCCCTCGCCCCACCTCGCGTAGCTTGTTGCTGAATGTCTGATAAATGCGGGGACAGGAGAGCATAGATGTGCTAGACTTCGCTCCGTCAGATCGCCATTGCTAACGAACAACCATGCGTTACTCATCGCATATACTTCCTCACCTCAGAGAACGATGGTACTTCTATATCCTTGTAGGAAGACACTGCAAGAGAACTGTTGTAGGAGTAATATAGTTTTATTTTTATAGGTAGATCTGCTAAAATAATATGCAATCTTTCATGTTTAGTGTTCTCTTTTGTTGGTTGGAATAGAACCCACGATCATGGGTCAGACACCACCACTGATCTCTCGAGGAAGCTAATAAACCAGTGCTGCTAATGCTGTACAATTCAACATTTTCATTTTTAAAAATTTTATTATTATTATTATTATTATTATTATTATTATTATTATTATTATTATTATTATTAGAAGAAGAAGAAGAAGAAGAAGAAGAAGAAGAAACTGTGCATGGCATGTGTATAGGCTTGGTGGTGACTTAATTATGATGAAAGGAATGGGGAAGACATCATAAATACCCAGTCCCAAGCCAGGGGAATTAAGAATATGTGGGGGTAGATTCTGAAAATTGAATGTTGGCCATCGGACTACAGACAAGTATGCTATCCATTTAGCGACCCTTAGACTACCATCTCCACTGATGAGGTGTTGAGTATTGTGAAACAGCCTTCACAACACTGCAGGCTATTGGCTGCAGCGCAAAACGCTTAAGGGTTAACGTTCACTAAACCAACTATCGAAAAGGGATAACATAAGTAGCCCATGTCTCGATCCCAGGATTCGCCACTGCTGTTCATATGAGCACGGTATTGAACAATCTCGCAGACTCAGCGACAATTTTTCCACTAAGAACCAAAGTGGTTTGTTTACAGACACTATTTAAAAAGGGCAATTACAATTCTACTGACACCTATACAGGATGGGCTGACATTAGTTAGTGGAAATAAACTAATATCTACAAGAAATTGGTATTACGGAACAAATTGTCGAAGATGCAAAGAGAAATTCAGTGAAAGAATGGAAAGTTACTGGGAAGTTATCGTGTTAAATAAACTGAAGCGCGCTCCTTAGCTGGGCACAACGAATGTCTTATTTGTGATGTTGAGAGACCTGGCTTATCTCCCGTAATCCTGCCTGTTGTAAGCGGCGACTTAAAAGGGAACACTAGGAGCCTGTCAGTCTGCAAATGAGGGTCAGTGATTACCATTTGTCTTGGTCTTTGTGAGCTGCACTTCCGTTCTTTTGCTGATAGCTCGATTAGTGGATCACCTCAAAATAATTTGCATTTTTTAAATCACGGAATTCATTTCTTACTCGAACGATGCGGAAAGTACATAGCTTCCAATAGCTTTTAATACCACATCATACACCATTCTTTTGCAATAAGCAAGAGTTTGCGTATCAAAAATGGCGAAAATAAATTCAAGCACCCTATGAATGGAGTGTGACAATAAAGAAACCATTAGCAAACTGTTCTTAGATCCGTATTTATTTTATTTAAGTGTGCGAGGAACAGGGCAATAATAAGTTATGGCTATAATGACAGACTGGGCGAGTGGCACAGATACTGTTGATAACGACTTTGACAAACACGCCTCTTGGTCATACAACTTGTTATTCTGTTGTAAACACTTCAGTCGATGAGCAGCAACTTCGGGAACACCGTAAGTCTCCTACTGATATCATTATCTTACTGTCAATGTTAACAATGTAGAAATGTACGTACCTTCTTCTCATAAACTAATTTTAATTCAAGCATGAAATGTCCGCGCCATATTGATGACGGCCTGCTGACATTCTTTTATTGTTTTCGTCTTGTAATTTTAAAAACATTTTTACATATGTTAAGGTCACACGTTCACTTAACTGTAATCCAAAGCGTTGAAAGAATGGCCTTAGGCGATACTAAATTTGTCTATATGCTGTGAAAATCTCAAGGTCCTCTCTATATTTCCAGAGAAAGCAGGCCTGTACTCCAGAGAAAGCAGGCCTATACTTGCACGACCGTAGGTCGGTAATGTCTTTGAGGTTGAGCCAGAGGTACTCCTGAAGCCTGTGGTAATGTGATGGGGAGGCCCCACGTAAAATAAACAGTGGTTGGTACGCGTGGATGTTGACGGGGTGGAAGTATTACCTTTGGTTGTAGGGCTGTTTTGTCATATGTTATGTAAAAAAACTGGTATATGTAGGCTATTTAATTGACTGTACAGTTGAAGGTGTGCCGTAAAACTACCTCTGTCCACAATCTGTATCCATTTATAGAGGTGAAAAGTTATATGTTGCCTGAGGACAACAGTATGCAGATGTGTGATGCGATGTCACCTGACCGCCATGCAGGCTGTGATGTGAAGTATTGATGGGTGGCCATGACCTCAAGGTGCTGTTGCTAGGTAACATCACGTCACACATTCACTATTTTGTTACACATATTTCCGGATGTAGGCCAGCCCTACGACATATCTATGCCAAAGGCATGTTTTTCAGAAAATGACTCTAACAGTTTTAATTATTATGATGGATCAGCCTCATCATCTTCTCTAGCTCTCTTCAGTTCTCTAGAACTTTTCTTCAATAATTCCAACTCCTTTTCAGCCTTTTGTTACCGAATGTCCTCCACTTCAAAATACTCACTCCCATTTCAGTTCAGCTTCAGTCATCACTCTTCGTTTCTTACGTCCCTCGTCGATCAAATACCCCAGCAGTAGCCCGATTTAAGCCTGTGAAATATGCGAGGCTGAAACACCACCACACATTCCCTGATAAGTCTGAATTCTTTGCTATTGGCTTTACGTGGTACCGACACAATAGGTCTTATTGCGACGATGGGACAGAAAAAGGTTAGGACTGGGAAGGAAGCGGCCGTGGCGTTAATTAAGGTACAGTGTGAAAATGGGAAACCACGGAAAACCATCTTCAGGGCTGCCGACAGTGGGGTTCGAACCCACTATCTCCCGAATACCGGATACTGGCCGCACTTAAGCTACTGCAGCTATCGAGCTCGGTGATAAGTCTGATCACAAATCAAGAGAGGCACATTCTTTTAAATAAATAACTGGAAGTAGGTCTAGTAGAAGCCTTCTATGTAAGCTAAGTACTGCATTAAAATATAGATGTCTTATTTTTCGTCTTATAATGCCTTCTACAGTACATGTCTTGCTTATGCCAAATTGAGGGGAGTTTATTGTGACTGTAGCTGTAGACTCCAAGTTTGTCTGGCATCCGGGATTTAGCATGCGTTGTCTTCTTCAACCGCTTTTCCCACATCTGTGGGGTCACGCTTGCGAACTTTATTACACATGTGGACTTGGCCATGCTTTACGGCCGAATGCCCTTCCTGACGCCACCACTATGCGGGGGGGAATGTAATCACTTGTGCGTGTTTTTGTGGTGGTTGGTGGTTAAATACAATAACGCGGATAATTACGAAAAAATAGATTTTTAGTGGGGCATGTCGTGCATGTTACTTCAAGGTGGGTAACGGGAAAAACTACAGAGCCATTTTACACAACCCTCTCCCTTCTCCGAGCATCTCCTTCACCGCAACAAATCTCCTGGCCTGAGAGACGGCCTTACCGTCTAAGACGCCCGCCTCCCCCTTCAGGGGAGGAATAAAAACGTTTTAGTATTAGTAGTAGTAGTAGTAGGAAGTACAAGCGGAGTATTTCTGGCGCAAGCTTTGACACTCGTGTCCTGACTTATTAGCTAGAGATAAGCAGTTAGAGGTAATCTGTGCGTGGAGCAAAGTGGACAATGGCGGGATAACTGTCTTTTTCTAAATGTTGTCAGTTTCTAGACTCATTTTCACTCCATCAACAAAATTCATTCGTAATTCCGGATTAACACACGCAGGTGCAACTTCCTTTCTCAAACTCTGGATGTACGCTTTCTTCGTCAATGGAAGAAGTTCGCCAAACGTTTTGGGAGAGAGTTTTAGTCGACAACACTGATGTTGATCCCAAGAGACGTAACGCTATCATCAACCTCCATGCACCTATTCATATTCAATAGCATGATTAATCAAGCCTGCAAGCAAGCTACATTTCCTGTTGAATGTGATAGTCTGAAGCTCCCGAAAATGTTTTCTGGGACAGTGAACATTCAAGTTCCTGAACTCCGAAGTGAAGAAATACAGCGTCTGTACAACGTGCGCATTCCCATTTACATTTCTACTTAACAGATTTCTACAGCCTAAATTAGTGGAATAATCATTGTTTATAGCTGACTTTCCCGTCAACGTCATTAATTCACGTTTGGAACAAATGCACTTCCAGCTAAAAGACTATTTTTCGGTGACGAATTGCATTTGTTGATGGCTTCAACCAAACTTCTCTCTTTGTTACAAAACAAGAAGCTTCTTTGTCAGAACTTCCAAATACCAGTGCATTGAAGTTACTGTTTTCAGTTACAACTAGATCATTTCATGTAGTGTGTGATACCCAGGCGCGGTTCAACCCTCAGGTCACGTCAGAACTTGTATTTATCACCTTATTTAAAATATGCCTTTTTCATATAAATATGTCTTATAATTCGAAAATTTGTACAACGTGACGCGACGAAATGCGTGACGGATGTGTAACCGTGCAGGCAGTGATGTAAAGTATGGATGGATGGTCAGACAATGTTACCTAGCAACCGTGTAGGCAGTGATGTAAAGTATGGATGGATGGTCAGACAATGTTACCTAGCAACCGTGCAGGCAGTGATGTAAAGTATGGATGGATGGTCAGACAATGTTACCTAGCAACCGTGCAGGCTGTGATGTAAAGTACGGATGGATGGTCAGACAACGTTACCTAGCAACCGTGCAGGCAGTGATATAAAGTATGGATGGATGGTCAGGCAATGTTACCTAGCAACCGTGCAGGCAGTGATGTAAGGTACGGATAGATGGTCAGACAATGTTACCTAGCAACCGTGTAGGCAGTGATGTAAAGTACGGATGGATGGTCAGACAATGTTACCTAGCAACCGTGCAGGCTGTGATGTAAGGTATGGATGGATGGTCAGACAATGTTACCTAGCAACCGTGCAAGCTGTGATGTGAAGTATGGATGGATGGTCAGGCAATGTTACCTAGCAACCGTGCGCGCTATGTCTTATAGCTGGTTGCCATCTGAAATTAGCAGCCGTTGATGGATGGCCATGACCAGGAGACATATTTATGATTATTTGGTTTTCACAAAGGGAAAAATTGTTTCTTTTTTGTTTTATTTTGAAATTCAGAGGCGGGCCGGCAAATTTTAATTGTTTTCAAAAGGTCTGCAGACTGGAAAGTTCGAAAAACACTGCTCTATAAAGATGACTTCAGCCTTTCTCGGTGTTTTAATTAATACGACATCTAAACACACGTAATCAGTAATCAGTCCTTGTTCCTGTAGGTACATTAATCTTCACATTATAACCGAACACGTTATAGATCGTGAGTTTCAGTACAAGGCCACAGGGGCCATGGTACAGCAAATTAGCAAGCAGTTGCTGAGTAAAGCTGTCTTCATTCCTACCGGAAATGTCTAGTGCTCACCGTAACAAAGCTCTTTGTGTTAACCAAGGGTAACACGATGCTGCTTCTATATAATAAATGCCGTAACAGTATCACCTCCACGATGATCAATTACGTGTTTCAGTTTGATGGTGTGGTCGTGATAACAACTCGCTGACCTTGACTGTTAAATCACAGGAGTTTGTTAAATAAATGTGAGATAAGTTTCTTCAAATACCAGCTGTTACTGATGGATTATTAAATTCTTTCTTATGGTAAGATGCCACCCATCTTGACGGATACAGATCCTACTTCTCACCTCTTGTACAGTGTCGGTCTCCGTATTCCAAGACAGCGAGTTCAAACCCGGCAGAGGTACCAAGTTCCATTTTTGAAGGGCTGAAAGAAGTCCAGTCGGCACCCCGATGTCCGGTCTTTACCCGATAAATGTCTGGCTCCATGGCTAAATGGTTAGCGTGATGGCCTTTGGTCACAGGTGTCCCCGGTTCGATTCCTGGCAGGGTCGGGAATTTTAACCATAATTTGTTAATTTTGCTGGCACGGGGGCTGGGTGTATGTGTCCTCTTCATCATCACTTCATCCTCATCACGACGCGCAGACCCCCTAAGGGCATCAGATCAAAAGACCTGCACCTGGCGAGTCGACACTCCCGGCACTAAAAGCCATACGCCATTTCATTTCTTCTTCTTCTTCTTCTTCTTCTTCTTCTTCTTAATCTGGTTACCCTCCAGGGTTGGCTTTCCCCTCGGCTCAGCGAGGGATCACACCTCTACCGCCTCAAATGCAGGGTCCTGGAGCTTCAGACTTTGGGTCGGGGGATACAACTGGGGAGAATGACCAGTACCTCGCCCAGGCGGCCTCACCTGCTATGCTGAACAGGGGCCTTGTGGAGGGATGGGGAGATTGGATGGGACATTCAAGGAAGGGGGAAGGAAGAGGCCGTGGCGTTAATTTAGGTACCATCCCGGCATTTGCCTGGAGGAGAAGTGGGAAACCACGGAGAACCACTTCGAGGATGGCTGAGGTGGGAATCGAACCCACCTCTACTTAGTTGACCTCCCGAGGCTGAACAGATTCCGTTCCACCCCTCGTACGACTTTTTAAATTTCGTGGCAGAGACGGGAATCGAAGCCGGGCCTCCCGGGGTGGCAGCTAATCACGCTAACCACTACACCACAGGGGCAGATGTCAATTCATTTACCCGATAAAATTAGTTAAAGTTCAGCCGCTGATCGCCCAACACTGATCCGTTTTTTGCCATCTGGTAGAATTCTACGGAACGTCGAAATTGACGCGCAGCTGGTCGAAATAGCATCCATTCGAAATGCCTTCAACGGCAGCTGAGGCATTTAATTATTATTATTATTATTATTATTATTATTATTATTATTATTATTATTATTATTATTATTATTATTATTATTATTATTATTATTATTATCCGGCTTCGTAGCTGAATGGTTAGCGTGCTGGCCTTTGGCCACAGGGGTCCTAGGTTCGATTCCCGCCAGGGTCGGGAATTTTAACCATGATTGGTTAATTGCCCTGGCATGGGAGGTGGATGTATCTGTCGTCTTCATCATCATTTCATCCTCATCACGACGCGCAGGCCCCCTACGGGCGTCAGATCAAAAGACCTGCACCTGGCGAGTCGACACTTGCAGCACTAAAAGCCATACGCCATTTCATTTTATTATCATCATGAATGTTCTCCAGTAGTTGTAAATCTGGATAAATAGTCTGTGTCATTTTATTTTTAAACGGAATGACGGCTTCCTTTGCCCACCTAGCGTGGATGTTATGGTGTTCACATTTTCCACCTTAGGCTGGCGTAAGTGTTATTTACACCGCCACTACGGGAATTCCCCGCTCCTTCTATAACGAGCGATATTCTAAGAAGTCATTCGCGTCATACATCTGTGTTCTGCACATCTCTTGTTCGGCTTATTGGCCGGGTCGATTCCCGGCTGGGTGGGAAATTTTAACCTTAAATGGTTATTTCCCCTGGCTCGGGGAATAATGTCCCCAACATCCCCAACACTACTTTCCACAGTTCTAGCCCTTCAGGCAAGCAATGCAATTTTGAAAACATCCCAGGGATGAGCTACGAATTTTAGGTAAATAAAATATATATTCTTTATTTATTCCCAAAAATTGCAATGCTTTTCTTCAGACTCAATGTCCTTGTAACTTCATTCGGTGGAACGTTTTTCAAGAAATCAAAAATCAAACAATTCGGCTAAAGAAAAAACACGAGTGAAGAAAGAAGCTATTTTAGGCCGGAAGTGCCTTTGAAATGTTTTCTTGATAGAGCTAGGAACTTTTCCGGGCCCTCTGCTGAGATGCGTTACACCTCAAACATCTCACAAACCGACCTACTAGATTTCTTGAAGATACTCATAAACACAAAGGAGGGTGTATTCTTTAATTATTTTGAAGGTCAGTATGAAACCTAAAATCAGCCGGCGAATTGCCTGTGCGGTTAGGGGCACGCAGCTGTGAGCTTACATCCGGGTGATGGTGAGTTCGGTTTTCCGTGGTTTCCCATTTTCACACGAGGCAAATGCTGCGGCTGTACCTCGTAAGACTTGTCTGTGTCGGTGCGACGTAAAGCAAATTGTAGAAATGAAACCATAGTCAGCGTCAGGACCTTGGATTCACAGGGTCATGGCTTCGATTTTCGGCTGGGTCGGAGATTTTCGGCGCGTCCTGTTAAATCCCCTGGCTATTTGCGCTCAACTTCCCTTCATCTGCACCAAACGCACCACATCATAGAACAGAATATGCTTATCGGTTTGGCGTCAGGAAGTGCATCCGGCAGTAAAACAAGTACTTCATCACAGTTCGCATCCTCAGTCCCTCCAGTGTGGGGGAAGAAGAAGAAGAACAAGCGTACAGCTCTGTCAGTACGGCCCGTATTTGAAAAAATAATGCCCTGAAATGACTGTTACAAACATTATTACAAGAAATGAAAAAGAAATGAAAAAGAAATGAAATTCTTGGACATGGTTATCCGGAAACCATGCAGTGCACAGGTCTATAGAAAATTGTTGTTAATCGCTGTTCACAGTGAACTGGTAGAAAAGCTGCGTTGACACAGCTTTCTGTACCCGTGCCAGATGCATCGCAGTGTTTTTAAGTTGATCTATATGGTATTTTGTCACATTTGATCTGAAAAATAATAAAATTGACTTAAATTACAATGTTCCACAGCTGGGCTAGTTGGCAATAATGCTTAGTATATAAAATGCATTTGTTTCATAAAAAATAAAAAAGGCTATTAGAGATTATGTTTCTACAAATACAAAAACTTACAGGAGGAATTAAGAGAATTCGTAATTTGCATGGAAATCTGTCCAAAAAATGTTTTCAGTTTTCTGTCGAGTTCATCGGGTGTAAAAATGATAAAAACGACATGAAACGATACCTGAGTAGCGCAGAGCTTGCCAGGGACTCACCAAACTGCCCATAGCAGTATTCTTACTTATATAGAAGAATTAAAACCGAGGCGCTATAAATCTCAGATTTGTGAACATTTTATTTGTTGCTATTCGCCGGCTTTGGTCAGCCGGGTCAACTGTCATGAAGACTGTTTTCTGTTGCGTGCATCATGTGTGCCCAAAAGGCTGCTACCCTCGTTGAAAACTTAAAAACCGCGTAATTTGAAATTGTCGTGGAATACGCCCATAACCTCACTTTGTTTCACAATTTAGCAACACTCAAGATGGGGTACTAGAGCTTACGCCCCCAACACTCCCTTTGCCCCCCCCCCCTCCCAGCAAAACGGTTACTAACCGGACCTCACCAATCCAGACCAACGGTCTTTTCACTGGCCTGGTCTTGTAAAACACAATGTGATATCGTCCTAGATGCACCACGTTGGATCTTCAACCTATGTTTCGCGGAAGCGTAGGCCTAATAGAGTTCGCTAGACCGCACACATAGCGCTGGTGAAAATTAGTGACGATTTTTTAAAATTGCATTTCAGTTGTAGTTCGCCTCTCTGGTGTAGTGGTTAGCGTGATTAGCTGCCGTCCACGGAGGCCCGGGTACGATTCTCGGCTCTGCCACGAAATTTGAAAAGTGGCACGAGGGCTGGAACGGCGTCCATTCAGCCTCGGGAGGTCATCCTCGAAGTGGTTTTCTGTGGTTTCCCACTTCTCATCCAGGTAAATGCCGGGATGGGACCTAACTTAAGGCCACGGCCACTTCCTTCCCTCTTCCTTGTCTATACCTTCCAATCTTTCCATCCATCAGCAAGGCCCCTGTACAGCATAGCAGGTGAGGCCGCCTGGGCGATATACTGGTCCTCTTCCCCAGCTTCATCTTCCGACCCCAAGTCTCACGCTCCAGGACACTGCCCTTTGGACGGTAGAGGTGGGATCCTTCGCTGAGTCCGACGGAAAAACCGACCCTGGAGGGTAAACAGATTAAGGAGGAAAGAAAGAAAAGATTGTGTCCACTCTGTGACAAGAGACCACCGGCGTTCTAACTCCTCGTTCAGTAATTAAATTATTATTTATATTTTAGCAATATTCACGATTAATACAGCATTGCAACAAAACAACTTTCCACAATACGTAAATTAATAGGCCTATAAATGCTACAGTGAAATGCGATCGTAGTTCTGTGATAAACGAGCCTAGCTCCTTACGGCAGGCTTGGCAGAAGATCCGTAGTGAAATTGGGATCCCCTTTGATCTAGTAGGATTTGGACGATTTTTCTTTGGGCATTGCCACAGACACACTTCTTCACAATAAATCACAACACATTCTGAAGATAAAGCGTACGTGTACAACAGCTCACATCGAGAAGGAGGTACAAGGGATATGGCTTGTGCAACGTAGTTCGACGTTGATTGGTTCTCGCATATGTCTTAGAAGGTTGGAGGGATTTAAAGCTTCGAAATCAAATTGTTGCTCGTTTCTCCTGATGGAAATTTACCAAGAATTATTTCTGATGACTTCCTAGAAATCCCATTTTTGTTCGTGGGGTAAACAGATATTGAGAAATGAGAAGATACTTCTGTCGAGCTCATCAGCTACGATATAATGCACTGCTTCTTTAAAATAGATTCAAAAGACATCAAACAGGCAATTAAACTTCAAACAGGCACACACCCCTGAAATAGGCATTTATACGCACGATAAAACCAATGAAGTGTAGCTAAAAAGACCCTAGAACGGATTTGTATCTCAAAAGCCTACGTTTCTGAACAAAGGAATAATAAAGGTAAACCTGTCCGTAGTCATCTTATGTCTTACAGTTGAACTTCAAGCTCCGTGGTGTCTCACTTCCAATTCACACATTATTTTGAAAACCTTCAATTTTAAGAATAACATATTTTTTAATAGATGAACTCATTTGTACACTTACACATGCAAGTGGTTAGTCCGACTCATTGGTTGAATGGTCAGTATTGAGGCCTTTGGTTCAGAGGATCCCGGGTTCGATTCCCGGCCGGTCCGGGGATTTTAACGGCCTCTGATTGATTCTTCTGGCCCGGAGACTGGCTGTTTGTGTTTGTTCCAAAACTTTGCTCTTCATATTCAGACAACACACTTCACTACCAACCACCACAGAAACACGCAATAGTGATTACATCGCTCCATATAGGGTTGGCATCAAGAAGGGCATCCCACCGTAAAACAGAGCCAAAATACACATGTGCGACCCCACAGGTGTGCGAAAAGCGGTAGAAAAAGAAGATAAGCAATTGTGTTCAATGTCTTCATTTGGTCTAGACTTCAACAAAGGAATCTCGTCTAGGTTCCTTAGACATAATTCTGTCACTAACTAGCTTGGAGCGATTCTTTCCGCCATTACTTTACTTCCCCACATCCGCTTAATAAAGTTCTTCCCTTTTAGTCGACTCCTGCGGCAGGAAGGGGATACCGTGGGTGTTAACAGGATATGAGGAAGTTCTCCCCACGTGCATCCACTCTTTGTGCAATAACTTAATCGTATGCAATTGGGTTTCATTATGAACTTTCCTCATATCTTCCTCATCCATAAATTTCTCTCTTATATCCCTTGTCTCTAAAGCGGTACAATAACACCCACGCTATCCCCTTTCTGCCACAGGAGTCGACTAAAAGGGATCCCAATGGCGCTCAACTTGCAAACATGGGTTGGCGACCACGAAGCCCTTAGCTGAGTTCTGGCTTTGCTTCCACTTACTGGCGATAGCCTCCTCACTTTCATTTATCCTATCCGACCTCTCTTGATGAAGTCTTGTTATTTTTCCGGCCCGATGGTATTACGTACGGAGACCTCTGGAGTCTTTCATTTTCACGCCCTTCGTTGCCCATGTCTTTCTTTCGCCGATACCTTCATTTTTCTACGTACCGGACCCCTCCCATTCTTTTCTTTGTCTGGGTAGAGAATGGTTGTACTTCCTCTTAAAATAACAATGACCACCACCTTGTCTTGTCCCCATCCTATTTGTTTAGAACATAGTAAACGTGCCTGTACCCCTATTGACCACCCCCATTTCCCATTGCACCCGTTGTCGGCTTGGGAAGTCCATTGCTGGTTTACCAAAGCAGTTACTGGAGGCTCTAGGTTGACGAAACCGCTGGCACACAATACGTCACTTTTATTTCAAGATTTGTCCAGCCACGATATCGGACCTCACTCCGCAATCCGCGGTTCAGTATCGGATTCCGCGTACCTTTGTTACTACTCGACACAGTAGCGCCGTAGTAATAATAATAATAATAATAATATTATTACAAATTATATTAAGTGTTCGCGACACGACCCTGATCTTTAAAGTTTAGACACTAGCGTCGCGTCTATCCAATCTATGCAATATTTACGCACAGTACACGATTTCACTTGTAAATTAAATTTAAATTCACTCAAACAAAGGATCGCTGGAAGCTCGACTGCACATAGCTTCGCCGTCTGTAAGCCACGAGTCCCGACTGACGCTTTTCGCCCTCGGAAGTGCTTTTACTAGGGGACTGTTTCTCCCACCCCTAATCTCCGGCCGATTAGAGGTCGAATAGTACGACGATCAGATGACTAATATTTGTTTAATGTGACTGAGACATATCCGTATGATTATTCTTCGTAGAATCTTCTGTAATTAATTAAAGTCTCTCTGGCTCCCCTACCCTGCGGGGTGAACTCCCTTCTTCGAGGAGGTGTCATGACAATAAACAGATGGCCCCGGTACGCAGAAGCAACACAATATTCTTTCTTCTTCTGAAAGTTATCAAGAAAGGGGACGTTAGACACTCTAAATAAATGTCCCAGTGACATTTATCCCTTTTAAATCGGGAGACAACTCCAGAATCCGAGTTTCATTAATTTCTAGATCGTAGCTAATTAGGTTGGCTAGTCCGAATTCAAGATGGCTCCTATATTTCGTTTCGAAAAAGTTGGTTTCCCCTCATTCTCTGAGTCTTGAGGAAGGGCTGTCTTCTCTCGGGTGATGTCATGGGGAATCCCCATTCATAACCCCTCCCGGGTCTAAGTTGGGTTGCCTTCCGCTGCGGGCCCCCGCTACACAAAGGACAATACTGCGCAATAGGTCGCAGACAAAGAAATCTCGTAGAATAACTTTTAAAAGACTCAATTTATCTATCTTAATGGTATGAATATTAATTAGTTTCGGTATTACCTGTATTAATAATATGAATATTATTCAATTTCAGTATTGTTTTCCCTAAATAGCATTGCGTGCGTAATTACGAAGATCAATATCAACCAAAGGTCCTTGGATCATGCCCCTGTCGGGTTCAATATTGAACAACTCACCCGGTCCCGCCGACATTCTCTCATTCTGTAAACCGCGAATATAGACTACGTTTCGTGATCCCAAGAAGAAATGGAGCCCAAAGCGATTTGAAAAGAAAACAATAAGGAGTGATTGCAGTTTCAAACAAACATGCCGGCTCTGCAGCCCAGCCTCTACGTGAGATGGTAGAACAGTGTTCAGCGGTACCGTACTTGTCTATGTCATCTCTGATTCACTCCAGTATATGTCATGATACATGGAGCGAGTGTCTGTGCGGTTTGCCTCACATAGCTGTCAGATAGTGGATTTGAGCTCCACTGTCCGCAGCCTTCAACATGTTTTCCGTGGTTTCCTATTTTCATACCTTAATTAAGGCTACAGTCCCTTCCTTCCCCTTCCTAGTTCGATTGTCCTCGTGAGAGCTGTCTGTGTCGCTGTGACGTAAAGCAAGTTGAAATGAAATGGCGCATGCCGGAAGTGTCCGAGGACAAGTTCGGCTCGCCAGATGCAGGTCTTTTTATTTGACTCCCGTAGGCGACGTGCGCGTCATAATGAGGATGAAATGATAATGAATAAGACACATACACCCAACCCCCGTGCCAGCAAAATGAAGCAATTATTGTTAAAATTCCCGACCCTACCGGGAATCGAACCCTGGACCACTGTGACCAAAGGCCAGTACGCTAGCCATGGAGCCGGACAGCAAGTTGAAAACAGGCGCAGAATTCCCATTAAATCAACTTTGTATAATAAAACGTTTATACACTGACTGACAGAGCAAATGCAACACCAAGAAGGAGTGGTCAGAACTTTATGCCAATTGCAGCGTAGACTGACGTCACTGAGGTATGCTCATGATGTGAAATGCGCCGCTGTGCTGCGCACGTAGCGAACGATAAATGGGACACGGCGTTGGCGAATGGCCCACTTCGTACCGTGATTTCTCAGCCGACAGTCATTGTAGAACGTGTTGTCGTGTGCCACAGGACACGTGTATAGCTAAGAATGCCAGGCCGCCGTCAACGGAGGCATTTCCAGCAGACAGACGACTTTACAAGGGGTATGGTGATCGGGCTGAGAAGGGCAGGTTGGTCGCTTCGTCAAATCGCAGCCGATACCCATAGGGATGTGTCCACGGTGCAGCGCCTGTGGCGAAGATGGTTGGCGCAGGAACATGTGGCACGTGCGAGGGGTCCAGGCGCAGCCCGAGTGACGTCAGCACGCGAGGATCGGCGCATCCGCCGCCAAGCGGTGGCAGCCCCGCACGCCACGTCAACCGCCATTCTTCAGCATGTGCAAGACACCCTGGCTGTTCCAATATCGACCAGAACAATTTCCCGTCGATTGGTTGAAGGAGGCCTGCACTCCCGGCGTCCGCTCAGAAGACTACCATTGACTCCACAGCATAGACGTGCACGCCTGGCATGGTGCCGGGCTAGAGCGACTTGGATGAGGGAATGGCGGAACGTCGTGTTCTCCGATGAGTCACGCTTCTGTTCTGTCAGTGATAGTCACCGCAGACGAGTGTGGCGTCGGCGTGGAGAAAGGTCAAATCCGACAGTAACTGTGGAGCGCCCTACCGCTAGACAACGCGGCATCATGGTTTGGGGCGCTATTGCGTATGATTCCACGTCACCTCTAGTGCGTATTCAAGGCACGTTAAATGCCCACCGCTACGTGCAGCATGTGCTGCGGCCGGTGGCACTCCCGTACCTTCAGGGGCTGCCCAATGCTCTGTTTCAGCAGGATAATGCCCGCCCACACACTGCTCGCATCGCCCAACAGGCTCTACGAGGTGTACAGATGCTTCCGTGGCCAGCGTACTCTCCGGATCTCTCACCAATCGAACACGTGTGGGATCTCATTGGACGCCGTTTGCAAACTCTGCCCCAGCCTCGTACGGACGAACAACTGTGGCAAATGGTTGACAGAGAATGGAGAATCATCCCTCAGGACACCATCCGCACTCTTATTGACTCTGTACCTCGACGTGTTTCTGCGTGCATCACCGCTTGCGGTGGTCCTACATCCTACTGAGTCGATGCCGTGCGCATTGTGTAACCTGCATATCGGTTTGAAATAAACATCAATTATTCATCCGTGCCGTCTCTGTTTTTTCCCCAACTTTCATCCCTTTCGAACCACTCCTTCTTGGTGTTGCATTTGCTCTGTCAGTCAGTGTATTTACTTAACGCCTCAACTTACAACAAGCAAAGCTCTGAAAATTTACTGCGCTTTGTTTAGGCATTGCCTTATATTTTTCCCTTTGTTTTATTTGGTTTTCATTATGATTTTTTCTCTTTCGTTTACATTTATGCTCCGGATTTCTTTTATCTCATAAGACTTGATTTCATTATTATATATTCTCCAAATATCTTATTTAGCTTATTAATCTCTGATTTTACACATACACTACTGACAGAGTAAATGCAACACCAAGAAGGAGTGGCTCGAAAAGGGATGAAAGTTGGGGAAAAAACAGAAACGGCACGGACGAATAATTGATGTTTATTTCAAACCGATATGCAGGTTACACAATGCGCACGGCGTCGACTCAGTAGGATGTAGGACCACCGCGAGCGGCGATGCACGCAGAAACACGTCGAGGTACAGAGTCAATAAGAGTGCGGATGGTGTCCTGAGGGATGGTTCTCCATTCTCTGTCAACCATTTGCCACAGTTGGTCGTCCGTACGAGGCTGGGGCAGAGTTTGCAAACGGCTTCCAATGAGATCCCACACGTGTTCGATTGGTGAGAGATCCGGAGAGTACGCTGGCCACGGAAGCATCTGTACACCTCGTAGAGCCTGTTGGGAGATGCGAGCAGTGTGTGGGCGGGCATTATCCTGCTGAAACAGAGCATTGGGCAGCCCCTGAAGGTACGGGAGTGCCACCGGCCGCAGCACATGCTGCACGTAGCGGTGGGCATTTAACGTGCCTTGAATACGCACTAGAGGTGACGTGGAATCATACGCAATAGCGCCCCAAACCATGATGCCGCGTTGTCTAGCGGTAGGGCGCTCCACAGTTACTGCCGGATTTGACCTTTCTCCACGCCGACGCCACACTCGTCTGCGGTGACTATCACTGACAGAACAGAAGCGTGACTCATCGGAGAGCACGACGTTCCGCCATTCCCTCATCCAAGTCGCTCTAGCCCGGCACCATGCCAGGCGTGCACGTCTATGCTGTGGAGTCAATGGTAGTCTTCTGAGCGGACGCCGGGAGTGCAGGCCTCCTTCAACCAATCGACGGGAAATTGTTCTGGTCGATATTGGAACAGCCGGGGTGTCTTGCACATGCTGAAGAATGGCGGTTGACGTGGCGTGCGGGGCTGCCACCGCTTGGCGGCGGATGCGCCGATCCTCGCGTGCTGACGTCACTCGGGCTGCGCCTGGACCCCTCGCACGTGCCACATGTCCCTGCGCCAACCATCTTCGCCACAGGCGCTGCACCGTGGACACATCCCTATGGGTATCGGCTGCGATTTGACGAAGCGACCAACCTGCCCTTCTCAGTCCGATCACCATACCCCTCGTAAAGTCGTCTGTCTGCTGGAAATGCCTCCGTTGACGGCGGCCTGGCATTCTTAGCTATACACGTGTCCTGTGGCACACGACAACACGTTCTACAATGACTGTCGGCTGAGAAATCACGGTACGAAGTGGGCCATTCGCCAACGCCGTGTCCCATTTATCGTTCGCTACGTGCGCAGCACAGCGGCGCATTTCACATCATGAGCATACCTCAGTGACGTCAGTCTACCCTGCAATTAGCATAAAGTTCTGACCACTCCTTCTTGGTGTTGCATTTGCTCTGTCAGTCATTGTATATATCGTTATGATGATATAGATGTTGATTCCCATAGGGAATCTGAAATATTTGTTCCGAATGAGTAAATTTATAATACCAATATAAATGGTCCGTTATTGGACATTATAAATTTTCCAGCTAACTCATTCCTGGTTGCCAGCGTTTCGCCCTCATGTGCTAGGCTGGGCTCATCAGTTGGTACCTAGCAACCAGGAATGAGTTAGCTGGAAAATTTATAATGTCCAATAACGGACCATTTATATTGGTATTATAAATTTACTCATTCGGAACAAATATTTCAGATTCCCTATGGGAATCAACATCTATATCATCTGATGGCCAAGCAGGCATCAATTTTTGATAATGAGACAAAGTATCTCATAGTGCATTGGCACTGCCGGTGGCTACTATTAGCCTACGCAGTGGCCTCCCCGGTATGCACTAGCCAGCGTCTTGGTAGGTGTGCTAGGTACCAACTGATGAGCCCAGCCTAGCACATGAGGGCGAAACGCTGGCAACCAGGAATGAGTTAGCTGGAAAATTTATAATGTCCAATAACGGACCATTTATATTGGTATTATAAATTTACTCATTCGGAACAAATATTTCAGATTCCCTATGGGAATCAACATCTATATCATCTGATGGCCAAGCAGGCATCAATTTTTGATAATGAGACAAAGTATCTCATAGTGCATTGGCACTGCCGGTGGCTACTATTAACCTACGCAGTGGCCTCCCCGGTACGCACTAGCCAGCGTCTTGGTAGGTGTGCTAGGTACCAACTGATGAGCCCAGCCTAGCACATGAGGGCGAAACGCTGGCAACCAGGAATGAGTTAGCTGGAAAATTTATAATGTCCAATAACGGACCATTTATATTGGTATTATAAATTTACTCATTCGGAACAAATATTTCAGATTCCCTATGGGAATCAACATCTATATCATCTGATGGCCAAGCAGGCATCAATTTTTGATAATGAGACAAAGTATCTCATAGTGCATTGGCACTGCCGGTGGCTACTATTAACCTACGCAGTGGCCTCCCCGGTACGCACTAGCCAGCGTCTTGGTAGGTGTGCTAGGTACCAACTGATGAGCCCAGCCTTGCACATGAGGGCGAAACGCTGGCAACCAGGAATGAGTTAGCTGGAAAATCTATAATGTCCAATAGCGGACCATTTATATTGGTATTATATCGTTATGAGTTGGCGGCATAGAGAAATGAACACAGAAACTTGTAATAACGACACATCTACACACAGGCATAGCAGGATCACTACTTAGATCACACAATTACACAGTCTGTTCATTCTTCATCCGCTAAGCACGAGCTCTCACTGCCTGACACGTCAGTCTCACAGTTCAGGATGGTGAACGCTACCCGTTCTCTGTCCCCTGCCGACATCCAGTGTTACAGCGCACACGTTCGCACGAATACTCAGTTCCCGGACAGGCTGTCAGCTCATTCTCGGACTCTCGGCACTGAATTCACGAACGAAACTCAAACTAACTTGCACGGAACTCACAGAATCAACCGAACCACTAACTCACAGATCTCACGTGCCTTATATATCCGACATATATGGGGCACTAGACGCCCGTGGAAACCTCTGGATACGGAAGGGTCTCGGTTCGCGTTTCTCGACGTTTCTGCATCCCTCCAGGCCTCCAGGGAAATGGCGGCCGCTTCTTTTACCGTCACGTTGGCTGTGCGGCGAGTAGCGAGGCTCCAGCAGGTTGATGTCACTGCTGGTGGGGACATAATGGGTCATTTCTCCTCCAGTCTTGCTGTCCGAAATATTATCCTGTAATTATGTGATTATGTGTAAAAGAGGGCCGCGAGTCCTAACGCCACCACTGCTGAAGTAAAAAATGAATAAAAGAATATTATTGAGTTCTTAGTAACACAGCAGTGGAGTACTGTTGCCGAGACGGGTTGAATTGCACTCTTAAAGTAATCACTGACCGTGGGGATCGAATGATTCTAAAGTTTGTAAACAAAATATATATTGCTGTGCTTCATTTTGTGACTGTTTTTATCATACAGACATTAAGTGGCCGTTATCACTAAGTGGCGCCTGTTGCCATTTCTTGATGGATGCAGTACTCTTGTATCCGTCTCTTGGCACAGGCCAGAGCAAAGTGTAGCTTCCACCCAGGTCCCAGTCTCATCCATGGCTGTGACAATATGGAAGCTGCTGGGGTATGGATGGTGCTAAATAATGACGTTTGGAGCACAACTAGTGTCCGAGTGTTATGAAAGGTTTTGCTCATAGGCTCAGTCATGCTGTAGTGGCATCTTCTGGTCCAGTGAGGAAAGCAATGGCAAACTATGTCACTCCTCATCTTGCCTAGTACGCCTCATTTGGGCTCTGCCATTGGTTTTTGTAGTTTCCCTATAATTGCATAGCCTTTGGTGGTGCTATTTGAGGATCCAACCAGCCTCCGGGCTGACTAACTTCCCGTGATGTTTATTGTGACTTTTAGCATTCCAAACGATTTTCCATTTACTTTACAAAATGATTATTTGAACGCTAAGCCTCGACCTCTTGGGAAACATTTGCTGTGACTTGTGCTTAATCCCCAGCAATCATGGATATCTTAGGATAAGTCTGATGTCCTTGGAAATTCTGGATTCAGTTCCAAGTGTTCATATGGAGTGAGAGCATATGACCCTGTTGACGGTGATTCGTGCTGGGATGACCTTACTACGAGGATAGAGGAAGACTGTCAAGGAGGTAGGAAACTACTATACAACATAGTAAACAATAAAAGAAGTGAAAATATAAACATCCTTGCACTGGAAACAGATGGTGGTAGCTTAATACAAACAGAGGAAGGGAAGAAGTACTTCAACATGCTGTTAAATGGACATGGAGGCAACACCACCACCAATGATTGTAGTGTAGATGAAGCCAAAAACAACAAATACCCATTAACATGGCTTGAGGTAGAAACAGCACTAAGGAGCATGCGAAATGGGAAGTCCCCAGGCTTTGATGATCTCAGCTCAGACATGATAAAGGCAGCTGGAATACCAGGCTTCAATTGGCTATATAGAGTGTTATCAGTGATTTGGGAAAGTAACAAAATTCCAGAAGATTGGAGTAAAGGAGTCATCACCCCACTGTTGAAAAAGGGCAACCGACGGAAATGTGGAAATTACAGAGGCATCACGCTGTTGTCACACTCACTGAAGCTGCTGGAAAAGATCATAGAAACGAGACTTAGGAAGATAATGGAGCCTTTGCTTGAGGAAGAACAACACGGGTTCAGGAAAGGTCGAAGTACTGTGGATCTTACCTTTGCAGTAAAGATGCTGACAGAAAAGTAGTGGGAATACGGAAGAAATCTTGTGGTTGCATTTGTGGACATTCAAAAAGCATATGATAGTGTTCCTTGAAAGAAGATATGGGAATGTCTGGAAGACCTAAAGGTGCCAAAGTACTTAATTGACAAAGTCAAGATGCTATACCAGAAGTGCTACAGCTGTGTCCAGATAGCCAACGGACGATCAAAATGGTTTGAAACAAAGAGAGGTGTCCAACAAGGAAGTGCTCTGTCACCACTCCTCTTCGTAATAGTAATGGACAAGGTCGTCAAATCTATCAAGAAAATGGACAGTGAACCAAACGCCCTGGTATTTGCTGATGATGTGCTTTTATGGGGAGAGACAAAAGCTGAAGTTCAGAAGAAACTTAATAAATGGAACAACACATTCAAAAATTTTGAACTGAAGATGAGCAAAACAAAGACAGTGGAAATGACCATCAACAGGGAAGGAACAAGCTCAAATATATTTCTGCAAGGAGCAAACATCGAATCAGCTTCCCACTTCAAGTACCTCGGAAGCACAATCTCGAAAGACAACACTGTTAGCCAGGAAATACTCAGCAGGACACAGAAAGCATCGAACTTCTACAGTCAAGTCAGAAATCTTCTCTGGGACTGCAAAATACCACAGAAAGCGAAAACAATCATGTACCACACTTACTTCATACCAATACTCACGTACGGTTTAGAGACATGTACCCTACTAAACAAAGACTTCAGTAGAATCCAAGCAACTGAAATGAGATTCATTAGAACCACGAACCAAACAACCAGAAAGGACAAGATCAGAAAGGAAGTGAATAGGAAAGTAGCTGGTATTGAGGTTCCTATTATCAGTGTCATAAGGAAATGCAGACTTCAGTGGTATGGACACATAATGAGAAAATATTTCCACCTTAATCTCGTAGGAAGAAGACCACAGGGAAGACCAAGAAAACGTTGGATAGAGACTGTAAGATCAGATGTGGAGAAGAGAGGATGAAAATGGGAGGATGTACTGGATCAGAAGATGTATGAAGACAGAAGGAGATGGCGAGCGCTTGTACATCACACCCGGGAAACTGCAGTTGGGAAATGATGATGATGATGATGATGATGATGAGTAAGTGATCTTAAAGGAAGTAGATGGATATTGTTACTTGGGGAGTAAAATAACTAACGATGGCAGAAGTAAGGAGGACTAACACAAGCAAGGAAAGTCTGCTCACTTCGAACACTGATATAGAGATTACAAAGATGTTTTTGAAGACTTTATTCTGGGGCGTGGCATTGTATAGAGGTGAAAAGTAGACGATAACTAGCTCAGGCAGAAAGTGAATAGAAGCGTTTGAAATGTGATGTTACAGACGAATGATGAAGGTGAGATGGTGAGCCCTTATTGAAGTGATCATTCATTTATTGAGAGTACAGTGAATGGAGTCTTGGTAACTTGCAGGGACCAAAGCATGAGTTTCACAATTTGAACAGCAAGCTTACAGCCGAGGTCTATTTGTTCACAAGGTATATTAAGAAAAAGGGGTTGCTACATGACGCACCCGACCTTCACGTGCTTGCTTTAGAACAAGGAGATGATGGAAGACAATGGCGTGGACCAACGGACCATATTTCGGAAGCCCGGCACGACATGAGTTTGAAGTGAGCGTCGCTGACTCGATGATTTGAACCAATGAAAAGATAGCATCATTCCGATATTCACTATGCATTGATTAAGTCGAGAGATGGCCCTCAACGAGCGTAGGACAGCGTCTGTGGAGGCGAATTAATAGAAGTGACCAGTGTGTGGGCTAGCTACCCTTATTCGGCCGGAGCCTTTGAAGTAGTGACGTTGTGAGAACAAGTGTACTTACCGTGAGTGCGGAGCCAGGTTTTATGTGTCTTGATCGTGTGGGACCTTTCTAATATTTAGCTCAATACGCTCAGACTTTACTTAATTACTCAGGATTTAGGAGCGAGCTAAGAATATTTGTAGGCATGGGGGCCTCTAAGAACAATGTGGAGACAATAACTTTACCTTTACCCACTAACATTTGTGGGTGGAACTGAACATTCACGCGCATAGTTGCCTGCCTATTTAAAGTAAATTATCCAAGGACACGAACGCCACAGTCTCCAGTCCAGCTTGTGTATTGTTTTCCAGATATTGAGTTGTGACACAATACACTTGAAGTGCGGAGTAAGTGGGAAATCGACCTAGTTACGGTGTTAGATAACAGAAGAGTTGTCCCGCGGTTGAATGGGAACTGGTTTTTACGGTCGCGAGAAATTACCCAAACAGTTGTAAATAGTAAATGGCAGGTTGTACTAACCCAGTTGTAATACCGTGAATGAACGGAATGTGATAGTCAAGGTCCGAACCAGCAGTAGCGGGAAGAAGACGGAGCCCGATTTCTACGCCAGGATGGAGAACCCTGGACTGAACGAGTTCCAATTTGAAGGCATCACCATAAATATGGCTGGCTAGAAGGATTGGGAGCCGGCTGTCCGCAAGCGGGTCGCCGCATTAACAAAAGATGAGAATTAGATTTGCATGTAATAATGTATTTGTGCACGTGTTTTAATGTAGCCAAGGGGATAGGTTAGTTTCTTTCATTATTTAATTCGAGTAGGTTTAGCTATTGGTTGGAAGGACTACGTCCTATTTCAGTAAATGTAAGGAAGCTTGTATATTTAAATGTAAATAACTGTAAATTACATGTGGACCGATTGTATGAGGTCACAGCTTGCCTTTTCTTTTATTGAGATTTCATAGCTGAGTGGTTAACGTCATTATTTTTACAAGTCAGTTTCTTGATTTTAGCATTGTTTATTATTTATTTGTTTTTCTTTGATGTTTAAGACGCAGTGAACGTCTCAGGGCTTAAATGTAAACGTAAGAAGATTTAAATTAAAGTCAGGAAGGACTAGATTCATTAGAAAATGGAATTTCAAAGTGTACAAGAATATGCCGTCACGTTTTCTCTGATTTGTTGCATGAAGTGTGGATGAGAACATGTGTTGGTGAAGCTTGGATCTACGACCTTTGTTAGCGTCATCTTCATTATTATTTGAATGTAAGTATGGGTGTGAATTTGTGATTGGTTCATGATATCCTCGATCGCAGTTTCGTATTCCAAGTTCCGAATATTAGAATCAGTTTTCTTTAAATCGAGTTGAACGGGTGATATATTTCCGTAACTTTCAGATTTTCAGATATGATCTATGACTATGTGATAATTTCTCAGTTTCCAGTTTACAGAGTTGGCCATTTTGTTTTAAAATAGAGGCGGAAAACTATCAATAGTGATAGCGACCCCTATCGTCTGACATCGATAGTCAGTTGCCTATTATCGATACTCAACAATATATATATATATAGGCTTATTTTTCGCACTAACAGAAATTGTTCAGCTGTTTGCAGTTAACCGGTGAGGAGTTTGTTCCAATTCATAGGTGTGCATTTAAGTATCTCTATGTATCTGCGATTTCAGTGCCGACATTTTGGAAGATGGAATTCTCCATTCAACCTAACTTTGGTTGAGTTGATGCCAATACGGGACAAGGAAATGAGATTTACATGTTATCAGAGATTGTACGTTAGATCAAAGACTTCATGAAAGCAACTGAAAACTCTGCTGCCATCTGTTGAGAATGCAGTAAAACATTTTTTCCAAAAATATTGCAATACCCGAGAAAATGTCGGGCGATCGCAAAATGCACACTGCAGCTGAACGGGCGGTCACGTTATGGGCAAGCGCGTGCAGCCCGAGATGTCTCCGACGTGCCCCTGAAGAGATTTATGAGTGATTCCGATTTGAATTTCAGAAATTACATAGCATGGAATAGTTGTAGGCTACTTTCTACTGATTTTTGTGGGTTGTGTTCAATAAATCTTCTATTTTCAGGCGAACTATCGATTACTATCGATAGTAGAGCTCACAATATCGGAAAATATCAATGGCGATTACTATCGATTGTTTACCTTCTCTCTTTTAAAGTTTAACGTTACGAGCGCCAGAGCTCTGGTATGTTGACCAGCGCGGTGTTGTATTTTTCTTGAGAGCAAAAATTAGACGTCATTTATATTTGTATCAGTTTTGGCAACTTTAGGAAATGTGATATTTTTGTGTGTGTGATGTTGAGTAAGGGGACGCGTTCCACATTCTAAAAGACCTGCATTTTCATGATTGAGTAACTTGCCTCGGGTAGACTTGTGAGAAGCGTGTGTTAAGGGTTGGGCCCTGGGTGTTTTTGGTATTTTGGGAGACTGAATCTCCGCTTTTGAGTCATTCCACCGTGTGGTAGGCGAGGATGATTTGTGTTTCTACCGAGGCGAGTTTCATTTTAGTGGCCTATTGTGTTGATTTTATTGGTATTTGTCCATGTTACTACGGTTGATGCTGTATACGAGACTTCTATATCGCGACGCTTAGTTTTTGACTTGTATTTTATGATATGACTGCGCTGAGGATTATTTGTGTAATGTAATATTTTTCAGAGACCAACGTTGAGTTATTGTGTTGAAGGTAAAAGCCGCCTCTGTTATTTTCTTGAATTTTGTGTCATGTAATTTATTTCAGTAAACCACGTAGATTTATGCGTGACGTTGTAAGGTCCACCAGATGATTGGTTTTATACCATGTGATCTATTTCAGGAACCTACATTGAATAGGAAGTGATTGCTCAAAGTGTACGATTTATCTCATTAGTATTTTCCGTCGATACTGTGTGAGTGAGAATTGCATACATGCGGCATGCTTTTCCTTGGTGATGCCTGCAAAGTATGGCAGCATGTTTTTGTTCTTTGATGTCCGTATATTGTACCAATTATGTGATTTTTTATTGGTGTGTGGCTCCGATCCACAGGTTTCTTTTGTGTGTTCATGAATATACTCATTATCGAGGTGTATATATTGACAGGACGTTTTACGACTCAGCGTAGTTTTATTATGTACAGTTATATTAGTTATTTTCACTCCCAACTGCATTGAAACACGTCTTTCTTTAAGGTTAGAAATGCAGAAATGGGGAAATACTCATCTAAAGTGAAAAGAATCAACAAACCAGCCAGAAGCATGGTGTGAGCACGTAGGGCACAGTGTTAAAGTGGAAAGGTTTAGGAATTTTCTTGTTAAATGTTACGTATGTGTGTCCGCATATGCTTGTTAAAATGTACTATATTTTTGAATCTCAAGATGAACTCGATAAGCACGAGTCATTTTTTGTCACATGTGATGATTTTGCTACATATTTTCGTAATTTCTTGTTTATTTTAACAAACATATTTTCCTCTAAACTGACGTTAAATGCCTCGCCTTGTATCATCCAGGGTGTAAATTTTAAGCCAGTTTTCATAGTTCGAATTGAGGATGCCTGGGAGCGGCTGACTAGTCTGGGGCAGATTACCTTGATGGTAGAAAACGGGGACAATGGTTAGATCGAATCATGAATGAGGGGATTCTGAATCGAATTGGTTAAAGGAGACCGATTTGGCTAGATTTGACGAGAAGAAGAGGTAGAATGATAGGACACATATTAAGACACCCAGGACTTGTTCAGTTGGTTTTTGAGGAAAGTGTAGGGGGTAAGAACGGTAGGGGTAGACCAAGGCATGAGTATGAAAAGCAGAGCAGATGTAGGATGCAGTAGTTATGTAGAAATGAAAAGTTTAGCACATTATAGGGTGGCATGGAGGGCTGCATCAAACCAGTCTATGGACTGAGGACTACAACAACAACAACAGCAACACATCAGTCCTAAGTCTACTTCAATGAATCAACACTCCCTGACCTGAGAGATGGCTAAAAACCCCTGATCTGGCCCTGAATCTAACGCGGGATCTTGTTATCCGCAGACCAAAGCGCTGGCCACTGTGAATAAACCTGCAGAAGCAAGAGGGGTTTCTCTACATTTTTAGATTTTTCTATTTTATCTAACAGAGCAAGTAAGAACTTGTGCAGTGTATCTAAGAGAGCGAAACAAGTCCGCTAAAGTGAAGAGAATCAGTGGCATAATACTGCGGACGTCGCATTTCAGAATGTTTTTCGCGCTAGAAGCATGAAGTAATTTTCGTTATTACCATAACTGGACGATAACTTCGTCTATTTCACGGTTGTTACGCTGCTATAAACAACAAGCCTTACGTAAGCTGTAATCATACACTAGAAAGAGTCCTATAAGGTACAGGGCTGCCAGTGTTGTCCGGATACTGGTGGCCACACACTCAGCCCAAGTTTACTTAGTGGCTGGTTCCTCTCTGTTCCTCATCTATCCATTCAACCATTAGTAATAATAATAATAATAATAATAATAATAATAATAATAATAATAATAATAATAATAATAATAATAATTGTTACGGGGTTTTCCGTGGTTCACAGAGGAATAGGAAGCGCCTGGGTTGAATGGATGGACAAGGAATTACTTAGAGCAACTTTTAGCAAAACAAATTTGGAAAAACTTATTTCTTTCCTTTCTTAAAATTGAGAGATAGAAAATCTAATAGAATAACAGAACAATTGAAAAGCTTAATAACGAGGTCGTCATCTCTAACAATATCTTGGACTTAGAAGTCCTGAATCAGGTACAAAAACTTGGGATGAATACCTAGTCGTTAAATTACATAGAAAAGAGCTCCTGACAGGTACAATATTTTGCTCCGAACAGGTACACTTCACAGGAGTCTGGACTCCAAAATATAAGAGTCTAGCGTCAAAAGGGCAACCACACACTTAAATTACAGATCGGTTTCAAAGTGTTCATAAACGGTTGCCCCACGGTGGGCTTATCAATTGCTCCACAATAACATGAATCACTGTACCCAAAGGGAACCAAAACGAAGACACAGTTACCCTAAGAATAACTAAGGGAACACAGGGACATACTTACCCATACTACAAGGCCTTAAGGAAATGTTACACATAGCAAGGAGAAGAAGCACGAGCACCCCTTATAGAACTATCTCTCTCGGCCGCCAGATAGCTCCTCAAATGCAATCACGTAAGCTGAGTGTGCGTCGAACTAGCTCCCAGATCCAGGTAAAAATCACTAACCTCACCAGGGATCGAGCCCGGGGCAGGCACGCTGTTACGCATCGCTACTACTTTCTTCAGCTAACCCTGTTATTTCTCGGGTCGTTGGAGCCATGCAGGCTCATTTTCGTTTTGGGCGGGGTTTAAGGCCGGAGGACACCACGTGATTCTTGAGATGAAAATATCAACGCAGGATCTACCAGGATTCGAACCTCAGCCTTCGGGGTGGGAAGCCAGCAGCTAACCTAATCACCTACACGCTTACAATTCACTAAATACTTGATAATAAATTCACACCACTCATTCACTCTTGACACAGAACAGACCTCCTTTCACATTTTCTCTTTTTGTCATTGAAAATCTCCAGTGTCGTCTTCCGTAAAAGTGGCCAGAATAGTCAACACTTCGGTACGTACTTCACTCGACTTGAACATTTCAGGTCCGTAGTGTAACAGTTAAGCTGCTCCTGGCAGCACACGAGGTCTGGTATGTGCATGCACCCTCGAATATCTTAACCATGTGTAAAATATAAACTTGAAGCAAGCTGTTCCGATCAACAGTGCAGAGAAGACCGGCTGCCGGCTACGGCTGTGGTCTGTGGATAAGTACGCACAGCTTTTACGGACTGGAGCAGGATAAGACCGACGAACGATAGAACTACAACAAATCCTCCCTGTAATTTAAACTGTATATATGTAAATATGTAGTAGCCTAGAAAATCTATCATGTATTATGAGCTGTAAATAGGGATGAATCATAAAGTACGCCTACCTTAGAATAGCAGCAGGAAATCACGTGTAAAAACGAAATGCTATTAGATTTCATCTATAAACTTCAAGAAATAAAAGTATGTTCTTTATTAATAGATTGTTTCTATTGCTCTTTTTCTAAGTACGGAATTGAAGACACCTTGAAAAACCTGTTTTCTTCCTGCAATTAACACCCAATATGTTTTAAATAATTCAAAAGTAACTTCTTGCTCAAAAAGTTCTGGACAACAACGGAAAGAGCAAATCCACTCTCCCAACCAAAGATTGCTTTGGAAGTGTATGCAGCAGATAATCCGCAAATGGTGATTATGGCGGATAGTGAATTAACTATTCGCCAGCTGCCGGAGGAGCAGACAATTGGACCGGTAGGGGGGAGGAAATCGAAGAGTTCCAACAGTTTGAAGAATGAAGATATCGGCAAAAGAAAGGAAAGAGTCATGAAGGGCGTGAGAATGAAGACTCCGTAGGTTTGTCGGAAGAGAATTAGAGTTGACCAAGAGAGGTCGGACAGGAAAGATGAATGTGAGGAGCCTGTTACTAGTAAGCGAAAGGAATGAAAGACCAAGGTAGGGGAACCCATTTAGTCTCCTCTCATGTACTGAACCACAGAGAAACAGAGGGCCTAAGGGTTAAGGGAGGGAGGTGGCGGACGTCAGCTCACATAATACAGCTGCGGTCACGTCCAAGAACTGCAGGACTGCTTCAATAAAAAGTATAAAATAAAACCTACTGGATGGAATTACCCAGAGCTACATTATGCCTGGAAACTTGCCAACTATCCAAGGCACGGAACTTTTTAGTTTTATTTGGCTTTTAGCCCTGTCACCCATACAGCCAGACAATTATTAACAATGTACAAGTTACGCAAGCGTGTATATATACCTGAAAGAAATGACATTTCTATTTAAAAAAAAGACCATCACCTGAGACACCCTCTTTCATTGTCTGGATACTCCGACATTCACAGTTCATGATTTGTATTTTTCGTGAAGTAAAATCAATACAAACTGTTTATTAAATGAGAAGTAAAATTTAAAAACAATAAAAATTATATATTTAAATCACTATTTTTGAGGAATTCGGCTAACTCTGGTTCACAGAAGAGAGTAGAACTGCCGGAAATTGAGTTCCAATTTTAATTCGTTTTGAAATCATCACTGATCGTGCTGCGCTGTACTTTGTACAAACACGTGGGGATAACGTCCGTGTCCGAGTCTCATGCGTATTAGAGATGTAAGTTGACGTCTGGCGAGTCTGATGCTGTCGAACCATGGTTTCTTAGGAATATTAGCTTGAAGTGCAGCATAATATCGTCCTTTGTGCAGATCCTTTGTAGAATAATGGGGAGGAAGTCTGAGTAAGAGTGAGCTTCAGTTGGCGAGGAGCTCTACTGTTTCACTGAGTTCTATTCCGGCGTGTCCCTTGATCCATAACCTATTTGAAAGTTGTAAGATACGGACCGTCAATGATACGTTCTGTTAATTGCTAGGCTAGCACCCAGCCACATGCGTTACGGTGGAATGGAAGTCATATGTTTTAGCTGTAAAAACCGAGGACATTTAGGCATTAGAAAGGTTAAAATAGGCACAGAAAGTGTAGCCACTATGAACAAAATAACTTATTATTATTCTTTTTCCACACTGTGATGGCGGTCTTTAGGCCTGTTGTACGTCCCAGTGCCCTTCCTGACGTATAAGAGTAATGTATTCAGTAGTTAGTATTCCTGTGGTAATGTGGTGTGCTCTATGAATAAGCCAGTCCCCGAGTTAGGGGCATTAACCACAACCCCATTGCGAAATAAAGCTCTCAGCGAAGTCCATTTAGCCAGACTTTGTGTTAACTATTTAAAATGTAAACGATCTCGTGAAGAATGTCAAACAGAGGCTTTACTGTACAGTGTCAGTTTGTCACTGATCTCAGTTCTGTGAATACAGAATGAAACTTTTGTGGCAGTTTTCAAAGTTTGATGTCTTGTTTCAGTCAGAATATATCTAAATTGATAACATTTCCTTTTAATTAACATGATGTCATCGCGCTCGGTTGGCTTGGGTGTGTCCTCATCATTACATTTCGTCACAGGGAGGGCGCAGGTCGCTTAAGACCTGCACCAGGCCTCTTCGGAGGCCACACATTATTATCATTGCACTGTACTCTGCCAACGAATGAGATGTACCAAAGCTAAGGTGTTCAGCGACCGGAACTAACACATGCTTTTTGTTCGTCATAATTGGACTCTTTATCAGTTACAGGGATTAGGAAATATCCTCGCTAAGGTATAGACCTGTTGATTGAAAAGCAACTGAGTGCCAATTTACAGTGTATTTGGGAGATAACTACTGTTCAGGGAACGAATGTAGGGGCCTTGGGTGCGTAAGGCAGGGTCGGGGATTTTAACCACGTGCCGCGGCTGTGTGTATGTGATCACCTTAACACACACTTACATTCACATAAAAATCTCCACGAACATCCACAGAAAAATGCAATAGTCTAAACAGCCCTCAAATAGGGAAGGGCATCCTGTCGTAAAACTAGGTTTAGCTTTGAAGCGAAGTCGGTAGACGTCAGATATTTAAGAATAAAAGGATAGGAAATAATAATAATTATGAGGATACATATTTCCAGGAGCTGTTTCCTCCACCATTTGGCCAAATCCAAAGCCTTTTATCATTATCATTACACAAGTTCGCCTCATTGGTGTAATGATTAGTGTGATTATCTGCCATCCCTGGAGGCCCGGGTTCGATTCACGGCTCTGTCATGAAATTTGAAAAGTGATAACTTACGAGTGGAGCGGGGTCCAGTCAGCCTCGGGAGGTCGACAGAGTATACGTGGGTTCGATTCCCTCCTCAGCCATCCTTGAAGTGGTTTTCCGTGGTTTCCCACTTCTCCAGAAAAATGGCAGAATGGTACCTAACTTAAGACCACGGCCGCATCCTTTCCTCTTCCTTTTCATCCCTTCCAATCTTCCCATCCCCCCACACAAGGCCCCTGCTGAGCATAGCTGGTGAGGCAGCCTGGGCGAGGTACTGGTCCTTCTCCTCAGCTGTATCCCCGACTCAAAGTCTCACGCTCCAGGACACTGCCGTTGAGGCGGTAGAAGTGGGATACCTCACTGAGTCCGTGAGAAAAGCCAACCCTGAAGGGTAAACAGATTAAGAAAAAAAAATACTATTATAAAGAAAAGCAGAAGTACGAAGTAGAAGAAAGGATGAAAATGTACTCGCAGAGAAGGCGAAGATAAATACTCTTACTTAATCAACGGGCCAATCTCTCTCTAGCATACAAGACGAGACCTAAACGCAAACAGCCCGTCATAAACACGGAAGTTCCTGAGCGTTACAGAAATCCACCCTCGCATCGTTCAAGTAGTTTTGCGCCCGCTGGTCAGTCACGTTGTAAACAAAACTAAAAAGATGAACAACCAAGGTCTTCCGAGTAACATCATTATGGCTATTTGCTGCATTAAGGCGAGGTTACGACAGGACCTTGAGGCCTTCCTCCTCGTCATTGACCAGAGAAATACACGGGTCGATCTTCCGCGGTTCAGGTCTAGATGAAGACGGTAGTGATTGTTGTTTCAAGGGAATAAGACCGAGCGAAATGGCTCTCCTTTCAGGGGATGGTGGGTTCGCTTCTAACCGTCCTCACCGCTGAAGAATGATTTCCGCGATTTGCCTTTTGCTCAGTAGGCAAATGTCCTGGTCCTTTCCCATCCCACCGTGACCAAACACCTGCTGTATTGGAGCAGCGTTGTGTACAGTATGCGGTAAAAGAAACAACACAGTACAGTACGTGTTCAAAATGTGAACAAAGATTACGCTATCTTCTCGTGTAATTCGGGAATATTTGTAGGTGGGCTGGTGGTGCAGTGTCCTTAGCGACGGACGGCTTCCTAGGGAAGTTGAGTCACAGTACTAGTACCGCCACCCACCTAAGTAGCATACGATCTGAAGTTTTCATTTTTATTTAATTTTAGAATTTCCTTCACGTCGCAGTTCTTGTGGCTGAAAGAGTGCAGCACTGCGAGTGACAGAAGGTATCTAAGAATGAAATGTTTATCATTCTGTAAAACTTAACAAGTAAAAAATTGTGAAAAGGCCAATTGTTAGCGCTAACGAGAACTGCGTGCCAGTTGGGCCTGTCGTAAGGATCGGAAGATCCGCGAACGCCACTACATTTGTGTCCTCTTTTCTTCGTTGATACATCCACACCACTACCCCGTCTCTGTTTTGCCTTTGTCGTCTATAGCTATATCCCTCATATAGTTCAAATACACTGCACTGTATAACGAATCGGACTGAACCAACGTTAGACACAGAATGACAAGTTATCAAACCGAATGTGTACTGCATTCTTGAACAGGGGTTTTCCAAGGAACTGTGACAGTTAGTCAACATTCCGTCGCTAACTACACTCATGCTCAGGAATTAAGGATAATGCTGATACATGGCGAAACAACGCTATGGTGGGCGATTTGAGGTTTTAAATCACCTCGGGGTATGACCATGTGGTGCATTTGACCAGCGGTCGCCGCACGGTGGCGCTGGCAGCAGTCCAATGTTGGTGCATGTCAGAGTACGGTGCAGCGAGTAAGTGTGCAGATGTTTTCAGACGTGCTAATGGTGACTGTGTGGTGAAAATGGCTCTACGAACACATATTGATGACGTTATGAGGGGTAAAATAATAGGGCGACTGGAGGCTGGTCAAACACAGCAGGTCGTAGCACGGGCCCTCCGTGTTCCACAACGTGTGATCTCAAGATTATGGCAACGATTCCAGCAGACAAGATACCTATCCAGGCGCTACAGTACGGGACGTCCGCAGTGTACAACACCACAAGAAGACCGATATTTCACCATCAGTGACCGCAGACGGCTACGGAGCACTGCAGGTAGCCTTGCTCGGGACCTTGCCACAGCCACTGGAACACTTGTCTCCAGACACACAGTCTACAGACGACTGAACAGACATGGCTTATTCGCCCGGAGATCTGCAAGGTGCATTCCACTGACCCCTGTTCACAGGAGAGCCCGTAAAGCCTGGTGTCAAGAACACATTACAAGGTCATTGGAACAGTGGTCCCAGGTCATGTTCACGGACGAGTCCAGATATAGTCTGAACAGTGATTCTCACCGGGTTCTCATCTGGCGTGAACCAGGAACCAGATACCAACCCCATACTGTCCGTGAAAGGGAATTGTATGGAGGTAGTGGTTTGATGGTGTGGGGTGGGATTATGATTGGTGCACGTACACCCCTGCATGTCTTTGACAGAGGAACTGTAACAGGTCAGGTGTATCGGGACGTCATTTTGTACCAGTATGTCCGCCTTTTCAGGGGTGCGGTGGGTCCGACCTTCCTCCTGATGGATGATAATGCACGGCCCCACCGAGCTGCTATTGTGGAGGAGTACCGTGAAACAGAAGATATCCGGCGAATAGAGTGACCTGGCTGTTCTCCAGACCTAAACCCCATCGAGTACGTCTGGGATGCTCTCGGTCGACGTATCGCTGCACGTCTTCAAACCCCTAGGACACTTCAGGAGCTCCGACAAGCACTGGTGCGAGAGTGGGAGGCTATACCCCAGCAGCTGCTCGACCACCTGATCCCGAGTATGCCAACCCGTTGTGCGGCCTGTGTGCGTGTGCAAGGTGATCACATCTCATATTGATGTCGGGGTACAGGCGCAGGAAACAGTGGCGTTTTGTAGCACATGTGTTTTGGGACGGTCTTCTCAACTTATCACCAATACCGTGGACTTTCGTTTGTGTTCACTATGTGCCTATGATATTAGCGTCAGTTTTGTGTAGTGCCACGTTGTGTGGCACCACAATATGCAATTATCCTTAATTTATGAGCATGAGTGTAGAAATTCAGAACTATGAGTGTTTACAGTTCGTCACTAATGGAACACTTAATGGTGACTTCATGATCCGTCGTTAATGGGAATAGTCCCTAATGCGACACTTAAAAGTGACTTCATGATCTACCCCTAATGGGAATAGTCGTTAATGGGACACTTAATGGTGACTTCATGATCCGTCGCTAATGAGACACTTAATGGTGACTTCATGATCCGTCGCTAATGGGAATAGTCGCTAATGCGACACTTAAAGGTGACTTCATGATCCGCCGCTAATGGGACATTTAATGGTTACTTCATGATCCGTCGTTAATGGGACACTTAATGGCCCTTTCATGATCCCTCGCTAATAGGACACTTAATGGTGACTTCACGATCCGCCGCTAATGGGACACTTAATGGTCACTTCATGATCCGTCGCTAATGGGACACTTAATGGTGACTTCATGATCCGTTGTTAATGGGACTTCACGATCCGTCGCCAATGGGACACTTAATGGTGACTTCATGATCCGTCACCAATGGGACACTTGATGGTGGCTTCATGATCCGTCGCTAATGGGACACTTAATGGTCACTTCATGATCCGTCGCTAATGGGACACTTAATGGTGACTTCATGATCCGTTGTTAATGGGACTTCATGATCCGTCGCCAATGGGACACTTGATGGTGGCTTCATGATCCGTCGCTAATGGGACACTTAAAGGTGTCTTCATGAACCGTCGCTAATTAGAAACGTCGCTAACGGGAGGACATCGTCTCCAAAACTGATTCATTCAACATGCAGGCATCTGGGGTTGTGAGATCCGGGGAACATTCGGAAATTCACAAATTAGACGATATCTGAAGTGTCTTTGGAGAAGGGTAACACCGAAGTTGTCCATCACGATTTGGCGAAAGACTGATCCCGTATGACGGAACTTGTCATCGACAGCTAACATTGTTCTGTTATTTGGTGCCTCGTTATTAAATCGCTCCTTGTACTGTTCTTTAATGAGGTCGAGGCACAGAGAGCGCCATCTGTCGCGCGGTAAGCGATAAAGTTTGCATCACATCCGACACCCAGAAGGCGATTTGTCGTGACGGCACAGTTTTGACTGAAGCGACAAGAGATACGGTTGAGGAGTGCAGGACCATGTTTTCCTGCACAACACCAGTCACTGTGACTTTGTCTCTCACAAATACATGAAGTTGTTGATGGCACTGACTTAGTATTGCTCCTTCAACGTACTGTTGGTAGAATAATATGAGTTTTCAAAAATAGCACTGTCGCTATCGTAATGCCAACTACGATAAACTTGTAGTTTGGGTCTACAGAAGTATAATTGGATGGTTCTGCGGCCACCGCCACCGCAGGCTCCCAGAGGCCACCTCCACCGCCGCCACAGCCAGAGGCCTCCCAGATGCCTCCTCCACCACCACCACAGCCAGAGGCCTCCCAGATGCCTCCTCCAACACCACCACCACAGCCAGAGGCCTCCCAGAGGTCTCCTCCACCACCCGCGGGAAATTTGAATTTGTAAACAAAGCCACGTGCTTTTTGACAGCTATCATCGACAACAACGCATCGCTAACCTCAGTACTGCCATCTTGATGGGCCTAAACCTCAGTAGTGCCGACTGAACCTAACTAGCGCGAGATAAACAAATCCACGTGTTTTTGACAGCCACGTGCTTTTTGACAGACAACAACGCATCGCTAACCTCAGTACTGCCATCTTGACAGGCCTAAACCTCAGTAGTACCAACTTAACCTAACTAGCGCGTGGTAAACAAAGCCACGTGCTTTTTTGACAGCTGTCATCCGCCATCTTTAAACTACAGAGCACCGTGCTGCCCTCTTTATCGCAGTAGCTGCAAATTCGTCACCTGTCATCGGCAGTGCTGCCATCTTGGCGGGACTAAAACCTTAGTGCTACCAACTTAAGCTCACTAGCGTGAGATAAACAAAGACACGTGAATTTTTTTGACAGCTGTCATCCACCATCTTTCAACCACAGAGCACTGTGCTGCCCTCTTTATCGCAGTAGCTGCAAATTCGTCACCTGTCATCCGCAGTGCTGCCATCTTAACGGGCCTAAACTTTAGTGCTACCAACTTAACTTCACTAGCGTGAGATTAGAATCGGTAAACAAATCTACGTGCTTTTTTGACAGCTGTCATCCGCCATCTTTAATCTATGGAGCACAGTGGTGCTCTCTTTAGCTACTTACCTTTGAAATGTGGTGGCGGATAATTTGAAAAATGCTTTTTGACAGCAGCCATCTTTAATCTAGAGAGCACCGTGCTGCCCTTTTTAGCTAGATACCTTTGAAATGTGGTGGCAGGCAATTCCACATGACAGTAGCCATCTTTAATCAAGAGAGCACCGTGCTGCCCTCTATGTGGTGGCGGCAATTTGAAAAATTCTACATGCTCTTGTTTGGAAACAAACTCACGCCCTTTTTTGACAGCCGTCATCCGCCATCTTTAATCAACAGAGCACAGTGCTGCCCGCTTTAGCTAGATACCTTTGAAATGTGGTGGCAGACAATTCCACGTGCTCTTGTTTGGAAACAAAGCCACGTGCAGCTGGCATCCGCCATCTTTAATCTATAGAGCACCGTGCTGCCCTCTTTAGCTACTTACCTTAAAATGTGGTACGTCACACCTGTCATCCGCAGTGCTGCCATCTTAACGGGCCTAAACCTTAGTGCTACCAACTTAACCTTACTAGCGCGAGATTTGAATCGGTAAACAAATCCACGTGCTTTTTTGACAGCTGTCATCCGCCATCTTTAATCTATAGAGCACAGTGGTGCCCTCTTTAGCTACTTACCTTTGAAATGTGGTGGCGGATAATTTGAAAAATGCTTTTTGACAGCAGCCATCTTTGAGCACCGTGCTGCCCTCTTTAGCTAGATACCTGTGGTGGCAGGCAATTCCACGTGACAGCAACCATCTTTAATCAAGAGGGCACCGTGCTGCCCTCTTTCTGGCGGTGGCCAATTCCACGTGCTTTACAAACTCACGTGCTTTTTTCTGATAGCAGTCATCCGCCATCTTGCATCACAAACCTCAGTGCTGCGCACTTTAGCTAGTTACCTTTGAAATGTGGTGGCGGCAATTTGAAAAATTCTATGTGCTCTTGTTTGGAAACAAAGCCACGTGCTTTTTGACAGCTGTCATCCACCATCTTTAATCAATAGAGCACTGTGCTGCTATCATGCGGGCAATTTCGTCAGCTGTCATCCGCCACCATTAATCTACAGAGCACCGTGCTGCCCTCTATGTAGTAGTGGGCAATTTGAAAAGTTCTGTTAGCTGTCATCCGCCATCTTTAAACAAGAGAGCACCGTGCTGCCATCTTTAGCTAGATACCTTTGAAATGTGGTGGCGGCAAATTCTATGTGCTCTTGTTTAGTAAACAAAGCCACGTGCTTTTTTGACAGCTGACATCCACCATCTTTAATCAATAGAGCACTGTGCTGCAATCATGCTGGCAATTTCGTCAGCTGTCATCCGCCATCTTTAATCCACAGAGCACCGTGCTGCTCACTGTAGTAGCGGGCAATTTGAAAAGTTCTGTTAGCTGTCATCCGCCATCTTTAATCAAGAGAGCACCGTGCTGCCACCTTTTAGCTAGATACTTTTGAAATGTGGTGGCGGCAAATTGAAAAATTCCACATGCTCTTGTTTAGTAAACAAACTCACGCGCTTTTTTGTCAGCTGTCATCCGCCATCTTTAATCTATAGAGCTCAGGGCTACACTCTTTAGGTACATACCTTTGAAATATGGTAGCGGATAATTTAAAAAGAAAAATTCTACAGCAGCCATCTCTCGACGCTTATTGCACAAGATGGTGGCTATACATGACTCCTTAAAGGTGCTTTTGCAAGATGATCGCTATACATAGGTTCTTATGAGATTCCCTTGGGATGCTTGCGCAAGATGGCGGTTATACAAGGCTCCTTATGAGACGCCCTAGAGATGCTTGCGCAAGATGGCGGTTGCTGTTATGAGGCGGCTTAAGGGTCCTTGCACATGATGGCTAGAGATGCCCAAAGGATGCTTGCGCAAGATGGCGGACGCAAGATGGCGGCTATACACGACTCCTGATGAGACGCCTTAAGGGTGCTTGCGCAAGATGGCTGCTGCTCTTAGCTTAGAGGCTAACAGGTCGTGCTAGTTCGATTCATTAAATTTGGGGCTTAAATGCAAAATGTTAAATATCTCGAAAACGGTGCATCGTAGAGCAAAACGGACATATTTTTTTTGTGCCCAATACCTCGGTTCGCAGTATGGAGAACATGAAAAACATAGTCTAATGATGAGATCAACGGTTCGGTGCCTACTTAGGCCCTTTGGCATTAGCTCTGTTTCAGCTTGTATTGAAGCAAGTCTTCGTAACATGATCATGTCTAGCTATGGTAGAGAGTATAACGTGCCGTACAGGTTCGATTCATTAAATTTGGGGCTTAAATGCAAAATGTTAAATATCTCGAAAACGGACAAAATTTTTCCACCTGATACCTAGGTTTGCAGTATCAGGAACAAGAAAAAACATAGTCTAATGATGAGATCGACGGTTCGATTCCTACTTAGGCCCTTTGGCATTGGCAGCTATCTATTTCTACAAGATGGCGGCTATACATAGCTTCTTATGAGACAGCTTAAGAGCGCTTGCACAAGATGGCTGCTGCTCTTATGAGACGCCCTAGGGGTGCTTGCGGCAGGTAGCAGCGACAAGATGATGACTATACACAGCTGCTTATGATACGGCCTAGAGGTGCTTACACAAGATGGTGGCTGCTCTGATGAAGAAAGCTAGCTTTGCATCGTGCAGGTATTTTTACAGCACTAAACCTCATACCTTTGAAATGTGGTGGCGGGTAATTTGAAAAATTCGACATGCTTTTTCTTCACAGCGGCTATTTTTAGTCAATAGCGGCTATACATAAGCTGTTATGGCCTCCTCTTATGTCAAGGCATAGCTCTATCGAACAAGTTTAAACCTGCATCGGAACAGCTAGAGTAAGCACGTACTGCAGTGATGACATCATTAAGCATGTTTAGACTTGCAAATCACAAAGGAACGTAACAAGGCTGGAATCGAAAACTGCACTCTATGCCGTTAACTTTATCATGTGATCGGAACATTGATTGAAGTGTTTAGAACACTAAATAAGTAGAACCGAACACTGTACTCGATACAACATGTGTTTAGAACATGTCAGGGGATACCTTTGTTCTAAGAAGATTAGTTTATCGCACATTCCTTGTAGGGCTAATAGGCTAAGGGGCTAATGGGCAAAAGGGCTAATGGGAAAAAGGGCTAAAGGGCTAATGGGCTAAAGGGCTAAAGGGCTAAAGGGCTAAAGGTGCAACAACCTCATCGATCGCTATCAGCGAGAACGCTTGTACTTTGTTAAGTGTAGAAAATTAATCTTTATTTGTAAATGGTTTCATGTTCAGAACAAGGAATGGAACCTAGGGGTTACGTCTTACCTAATAAAATCCCCGAGGTGCGATGAGTTACGTTTTTCGAACTAGTGTTTGGAACACTGAACTTTTCAAGATGATAGCAGAGAGTTTAGCAATGTTCTGTTGTTGTATTATAAATTCCGCGCTACAACATGCATAAGGTGGCAGCTTTGAGGTTTACTGCCGTAAAGATGACAAGAGTGAGGTTAACAATATTCCGTTGTTGAATTTTAAATTCCGCGCTCTAACATGCATAAGGTGGCAGCCTTGAGGTTTACCGCCGTAAAGATGGCAGCAGTGAGGTTAGCGACGCTCTATTGTCCTTCAAAGTGAGGTTAGGGTTCGTCAAGAAGACAGCTGTCAAAAAAGCACGTGGCTATGTTTACCAAACAAGAACACGTGGTCGTGACGTCACGGTCACGTAGTATGCTGCCTCAGCATGCAAAGTTCAATGTCTACACCTACGTAGTAAACATTCTGCTATGTTCACAAGGTTTTTTACACATAACTATTCTTTATGCTTTAAGTTCATGCACATAGGCTATGCTAAGATAGCAGCACAAACACATGCGAACTTTGTACATTCTAATGGAATAAGTTTAGTACTGCGTGCGTTATGGACACATGATGTGTACACGCATTTAATCATGGCTATACTTAATGCTGCTGCTTTGTTTACAAGATTTTTATACATTGCTATTCTTTATGCTTTAAGTTCGTGCACACACAAGCGATAGTCGTACGCTCTGGCAGGATAAGTTTAGTACGATATTCGATACATACATTATCGATAGGTGATGTGTACACGCTTTAGAACATAGCCCTTCTTTGTGCTTTAAGTTCGTGCACATGGGTTAGGGATACACAAAAGCGATTGCTACATGCTCTAGCGGAAGAAGTCTAGTACGATAGTCGATGCATGTAAAATCGATAGGTTATGCTAAGATAGCAGCACACTTACACGATTTTAGCACAATCTAGTGGAAAAGTTTAGTATGATAGTCGTTTCGTGCAAATCATTAGGTAATGTGTACACGCTTTGAAACAAGGCTATTCTTTGTACTTTAAGGTCATGCGTACAGGTTATGCTAAGATAGCAGCACAATCTAGCGCAAGAAGTTTAGTACGATATTTGATGCATGAAAAATCTATAGGTGACGTGTACACGCTTTAAAACATGGTTATTCTTCGTACTTTAAGTTCATGGGTATAGGTTATGCTAAGATAGCAGCATAATCTAGCGGAAGAAATTTAGTACGATATTTGATGCATGCAAAATCAATAAGTAATGTGTACACACTTTGAAACATGGCTATTCTTCGTACTTTAAGTTCATGTGTATATGTTATGCTAACATAGCAGCACAATCTAGCGGAAGAAGTTTAGTACGATATTTGTTGCATGCAAAATCGATAGGTGATGTGTACACACTTTGAAACATGGCTATTCTTTTTACTTTAAGGTCATGCGTATAGGTTATGCTAAGATAGCAGCACAATCTAGCGGAAGGAGTTTAGTACGAGAGTCAATGCATGCAAAATCGATAGGTAATGTGTACACGCTTTGAAACATGACTATTCTTTGTACTTTTAAGTTCATGTGTATACGTTATGCTAAGATACCAGCACAATCTAGCGGAAGAAGTTCAGTACGAGATTCGATGAATGCAAAATCAATAAGTAATGTGTACACGCTTGGAACATGGCTATTCTTTGTACTATAAGTTCATGTGTATAAGTTATGCTAAGATAGCAGCACAACCTAGCGGAATAAGTTTAGTACGATATTTGTTACATGCAAAGTCGATAGGTAATGTGTACACGCTTTGAAACATGGCTATTCTTTGTACCTTAAGGTCATGCGTATAGGTTATGCTAAGATAGCAGCACAATCTAGCGGAAGAAGTTTAGTACGAGAGTCGATGCTTGCAAAATCGATAGGTAATGTGTACACGCTTTGAGACATAGCTATTCTTTGTACTTTAAGTTCATGCGTCTTAGTTATGCTAAGATAGCAGCACAATCTACCTGCAGAAGTTTAGTACGAGTGTCGATACATGCAAATTCGATAGTTGATGTGTACACGCTTTGAAACATGACTATTCATTGTACTTTAAGTTCATGGGTATAGGTTATGCTAAGATAGCAGCACAATCTAGCGGAAGAAGTTCCGTACGAGATTTGATTAATGCAAAATCAATAAGTAATGTGTACACGCTTTGAAACATGGCTATTCTTTGTACTTTAAGTTCATGTGTATAAGTTATGCTAAGATAGCAGCACAACCTAGCGGAAGAAGTTTAGTACGATATTTGTTGCATGCAAAGTCGATAGGTAATGTGTACACGCTTTGAAACATGGCTATTCATTGTACTTTAAGGTCACGCGTATAGGTTATGCTAAGATAGCAGCACAATCTAGCGGAAGAAGTTTAGTTCGATGGTCGATGCATGTAAAATCGATAGGTGATGTGTACACGCTTTGAAACATGGCTATTCATTGTACTTTAATTTTATGGGTATAGGTTATGCTAAGATAGCAGCACGATCTAGCGGATGAAGTTTAGTTCGATGGTCGATGCATGTAAAATCGATAGGTGATGTGTACACGCTTTGAAACATGGCAATTCATACTGCTGCTCTGTTCCCAAGACTTTTAAGCATAGGTAATCCTAATGCTGCTCTTAACGACGTCGAGCAAAGGATTGATTACGTGACCGTCACGTCACGACCACGTGCTCCTGTTTGGTAAACATAGCCACGTGCTTTTTTGACAGCTGTCTTCTTGACGAACCCTAACCTCACTTTGAAGGACAATAGAGCGTCGCTAACCTCACTGCTGCCATCTTTACGGCGGTAAACCTCAAGGCTGCCACCTTATGCATGTTATAGCGCGGAATTTAAAATCCAACAACGGAACATTGTTAACCTCACTCTTGTCATCTTTACGGCAGTAAACCTCAAGGCTGCCACCTTATGCTTGTTGTAGCGCGGAATTTATAATCCAACAACAGAACATTGCTAAACTCTCTGCTATCATCTTGAAAAGTTCAGCGTTCTAAACACTAGTTCGAAAAACGTAACTCATCGCACCTCGGGGATTTTATTAGGTAAGACGTAACCCGTAGGTTCCATTCCTTGTTCTAAACATGAAACCATTTACAAATAAAGATTAATTTTCTACACTTAACAAAGTACAAGCGTTCTTGCTGATAGCGATCGATGAGGTTGTTGCTCCTTTAGCCCTTTAGCCCTTTAGCCCTTTAGCCCTTTAGCCCATTAGCCCTTTAGCCCTTTTTCCCATTAGCCCTTTTGCCCATTAGCCCCTTAGCCTATTAGCCCTACAAGGAATGTGCGGTAAACTAATCTTCTTAGAACAAAGGTATCCCCTGACATGTTCTAAACACATATTGTATCGAGTACAGTGTTCGGTTTTACTTATTTAGTGTTCTAAACTCTTCAATCAATGTTCCGATCACATGATAAAGTTAACGGCATAGAGTGCAGTTTTCGATTCCAGCCTTGTTACGTTTCTTCTGTGATTTGCAAGTCTAAACATGCTTAATGACGTCATCACTGCAGCACGTGCTTACTCTAGCTATTCCGATGCAGGTTTAAACTTGTTCGATAGAGCTATGCCTTGACATAAGAGGAGGCCTTAACAGCTTATGTATAGCCGCTATTGACTAAAAATAGCCGCTGTGAAGAAAAAGCACGTCGAATTTTTCAAATTACCCGCCACCACATTTCAAAGGTATGAGGTTTAGTGCTGTAAAAATACCTGCACGATGCAAAGCTAGCTTTCTTCATCAGAGCAGCCACCATCTTGTGTAAGCACCTCTAGGCCGTATCATAAGCAGCTGTGTATAGTCATCATCTTGTCGCTGCTACCTGCCGCAAGCACCCCTAGGGCGTCTCATAAGAGCAGCAGCCATCTTGTGCAAGCGCTCTTAAGCTGTCTCATAAGAAGCTATGTATAGCCGCCATCTTGTAGAAATAGATAGCTGCCAATGCCAAAGGGCCTAAGTAGGAATCGAACCGTCGATCTCATCATTAGACTATGTTTTTTCTTGTTCCTGATACTGCAAACCTAGGTATCAGGTGGAAAAATTTTGTCCGTTTTCGAGATATTTAACATTTTGCATTTAAGCCCCAAATTTAATGAATCGAACCTGTACGGCACGTTATACTCTCTACCATAGCTAGACATGATCATGTTACGAAGACTTGCTTCAATACAAGCTGAAACAGAGCTAATGCCAAAGGGCCTAAGTAGGCACCGAACCGTTGATCTCATCATTAGACTATGTTTTTCATGTTCTCCATACTGCGAACCGAGGTATTGGGCACAAAAAAAATATGTCCGTTTTGCTCTACGATGCACCGTTTTCGAGATATTTAACATTTTGCATTTATGCCCCAAATTTAATGAATCGAACTAGCACGACCTGTTAGCCTCTAAGCTAAGAGCAGCAGCCATCTTGCGCAAGCACCCTTAAGGCGTCTCATCAGGAGTCGTGTATAGCCGCCATCTTGCGTCCGCCATCTTGCGCAAGCATCCTTTGGGCATCTCTAGCCATCTTGTGCAAGGACCCTTAAGCCGCCTCTTAACAGCAACCGCCATCTTGCGCAAGCATCTCTAGGGCGTCTCATAAGGAGCCTTGTATAACCGCCATCTTGCGCAAGCATCCCAAGGGAATCTCATAAGAACCTATGTATAGCGATCATCTTGCATAAGCACCTTTAAGGAGTCATGTATAGCCATGTATGTGCAATAAGCGTCGAGAGATGGCTGCTGTAGAATTTTTCTTTTTAAATTATCCGCCACCATATTTCAAAGGTATGTACCTAAAGAGTGTAGCACTGAGCTCTATAGATTAAAGATGGCGGATGACAGCTGACAAAAAAGCGCGTGAGTTTGTTTACTAAACAAGAGCATGTGGAATTTTTCAATTTGCCGCCACCACATTTCAAAGGTATCTAGCTAAGGATGGCAGCACGGTGCTCTCTTGATTAAAGATGGCGGATGACAGCTAACAGAACTTTTCAAATTGCCCGCTACTACAGAGAGCAGCACGGTGCTCTCTGGATTAAAGATGGCGGATGACAGCTGACGAAATTGCCCGCATGATAGCAGCACAGTGCTCTATTGATTAAAGATGGTGGATGACAGCTATCAAAAAGCACGTGGCTTTGTTTCCAAACAAGAGCACATAGAATTTTTCAAATTGCCGCCACCACATTTCAAAGGTAACTAGCTAAAGAGCGCAGCACTCAGGTTTGTGATGCAAGATGGCGGATGACAGCTGTCAGAAAAAAGCACCTGAGCTTGTAAAGCACGTGGAATTTGCCACCGCCACAAAGAGGGCAGCACGGTGCCCTCTTGATTAAAGATGGCTGCTGTTACGTGGAATTGCCTGCCACCACAGGTATCTAGCTAAAGAGGGCAGCACGGTGCTCAAAGATGGCTGCTGTCAAAAAGCATTTTTCAAATTATCCGCCACCACATTTCAAAGGTAAGTAGCTAAAGAGGGCACCACTGTGCTCTATAGATTAAAGATGGCGGATGACAGCTGTCAAAAAAGCACGTGGATTTGTTTACCGATTCAAATCTCGCGCTAGTAAGGTTAAGTTGGTAGCACTAAGGTTTAGGCCCGTTAAGATGGCAGCACTGCGGATGACAGCTGTGACGTACCACATTTCAAAGGTAAGTAGCTAAAGAGGGCAGCACGGTGCTCTATAGATTAAAGATGGCGGATGTCAGCTGCACGTGGCTTTGTTTCCAAACAAGAGCACGTGGAATTGTCTGCCACCACATTTCAAAGGTATCTAGCTAAAGAGGGCAGCACTGTGCTCTGTTGATTAAAGATGGCGGATGACGGCTGTCAAAAAAGCGCGTGAGTTTGTTTCCAAACAAGAGCATGTAGAATTTTTCAAATTGCCGCCACCACATGGAGGGCAGCACGGTGCTCTCTTGATTAAAAATGGCTACTGCCATGTGGAATTGCCTGCCACCACATTTCAAAGGTATCTAGCTAAAGAGGGCAGCACGGTGCTCTCTAGATTAAAGATGGCTGCTGTCAAAAAGCATTTTTCAAATTATCCGCCACCACATTTCAAAGGTAAGTAGCTAAAGAGGGCACCACTGTGCTCTATAGATTAAAGATGGAGGATGACAGCTGTCAAAAAGGCACGTAGATTTGTTTACCGATTCTAATCTCGCGCTAGTGAGGTTAAGTTGGTATCACTAAGGTTTAGGCCCGTTAAGATGGCAGCACTGCGGATGACAGGTGACGAATTTGCAGCTACTGCGATAAAGAGGGCAGCACTGTGCTCTGTGGTTTAAAGATGGCGGATGACAGCTGTCAAAATAATTCACGTGTCTTTGTTTATCTCACGCTAGTGAGCTTAAGTTGGTAGCACTAAGGTTTAGGCCCGCCAAGATGGCAGCACTGCCGATGACAGGTGACGAATTTGCAGCTACTGCGATAAAGAGGGCAGCACGGTGCTCTGTAGTTTAAAGATGGCGGATGACAGCTGTCAAAAAAGCACGTGGCTTTGTTTACCACGCGCTAGTTAGGTTAAGTTGGTACTACTGAGGTTTAGGCCTGTCAAGATGGCAGTACTGAGGTTAGCGATGCGTTGTTGTCTGTCAAAAAGCACGTGGCTGTCAAAAACACGTGGATTTGTTTATCTCGCACTAGTTAGGTTAAGTTGGCACTACTGAGGTTTAGGCCCGTCATGATGGCAGTACTGAGGTTAGCGATGCGTTGTTGTCGATGATAGCTGTCAAAAAGCACGTGGCTTTGTTTACAAATTCAAATTTCCCGAGGGTGGTGGAGGAGACCTCTGGGAGGCCTCTGGCTGTGGTGGTGGTGGAGGAGGCATCTGGGAGGCCTCTGGCTGTTGTGGTGGTGGAGGAGGCATCTGGGAGGCCTCTGGCTGTGGTGGCGGTGGAGGTGGCCTCTTGGAGCCTGCGATGGCTGTGGCCGCAGAACCATCCAATTATACTACTAACAGACTGATCGAAAGAAATGTTTATATAATTTAAGCTACTACTAGCAGGATAGTTTAGTTTAATGTGTTTACCATCAATACTTCCCAAACACTTTGGAAAACCCCGTAAGTTCTGGAATCTCCTCACAACTTGCGTTATATATCTGTAGTGGGTGCAGCCAAATATATTGGTTGTAGAACATTCCAAAATTCTTGACAGACTTCGTTCACAGTTTTGGAGATAATGGATCGTCCAGACGAAAGGCAAAGGCAATTGTATTATGACTGTCACCAGTACCTATTTCATTTTAAAAATTAATGTTTCATAGTTAATTAGTAGAAAAGAAATCTTCAACAGTGGCCTTTACAGAGGAAAGAAAGAAGGAGACGAGTCAACGAATGAAGCTGTATTGGTACAAGATCAAAGGGAGTGGAGGCAAAAGATAATCCAGGATACCGTAGTTGTTACGCCGTAGTCCATAGTGGCGAAAATTGAACAGAAAAAGAAGAAGAAGTAAATTATTCATACAAATGGCTAATCTTTTTCTTGAAGCAATTAGTTTTCTCCAGTTGGTGGTGCCCTTCGCTATAGCATGTTTTAGGTCATGTAATTCCTCGAAACATTCTCGAGACATACAAAAATATGTAAACATTTATCTCACTTGACTCCAGTTCTCGGGGTTCTGGAACTCTGTATTTACCTTCTGCTTAATGCAAACAGTGGGAGCACTATCTCCTCATCACTAGACATGCAAAATAGTTACTTATAGTCAAGAAAACGTATTAAGGTCGAGAGGATGGAATGGGGCAATACACTATAGGCTACTGGCATTGCCGCTATAGAGTTGTCGTACCCTGTGTGGCATGGGCATTATCGCAACAGATCGCGTTCTGTGTGCCCGAACGTCTGCCCATTCTGACACCTCACATCGTACGACCGGAAGTAATGTTCCCCTATGTTGTGAGAACCATAATTGCAGAAATCACCACAACAGTATATCAAACTAGTAGATTGTTAGGGAAACGTGGACAGCAGATGAGCAATAATTTCAGTGTCGCCGTAGACCACAGGGCTGTCACCCAGGTGACATATTTCCCTTCCCCTGTGGCTGGGGGCGGTAGAATAACACCCTGCCTGTCGTCCCAGGGGCTCTCAACTTGGGAGCGCGGGTTAGCGACCACGGGGCTCTTAGCTGAGTCCTGGCATTGCTTCCACTTACTTGCGCCAGGGTTCTCACATTCATCTATCCTATCCCACCTCCCTTGGTCAACGCTTGTTTTTTTCCGACCCCGACGATATTACAGCATTCGAGGCCTACACGCCCTTCCTGGTCGTTGTCTTTCCTTGGCCGAAACCTTCATTTTTTTTCGAAGTGTCGGTTCCCTTCCATTTTTCTCTCTGATTAGTGTTATATAGAAGATGGTTGCACTTCCTCTTAAAACAGTAATCGGGGCCGATGACCTCAGATGTTAGGCCCCTTTAAACAAGCATCGTCATCAAAACAACAATCACCACCAACTGACAGATTCCCTATTTGTTGTTTACCTATTCCTTTCTTAAATTATGCCGGGCTGAGTGGCTCAGGCCGGCGGTATTTGAAGGTGCTCAAATACGTCAGCCTCGTGTCGGTAGATTTACTGGCACGTAAAAGAACTCCTGCGGGACTAAATTCCGGCACCTCGGCGTCTCCGAAAACCGTAAAAGAGTAGTTAGTGGGACGTAAAACAAGTAACATTAACATTTCTTAAATTATTGCAAAGAATCTGTACATTTATTGAACATCTCCCATGCTAAATAATTCCAATCCTTAACTCCTCTTCCTATAAACGCATATTTGTCTTCTTGAATTCCAACTTTATCTTCATATTTTGGTATTTCCTTTTTTTTAACAACACCACTCGAACTTCTTCGCCATTCCAAGCCTTCTGTCCACTGACAGCTCTAAACATACCACTTAGGCGAGCAGCTCGTCTCCTTTCTCCCACACTTTGCAATATTTTTGTAACGCTACTTTTCTGTCTGAAATCACCCAGAACAAATCGAGCTGCTTCAATTTGAATTTTAGCCGGGCTGAGGTGCTGGCCTTCTGATCCCAACTTGGCAACTGGCTCAGTCCGATGGTATTTGAAGGTGTTCAAATACGTCAACCTCGTGGCGTAGATCGACTGGCACGTAAAAGAACTCCTGCGGGACTAAAAACCGGCACCTCGGTGTCTCCAAAAACTGCAAAAGAAGTTAGTGGGACGTAAAAACAAATATCGTTGTTATTACTATCTTTGGATTTGTGTTTTTTTTAAATTCTCGAATCAAGTAATGCTGGTGAGGGTCCGATACTCTGGGACCAAACTCTACTTCGCGTCTTACCAGAGACTTATATACCCTCTCCTTTACATCCTTAATACCTGCCCTACATACGCATATAACCATGTAAATATGTCTGTAACCTTTATTTACAATCACAATTACGATCTTCCCATACATTAACAGCTAGGGACTTACAGTGATCCCTAAAAAGAACTTTCACCCCATCAACACAGTAATTAAAAATGAGAGTACCGAGCTCGATAGCTGCCGTGGCCAGTATCCAGTTATCGGGAGATAGTAGGTTCGAACCCCACTGTCGGCAGCCCTGAAGATGGTTTTCCGTGGTTTCCGATTTTCACACCAGGCAAATGCTGGGGCTGTACCTTAATTAAGGCGACGGCCACTTCCTTCCCATTCCTAGGCCTTTCCTGTCCCATCGTCGCCATAAGACATATCTGTGTCGGTGCGACGTAAAGCAATTAGCAAAACAAAAAAAAAACAAAAAAGAGAGTGCATTTTTCTGTTAGTGAAACTCACAACGTCTTTTATACAAGATATATCATTTATATGTGAGAAAATATAAAGGTCCAATAATACTGCCTTGAGGAATTCCCCTCTTAATGATTACAGGATCAGATAATAGGTCACCTATTCCAATTCTCTGAGTTCTATTTTCTAGAAATATGGTCACTCATTCAATTATTCTTTTGTCTAGTCGAATGCACTAATTTTTCCAGTAGTCTCCCATCATCTACAATATCAATAGAGCCCGGCGCGGATATCCGCATCCGCTCTGCGTCCGCAGTTCCGTTATTCGCACGCGCATCCGAGCAGGGCTCTACCTATCGACCGCCTTAGATAGGTCCATTTGACCTCCTGAAATCCTTACCTGAACCCGAACTGCGTTCCATCGAACGAGACTTTGAGCAAGTATGAGGAATCCTTGACAGATAACAGTTTCTCCTATTGATGTTCAATTCGTTGTGTCCCGGTATTTGGATTTGTAAATGAAGATACATTTCTTCTTGGACAGCTTATTTTGTGGTCGTACTAGTGATTATTGTTTTAAGAAACTGTACACGGGACCACAAGTAACCCGACACACAGGGACGAGACTTTTAACTTCAAAGAATCCAGGTGAGCTTTAGTGAGAAGCGATTGACAACGCCGCTCGACTGTCACGCTCCCGCGACATGAAGTTCATTCGTGAGGACTGATTGTGAGTATTGCACATGATCTTTGTTAGCGCAGAGGTGACAACTCCCACACGTCCAGAGGCTCTACTACAGAAGTAAAGATAAATAATAAATCTCCTTCTCCTTCACAGCTCACTGAAAAGAGCAGCATATTTTCCAAATGTCAAGACACACTGTTTGAAGAAAACCCGACCAACCTTTGCTTTTCCAGTAAAGTTCGTATTTCTCAGAAAATTCTGGAGGAAGTCTGGCCGCGGTCTATTCGTAGAAAAACAGTGAGGGCGGTCCTTCAAGAAAGATCGAAGCAACAATTGAACTGATGGTCAAGGGCGACTGGTACAGAGTCTGCTGTATGCTGGAGGCTAATCGGCTCTGCTGTTGGAGATTATAATGTCAGTAAAATGAATTCAATGATATAACAGACATCTCTCCATAATCCCTGTGCGTGGAGGAGCTAGAATATTGTATGTCCATGGTATCCCCTGTCTCTCAGCTTGGGAGAGCGCGTTGCCTACCTGAGTCTGGCAGCCTCCCCGCTTTCATCTATCCTCTCCGACTCCTCTTGGTCAAGTTTTGTTCTCGTCCGATCCAGACGGTATTAGGAGCGAGTCTCGCCCTCCATCGTCCTTCTGCCGGTACCTTCATTCGTCGGAGCTCTTCCATTTTCCCTCTCATTGGTGTACTTCCTCTTAAAACAATAATCACCACCACCGGCTATATCTCTTTATAACAACGCGTGACCACGCAACTTGCACTATGAGACTTCTTATACTCGCCAGACCGCTGCCAAATGACGTCGTATTCCAAATGCCAGGCCACAGTAAATGCAGACAGTGCAATAAAACAACTCAGATGTAATTCAACGTTTGAAATAACTAAACGAATAACAAGACGCAGCAATAAATGCCAGGAGGACGTAACGTCACTCACTACAAGAATCCGGTCGATGGAGTAGGTTACTTTTCAATCGTAGTACATAGCCACGCAGTGGCGGCTGCTGGGTGTTGCACCAACATTTTCAGTGTCACATTTTTAATAACAAGAAACTCTATTATCGTTAAGTAATGAACTCCATCCCTACTAAAACTGTAACTGGCAAATAAGAGGCTAATTCTACTGGGCAACTACAGTTTCTCCTAATAATAATGTTATTGGCTTTACGTCCCACTAACAACTTCTTACGGTTTTCGGAGACGCCGAGGTGCCGGAGATTTTACATGCTAGTAAATCTACTGACACAAGGCCGACGTACCTTCAAATACCAGCGGACTGAGCCAGGATCAGAAGGCCGGCACCTCAACCGTCTGAGCCACTCAGCTTGGCACGAGTGAAGTGAAAATTTGCCGTCCTGTTTTTCATTGAAGGAAGGTGTTGGTAATACTGTGGGTGGTCTGGTACGGCGTGGAAAATAAATTACCCAGCAAGTTGGCCGTGCGGTTGAGGTCGCATTCGGGGTATAGTGGGATCCAACACTACTGTAGGAAGCCCTGAAATAGTTTTCCGCGGTTTCCCATTTTGACACCAGGCAAATGCTGTGGCTGTGTCTTAATTAAAGCCACTCTCGCTTCCTTCCAACTCCTAGCCCTTTCCTATCCCATCGTCGCCGTAAGAGCTATCTGCGTCGGTGCAACGCCAATGAAATTTGTACATTTCAAACATAGAAATGAATTACCTTAGCGAGAGGAATGAGTGGCGCAATCTAACGAGGACATTTGGAACTGGGGACTTGCTAGTCGCCTGCAACTCCCTGAGACCGCTTAGGCTCGTCCCTGCAGAGGTACATTGCGCCGCGCTGTCCGTTAAGGAGTTGCCGAAGGAAAGTAAACCTCCTGAGTTTGATTCGAAGCCAGCAGCGTTTGTTGGTCCGTTACAAAGCATTAGTACAGCGAACGACAGAAGATGGTTGATTTTAACAGGTCTTCGAATACATGTTAGGTTTATTAAACTAAAACATTAGAAGAAAAGACGACAAATGAAGTGCAAAATTATTGGGAGTTGTGCAACACCACGCAACAACAACAACAACAGTAATAATAATAATAATAATAATAATAATAATAATAATAATAATTGTTAAGGAAATATCGTGGATCAAAGAGGAATCAGAAGCGTGTGGTTTCAGTGGTTGGACAAGAAACTGACTAGAACAAAATTTAACACAACAAATACTGAAATGTTCTTTCTTTCCTTTCTTTCCTTTAAAATTCATAAATAAAGAACCTGAAAGAATAACAAGCCAATAGAACAGACCATTAACCAGATCGTCAGCTCTAACAATATGGGGGACTTAGAAGTTCGGACAAAACATGTAATAATTGGCGAACCGAACTGCCGGCACTAGAAGCCATATGGCATTTTATTTTTTAGCAGGCAGTTACATAGAAAAGAGCGGTATTGACACAGAATTTACACGAGCACGATTTGTTCCTATCATGGGAGTCCGCGGTCCAGCAGAGATCAATTTCTTATGGCGCTCTCAGTTTCCACCTGACAACCTATCGGTTGTCCGCACAGTTGCCCGACGTGGGCCTATGTATTCCTCAACAGTTCTATAATTCACTGTTCAGACCAGAAGCAACAGGGGCCTGATTGCCCATACTAAATGGCTTTAATGACAAAAGAAAAAGGCTAGTTGTAACCGGCAAGGAGGCGAAACACCTCCACTCATTCTAGAAATTGTTAAAAGCAGTCCCGTACGTTAATGGTCACCCCATGGGAGGGTAATGGAACAGAGTACTCAGACTTGCCCAAAGTTTCTACATTTAAACCACCAAATTTAGAAATAAAAGAGGTTGAAACCTTCCCTCGCACAACCCGCGAGAGCTATCACATATACAGTACATCGAGTCGCTGGGCCTTCCTCATGCAGGCCGCGCCCCTGCCTCCAAATCACTGGAGCAGTAAAGACAATACGTCCCTAAAGCTCCGTGCTTTTTTAAAGTAAGCTTCCAGAACTCTTTACTGACAGGCCGGATTCCTATACACCCCCCCGGTTTTAACTGACTAAAGGAGATATATCCAAAATTCTGATAGGATGATTGCAATCGAGGAGGAACTAGCTGAAGTGCTGACAACATGGTACATTAAAAAATTCTAAGAACCAGGTTAATAAACATTGAAAATGAATATTTCCTTATGAAACAATTAGAGTTTATCCCGGTAGAGGAGCAATTAAACCGATGATAGAGACATCTAACACTTGAAGACCAAAGTATCTTGTAGTACACCAGTTCAAGTTTGTTGATATAGAAGGCGCACAGTTTAACTGGCCGGGGAAGGTGTACCCCGGTACAACAACAACAACAACAACAACAACAACAACAACAACAACAACAACAATAATAATAATAATAATAATAATAATAATAATAATAATAATAATAATAATAATAATAATAATAATAATAATAATAATAATAATAATAATAATGATAATAATAATAAATCTTTCTTCAGCCTCTCCCATTTATGTCTGGGATTGCTGGAGCCTCCCAGGCTTATTTCAGTTTTATCCGGAGGTTTATGACTGGATGCCTTTCCTGACGCTACGCGATTGTTGAGATCAAGATCTCGACCCAGGATTGACAGGAATTCGAACCTCAGCCTTCCGGATACGAAAACAGCAGCTAATCATGCCCCACAACAAAAACCACCACCACCATCATCATCATAATGCCGAGATGACATAATTCGAAAAATGAGAATTGCTTTTTATGATCACCTCCCCCGAATGTCGGATATTAACCAACGGATCTTTAAATATATTTCTAAATAACAAAATGAAAGGTCCGCCTCTGTGGTGTAGTGGTTAGTGTGATTAATTGCTACCCCTGGAGGGCCAGATTCGATTCCCGGCTCGGCCACGAAATTTTGAAAAGTGGTACGACGGCTGTTCAATTCAGTAGAGGGGTGTTCGATTCCCACTTCAGCCATAATCGAAGTGGTTTTCCGTGGTTTCCTATGCAAATGCAGGGATGGTGCCAAACTTACTGTACCTTCCCTCTTCCTTGTCTATCCCTTCCGATCTTCCCATCCCCCACAAAGCCCCTGTTCGCCATAGACTGGCCGAGGTACTGGTTCTCACCCTCACGCTCCAGGACACTGCCCTTAAGGCGGTAGAGGTGACTTACGTCTCCGTATCATTTCTGTTCGTCTCATGTGAGTTGCCTCCCGTACCGTACTGTAGCAGCTGTGACACAACATACAAAAATTACTTATTCGACCGGATTACGGGATTTTAAGGAACAAAGTCTTAAACTTAACGCATAGTTTAAACACGTTTAAAAACGGGCACATTTTTCGTTGCACTTTAGAAAAAAAAAATTCCAAACATATATGACCTAACATAAAATGAAACGAGGAAAATATTGGTTATTTTATAAACAACCTCCAAACTGGAGTACACAGGTCGACAGTAAATTATACGTTTTAAATCCCATCACATTTTATACAGGCTTTGAACTGGCATAATTATTGTGTTAAAATAATGTTAAAAATTAGCTGTAACTAAGCTTCGTCAATTCTTTGTGTCGACTTTAAATCACCCAACTCCTGTACGTGCTCTCTTCTTCACTGTGAAGGCCAGGTGGCCCACAGTGATGATCAATTCTGCTCCTCAACTGTCCTCTACGCTTGTTCTTCTCCTTCAGATACACCCAGGTGACGACGCCATGTTGACATTCCTTATACTTTCTGCACTGTAATGTGGACAACGATTTGCCATTTTACTAACTGTCAACTCCATTACAGCACACAATAGTAAATAACAAGGAAATTTCGATATAGAATGGTGTATGTGGCGGAAGGTGTCATCAGTCTCTAACTAATGCGCGGAAAGAAGAATGTTGTGCTCAAAGCAGGCGAGCAGGAGCCCAGGCAGGTGAGCGAGGATACCTCGAGATTAAGCTAATGAGCCCCCCCCTTGCTGCAGTGACCTCAGATCTCGTCGGGTCATCTCAGAATATCGAATTCCAGAGGACAGCTTAACAAGCCAGTTTGCTACCTGGACGACGAGTCTCAAAATATCCGAATTTCCAATTGTAGTACTGATTAAAAACACCCTGAATGTATACAGTATCATCATAATAAGCATAAAGTAACACAAAAAGGTTTATTCCATAGTACTCGACACGTAACGCCATGCACTAAAAAAGCAAATATCACCGCCACATTCCCTTTTTTAAATGACTCATCACTTTTGCCAACTTGACCGTTACTTAATACTGAAATAACGAGAGATAAACATCAATAAACTAACCTTAATAATTGAGGCTCCCTTATCCAAATAAATGATCAATCAAGCTCAATGAGGAATTAACGGAATACACACACACACACACACACACACAGAGACTCTCTCTCTCTCTCTTTCTGCCTTTATTTTGATGTACACAACTATAACCGTATTCTCGGCTCCCCTCTTGAAATTTGCTATTGCTTATGGGACCTTCGTAAAAACAGGCTGTAATGAAACACACCATCAAGTATTACATGTGCACATGAGGATAAGTCTGGAATGTGGTGACACTTCAACTGAATTGATCTTTATAGAGGAGCTAATGTTTCTTTCCTCTTCAGAGCAGTTCTTGCTTCTTACACATCCTAATTACATTCTATACATACGAATTGGACGAAATAAGACCGTATTATTAAAAATGATGCGCTCGTCATATAACACGAAGGGCCGATGACCTAGATGTTAGGACACTTTAAATAACAAGCATCATTTAACACCATCTACGTTATTAAATGCTTTATGCCACACATTTATAATCCTACAGAAAAAGAAAATATGCTTTACTAATACCTGCAAATACGGTAGTGGTCTCGCAAATCACGTGCCCATGTGTAAGATTAACAGTAATAAGGCAACTGTGTGCTTAGCGACAATAACTATACAGTATTAACAGAGGAGAAAGAGTGAGCTTTGTGGACCTGCACTATTGCTTTGTTAGATATGAACAACCTCCATCATTTACAACATTTACTATGAAAATATATACAATATTTTCGTCAGAATGTTGCCACAGATTTCAATCCATTTTGATGACGTCCAGTTTTCTCGAATTTAGCTGTAGATACTTTCGTGTAAAATGTAATATTTCGAACCTTCGAGATTCATATCGTTCCTGCGAAAATCACATGTTCCAGCTTCTTTTTTTTTTTTTTTTTTTTCAAACAAGATACCAACTCCTTGAAGTGGTTGACGGTTGAACTTAGAATTCCATCATTCAACGCCTTTGTTTGCCTGATATCGTTTTCCATGATAATTCGACAGCTCGAGTGGAGTTTGTAGATTGTCCCGCCACTGGTCGTCGAAGTAGTGAAAAAATATTTCCAACAAAGTGAAAAATAATGAAGAATTCGCCCTCAACGTAGCGAAGTACGGACACCCAGTCAGTAAACTTAACGCCCCTGTCACCTACACTTCTCGGATATTTTGAGACTCATTAGCTTATTTATCTTGGCTACATATTTTCTCCGGATATTTCAATACGGTTTTCTGTCAATTTCAATTTCGGATATTTTGGGACTGCGCCAATGACTGGTGGGGAATTTCTGTGAGTGAGCACAATTATCCCAGTGAACGCAAATATCCGGCAACCAAATTTCCAGGCTTGAATTGCGGTAGAGCCAAAAGCCTTTTATCGGTACATTTGCTGGTAGGCCTACTTTAAACAGCCAAGGACGACATTGTATGTACAGCAGTTGTATGACCTTTATTGTCATAAACTCTAAACCGAACGAGTTGGCCGTGCGGCTGCGAGCTTGAATTCAGGAGATAGCGGGCTCGAACCCTACTGCCGGAAGCTCTGAAGGTGGTGTTCCGTGATATCGCATGTTTATACCAAGCGAATTCTTGAACCTGTACCTTAATTAAGGCTACGGCCGGTTCCTTCCCTTTCTTATCCCATCATCGCCATAAGACTGATCGGTGTCGGTGCGACGTAAAACAAATTGTAAAAATTAAAAACTGCAATTAAAATAAGTGAAGACGCTAGTAATTTTCACACTAAATTCCATGAAGCCATCAAGGACAAATGCAGATACAAAACGAATAAGTGGATTCCCTCAAGATGTAGATGGATAAGTAGCACATTGCAGACTAATTAAATGCACAAATTATACCTTTCTATTCATAGCTTCGTTAATGAGTGTTCTTTATCCTTGAAAGTAGTGTTCTCACGACAATTCATCATAAACCGCGCACATCTCATTGCGAAACACTAACAAGCTGTGAACTGTGTCAATGTAAAGAGATCAGCCCTGTTACGCCAGATCAAAGAACTTGGATAACAACTTTGATCAATGTTTGACGCCATGTTGTAATCGAGGATATGCTATTACACTATCTTGGACAAACTCAACAGTCTTCTTTCCGAGGAGGCTGTGTAAACAAGAATGGACTCTGAACAGGCTCCCTCTCTACTTGCAAGTGCATGTGCAGTAATAATTATAGGACTACTGTTAAGAAAACTCTGGCATTTTGGGTGAGGTCATGGGTTGCGAGGAGAAGGTCCATAGGAATTGTGAATAAAATAATGAATGAATTTGAAAAGTGAGGACCTGGAATCATATCGGATATACATAAGAATGGACATATTTCACAAGTTAGTTCACAAACTTGCTCCATTAGCGGTGAAGCAAAATACCCATTTGTGAAATGTTATACATTTAGACCTCCTCTGCGAACCAAGTGACCTTGCCGCGGTGGGGAGGCTTGCGTGTCCCAATGGTGCAGATAGCCGAGCCGCAAGTGCAACCATATCGGATGGGTATCTGTTGAGAGACCAGACTAACGAATGGTTCATCGAAATGGGGGTGGCAGCTTGTCGGTAGTTGCAAGGGCGGCAGTCTAGATGATTGACTGATACGGCCTTGTAATAATACTCAACATGGCTTAGCTGTGTTGATACTGCTACACGGCTGAAAGCAACGGGAAACTACAGCCGTAACTAACTCCCAAGGACATGCAGCTCTCTCTGTATGAATGATGTACTGATGATGGCTTCCTCCCTGGTAAAATATTCCGGAGGTAAACTAGTCCCCCATTCGGATCTCCGGGTGGGGACTACACGAGAGGGGGCGATCATCAAGAAGATGGATACTGACATTCTGCGAGTCGGAGCGTGGAATGTTAGAAGTTTGAATCGTTGTGGTAGGTTAGAGAATCTGAAAAGGGAGATGGATAGGCTAAAGTTAGATGTAGTTGGTATAAGTGAAGTACGTTGGCAGGAAGAACAAGATTATTGGTCAGGCGACTACCGGATTATCAAAACAAAATCAAACAGGGAAATGCAGGAGTTGGTTTAATAATGAATTAGAAAATAGGGCAGCGGGTAAGCTACTACGACCAGCATAGTGAAAGAATTATTGTCGTCAAGATAGACACCAAACCAATGCCCACCACAATAGTGCAGGTCTATATGCCTACTAGTTCACGGATGATGAAGAAATCGAAAAAATATACGAGGAGAAAGAAGATTTAATACAATATGTAAAAGGTGACGAGAATCTAATTGTGATGGGAGACTGGAATGCAGTGGTAGGCCAAGGAAGATAAGGTAGTGCAGTAGGAGAATTTGGATTGGGACAAAGGAACGAAAGAGGAAGTCGGCTGGTTGAATTCTGCACTGATCATAATTTAGTCCTTGCCAATACTTGGTTCAAACACCACAAACGACGGCTGTATACGTGGACGAGACCTGGAGACACTGGAAGGTATCAAATAGACTTCATTATGATTAGGCAGAGATTCAGAAACCAGGTGTTGGATCGCAAAACTTTCCCAGCAGCAGACGTGGACTCTGACCACAATTTGTTGGTCATGAAATGCCATTTGAAGTTGAAGAAATTGAAGAAAGGAAAGAATGCAAAAAGATGGGATCTACACACGTTGAAAGAAAAGAGTGTGAGGGATTATTTCAAGGAACATGTTGCACAAGGACTAAATGAAAAGGCTGAAGGAAACACTATAGAGGAAGAGTGGAGAGTCATGAAAAATGAAGTCAGTAGGGCTGCTGAAGAAATGTTAGGAAGGAAGAAAAGATCAACTAAGAATCAGTGGATAACTCAGGAGATACTAGACCTGATTGATGAACGACGAAAATACTGTACAAGAATGCTAGCAATGAAGAGGGCAGAGAGGAATACAGGCGATTAAAGAACGAAGTGGATAGAAAGTGCAAGGTAGCTAAGGAAGAATGGCTGAAGGAGAAGTGCAAGGATGTCGAAGACTGTATGGTCTTGGGAAAGGTAGATGCTGCATACATGAAAATCAAGGAAACCTTTGGAGAAAGGAAATCTAGGTGTATGAATATTAAGAGCTCAGATGGAAAGCCACTTCTAGGGAAAGAAGACAAAGCAGAAAGATGGCAGGAGCATATCCAACAGTTGTATCAAGGTAAAGATGTAGATAATTTGGTTCTGGAACATGAAGAGGCTGTTGATGCTGATGAAATGGGAGACCCAATTTTGAGGTCACAGTTTGACAGAGCTGTGAGTGACCTCAATAGGAACAAGGTAGCTGGAATTGATGACATTCTCTCTGAATTACTGACTGCCTTAGGAGAAACCAGCATGGCAAGGTTATTTCATTTAGTGTGCAAGATGTATGAGACAGGAGAAGTCCCGTCCGATTTTCGGAAGAATGTTGTTATACCTATTTCCAAGAAAGCCGGTGCTGACTGGTGTAAAAACTACCGCACCATTAGTTTAGTATCTCATGCCTGCAAAATTTTAACACGTATTATTTACAGAAGAATGGAAAAACAAGTTGAAGCTGAGTTGGAAGAAGATCAATTTGGCTTCAGAAGAAATGTAGGAACACGTGAAGCAATCCTGACTTTACGTCTGATCTTAGAGGATCGAATCAAGAAGGACAAGCCCACGTACATGGCATTCGTAGATCTAGAAAACGCATTCGATAATGTTGATTGGACCTATTTAAGATTCTGAAGATGATTGGGATCAGATACCGAGAACGAAGCATTTCATCAGCATCAACAGCCTCTTCATGTTCCAGAACCGAATTGTCTACACCTTTACCTTGATACAACTGTTGGATATGCTCCTGCCATCTTTCTGCTTTGTCTTCTTTCCCTAGAAGTGGCTTTCCATCTGAGCTCTTAATATTCATACACGTAGATTTATTTTCTCCAAAGGTTTCCTTGATTTTCCTATATGCAGCATCTACCTTTCCCAGGACCATACAACTTTCGACATACTTGCACTTCTCCTTCAGCCATTCTTCCTTAGCTACCTTGCACTTTCTATCCACTTCATTCTTTAATCGCCTGTATTCTTTTCTGCCCTCTTCATGTCTAGCATTCTTGTATTTTCGTCGTTCATCAATCAGGTCTAGTATTTCCTGAGTTATCCACTGATTCTTTGACGATCTTTCCTTTCTTCCTAACATTTCTTCAGCAGCCCTACTGACTTCATTTTTCATTACTATCCACTCTTCCTCTATTGTGTTTCCTTCAGCCTTTTCATTTAGCCCTTGTGCAACATGTTCCTTGAAACAATCCCTCTTTTCTTTCAACTTGTCTAGATCCCATCTTTTTGCATTCTTTCCTTTCTTCAATTTCTTCAGCTTCAGATGGCATTTCATGACCAACAAGTTGTGGTCAGAGTCCACGTCTGCTCCTGGGAAAGTTTTGCAATCCAACACCTGATTTCTGAATCTCTGCCTAACCGTGGCGGCTCGATTGGGAAGCGCTAAGGCGCGCGACCCCCACAGGGGTTCCATTAAATTCGGGAATTTTAATTTTAAATGTTAACAAGGGAAATATTTTACTATAAGATTATTATCAAGGGCGCGAGTTGTACTGTACTGCGGCCCGATGCGCTGCTGGCCTTGCGCAGGAGGGCGCTCTCTCATAGCGGACCAAATACTCCGAGTCTCGCTTGACTGGCCTTGAGGGAGCCAATCAGAGGCACAGTAGACATGTGCTGTTCTAATGAAGATTCCGGCGCGTTTCTGCCGCGGCCTATCATTGCAGCCAACCTACCCGAAACATCGGTGATTTGATATCTATTTAACAGGGGTCAGTTTGTGCTATTCCTCTCCTAAAACTAGGAACTATTTTACTGAGGCACTTACCTGAGTTAAATGTGCCGGTATATATTTAAAATAGTCTTGTAATTCTTACGATTATTAACTAACGAAACGAGTAAAGACTGTAAGTACTGTCTCCTCGCACTTGACTCATGTTGGCCATACTCACTGGAGAGCGCGATGTTTAGTTTTGTGTTGATGAATGATCTCGTGAGGTGACTGTGACAAGGTGAAATTAGGAGAAAGGTTGTGATTTATATGTAAGCGTAGTGTTATATTTGCACTTCGTACAGTATGGTTACCGTCGAACATATTAAAGAACTAACGTTTTCTTCTCTTTCTATCGAGAAGAAAGTCGAACTGAAGGAGTGTGGTAGGCCGACACCAGACTTCTCGTTGAAAAAACCGGAGACCAAGAAAAATGAAAATAGGGCTTTCCACAGTCAAATTAATTCTCCTGACCTATATAACAAGAACCCGCGGATATGTGTGGAAGTGATATCTCAGAAACGTTTTACTGCTTTCCTTGCCTGCTATTCTCCCGTTCTAGGAAAGGAGACAAATGGATCACCACAGGGGTGATATCAATAGTACCATGGACTTTGAAATGCTTTCAAGGTCGTGTCTTGTTTAAGTGATCACTATAGTGAAACTATTCGTAAACATAATTCGATCGTGGACAAGAACAGGCATATAATAATAATAATAATAATAATAATAATAATAATAATAATAATAATAATAATAATAATAATAATAATAATAATAATAATAATAATAATTGCACCGGGAGGTACACCCCAACGCCGCGCATTTAAATCTTGCGCCTGAAAGAACTCCTCTACTGGAGAAACCGTGAACTTGAAACTAGACCTACCTAAAACTTTTCTCACAAGATGTCACCACTAATATCTGATGGAATTTTGTTATTTTGAAGTTTCCTGTACTGTGTGAATTTCTACTTGTTTTGTCTGCCCTTCATCAAAAAGTTTGGACATTCTTTCATAGATGTCAACCAAAGAACGATGATCATGCACCCTGGTGCGAAATGAAAGAACCTTTGATTTAAAGAAATTTTGTATTCATAAGTTTTTTTTTTTACTAATTGGTGCTCATTTACTTTTGGGTTGGCAAAATTTATCTTTTCTTTCCGCCAGTTTTGAATCTAGCCAATCCCAAATTTAGGTAATTAATTTTCAACCTATCACAGCCTTCTTCTTCGATTCCCAGTGTAACTTTGAAACTACCTAATAAACGTGAGAGGGTGTGGCTAGTTTAATCTTGAGTGGTCTCGAACTTTCCCCGAGGGTTTATATACTGCGGATTTTCACGTCTCTTGGCCAATTGATCTGACCTAGTGTGTGTGTCAAAGCAGGAGGCGGGCGGCGCCTCTTTCATAAGGCAGCAGTACTCCGACAAGGTAATGGCCACATAACATCTTTATTTCTTGCTAGCTCCGCAGTTTAACCTGAGGGAAAGGTCCGAATCATTATCTATGTAACCTAGTTTTCCTAAAAATATAACTTTCTGCCGGCTAAGGTAAAAACTTCATAAAATCTTTAACTGTAAATCGGGGATAGAGAGTGATATACCCTCTCGAGCTCCCTTTCATATTGGTTTGAGGTGACTACGTTTTGTAACTGGTTTTCTTCCTTTCCGCAATGTTCTCATTTATTCTTATACGAGTCACCTCCATAGTTTGGGAATAGCCCCTGTTTCATCGGCCTAGTGCCCCTTAGGTTTTAAGTGTTCATATCTAGGAGTGCAAGCATTAGCCTCCTTTCATTTGTGTTCGGGCCATTCATTTAACTGTTATTCCTTTTACGCGAAGGCCCTATAGGTTGGGTACGAGATACCCCTGTTTTAATTTGTAAGTTGGGCCATGGAAGGCCAAAAGGTGTAAGATATTTTTGGGGTTGCCTTGAGTAGGCTTGAGAACTGAGAGCACGTTAGCCCTTTTTGAAGTGTATAAAAGTGCCTCTGGGAGGCCTGTTATTGTAATTGCTGGAGCAAGTGCTCCATGGATTAGGGGATTTCTGCCTTTGAACAAATTTGTGCTCGTTTGTAAATTTGAGGCTGGGAGCTCAAAAATTGTAAAACTAGGGGCTTGAAGCCCAAGAGTGTAAAAGTTCTGAAATTTTGGATTTTTCTATTTATACCTGAAATGTCATTGTTATCTCACTAAATGAAAATTTGTTAAGTTTGTTGTTTTTGAAAAATATAACTTTCAGTTTAAGTTTTAAATTCTTTTCTTGACATTTTAAGTAGACCCATTCATCCCGGCACCTTCTTTCACCTCTGTTGGTCCACGAATACCCCGGAATAATAATAATAATAATAATAATAATAATAATAATAATAATAATAATAATAATAATAATAATAATAATAATAATAATAATAATGTCCGCCTCTGTGGTGTAGTGGTTAGTGTGATTAGCTACCACCCCCGGAGACCCGGGTTCGATTCCTGCCTCTGCCACGAAATTTGAAAAGTGGTACGAGGGCTGGAATGGGGTCTACTCAGCCGCGGAAGGTCAACTGAGTAGACGTGGCTTCGATTCCCACCTCAGCCATTCTGGAAGTGGTTTTCCGTGATTTCCCACTTCTCCTCCAGGCAAATGCCGGGATGGTACCTAACTTAAGGCCACGGCAGCTTCCTTCCCTCTTTCTTGTCGATCCCTTCCAATCTTCCCATCCGCCCGCAAGGCCCCTGTTCAGCATAGCAGGTGAGGCCGCCTGAGCGAGGCACTGGTCATCCTCCCCAGTTGTATGCCCGACCCAGAGTCTGAAGCTCCACACACTACCCTTGAGGCGGTAGAGGTGGGATCCCTCGCTGAGTCCGAGGGAAAAAACGACCCTAGAGTGTAAACAGATTAAGAAAGAAATAATAATAATAATAATAATAATAATAATAATAATAATAATAATAATAATAATAATAACAATAATAATAATAATAATAATAATAATAATAATAATCTCTCTCCAGTCGTTCCACTCGTGACTGAGTATCGTGACTTTGTTGTTTCTTTTATAAACTGATACCATTCTGTCCGGACAGACTCTCCATCTTTTTGCTACCCGTCCTTGTGCCAGAAACTTTTCCTTAGACAATTATTTTTTCCAGGTTGTCATCCTCTCTTCTCACAATGTGACCAAAGAATTGCAGGATTATCTGGTACACAACTTGGCATAAACGTTCCTTTATTCCAATTTCCCGGTTGACAGAATTATTTGTTCGCCTAGCTGTCCACGGTATTCGCAACATCCTTCTCCAGCACCACATTTCAAAGGCGTTGATTCGGTTCCTGTCTTTAGCTTTTATGGTCCAAGTTTCGCATCCATACAGGAAGATCGAGAACACAAGTGAATGGACTAATCTTCTCTTCGTATTCATAGATATTGCTCTATCTTGCCATAGCTGTACGTCTTAGAATGACGCGACGTTTGATTTCTTTTTCGCAGCTACTTGTATCCTCGATTATTGAACCAAGATAAGGAAACTGACGGACCCTTTGGAGATTGTTCAGGTGCAGTGGCAGCTGAATGTCTGTACCTTTGTTGACAAACATTAGTTTTGTCTTGTTCCAATTAATTTCCATGCCAAGTTTGTGACTTTCCTGTTGTACACGATCCATTATCTCGACAAGCTCCTGTACACTGCTGGCTACAAGTGTGGTGTCGTCTGCAAAACGGAGGTTATTAATTCTCTTCCCACCAATCGAAAATCCTCCTTCCCAACTGTCGAGGGCATGCCTCATGATATGTTCACCATAGATGTTAAACAACTGAGGTGAGAAGTTGCATCCTTGTCTCACACCTATCTTGATGATAGATCACCATCATCTCTGACTTTGGCCAACTTGTTATCGTATAAGCCTTTTATGAGTGAAATGAGATGAGATGGAATTCCCATTTCCTCTAGAACGCACCACAACTTCGGCCACAAAACACAATCGAAGGCCTTTTGAAGCACAGCAACAAAGGAATAATCAAAATAATTGCATATGCATTGTACCGTATGGTGTTCGTGATAACCTGATTTGAAGAAGTTGAGATGAAACTAAGGCGCGCCTCCCACTGCTGATATGCACGAGCCGGCACTGCTGTCTAATAATAATTAAGTCTATTTGATACCTTCCAGTGTCTCCAGGTCTCGTCCACGTATACAATCGTCGTTTGTGGTGTTTGAACCAAGTATTGGCAAGGACTAAATTATATTCAGTGCAGAATTCAACCAGCCGACTTCCTCTTTTGTTCCTTTGTCCCAATCCAAATTCTCCTACTGTATTACCTTCTCTTCCTTGGCCTACCACTGCATTCCAGTCTCCAATCGCAATTAGATTCTCGTCACCTTTTACATATTGTATTAAATCTTCTATCTCTTCATGTATTCTTTCGATTTCTTCATCATCCGTGAACTAGTAGGCATATAGACCTGCACTATTGTGGTGGGCATTGGTTTGGTGTCTATGTTGATGACAATAATTCTTTCACTATGCTCGTCGTAGTAGCTTACCCGATTTCCTATTTTCTTATTCATTATTAAACCAACTCCTGCATTTTCCCTGTTTGATTTTGTGTTGATAATTCGGTAGTCACCTGACCAAAACTCCTGTTCTTCCTGCCAACGTACTTCATTTATACCAACTACATCTAACTTTAGCCTATCCAGATTCTCTAACCTGCCACAACGATTCAAACTTCTGACATTCCACGCTCCGACTCGCAGAATGTCAGTATCCATCTTCCTGATGATCGCCCCCTCTCGTGTAGTCCCCACCCGGAGATCCGAATGGGGGACTAGTTTACCTCCGGAATATTTTACCCGGGAGGAAGCCATCATCAGTCCATCATTCATACAGAGAGAGCTGCATGTCCTCGGGAGGTAGTTACGGCTGTAGTTTCCCGTTGCTTTCAGCCGTGCAGCAGTATCAACACAGCTAAGCCATGTTGAGTATTCTTACAAGGCCGTATCAGTCAATCATCTAGACTGCCGCCCTTGCAACTACCGAAAGGCTGCTACCCCCCTTTCGATGAACCATTCGTTAGTCTGGTCTCTCAACAGAATGGTTGCACCTGCGGCTCGGCTGACACGCAAGCCTCCCCACATGGTTCGCAGGGGAGGATCCTCATATCTCTGTACTTCGTGTTTCACTGCAGCGAGGTTCTTTATCACGAAATCTTTGATAAATATAACAACATGGAGAAACTCGTCAAGATTGATCCAACATGGGTTTCATCTAAGTTCTTTTATCAAAGATTATCAGATTCCTTTGATCCAAGTAATACTGACCTGATACTGATAGCCCTTCACCTCCCAATGGCACAACAGTCACCGAAGCGACCGCTGCTCAGGTTGTGTCGGATGGTTGGCACGACGAATCCTCTCAGCAGTTGTTCTTGGACTTCTAGACCAGAAACGCAATCTCACCGTCATATTGAACCCTTGAATTTACCATTCCATCGTTGGTCGGCCACAGCTGCTGCAGTAGAGCAATATCGAACTGTTAAACCTTGGGGCGTAGCGGGTATATTTCGATCACGATCTTGACCAAACGATGGGGTTCAGAAGAGAGCCTAACTACTTGAAATGAGGAGCAAATATGTGCTTACTATATTTTATTAAAGTATCAAAATGCAAAATTATGTTTATAAAATCATTCATCAGGAAAAAATAAATAAATAATTTAACATGTAAACGCAGTCACATTGCATTGCGTGAGTGTTATCTTTTTACATTTATCGAAGAACTTTCTTCGGAGGAAAGTAGAAAATAATCACCATCATCACAAGAAATTCATAATGTACTTTTGGTGTGAGGCCTAAAATCGCCTACCATCTCACTGTTTCAAACATCTCTGTCCACGAAATATCCAGTGAAGCGAAAATCATTGAATCTACACAGCCAAACTATCACTTTAATAACGTCCAATATCTCATCCCACAATGTTTCCAATTCAATGATAATCTCGTCTCATAATACAAAAATATACTGAATGGAAATTTGTAACAACAGTTAAATAACACCAACCGTGTTTTCAGAATGCCCTTCTATTCTTGAGGTCGCTTACTATAACATGCACTATGCTGACCTTACACAAATCGTCATTTGTCAAGAGCTACAATCTTCTACAGAAATTGTTTATCTTGGGGAAATTCTCGACTTGAAATCATAATTGGCGTTACAACGCACTCAGTTCGAATCTGACTATCATCCAACCAGTCAGCTGTTCCGGATTGCTAACGAAACCTCATATACAGCCTGCCTCAGAAATATCACATTTAATATACAGCCTGCCTCAAAAACCTTCGCCATCGACAAATATAGCCCGTCTCAAAAAATTCCTCTTCATCGCCTATCATCACGGCGGCATTACTAATGAAATACAGGCTTCCTATGCCTTCAACATCTACACAACTATTCTCTCAACATATCATTCCGACACAATCCATTTCTTCCTGTTTCAAAATCTTTCAAACCTTGATACCACTGGCGTAGCCAAGGGGGGGGGGGCCACTGGGGCCGGGCCCCCCCCAAAATGTTTCCTGAAACTAGAGCGAGGATCAGTCGTTGTTTTACGTACGATACGAACAACTTAAAACTTACGCCGAAATGACGAATTAACGTAGCGACAAAGAATCTACTAGCAGGGCTCAATACGGCCATTCATAATTCTCCATATTTGTACTGCTTGAATGAAAGGAAGACACTTAGGTTTGTGATGCGCGGGGTATTTCACTGTAGAGGCCTCAGTATTGGGAATGTGTTGACAAATGCCAAAAGATGAGGAAAGGGGCAATTAGCCAGGGATTACTCAGTAGAGGGCCGGAACGTGACCACCGAGATAACGGGGTCCACAGCCAGAAACAGTTGAACAACATCGTGTCAACTTTTGCAGATCAGTTCCAGTAAACTGGGGTTGTACCGTGGTTGAAAGATGTGCTGTGTTTAAGTTGCAGCGTTCGGAAGACTGTGACAGGATTGTGAGCTGCACGTTAGTTTCTCATTTTATGCCATATAATAACTTTATTTGTCACTAAGGGCAAAATAATGTGCATCCTCGGTAAGTTATGATTTTTTTTAAAATTCTAATAGCAAGACAGATCGCAGATGCGTGCCTTAGTTCTATAGGTAGGTCTATATATTTTGTCAAATGCCCGGGGACTGATTAGAACTTCAAATGGCACCATCAAAAGTGCATGTAACTATCTTGTAATTAGCGGACGTGATAACTCAGTTCCAATGGTTCTATCTTCTCATCAAGACGGCCGAGGCTTGAGTCGCAGTCGATGCATGAAACATTTTTAAAATGGGAAGTCACGTTCTATTGATGCAGATTCTACTTAAAACACTAGGTCGCGTGCCTTACCTTTCTTTAGTACTTTTGAGTAATAACCGCATCATTTATGATGGTGTATTTTGAGTATCAAGCATTCTTCGCGCTTACCTTGTACCTTAAATGGTGAGTGGATGCAGTGGCATACCCACGAAATAATTTCAGTGGCCAAGTCTAGGCCAGTAGCGTAGATACAACTTTTCCATGGAAGGGGTTGTGAAAAGATGTTTTATTTTGTATTTAGAATTTGCTTTACGTCGCACCGTAGGTCTTATGGCAACGATGGGAAAGTAAAGGGTTAGGAGTGGGAAGGAAGCGGCCCTAGCCTTAATTGTATGTTGTATGTTCAGTCTTCAGCCCTAAGGCTGGTTGGATCCTCAACAGCTCCGCCATCAGCTGTCATTAAGGTGTGAAAATGGGAAACCACGGAAAACCACCTTTAGGGCTGCCGACAGTGGGGTTCCAAGCGGATGCAAGCACACAGCTGTGCGCCTTTAACCGCACGGCCAACTAGCCCGGTGGATATGAAAAGAAAGCCGGTCCTACCGAGTGCGGTGACGGATCTTCTGAAGATATTGATGGTTTTGATTGTTGCCATGTAATTATATCCAACAATCGAAATCATAGCTTCTGTACTCTAAACCGGCTGCATTATTGAAACTGTTCGTAAAATTGATAATTGTGAGGAAGTAGAATCTTCATTTAATTTTTTTTTTTCTAAAAGAAAGAACCACTTTGGTACGACGCCCCGTGAAGGTGACTACCTGCCAGGTCGTAGATATTTCGATCACGGGAGACTCATGGCCAACTCTATTGCACCCAGAAACAAGGCTGTATCTTCCCGATCCCATGCCTTTCTTAACTCTGTCAGTGGCGGGCATCGAATGCAGGATGCCTTAAATCTAATTCTAAAATAAGGTGACCTGAAAGCAACAAGCCGACCCCGCGGTGTAGGGGTAGCTTGCCTGCCTCTTACCGGAGACCCCGGGTTCCATTCCCGGCCAGGTCAGGGTTTTTACCTGGATCTGAGGACTGGTTCGAGGTACACTCAGCCCACGAGCTTATAATTGAGGAGCTATCTGACGTTGAGATAACGGCCCCGGTCTAGAAAGCCTAGAATAACGGCGGAGAGGATTCGTCGTGCTGACCACAGGACACCTCATAATTTGCAGGACTTCGGGCTGAACAGCGGTCGCTTGGTAGGCGATGGCCCTTCGGGGCTGTTACGCCATGGAGTTTGGTTTGGAAAAGTGTACAGAGAAGTAAGCGACACCCCTGCAAGGCTCTTTAGCTTCCAGCCAGTTCTTCCGTCCGGTCTCGTGCATTTAGGACAGTTGGAAAACGTACGGCTTAATAAATGCTCTTCATAAAACCTGTGTAAACATACTAACTGAATCTATTTATAACAATAATCACAAACGCCTCCTTTTCATGTGGTTCAGTTGGTTGAGTCGCTGTCCTTCTGAGTCCGAGTTCGCAGGTTCAAATCCCGACTTTGGTCGGTGGCCCTCAAAACAGTGTTGAAATGGCAACAGCTCAACGTCGTTGGTTTCTGGCACGTTAATAAAAATTATACATACGAATATTAGCATCACAAAACTGTAACTTAATGCTACTATATTCTGCACCCCAGGCTTGCGAGGGAAACGAATTAACAATTTGCTTTATGTCGCAACGACACTGATAGGCCTTATGGTGACGGTGGGATAGGAAAGGCGTAGGAGTGGGATGGAAGCGGCCGTTCCCTTAATTAAGGTACAGCCCCAGCATTTGCCTGGTGTGAAAATGGGAAACCACGGGAAACCATTTTCAGGGCTGCCGACAGAAGGGTTCGAATCCACTGGCTCCCGGATGCAAGCTCACAACTGCGCTGCCCTAACCGCAAGGGAAACAAATAGGACAAGGTAAACACTCCCTAGCGTATGGTGTGACATATATTTTTCTTAACCAACTAACAAAATGTCTATACCCATACCCCTTACATTCTATATTTATTTATTTATTAGTGCCTTTTTTACAGTAGCGAAGTTAGGGCTCGAGGCCCTCTCGTATACTTAACCACATACTAATCAAAATCTTAAATAGAATACTGAGATACGTAAAACAGTTAAAACTACATAAATTAATAGTTTTAAAAATAAATGTAAATACAGTACTAAATTAATATTAAAACTAATTAATATTGAAAAGTGTGCGACTGCATGGCTAAATGGTTAGCGAGTTGGCCTTTGGTCACAGGGGTCCTGGATTCGATTCCCAGCAGGGTCGGGAATTTTAACCATCATTGGTTAATTTCGCTAGCACGGGGGCTGGGTGTATGTGTCGTCTTCATCATCATTACATTCTCATCCCGACGCGAGCCTAACATGTCCTCGGACACTTCTGGCACTAAAACCCATACGCCATTTCATTTCAATATTAAAAACTCTTAAAAATGACATCCTCAGGCACGCACACATTCACACTTCAACCATTCAGTCAGCTGTCCTCAGCAGGTAGTCTCGGCAGGTTTAATTTAATTTCGTGTGGCTATTTCTAGCCGAGTGCAGCCCTTGTAAGGCAGACCCTCCGATGAGGGTGGGCGGCATCTGCCATGTGTAGGTAACTGCGTGTTATTGTGGTGGAGGATAGTGTTATGTGTGGTGTGTGAGTTGCAGGGATGTTGGGGACAGCACAAACACCCAGCCTCCGGGCCATTGGAATTAACCAAAGAAGGTTAAAATCCCAGCCCGGCCGGGAATCGAACTCGGAACCCTCTGAACCGAAGGCCAGTACGCTGACCATTCAGCCAACGAGTCGGACGTCTCGGCAGGTGACCTTAAATCTTAATAAAGAGCTAGTTTCTCTGACCTGAGCTGACAGGAAATTCCATAATGTGACGCCGATCACCACAAATAATCTATTAATTGTATTTGTGCGGTGCAGTGGAATAGAAAGATAGGATCTAGAACGTGTATTTAAGTTGTGAAATGATGATAAAAAGGTGAATTTAGAAGAAATATACAGTGGCTGACTTTCAGCTAACACTCCTAAACACCATCGTTAAAGTGTGTAGCTGCCGACGTTTATCAGGCTTCAGCCATGGGACAGCCTCATAGTATGGGGTGGTATGAACATCGTACCCGATGTTGTAAATAAATCTCAGGCAGGAATTCAGTACTCGTTGAAGTTTAAGTGTTTCTTCTCTCGTCATATCAACTAATACAACGTAACAGTAATCAAGAATAGGGGGAATGAGTGTCTGTATTCGTTTTGCCTTTAGCTCAAATGGAAATATATCCCTCTGCCGTTTAAGAGGGTGAAGCACTCCAAAGGTCTTTTTTTTTTTTACGTATTTCTTTCGTGTACCAGAACAATCAAGTGTTTCATTCATAATTAAGCCAAGATTTTTAACCGGTTTACTGTGGGGAATAATGTTCCCATTCAGTAGGACAGGCGGGACTGCGACATTGTTTGAGCAGCTCAGTAATTTTCGTGGTACCGAGCTCGATAGCTGCAGTAGCTTAAGTGCGGCCAGTATCCAGTATTCGGGAGATAGTAGGTTCGAACCCCACTGTCGGCAGCCCTGAAAATGGTTTTCCGTGGTTTCCCATTTTCACACCAGGCAAATGCTGGGGCTGTACTTTAATTAAGGCCACGGCCGCTTCCTTCCAACTCCTAGCCCTTCCCTGTCCCATCGTCGCCATAAGACCTATCTGTGTCGGTGCGACGTAAAGCAACTAGCAAAAAAAAAAAAAAAAAAAATTTCGTGGTCCAATTATGATTGCCTGAGATTTTGTGGAGTTTAGTATAAGAGAATTTCGTTGTGCATATATACTGAGTCATCAGAGGTCATTGTTAATATCTTGTCTTGCAGTGTCGATATGTTATTTCCTGTCACGGATGGTATGTCATTGATATAAATACAGAAAAGCATCTGGCCGTAAAACAGGGCCAAATTCACATGTATGACACAGTTCGCACCCGTGACCCCCACAGATGTAGGAAAAACGGAAGAAGAAGAAGAAGAAGAAGAAGAAGAAGAAGCAGAAGAAGAAGATGATGATGATGATGATGAAGATGATGATGATGATGATGATTACTATTAGCTTTCGGAATCCGCACGAATCCGCCACTCTTACTTGGATCCAAGGACACTAATTTCCTTTTTAGGTATTCTATACCACCTAAACTCTGGAAGTTTGGTCACCTAAAAATGGGCCCCCCCCAAACTGAAATCCTGGCTACGCTACTGCTTGATACTCCCATGTCGAACAATTTTATAAGAATCTTTTCATTCATTTCATTATAACTTTCGGACCTCAAGGACAAAATAACACGCCGTGATTTCCTATATCACAAAATACACGGTGTCACAAAAATTAACTTCCCACGAATAAATATAACTTTATCAGACCTCACTGGATTTGGACACGAACGCAAATCTATTCGACATTTCTGTTAAATACATGTTTAACATAGAACATTTTTATCCTGCTGTAATTATTATTATTATTATTAACATTATTATTATTATTATTATTATTATTATTATTATTATTATTATTATTATTTCGACTATTTTTTCTGAACTCATCTTCATCAGTCGGTTTACTCATTGCTGAGCGTCGTGACCTCATTTCTTCACTTCGTTAGTAACTGCATCCTTAACGAGATTTTTCCATCCTGAGCGGTCAAGAGGTAAACTGGTGATCTTCTTTGCTTGGTCTAACCATCTACTTGTTGTTCTGCCTCTTGGTCTAGGCCTTCAATTTTGCCTTGCATAACGCTCTTTTCTAAACTGTCTCCTTCTCTCCTCAAAATGTGTCCCAGGAACTTTCACTAACGCGGGAAGATAAACGTTTTGTGATGCTCAGTTCTTCTATAATGGAGGCATTTGTTTTTCTTTCTGTCCATGGTATACGGAGCATTCTCCGCCAACACCACATCTCAAAGGCATCTATTCGGTTCTTGTCACTAGCCTTCACAGTCCAGGTCTCACAAACGTACAGGAAAGCAGAGAACACCAGTGATTCCACCAATCTTATTTTCACTGTTTTGGATAATGCCCGGTTCTGCCAGATCTTTGTGAGTGTAACCATTGCGGCACGACCTAGGACAATTATCACAATTTCCCGTGTTACTGATTACGGAGCCCAGATATACACAATCATTCACCAACTCCAGATCTTTCAGACATCCTGTTATTTGGATTGGGATTTGACTTTGTCGGTTGATAACCATTAGTTTGGTCTTTTTCATGTTAATTTCTAGACCAAAATCCGAATTAATCATTCTCACTCTAGAGAGCAATTCATCAAGTTCTTGTCCACTTCCTGCAATGAGTGTAGTATCATCAGCAAAGCGTAAATTGTTGATTTTCCTACCACCGATTGAAATTCCACTATCCCAGACATCCAGTGCTCTTCTCATTACATACTCTGCGTAGATATTGTAGAGTTGGGGTGACACTATGCAACCTTGTCTGACTCCATTTGTCACATTGAAAAATTCTGAGCATTCACCATCCACTCTTATGGTTGCATTATGACTATTATAAAGACCTTTCAATAATGACGTTAAGTGTTTTGGGACTCCACATTCAATGAGCACTTCCCACAACTTGTCCCATTTGACACAGTCGAAGGCCTTTTTATAATCAAGGAAACAAATATAGGCAGGGACATACAACTCGCAGCATTTTTCAATTATTATCTGCTTCATGTTTGTTATTGACTCTCGTGTACCTTTACCTGCCACAAAACCTGCTTGTTCACCAGAAATCTGAGATTGCAAGAAAGTGTTTAGTCGTTGATTTATTATGTACAGCAGAACTTTGCTAGCATGTGATATTAATGCTATGGTGCGGTAATTAGAACAGTCCCTAACTGACCATTTTTTGTGAAGGGGGATGAGAACAGTTGTAGTCCAGTCTTTAGGCCATTCTCCAGTTTTCCACACTTTATTACATATTGAATGTAAAGCATGGAGGCCTTCTTCTCCCATTACTTTCAGCATTTCTCCAGTAATACCGTCTATGCCTGGGGCTTTGTTGTTTTTCAAATGTTTGATGGCGTTCTCAATTTCACTAAATAGGATAGCAGGCTCTATGTCACATTCCATGCAATTGTTGTCTTTTCTTATGCTATTACCTTTGCAGTATAAGGTTTCGCAGCGTTGTTTCCACCTGGATAATGCTTCTTTCTTGTCACCAATTACATTTCCCTGTGTGTTTTCAATCACCCATGTACGTGGTTTGAACTCTCGGGTGGTGCTATTTATCTTCTTGTAAAGGTCACGTGTTTCATTTAACTTGTGATGGTGGTCTATTTCATTACAGATATTGGTAAGATACTGTGTTTTGTCAATTCTACAATTACGCTGTATTTTTCGGCAAAGTTCTTTATATGTTTACTCACCTTTTGCAGTTTGTATACCACGTTCCTTTCTTCAATCTATAGTAGTGTAGATGTTGAAATCCAGGGATGTTTGGTTGAGGGGTCTTAGGAACTTGCTCGGGAAGGGATGAATTGATGATTTCCTTCATCTTGTCCCATATTTGAGAAGAAGCTCTTTCCTCCTCTACTTGCTGGAATTTTGTTCTTATTTTTTCACCAAACTCATGGAGAATATGTTTGTCAGTAATGCGTACCTGTTTTACTCTCACCTTCTTCAATGATTTCAATTTTATCCACATTTTCATAGATAGCAGTATATGATCACTACCACAGTCTGCTTCAGGGTAGGTCTTACAATCCAGGATTGAAGTCTGCCAACGTTGCCTCACCAAAATGAAATCAATTTGATTCCTAACCTTATCCCCAGGAGAAATTCACGTGTAGCGACGCCTTGGATGATGTTGGAAGAGGGTGTTACAGATAGATAAGTTGTTATTCACACAAAATTCTAATAAACGCTCTCCGCGTTCATTTCTTACCCCCAGACCGAACAGTCCAACCATAGGTCTCATATGTCTATCATGTATATTCTTACCTATCTTCGCGTTAAAATCCCCTTGGATGACTAATATTTCCTTTTTAGGTATCCTACTGATGGTATATTCCAGGTGGTCATAAAATTCTTCTATTTCTTCTTCTAGTGAAACTGAAGTGGTGGCGTGAACCTGAATGATGTTGATATTACAAGGAGAAGCTTTCATCTTAATACTGATGATTCTAGCACAGATGGGCTCATAACCCATAACAGCATTGTTAAGATTTCTGAACTCATAGGATATTCTAAATTATCGTATTCGCCACGACTACATTATCGTTACCACCTTAACACTATCTCAAAGTATTTTAACACGTTATTTAAACTTCGCATTTTACAGTTTCTCAACGTGATTTTTACTGCCCTGAAGAGTTTCACACGACACCCAGAAATATAACACTTTCGCCTGATCATTATTAAATACTAATTCGACACACGGACTGGAAAATTTTATTGGGACAAACAAATTCTGTCTACAACATTAATACAAAATATAGAGAGACCTGCAAAGTAGTTATCTTGGATATTCTGGCTACATTCTAGCCAGCTGACCTCAGATTCAGCCACTCATGGTTGCAGAATACATCATCTTCTTATAGATTACTCAAAAATACACAGATTTTACACTCGCTATTGATTAACAACACAAATGACGCACTTTCCTCGCTTTTTAGCATGCGACGAACTTCCCTCTCTGCTGGCGACTGCGAACTGATTCTGGGGACTCTGTTCTCGTTTACCCTAATAATAGGCTAGGTGTTTCAAAAGATAACAAAATCAGACCTGTCTCTGACTAGCCTCCATGCCTCCTTTGACAATTTCAAACACACAATGCAATAAAAGGAAATCAGCTACGTATTTTAAGTAGATATCTATGCCTTCACAGTTTTCGTTGGCGGAAGCTCAGGAAAATTTCTATCACCTTCAATTAAATACTCTACTTGAACCATTCCCACGAATATATAACATAAGTTATTTTTAAGACACAAATCCCGCACTTTCTTGTAGACGAGCGACGTGGGTTTCACCGCCCAGACCTTCAGATAGAATGTGTAAATGTAGGTGGAAGGGATTCTTTTTATACCCTCTGAGAGGACGCTACCCTGATTATGAAACTTGGTGGTGCAATCTTCTAATTCCACATCTGCTGGACCAATCTTCCTGAAATTTATTCCACAAATTCCGACAGAATTATAATTCACTATGGTGTTACTTTTACATTTTTCACATACTTGCAACGGACGTAATAAATTTATTTCTGACATGTAACTTCGCGGGCTTTCTTCAGATATGACCTCGGCACGTGTCCCAAATCCGCCAGTACGGACGCCAACTTTCCCCAGGCTTAATTGCATTTAAATTCACCCTGTGGATTCTGTATTCATGTAATGTTTATTAATAATTTCAGTCCTTTATTCCTGGATTAACCATATCGCCAAAATCTCTCGTTGTGAACGTTTCTAAATTGCTAAATTAGTCAGTACTCGATATCAGCCGAAGTGTCCCAGCATTTCACGAGAGGGTGGCTCGCTGGCCACGGTGAGTTCTGTTCCCACGGGAGAGCGACACTCTCGAAATAAAACATGGCTACTCTCAAAAACTTATTTGTAGCTGAAATAAATATCTGCAATTATTTATCATCGTAGAATTATGGGTTTAATATAACTCCTCAATTGTAATCACGTAAACCGAGTGGACTTCGAACCAGCCCTCAGATCCAGGCAAAATTTCCTGATCTGGGCGGGAATCCAACGCGGGGCCTCTGGGAAAGAAGCACGTACACTTCCTCTACATCAACCAACAGCTCGACAACTTCGTCACAGTACTAATATACTAAAAGCATCAGTCGATCAGAGAATTTCTCCGTGATAATGTCACTGAATTACTATTCGTTCAAGAAACAACGAGCATGAGAGGGAGATGCATGTACATACATACATACATACATACATACATACATACATACATACATACATAAGCACTAAAGACTGTTATGCCTTTCAGCGTTCAGTCTGCAAGCCTCTGAGAATTTACTAAACGTCGCCACAATCCTCGATTTTCAGCTAGTGTTGTGGCCTCATTTAGTTCTATACCTCTTTTCTTTAAATCGTTAGAAACCGAGTCTAACCATCGTCGTCTTGGTCTCCCTCTACTTCTCTTACCCTCCATAACAGAGTCCATTATTCTCCTAGGTAACCTATCCTCCTCCATTCGCCTCACATGACCCCACCACCGAAGCCGGTTTATGCGTACAGCTTCATCCATCGAGTTCATTCCTAAATTAGCCTTTATCTCCTCATTCCGAGTACCCTTCTGCCATTGTTCCCACCTGTTTGTACCAGCAATCATTCTCGCTACTTTCATGTCTATCACTTCTAACCTATGAATAAGATATCCTCCCGTAAAGCAAAGTTGGTCTGAAAACAGACCGATGTAAAGATAGTTTCGTCTGGGAGTTGACTTCCTTCTTACATAATATTGTTGATCGGAACTGCAGCTCAATGCATTCGCTTTACTACACTTTGATTCAATCTCACTTACTATATTACCATCCTGGGAGAACACACAACCTAAATACTTGAAATTATCGACCTGTTCTAGCTTTGTATCACCAATCTGACATTAAATTTGTTGAATTTCTTACCTACTGACATCAATTTAGTCTTCCAGAGGCTAATTTTCACACCACACTCATTGCACCTATTTTCAAGTTCCAAGATATTTGACTGCAGGCTTTCGGCACAATCTGCCATTAAGACCAAGTCGTCAGCATAGGCCAAACTGCTTATTACATTTCCACCTAACTGAATCCCTCCCTACCATTGTATACCTTTCAGCAGATGATCCGTGTAAACTACAAACAGCAAAGGTGAAAAATTACAGCCTTGTCTAACCCCTGTAAGTACCCTGAACCAAGAACTCATTCTACCATCAATTCTCACTGTAGCCCAATTGTCAACAAATATGCCTTTGATTGATTTTAATAATCTACCGTTAATTCAATAGTCCCCCAGTATGGCGAACATCTTTTCCCTCGGTACCCTGTCATATATTATGCTTACTCTAGATCTACGAATCATAAACACAAATGCGTATTCGTCTCGTAGCATTTTTCACTCTGAAGCCATTTCATCCCCGCCTTCCCACTATACTTCACCATTTCAGGTCTAATTTCATCTATTGCTGCTGCTTTATGACAATGGAGTTTATTTACCATCCTTTCCACTTTCTCAAGCGTAATTTCACCAACATCATTTTCCTCCTCCTCATGAGCTTAGCTGTTCGCAACACAACCAGGATGATTTCCTTTTACATTGAAAAGATGTTCAAAATATTCCCTCCACGTCTCCAGTGATTCCTGGGATCTGTTATGAGCTCACCTGAATTACTCAAAACACTCTTCATTTCCTTTTTCCCTCCCTTCCGAAGATTCTTTATTACTGTCCAAAAAGGTTTCCCAGCTGCTTGACCTGGCCTTTCCAGGTTATTACCAAAATCTTCCCACGACTTCTTTTTGGATTCAACAATATTTGGTTCGCTCTGTTTCTTTCATCTACGTACCAATCCCTGTCTGCCTCGGCCCTTGTTTGGAACCATTTCTGATAAGCCTTCTTTTTTACGTTTACAATCTGCTCTCACTTCATCATTCCACCAAGACATTAGCCTTTTCCCATCTTCACATGCAGTTGTTCCTAGGCATTTTCTACTAAAGCATTCCTGTATGCCACCCACAACAGATACTCTAACTGTTCGTGTAAGACTGTAAACAGTAACTATCTACAAGCCTCCGGACTTTAAGGTCACAGCCGGCTCAGCAGATTAAAGTCGGCTACTATTTATGCCGGAGAGTCTTCACGGAAGTTGGAAACATTCAAGGAATAATGACTGTCGCATTGCTCTTGCAGAATGGGTCAGAATATTAACATTTACACCGTATCTGCTATTTCCAAAGGCAAAAGAACATTTCAATCTGCCGCTTGTAGACGTCAGTTGTGAGACCGGTATCTATAGAGAGAAAAGTTATGGATGATTTTTCAAATAGTACATAGAAATTCATTCTTCTTGAGATAGGCATCTCTGCCCGTTTTATTAAATCTTTTCTTGAACCTCACTGGAACTTCAGGAAGGCAAAATGGTTGAAAATCTCAGAACATCAGACGCATTCCTGCAAACGGCAATAACTATCAGAGGTTTGTTAGGTTTATGAAATCTGTAGCAAAAATATAAAAAATGCAACCAAGAGGTTACAATTAAGAATATTTTCCTTGTTGGTGTGAATTATACGTCCTGTATAATTACTTCCATAGAAGTGGTTACCCATGAGAATGGCGAGGCGATTTTGTGAAGCTTGAAGGAAAATCGCAGACAGAAATGGACAGAAAGAATCACTAACTTGGATTTCTCGCATTCTAGTAGAAACGCATTAAGTTGTCTACGGCGACTTAATGGAAGCTTAGCAGTAGTTAAAGAGGAACCAAATAAAACAGCCTCCCACACTGTAGTAACTTCATGGTCAGTGGCGAATACTGAGGGCTACCAAGGCTACCGAGGAAGCCCAAGCCTCAAATGAGAAGGATGGAAATCTAAGTCACATTATAATGTAAGCATCTGACACATTGTTCCATTTACAACGCAATGAGAAAAAACGTTGCTCGTACTGTTGAGTGCAAGGCATCCATCCCTCGTGCGGCTCGCTGTGAAAGAATGGTGGTTGCGGGGACCGAAGAGAAGGGATAGGTAGGCAAGATCGCCACTTATAACTAGAGCCCTGTGCGGATACACAAAATAATATCCGCATCCGCAAAATGGATAACGAGGGATAATTTAAATATTTAACTAGAGTATATTACACACAATGGATAGGCCTGGCACCGGCACCAGAACCCCTACAGTCACAGGCTCCTCTTGCGAAAACTACCGACGTATTCACCTCTGTTCCTTACTTCCAGCTAGACTTAGGTCAGATTTACGGCTTTATGGTCTCAAGTCACTTTTATATCAGTATTCTCACATACCAATGTCCAGGGTCGCCTAACCACAAGCAAAAACAAGAGTATACCTGAGTGAAAATCAATAAACGTCATTATTTAGAAATTAACAGCAAAATTATCTGCACTGCCATACAGTTTGTATCCGCCAGGGCTGTACTTATAACGAGGGAGAGAAGACTCCGAACAGACACGTACCGCTGCGCCACGTGTTTGCTGTTCCTTACTGATAGTTTATAGTTGAGAAAATTATTTGTGCTTTTCAGTAGTATTACTGTTCTCAGAACAAATTTAGTTTATCTGAACGTGACTAACCGTGTGCGGTTACTTTTGTAAAAAAGCTGAACCGTATACAACAGGTACTGGATAAACCATTCTCGCAATTGAAGTATGCAGATAAAATGCTGATAGTTTAAAATCGTAAGCTTACCCCACATTTCCCCGAAATTAACCCCCTCGTACTCTTACTTTCCCTGGCTTGGGGACAGGGTATTTATGACGTCTTCGCAATTCATTTCATCTTTATTACGTCACTACCAAGATTTTCCAGAAGACACATATTATTATTATTATTATTATTATTATTATTATTATAAAATTAAAATGTAAATTTTTACTTCATTACCAATGGTCGAACCCGTTGTTTACTGGTTTAATATCTTCCTCGGTATATCAGCGCTGGTGTCCGACCAATGACTACGGGTTCGATTCTAAATAACCATGCCTCCCTCATCGTATATACTTGCTGACCTCATACTTCTGACTTAATTATATAGATAACAGAGTGGTGGGATTTCACCCCGTCTACTTCTACATCCTTGTACGAAGACACCAGGGCTGCTGTTATAAGAGTAATACAATTTTATTTTTATAGGTAGATCTACTAAAATGAAATGCAATCTCTTAGGGTTAGTGTTCTCTTTAGTTGTTTGAAATCGAACCTGTGATAATGGGTCGGAAACCACCACCGATCTACCGAGGAAGCTAATAAACCAGTGAACGACATGTACGACCGCAGGTATTGCTGTAAAATTCTACATTTTAATTTGATGATGATAATAATAATCATAGTGCATAATCTCTGGAAAGGCTTGGTGGTGGACCGAATGGACCGAATGAGGCTGAAATGAATGGCGAAGATGTCATACATACCCAATCCCCAAGTCACGGGAATTAAAGAGCACGAGGAGGTTGATTCCAAGGATTGAACCGGGACTATTAGTAGGTATAATGGAGAGTTCTGCGGCCACCTCCACGTCCGGGTCCCAGGGGCCCGCTCCTCCTCCTCCTCCTCCTCCTCCTCCTCCCAAGGAGCCTTCCCAGGGGCCTCTTCCTCCTCTCGCGGGAGATTTGAATTTTGGCGAGAGATTTGAATTTGTAAACAAAGCCACGTGCTTTTTTGTCAGCTGTCATCGACAACAACGCATCGCTAACCTCACTGCTGCCATCTTGACGGGCCTAAACCTCAGTGCTGCCAACTTAACCTCACTAGCGCGAGATTTGAATAGGTAAACAAAGCCACGTGCTTTTTTGACAGCCGCGTGCTTTTTGACAGCTATCATCGACAGCAACGCATCGCTAACCCCAGTGCTGCCATCTTGACGGGCCTAAACCTCAGTGCTGCTAACTTAACCTCACCAGCGCGAGATTTGAATCGGAAAACAAACCCACGTGCTTTTTTTACAGCTGTCATCCGCCATATTTAATCAAGAGAGCACCGTCCAGCCTCTTTAGCTACATATCTTTGAAATGTGGTGGTGGCAATTTCCACATGCTTTTTGACAGCAGCCATCTTTAATCAACAGAGCACCGTGCTGCACTCTTTATCTACTTACCTTTGAAATGTGGTGGCGGCAATTTAAAAATTCTATTTGACAAGCTGCCATCTTTAATCAACAGAGCACCGTGCTGCCATCTTTATCGTAGTAGTGGGCAATTCCATCAGCTGTCATCCGCCATCTTTAATCAACAGAACACCGTGCTGCTATCTTTATGGCTACTACCTTAAGCACGTAGTAGTGGGCAATATGAAAAGTTCCGTTAGCTGTCATCCGCCATCTTTAATCGACAGAGCATCGTGCTGCTATCCTTGTCGTAGTGGCGGACAATTCCGTCAGCTGTCACCCGCCATCTTTAATCAACAGAGTACCGTGCTGCTATCTTTACGACTACTACATCGCTAATTAGCACTTAGAGGCTACTACACAAGATGGCGGTGGCTGTTATAGCCTCCTCCTCTACCTCTCTGTTAAGGCATAGCTTTATCGAACAAGTTTAAACATGCATCGGGATAGCTAGAGTAAGCACGTGCTGCAGTGATGACGTCATTGTGCATGTTCAGACTTGATCGTTTTCTTAAGAGTAAGTAGGTGTAAGGAATGCAATAAGTATGCATCATAAAAGCAAGAGTGTGCATGTGCTGCAGCGATGACGTTATTGTAGGTGCGCATGTTTAAACCTGTTCGTTGACTAAAAGCTATAGTCTTCGAGAAACAGTGATAGAGAGTGGAGCGTAAACATGACGAAAACATTAATAGTTGATGTACAAGGCTTTAAAGTAAACGGCAACAAATTTGTGTTTAAAGAGGTGGCTGTGTTAGATTGCAGTGTGTTGGGGGCACCAAAACTTGTTAGTTTAGTATTTAGCCCACCTTTCCCTTACTGTTAGCATACAGATGAAGATAAACAGCATACTCAATGGATCGAAAACAATTTAGGTTTGAAGTGGGAAGAAAAAGGAATACCTTATCGTTTTCTATCTTTAATGATGAATGCACATTTGTCAAGAGCAGATCTTGTTCTTTTAAAGGGTTGTGAAAAGAAAGAATGGTTGCGTGATTATCTACCATCATCGTGTGAAATTACCGACATTCATGAATTGGGGTGTCCATCATTTAAAACTCTTCCGAAGGAGCATATTAGAGAAACAAGTAAACAGTCTTTACAACTTGTATGCATGCTCTTTGATTGGTTGTGTTGCAGTGCATGCTGGGAAGTGAACAACGTATATAAACTGGAGTGTCGAAATAACCTTAGTGTAAAAGAAACATTTGTAGAGTAAAGACATCATGTCATTTCTAACAGATACTAAGTGTAACGCAGTTGAAAAGGCAATCGTGAAGTTGTATCCATGCAAAAAAGAACTAAACACTTTTACTGAAGAAGAGTTAAATGCATTACCAAAGGCATTTTTGGTTAATGTAGCTGCGAATGCTGTAAAGAAGATTTGGGCCGTGAGTGGACTCAAGATCCTGTTTTGTCAGAGCTTCAAACGTGTAGTTTACATCATGAACGCGTGAGTTTAGGCAGAAGAACTTCTGTGAGACAGTGCCGTACATATCAACTAATTAAACTGTATCACGGACCTAAAACTAACGAGTTGTCTTCGCTTATAAACACTTATCATGGCTGCGAAGAGAGTAAACAAGGATAAGGTGAAGAAACGTGCTGGGAAAAAGATGAGGAAGCATGTTGGGCATGGGCTCATCATTAAAGTGATTGATCTTCTTTTCTTCGAGCTTCATCTTCCCAGCGGCCCTAGAACACGTTCGCCTGACACGTGGTTAGATGCTGCCTGCAAAGAGTATGACGACAAAACAATCCTAAACTAAGACGTGTAGCTGATAAAATCTGCTTCGTAAAGTTATGCTGTGTGTGTGTGTGTGTGTGTGTGTGTGTGTGTGTGTGTGTGTGTGTGTGTGTGTGTGTGTGTGTTATTACCTAGTGCTTCAGCAGCTCAGAAGATAGCAGCACTTGTTGTTGTTGGTACAATACAACGAAAACTGAGTGACAAAGACAGTAAAATAAACAAAGGATAAAAATGTATGTATATATATATATTCTAAAATAAATATGAATTGTCAAAACATATTACAGATGTTGTTTAATCCTACAGCATGTCCTAGTGACTTAGAAGAAAGGAGAGATAGAGTATTAAAAAACACACATAAGATTTAAAGTACGACCTCTTTATTATTCAATTAAGTAAATCTGTTATTAAAACCAAGTCATTTAACATACAGTTTATTCCCACGTCGTCGAATAACACGTTCAACTAAATAGTGTTCAGGATATTTTGTTTTCTGCAGTTCTTCGATGTAGAATCCTCCTTCAATAGGCTGTCTTCTGAGATCGCGAAGTAAATACGTAACTGGATTAGTAAGCTTAACACTTCTGATTTGAAAAATTTCAGTGCTCCAGTTAGGTGTGTATCACCTTGCAAAGATAGACTTGTGTTTGCTTATGCGAACAAAATCACCTTCTTTAAAGCGATGGCGACGTGGATCAGTTGTTTTAATTACAAGATGAATAGCATCTATATGAGGTGTATTCCTTGTAACAAGACGTGGCTTTGTTCCGATAGTGCGATGAGGTGTATCGTTGTAGGTAGATAAAAGTCTAGGTAGCAGATGAATCCAACGATATGAACCTTGTGCTGTAAATTCTCGCCACATCATTGTTTTGAGTGTACGATTAAAGCGTTCTACAACACTTGCCTTGAGATTGCTGAACGTAGAGTAGTGTTGAATGCCAAGTAACTTGAGGTAAGAAGAAAAATCCTTGTTGTAAAACTCTTTACATTGATCACTTTGAAGAAGCCTTAGGCAGTGTTCGATTCTTCAACAATATGTTTAAATGCTTCTTTAAGCTGCTGTTTTAGAACGCACGGGTTGTGCAAAAGCAAACTTCGAGTACACATCGATAACAGTAAGTAGATACTTATACCCCTTATTACTAGAGGCATGGTAAATGCAAATAAGAGTTACAAGTATCGTGAGTTTATTCTAAGCTGATTCCGAATGCACGTAGTCTTGATGTTATCTACAAGCCTTTGTTGCCGTATGTGGATGTAAGATACTGGAATGACCCAAACGTACTCGTTGAATGATCACACAGGTCACGAATCAGAAATTCTAGAAATAGAAAGAGAACTAGGTTATGCCGGTATTATTTTGTAATGGCTCGTCAAGAGAAGATCTCACCTGTAAAGGTAAACATCGCACATGAGTTGCATAAACCAGCACGTCGCACTTACTGTCGCAGACGCGTTATTACACGAGGAAAAGATGATCTCTGGCAAGCAGACTTAGTAGAAATGATTCCAGCTTCTGTTCTCTTGTAATTACGTCGTGCTACGTCAGTAGCAAAAAGTATTGCTTCATATTTTTAAGATCATCTTGTAAAATTATATCCTTGTCAGGTATTCGTGAGAAATGAAGTTCTAAGAGTCCTTTCGTAGGTTTATAAGTAACACCTTTCACAATGAGTTTGTTGTTATTAACTTTAACATTTGAATTTCCTATCCAGAAACAGTCATCTTCGTAGTGTATACCGTACGTAGTGTCAGTTTGTCCTGTAAAAAGTTTTTCTATATAAGGTGCAAAGAGAGATCCATAGGTATCTTGAATAAAAGTTCTAAACTGATTACGATACTCTGGTGTTATCATAACCTCAGACAAAGATGGTAGATCTTGCGTCGATGTAGTAGGTGTTTCAGCAATAACATCTGTAGTTAAAAACTCAACACGCTTAGATGGTGATGTATCATAAAGTTCTTCTTCCTTATCCTCGTCTTTCTCTTCTTGATCTACATCCTGCTTCTTCTCTTCCTTATTTTGTTCATGCTTTTCTTCTTCTTCATGCTTCTCTTTATGATGTGATGTTTGCATAGAAGCAAAACTTGAAGTAGACTGCGGTAATGAAGTAGAATTAAACATTTCTTTGAGTGGTGTACTTAGTTGTGTTTTTAAAAATAAATCCGTGTCTGCTTGAATACGTTTAAGCTCTTTAAATTTCCGTCGAATATTGTTTTGAGCTTGGATGATATGTTTTGTAATCTCCTTGCTAGATGTTAACATGATGATGGTTTTTAATCAAGTAGTTACTGTAATTCTGTGTTAATGCATATAAAATGAACCAAACCTGTGCGATATCGTCCATGCTGAACATCACTTTCTTTATCAATAACTAAAAAGCTGTGACGGTGTAATGACCAACATTTAGCACACATACGTTTAAAATCATCAAATGTCATATCAGTGTTAACATGATCGTTATACATATGTCGCATGTTGCGCTCATCTCGCCGAAAAAGCGCAATAGCATTTGCGTTGTTGCGTATCAACTGCTTAGGCACACGGGAATAGGTTTGACACAAATAGATACAATCAACATATTTATGCCGTCCCATACAAAAGAATGCACGAATAACGTTTTGCTGTTCTGTTGCGACATCATCAAAGATCATAAGAGAATTAGGAAGCACATTGTCTGGTGATGGTACTTGCTCAATCGAATTCAATTTATAATATCTTATTCCATCTTTAACTAGGTCGTGCATTACAGTTTGTAGAATAGTATATAGCGGTTGAGAGTTGCTTTGCAAAAACATAACTATTCTCGAAGCGTATACCATTTACAGAAGTAATAAGTGTAAGTAAAAGATTTGTTTCTCGCATCCCGATTGGCCTGATATAATACATCGAACAGTAAAAGGAAACAACGTTCCATGACGTTTTCTTGTAGTTGTACTAGAACTAGGTAAGAGATGAGGTACAATCTCGGTAACATGTGGTGTGTCTTCCTGCTTTATAATCTTCATGATAACTGAATCATAAAGTACGTAATAGTAATATATATATTAAACGAAACAAGAGGTAACGGTTAGTTTATGATTTGCTCTTGACTAGTAAAGTCGTGTACAGCATGGTGAAACAACGATATCCAAACGACATGAAGAAGAAGAAAGCAAAAACTGTTGGCTGGAAAGATGTTATAAAGGCTGCGCAAAAATCTATTCGAGGGGAATACAATCCTCGTGTAGCTTTTACTAAGGCATTACGCGCAGCAAGAGCGAGAATTTCTCCAAAGTGCAGAGCAATATTTAGTATACGTGCACGAATTATTCCTGTACCAAAACGAGGAGGATTTCTTCCTGCGCTGTTTGCTGGCCTAGCAGCTTTAGGGTCATTGCTAGGTGGTGCTAGTGCTGTAGCGAAACTGTTAAAGCTGTAGAAGAAGCGAAACAACACTTGAAAGAGAGTGAACGTCATAACAAGACGATGGAGGCAATTGCATTACGAGGCAAAGGTGTGAACATGAAGCTAGCGCCATAGAAGGAAGGGCGTGGTATCTACATTTCTCAAAGAAAAACGTCTACTGAATGCACTGCCACATCGAGCTCTAGCGCATGATAAAGTTTTTACGTTTGCTAAACAACTAGGTATTCATTATCTTGGAGGTGTGTATATGCGCGATCAACTACTAGCGCGCCCACGTGAACGTGAAAGTGCCGTAATTAATTTGGACAAAAGTCGTGGACTTGGACCTCATTACGTTGCTTATGTAAAACGCAATTCTAAAGAATGATATTTTTATAGTATGGAGATTTACCTCCTCCTTTTGAGCTCATACGTTATTTTGGAAGCAGTGCAGACATTGTTTACAATAAATACCGTGTGCAAAACTTTAATACACGCATGTGCGGACGATTATGTCTTATGTTCTTATATCAAACCCAGACAGTAGAGAAAGAGCATTAGTGTCTACGTGATGACTAACAGTGAAAGAACGTTTGCTGAACGTGGAGAAGGACCTGAAACAACTGTCTATTTTAATCCGCCAATCGAACTTGGCTATCAGCCACATAGTCTTGGACTAGTATCGTTTGAAAGCTACAATAAAATCTATAATGTGCGTGATGGTGTAAACAAGTTCTATTACGATGAGTATGTGCTAACACTACCCTCAGGTAGTTATACAGTAGACGATATTCATGAGTATATTGAAAGTACGTTAATTGATCAGTTTGGAGAAGATAGTTTAGTAATCATAATTAAAGGTTCTCAATCACTATAAGCAACATTACACATAAATGTGTTATTGAATCATCATTAAGATTGACGTCAAATCACAACCTGATTCGATTGGACCATTGCCTGGATTTTCATCAAGTGAGCTCCTACTGAACGTACGTTACGAGTCTGATCATCCTATAACACTCTTCGGTGATTATCAGGTGAACATTACTTGTAATATTATTACAGACTTGAATAGTAATCTAGTACTTTCGTACGTCCTGCACGTTTTTTATTGTTACAGAGGAACGTGGATATACTATTTGTGAGCAACCAGCAGTAGTTCTTTATCATCGCGTGTCTGTAAAATACATTAGCAACATTACTCTTAGACTTGTAAGTAAACATAATCAGCTTATTTATTTAGAGCGGCACGCGTACGTAGCTTACAAACTTCATCTCAAACCAGTATGAAAAACTCTATAAAACACGGTGTACATTCCGAAGACATACTACATGTGTGCAGAGACTCATCGAGTTAACAGATACCCATAAGCAGATACTCCAAGATTTAGGATATACGCTACTACAACAGAATGGAAGAAATGCTAGACATTACGAATACAGTAGAAACTCGTGAAGGCGTAGTACGAAGTGAGCTTCATTCCTATCAACCTTTTACGTTTGGATTGAATAACAATGATGAAATTCATTTTAATATTATTTAGCAAGATGTATACACTTTACCACATGAAAGCTACCTCTATATTGAAGGACGACTAGAAAAGTCGGATGGAAGTGGACCGAGCACATCACAACTAAACAACCATGCTCTAGCTTTTCTCTTTTCTGAAGCGCGATATGAAGTAAATAATGTTGAAATAGATCGAACGAAGAATGTTGGTATTACAAGTGCGATGAAACTCTACCCTTCTTTCTGTCATGAAGAAAGTAATCTTTTGCGGATGGCAGGATGGTATCCAAAAGCTACTAACAACTGGATGATTAATGAGGATGGAACTTTTACGGGTATGTTATCACTGAAACATATTTTTGGCTTCGCAGAAGACTTTACACGTATTATAATCAACGCAAAACAAAAGCTTATTCTAATCCGTGATCGAAGTGATTACAATTCTCTTAAAGCAGCAGAAACACCAGTGGAATCTAAAATTACACTTCATCGTATACTGTGGAGGATTCCACATGTAACCTTTTCTGATTGTGAAAAACTTCGATTGCTCGAGATTGTAGAAAATGATACTCCATTACCTATACGTTTTCGAAGTTGGGAACTGCATGAATATCCTGTGTGAACACCTACAAAAAAGCATAGTTGGGCTGTTAAAACATCACGTTTTACTGAGAAGCCCTTGTATATTATTTTTGGATTTCAAAGTAATCGTAAATTCAATCACGGAAAAGATAGCTCACTGTTTGATCACTGTAAATTGAGACACGTCAGACTATATCTCAACGGAATTATTTATCCCTACGAAAACATAGACATTAACTTTGAGAAAAATAAGTTTGGGATGCTCTATGACATGCTTTGTAAATTTCAATCATCGTATTATCAGAAAGACGATCGACCGCTTTTTACACCTCAAGAATTTAAAAATAAAGCACCGATTGTAGTTATAGACTGCTCTTATCATGAAGAATCTATAAAAGAATCTCCAGTTGATATTCATTTAGAATTTGAAACATCTGAAAACATTCCTGCTAACACAGCAGCCTATTGTCTTATTATTCATATAAGTGATGTTACTTACCATCCGCTAACGAATATTGTTACCAGACTATAAATAAGAATAGCTCTTTATCATTAACATTAGTGTGTGCTTCGACATTGTACGCTATGGAACAAAACTGTAAATGTGCGTGCTGTTTGCATGCTCATACGCAACTTCTTATTTATCTTACACGAGTAAGCGAGGCTATTGAGATGTTCTATAAACATAGAACGTCGATTTCATAACATCTTATTCAATATTTAGCACCAGGATTTTTATCTACATACGCTGCCTCTTACGTACATAATTTTTGGGACATCCTTCCTCTGTACAGTAAGATGTCGATCGATGTAGCTTTATGCGCAACCTGTCAACGACATTACAAGCATCGAGGAGAAAATGGTGATGATGATTTGGATGGACCAAATCCGAGGACTGAACACTGTACACAGTGTATGAATGAACTTTCTCTAGTACCTCATGATGATGATGATACAGAAAAGGAATAACAACAAGGTAAGAAGTGTATAATCTTCTCTGTAACGCATAACTTAGTATATAATATAATGTATTTCTAAATGTTCTGTTTAATTTGAATGTTGCAGGAGGCATTTCAGAAGCATACCGCAAAACGTTGTTAAGAAGCATACCAACCTTGTCAGCAGCAAAACGAACGCTGTTGTAGTGCATTGTAAATAAATATTTGATCGCATTCAAAATGTTGTACTTATTGCATTCCTCACACCTACTTACTCTTAAGAAAACGATCAAGTCTAAACATGCACGATGACGTCGTGACCGCAGCACGTGCTTACTCTAGCTATCCCGATCCACGTTTAAACTTGTTCGATAAAGCTATGCCTTAACAGAGGAGGTAGAGGAGGAGGCTATTACAGCCACCGTCATCTTGTGTAGTGGCCTCTAGGTGCTAATTAGCGATGTAGTATGCGTAAAGATAGCAGCACGGTACTCTGTTGAAAAAAGATGGCTGCTGCCAAAAAAGCAAATAGAATGTTTTAAATTGTCCGCCACCACATTTCAAAGGTAAGTAGCTAAAGATAGCAGCACCGAGGTAAACGATGTAAGATAGCGGATGACAGCTGCCAGAAAAGCACGTGGCTTTGTTTGCTCTGTTAATTAAAGATGACAGCTTGTCAAAAAATCACGTGGAAATTGCCGCCATCACATTTCAAAAGTAAGTTACTAAAGATAGCAGCACCGTGGTAAGCGATGTAAGATAGTAGCTAAAGATGGCAGCACGGTGCTCTGATTAAATATGGCTGCTGTCAAATATAATTTTTCAAATTATCCGCCACCACCTTTCAAAGGTAAGTAGCTAAAGATGGCAGCACTGAGGTTTGCGATACAAGATAGAGGATGACAGCTGTTAAAAAAGTACGTAGATTTTAAATTATCAGCAGTGCCGTAAAGAGGGCAGCGCTAAGGTTAGCGATGCAAGATGGCGGGTGACAGCTGTTACGTGGAATGGCCTGCCACCACATTTCAAAGGGATAGCAGCATGATGCTCTGTTAATTAAAGATGCCTGCTGTCAAATAGAATTTTTCAAATTATCCGCCACCACATTTCAAAGGTAAGTAGCTAAAGAGTGCAGCACTGAGGTTCGCGATTCAAGATGGCGGATAACAGCTGTCACGTAGAAATTGCCCGCCATCACATTTCAAAGGTAAGTAGCTAAAGATGGCAGCACGATGCTCTGTTAATTAAAGATAGCTGCTTGTCAAAAAGCACGTGGAAATTACCGCTACCACATTTCAAAGGCAGTACCGTAAAGAGTGCAGCACTAAGGTAAGCGATGCAAGATGCGGATAACAATTTCCACCACCAGCACATTTCAAAAGTGTGGCAGCACGGTGCTCTGTGGATTAAAGATGGCTGCTGTCAAAAGAGCACATGGAATTTAAATTACCCTCCACCACATTTCAAAGGTATGTACCTAAATAGGGCAGCACGATTCTCTGTTGATTAAAGATGGCTGATGACAGCTAACGGAACGTTTCAAATTGCCCGCTACTACGTGCTTAAGGTAGTAGCCATAAAGATAACAGCACGGTGTTCTGTTGATTAAGGATGGCGGATGACAGCTGATGGAATTGCCCACTACTACCCCAGCACGGTGCTCTGTTGATTAAAGATGGCAACTTGTCAAATATAATTTTTGCCAAAGAGTGCAGCACGGTGCTCTGTTGATTAAAGATGGCTGCTGCCAAAAAGCATGTGGAAATTGCCGCCACCACATTTCAAAGATATGTAGCTAAAGAGGGCAGCACGGTGCTCTCATGATTAACGATGGCGGATGACAGCTGTCAAAAAAAGCACGTGGCTTTGTTTACCGATTCAAATCTCGCGCTAGTGAGGTTAAGTTAGCAGCACTGATGTTTAGGCCCGTCAAGATGGCAGCAGTGAGGTTAGCGATGCGTTGTTGTCGATGATAGCTGTCAAAAAGCACGTGGCTGCCAAAGAAGCACGTGGCTTTGTTTACAAATTCAAATCTCGCACCACAATTCAAATCTCCCGCGGGAGGAGCAAGAGGCCCCTGGGATGGCCCCCGAGAGGAGGAGGAGCGGGCCCCTGGGAGCCGGAGGTGGCCGCAGAACTCTCCATTTTACCTACTACTATTGGACCAAAGGCAAGCATTCTATCCATTTAGCCACAAAGCCGGGGTTTAATTTGCTAAACACTATGCTAGAATTCCACTGATCAGGCGCCGAGTATTGGCAGTGGCTTGTGAAACAGCCCTCACAACACAGCAGGCTTCTCCGGTGGCTCAAAATGCTTAAGACTTGATGTTCACTAAACAACTGTCAAGAAGGCGGGGGTAGGAGTGTAACCTAAGGCTTGATCCCAGCATACGCCACTGAGCATTGTATTAGATAATAGTGAAAAAGAACCCGAGGATGGCGGCATTCCTCATCTCCAGAGAAACCGACTCCAATCTCGCCACTCGTCTATCACCCATGCACAGAAAGTAATTACAACCCCAATGCGCTAAGAACAACAGATGTGCATCATTCAAACATAAGGTGTGATGTGACGAGAAGGACTTGGTGCATCCTTAATACACTGTAGCTCTGTTCAGTGGGGTAAGATCCAATCTCACAAATGCGATTGTGATGCCTTGTCAAACTAGCCAACATATTTCGAAATTGTGTTCTGTTAACCAGTCTGACTTTCCTGATACTGGCCTCAGACGTTTAGATATAACTATTTACAAAATTGTACTGTCTCTATGTTTGTGTATATAGCTCTGCAATCTTCACAATGGAAAAATTTCTTACCTTAAACTATGACTGCCACGTCAGTCTTATGGGACCAACAGCACTATATTCCTCCTGTACCATGTCAGACAGATGAGGGTGACAGTCGTCGTTTCAAGGCAAGCCATATCGGTCGCACTGGGCTGATGACTAATGGTATTTTATATTCTATAGTAAGCACATGGCCTCTTGTGAACCTTCTGACAGGACCTTCATGGCCCGCTGTGACCAACACCAGTTAAAATTATTTAGGTTTAATAAATCTATTTATAATTACAGATCACCAATATGAACTAAAATGAAAAAAATATTTTAAAATTAGCTGATAATTAAAATAATACACTTGAACTGAGATAACCTGTATGTTGTAATTAGCTGCTGATTAACATAATAACTTAACTTGGGGTACCTTAAATAAATTCGAGTTTCAGTCACCCAATAGATCATCTAAAATATATCTTATTACTCCCAAATGGGTTAGGACCTATCATCCGGAACCCCAAAATTATCCAGACTTATTTGATCAGAATTTAAGATCAGGCAAATATTAAATCACAGTCTTAAAAATTCAATCGGTGTGCCACACAGTGGTTGTACGGCATGGACCCTTAATTGAATCGATGTGACCTGCGACTATGTCAGGAACCAACATGTAACTTTGCAATTTACTTTAAAGTCATTGTGGATGACGACCGTAAGGGAAATAATGCTATAAGAGCAGATGACCTTAATCTAAGTCACTGAGGTTGATGACCCCATGACCAACCAAATTTTAAGCTGAAGGCTAAACACAAATAGTTACAGCAGTTGATGACCCAGATTTCCACTTTACTAATCCCAGTACATAATACAACAACAATACTCACAATCTTTGTGGCAGTAAAATATTTACATTCGGACATGTCCCTTAATCGTTACGTCAACAATTGAAATTTCCCAGAAAAATAAACTAAGATTTCCAGCATACATTTTTAAGTTAATCGCTTGGTTTTAAGTTATTTCTCAAACACGGTTTCCACTGAGTTTAATAATTTAATAAATCGAAATGATGTTTATAAATCCTAATTAACAACAAATTCTATCTCCGCGGACGAATGGTTTCTTTAACAAGTCCCTATTAAAATTTATTTACGTTTTATTATAACGTTCAATGTCACTTCATGGAGGCTGGAAACATATATTTTTATTTCCAATATAATTTATTTCATGACGTCACACCATAAGATTAATTTAACACTAACAAAATAACTATACCACTCTCTTGGATACCCCTAATTATTAAGTACTCAAATCGGCACAAGTAAACTCAACATAAAATAAGCCAACACTTTGTCACATCCTAACATGACATTTAAAATAAGGCTTTCTGCATCCCTCAAAAATAAAATTCATAACTACCACCAACATCCCTGGAAATGGTTAAATACGCTCATTATTGTCTCATTTCTGTCGCTTCAAATATACGTTCAGATCTCGGTTAAAGAAGTTACTATTAAAGAATGCGATCTAATAACATACACATTAATCAATGATATGAATTTCAATTAGTTTCTATAAAAAATACGAGCTCCATTCTAGATAATACAATCTGATTTTCAACCCGTTGACTATAAAAAACGGCAAATTACTGTCATCTTCCCAGCAGTGGTCTACCTGATGACCTGATCAGCGGACCGAGCTACCCCGCCTGTCTTCGCTTTGACAAGTTACATCAGTTCTATTCACGTTTTAGCTGGTCTTAAAAGAATATCTACGATCCCGCCGATAAAATTACACATACGACATTCCTGGCCCAAACAGATTATACACAGAGATTTACTTTAAGATGTCACTCACTATTCACATAAACCACGAGCCTACAATTTAATGTGGAATCCGGCCCATATTCCCATCTCAAAACATTAGACAAATAAATCCCTCGGGTTCACACAGAATCTCCCGGCATCATTTACAGGCTACCAATCACCTGATTCACAAAATCCTACCCCAACTCACATTTAGCAAGACTTGACCACTTGCTTAAACATGACAAAAATGTCGACGACATTAAAATGGAATATAACTCTTAGGATCCACGACATTGTACACACACAAATACTCTGATAATGAAACATCTCCGCATAACGTGACCTCATATTTCTGAACTGGATTTCACAAAAATAACTGACAAAATTTACTGTTATTTTCATCGTTAGTTATACACAGGTTAAAACGGACATAGAAACAGCATTCCCTTCGTAACAGATATTTATTGATCCCGCCTCGTAAATTTCCTTTAATAAAAATTTGCACTGCTCAACACGACGTCGTACCTTTATTCGACTGAAAATGAGTAACCACGGATTTCTTATACGATTTTCATAATAATTTCAAACAGAAACTCTTCACAACAGATTACAAATCTAAACTTGACATCAGTAAATACAGAAAAATAAACGCACGGAAACGACAATCTACTTCAGACATTATATCGTTTCATAACCATCACTTGACCATTTTACAACACTTCACACGGCACTTCGCAAAAATACCTAATTTTATCCAAACCAATGACCTTTCGTCATATTTCTGACATTTCACGAAAACAAATGGGTGACCAAACAGCGTCACAAATACACACACAAAATAAATGGTGACATCATGAAACAAACAAGCAGGTGGTAACGGTGATAATTCACGTACCTTGGACGTACGCCAGCTTCCATCGTGTGAGTTCACCAGTAACTCTCTGGAATGTATTTAGCCATTTGAACACTTTTGGCTTCACAGGTCATTTCATTCATCTTGATTCACCTGAAATAAAGGCATATAAAAATACCCTTCACTCGATATTTTCGCGGACCGAACACGACTGTTGTAATCTCGAATACTTTCAACACGATGTTATTCAAATTTCACTTATAAGACTGCGGCCTACAATGACCATCCTTTACATGTTACTTAAAGAAAAGGACTATCTCCACTTAGAGACTATACTTCAGCCACATTGGTCAAAATCTAAGTTCTCAGTTGGACTTAGTCTAATAATCGCCGATAAATTGTACATTAGTACGAGGTTCGTCCTCTAGCTCAAATGACACAATGTGGGCAATTGCAAGATGGCGCTCCCATTTTTATAGTTTTTATCCCCTCTCTTAGGTATTTTTCCTTGCCGCCAAGAACATTACACATATTTTCCGACCTTATGGAAATGTATTGAAGGCAGGTTTTACAGTAACCCCAGTACTTGTTAATTTAAGAGTGACATTGTTTATGAACATTTACGAACAAATTGACTAGTTAAATGACTTCGTTTGATAGGCACTATATTCCGATGACGTGATGTAGGTTGAACAGACACGCGTGTCTTTCGCCAGTTTCCCTGGGAAATGACTTAGCAATCTAAAATCTGTATTACAAAAGACCAATTGTCTCACATTTAACTACAGGACACTTATTAGATTAGTTTCGCTGCTAATTCCTTTTAAACAATATATTTATTGAACCAACACTTTCATAGTATCAATGCTCCATTTACACGTGCAAGTGACGTCATTTTCCTCAGCGTGAGAAAGCGAGCCATTCTCCCTCGATGCCACGTGTCGTTCTGATGAGAAAAAATGTATTCCAGCTCCTCATTGCGATTAATGTGGGACATCATGTGGTAACTTTACGACTCTAATTTTTACGACACAAAGGTCTTGGGTTCAATACATTCACTGCCATTGCGCAACGCACATAAGATAGGCAATACAGGTCATGGAGCCATTTTAAGTCCATGGCGTAGGAAGCGATTTTTGGTCCCTGACACGAGGAGCCATGTTCAATAGATAGCCTAATATACCGGTACGGAACTGTTTGTGTATACGTGTGCGATGCCCAGCCAAAGCTACAGCAAGCAGAGATCTGAGATTTTCAACTGAGGCGTATTCTTATATGAATCTTTATACAGGGCAAGACATGCCCTCATTAATTATTTTATTACATGTTATCGATTCAATATTTAATTTTGTGGATGAAGTTCAATATTTATTTCATTCACTTAAAATTTCCACGCAGGCCCGTATCAAAGAGCAGTTCTTGCTCCGAGAAATGAGGCTGTGAACATCATCAACAAGCAACATTTACAAGAATTATCTAGTGTTCTATTATACAAATGTACAAGACTATCGACACGACATGCAATACAGATGAGGCTGTCAGCTACATGACAATGCCTTTGAACAACTTGGAGTCACCTGGAGTACCCTTGAAGATTTTGGAGATGAAGATCGTGGCATCCCTTTGCAACGGAACAAGTCTCATAGTGAAGAAAGTGATGCCGAATATTACTGAAGGACTGAACATGCCGCAGGCCACGTAGTATTCATTCCAAATCCGTTTCAGTTTAGGCACCTGCAGTTCCCCATTTCTTTGAGTTCCGCTATATGCATCAACAAGGCACAAGAACAATCGCTTGAAGTTGTAGGACTCAATCTTCGGAAGCGGTGCTTCTCCCATGGTCAACTGCGCATGCGTTGTTCAAGAATTGGGAAGGCAAACACACCTCCAAATGGAAGGATACTTGATATAGTTTATCTGAAACTCCATTGTGAAAAATGAGTTGGCTTTTCATACAATATCGTCTTTCATAGTGTATTTGTACCATCCAGCAAATCAGCATCTTAGGTATTGGAAGTAACAATTTAAAAAACGCAATTCATGCAATTGACGTCAAAACTGTGTGTGTTAATGAATATAATTCCTTTTTGCCTTTTAATAAATGGTTTAAAACATCTAACGTTTGACGGGTTAAGCTGCTTTGGGAAAATAAAATGATCGCAATAATATGTCACCTAGCAACCGTGCAGGCTGCGGTGTGAAGTGTTATGCAGAGGTGAAAAAAGGTGCGGGCTGGAATGGGTCTATGCACCAAGCTGAGATATGAATTAAAATTGCATTAAAGGTTATATTTTCGAAAATAGCAAAACTTAACAATTTTCACATAAAATTTCAACAAATAACAACAAGTCAAATCAGGTACAAGACCAGGAAAGCCAAGTGTTAAAGTCAATTTAACAATCTGGGACTCAAGCCCTAATTTTTACAATTTATGAGCTCTCAGCTCACAACCACATATTTACCAAAGGGCAGAAAACCCCTAATAACATGGAGCACTTGCTCGAACCTTTGAATATCCAGCCTCTCTGAAGCACTTTTACCACAACTAAAAGAGCTGACCCACTCTCAATATCCTGAGCCTAACAAAGGCCACAACAGACTTTACCGTTAACTGCCCTCAAGGCACACTTACAAAGAAACAGGGGTATCTTGTACCCAACCTACTGGGCCTTAGTGGAAAAATAACAGGTTAAGTTAATGGCCCAAAATGCAAAATGAATGGAGGCGAGAATTTGCACTCCTACATGAAACTCCTTAAAACCTACGAGGCACTAGGCCGATGAAACAGGGGCTATTCCCAACCTATGGAGGTGACTCGTATACAGAATAAATTTAACACATCAAGGAAGAGTAGAAAAACGGTTACGAAAACGCAGTCGCCTCAAATCCAAAATGAAGGGGAGCTCGAGAGGGTAAAGCACTCTCTATCCCCGATTTATAGTTACAGATATATGAAGTTTTTACAGAATTTTACATGTTTAAGAGATAGGTTACATGGTAAAGGTTTCGGACCTTCCCCGCTGGTTAAATTGCTGATCTAGCAAGAAATAAAGATGTTAAGCGGCCATTTCCTTACTGAAGACTGCTGCGTGAAGAAAGAGGCGCTTCCCGCCTCCTGCTACACGTCCAGACACTAAGTTAACTGTTGATGATGTGGCCGAGAGACAAGATGATCAGTAGTTTTTATACCCTGGAGGAAAATTCGAGAACTTTCATGAATAAAACAGCCACACCCACAGGCTTTTATTGGCTGGCTAAAAGTTACACATCAAAATTGAAGAAGAAAGACACGATTGGTCAAAAATTAATTAGAGAAACAACTGATTGGCTAACTTCCAAACTGGCGGAAAGAAAAGATTAATATTGCCAACCCACAAATGAAAGAACGAAATTTAGTTATAGGAAAACTAATGAGTACAAAATATCTTCAAGAAAAGTTCCTTAACTTCGCACCAGGGTGCATGATCCTACTTTTTAGTGGAGACATCTATAATAGAATGTCCACACTTCTTGATCAATGGAAAACAAAACAAGTTGAACTTCACACAGTATTGACAACTTCGTAATCACAAAATTTACTGTAGTGACATCTTCTGAGAAACTAATGAGTTGATCCAGTTTTTAAAGTTGAGAGTTTCTCCTGTAGAGGAGTACTTTAAGGCGGAAAATTCAAATGTGCGGCGTAGAGGTGTACGAGCCGGTACATGAAGTATTATGGCCTGTGCAGGTCTCAACGTACTGTTGTTATTTAATTTCTCGTCACACCTTTTGTTACATAACACTGTTTCATTACATAATTTTGAGATTACCCCCAGGTTAAATATGTCAAAATATCACGGAGATAATAATCAGTGGGTATCGCAAGGAGCATGTGCACACCTAGCAAATTTTTCTTTCCAATTTAGATTAGGTGATACAAGTGTTTCTCCAAGCTCGACAGCGTTACACTGTACCGTTTTCATTCCTCCCCAGAATGGGGCGGCGGGCCTCCTAGTGGGTGCGCCGTCTCTCAGGCCAGGAGATTGCGGACAAGGTGAGAGGGTTGGCGGCTTTTGGTGCTCCAAGACTCCCATCCCCTTGAGCTCGCTTATGTGAATGGCATCTTGGCATAAGGGCGGTAGGGAGCGAAGTGTGTGGGGAGAGGGGACGTCACCATTATGAAGACATGCAGCACATTCCATCTTGTGCGAGAGCGTAAATGCATGGAAATCTGTATCGGCCGTAACAGCTGTCTGAAACTTCCTTCCTGTTCTGTTCCGATGTTTTGTGCACATCGCATGCTTCCATATGTGGCGTCATCTTTATAAACTTTCACTTATCTCCATTTTGTAGGATTGCTAACTGAAACTGTGCAGTTTTCAGCAAAGTTGACAACAACAACAACAACAACAAAAGAGTACAACAAGCAATTCTAAAGCCAGCGTTATCATATACAAATTAACACTGCAGCTTACAATACTATAGGTTGAGCTTACTACTAGCTTAATATTACAAGACCGTCGTCGGTAGATGCAGAGTGGGCCACGGCTGGTCCGCACTCTGCACTCTGACCGGCCAACTGAGCAGAGGAGGAGTGGCCACGGCACTACCGTGGCTCTATACCTCTGCATTCGGGAGACGGGGCAGAGCTGGACGTCATGGCTGGCCCCAACCGTCAGCTGTCCTAAGAATGGTTTTCCAATCTCCTGCACTAAGGCGAATGCCAGGACAGTTCCTAGTATAGACCACGGCCGCCAACCCTCTCACCTCCTCCGAGCATCTCCTTCACCGTAACAAATCTCCCGGGCTGAGAGACGGCGTATGTAGCAGTACAACACCGTCACACATACCTGAACTCACAGTGGGCTGAGCATTGCATTCAAACATGACGGAATGTTGGAGTGTATTCCTGGGAAAAGGCTCTAACACAGCTGCCGGTAATGCATTCCCCGATTTACAAACGAATATTTATCATGTTTAGTTTTCTGCGATCTACCTTTCACTTTATGCAGATGATGTAACAGGGCTTTTCTGGTTGACTGTTCAACTCTCCCCAAGCTGGTTTTTACATGACCGTGTTCGTTTCGTTCTATCCCCAGCGTCTCTCACCCAAGCTTTCCTATCATACTTTTCATACTATTTCTACGATTTGAAATCATTAAGCACGGATCTTGCTGCTTTTCGCTGTACCGTTCAAGTTCATTGATGACTCCTATAGACATGATTCTGTATAGGCTTTTGAGCTGATGCCGTGTCAACAAAAGGTTTTTCAGAATGTTTAAAGTTGCAATTATTTTAGTGAGGTATGGTACCAGCCCTGGTCGATCCAGTGGAACCTCGATTATTCGTTCCCGGAAACAACGTTTTCCTGGAATATGCGTTCAAATTACGTGGTCCCGCGAGCATCGTAATTAAATCACGTTGTAAAAATCCCGCATTATCCGTTCCTCGAAGAAACGATTACCAGGATCAACCATCCAGAAAGTTCAGTCCCATCAACGCTAAATCATCGATCAATCGATAAACTGTATTTCACGAAAGGACGGCTGTGGCATTCTTATGGATCTTGGCATTAACGCCCTGTCATTGCGATAATTGTATTGGAAAAGGGATCGGCGGTGAACTTGCATAAGGGACTATCTTAGCATTGCATTCGGGTGGTATTGTTTAGAGAATCTCGGAAATCATAAAGCAGAGATGGTAGTGGTGGTGGTGGTGATTAACCTCCATAAAGCAGAGAGTGGCCACAACAATTGTAAGAAGACGCGGCGCATTTCGACAGCTCTACTTGAAGACGGAACGAGTTTCGTCAAATGTTCGCACTTATAACACGTCCGTATTATGTCCAGGGTTACATGTTATATCTTTACTTTTTCGATCGTACTGCCGAACAGGTTTTCGGCACTTTGCTCTGGGCACTGTAGAGTAACTGGGCTTTCAGGCTCCTTCTTAACACAAATTTGGTATTATGTTATCGAGACCAGAACAGATGTTGGACCTTACATTAAAAAAAGCCATGGGAGATTTTGGGATTGCCTATTACTCTTTCGGTCCTAATGTAAAACTGGGAATTTCACGTTTTCGTATTAAAATGTCAAAATCCGCAGTCGTTTTATTTGCGCACGTTACATTTAAATGTTCGAACTCGTACTGGCATGTGCAGCGAGCGCGCTCATGGTCACAAATAACCGTAATTTCTGAAGTTTTCATGATATTTTTTCTCTCTTTCCAATTTGATTGGATTAGTGACGGGCGGAATTGAATCACGGCCAACTTGATGCGTCGCTCTAGCTATAGGAGCGCTGCGAGGGATCCAGTCAGCCGTGATTGAAAATAATTCATTCGAGAACGTTTGAGAATCGATACTTACATTCGAAACCATGTTTTCGAGTTCAACGTAACCTTTAAATGTCGATGTAGGCCAGAAACTGACTACTGGTACGAAAAGCATGCCGGAGACCAAATTACAATGGAAGATTAAGAAAAGAAGAGGTTTCGCCATCCTGTTGGGCGCTTTTGTATCTAATGTGCTTTAGATGAGAGAACTAAAAACAACTTGTGGTCGACTGTCGTTTGGCTTGGTGTTATTAAATTTTTCGAAGAGTTTGGCTAATCAAAGTTGCTGAACTAAAAGAAGTTTCACGGGAAACTGACGAAGCTTCCCCTGTAAAACTTAATATAAAGTATCGGGATTTAGAACTCGCGTACCGATAATAATAAATGCGGTTTCGCGGTCTAACATGCCCGGGTTCGATTCCGAACAGGTCAGGCAATTTTACCTAGATATGAGGGCTGGTTCCAGGTCCACTTAGCCTATGTGATTACCTTTAATTGACGAGCTATCTAATGGTGAGATGACGACCCCGATCTAGAGAGCCACGAATATCGGCCGAGAGGATTCGTCACACTGACCATACGTCACCTCGTAATCTGCAGGCCTTCGGGCTGAGTAGCGGTCGCTTGGCAGGCAAAGGCCCATTGGGGCTGTAGTTTGGTTTGGCTTAAGTTTTTATAAGATTATGAGCATACATATTTCATTTTTTGTGATGTTTAGCCAAATTGTTGATGGTTTTCATTCATTCCAAGATTTTCCGTTTTTCCGTGCTGTACGCTTATTATTATTATTGCTAACGGCTTTACGTCGCACCGACACAGATAGGTCTTATAGCGACGAGGCCGCTTTATATTCATGGTATCTCGAGAAACGGAGAATCGAGGTTCCACTGTAAATACATTTATAATCATGTTATAGTACCAGCAATACCACAAACCATGATATCGGCAAGCGGATTACTCGGGCATCTTTTTGACGTCGAAATATTCAAGTAAATTCCTAGTGTGGGGCTTAAAAATGGAAATTTTTGAAACAACACAAACTGCTCTCTTTTTTTTTTTTTTTTTGCAGTAAAAAGAAATGACTGATAATTTATGCACATGTTAGAAACGTGGTAACTTACCTGTGCAGTCTCTCCCACATAATCAAGAGTATGTACAAGTATGTGTACCAGCTGCCAGGATGCTTGGAAAATAAGTATAAATATTCTTTCTGCTGATTACTGGCAGTGCCCTAAGTAAATATCACGTTAAATCGTATCCTTTCTATTTCAAAAATTAAAAAGAATGAAGACGAAAATGTTATGTTTGAAGCTCAGGTAGATTTTGATTATGAACGACTTAAAGAGTTTGCTGACAAACATTACAGTATTTTTTCAGCGTGAAAACGTTCCCTTTTTAGTACTACTACTAAAATATTTTCATTCCTTCCCTGAAGGGGGAGGCGGACTTCTTAGACGATAACGCCGTCTCTCAGGCCGGCAATGAAGGAGATGCCCGGAGACGGCGAGGGGCTTGGGGCCGTGCCCATACTAGGAACTGTCCCGGCACTCACCTCAGGGCAGGACAGACGACGGTTGATCCCAGCGGCAACTTCAGCTTGAGATTTGGCAGCACTTCCGGTGTTAGTGAGGGAGAGATCAGCCACTCCCTTCTTATACATAGAATATTTTCATATAACTTACGTATGCATACCGCCTGAAGCTGCAGCGCAGTAATGTATTTAGTAGCTTCTTACACATTATGCATCTTTACGTCCTGAAGCCGCAGTGAGGTGATGTCCCTAGAATTGCTTCTTACTCGTTACCCATTCATACTGCCTGAAGCATGCTACGGCAGAGGGGTAAACAGAGCTATATTAAAATATCTACCTCACTATTCCACTCTACTTCAAGCTCCTTCATTGGATCGTAACATTTACTATTCCTAAAAAGTAATGTTTTACGAACTGCGGGCATTCATCCCTACCGTAAGGTTGAAAAATGAAACCTACAACCTGTTTTCTAGTCAATGACCGGGTCAGGGAAGGGATAAATGAAGCCCCCAACTTGTGGCGAGGATATGAATTGTGCCGGCTGCCGAAGCCTGTCGCATTCCTCTGGGGCAATGATTAATGACTGACAGATGGATCTTGGAGAGTGTTGCTGGAATACAAGATGGCAGGGAAAACCGGAGTACCCGGAGAAAAACCTGTCCCGCCTCCGCTTTGTCCAGCACGAATCTCACATGGAGTGACCGGGATTTGAACCACGGTATCCAGCGGTGAGAGACCGCCGCGCTGCCGCCTGAGCCACGGAGGCTAAGGTTATTTGTACTTATCTGCCAAACACTCTGTATTGCACAAACTATACAAGTACCTAACATAGTTATCACCTTAAAAATAATAAACGAGTTTACCTTGAGCAAGCGGGGAGTGAGGACGCGTTGTGTAGTGCATGCCGTGAAATATGGTGGGAGTCGAGCAGTACCGGGCCGCGATTGGGAGGTGGCAGTAGAAGCAGAGGAAGCAGTTCAAGAATGGGCTGGTCAAAAAAGAAGATATAGTAAAAATGGGTGAAGCGGTGCTGGTAGCAGCAGTGTTAGTTGTGCTTCTGGTCATTGGGGGTGTAGAATTAAACCCCAACCCGAATATCAGTGGCAATTTCTGCTTGAGATTTGGCAGCACTTAAGGTGTTAGTGAGGGAAGTTATACAGGAAAAATGTCCTTGGGATCAGGTGGAAGAAATAAAGGACATGATGAAAGAGCAGACAAAGGAGATAGGGAATATGAAGAAATAGATAGCAACAAAGACAGAAGAATCGATTAAGCCTCTACTGCATGAATTGTTTTTCGTTTTCGTTTGGTGAAGAAAATTTCAAGCTTCAATGTTCAACATACGTTCATTGTTTTACATGTACCAGCAATCTCGCATGGAGTGACCGGGATTTGAACCACGGTATCCAGCGGTGAGAGGCCGGCGCGCTGCCGCCTGAGCTACGGAGGCTAAGGTTTTTGTACTTATCTGCCAAACACTCTGTATTGCACAAACTATACAAGTACCTAACATATTTATTACTCTAAAAATAATAAACGAGTCTACCTTGAGCAAGCGGGGAGTGAGGACGCGTTGTGTAGTGCATGCCGCGATTGGGAGGTGGCAGTCCTTGGGATCAGGTGGAAGAAATAAAGGACACGATGAAAGAGCAGACAAAGGAGATAGGGATTACAAAGAAATAGATAGCAACAAAGACAGAAGAATCGATTAACAGAACGTGTAACAATGAGACAGAAATAGAGCTGTTAAGAGGGAAAGTATGATATCTAGAAGAGGAGGTGTTGAAGATGAAGAAGGAAGCAGACAGGAGAGAATGAAGACATCTATACTTGTATACGGCGTGGAAGAAGATGAGAAGGAAGGCAAGGTGGGCATTATTTATAAGGTGGTAGAGGTCATACGGAATAAGATGAAGATAAATTTTAGTGAAACAGATATAGACGATGTTGAAAGAGTGGGCAAAGCTAATTAGGGTAAAGTTATTGTCTACCCTAATGGCAGAAATAGTGGTAAGAAACGGCAACTTACAGGGACAGAAATTATGTGTAAAAAAGAGACATGGGGAAAGAAGGTAAAGAAATTATGAACATCTTGAATAGGCGTCTTTGGAGAGCGAGACAAAAAGGGCTAAAAGCGTGCATAAGGGTACAGAGGCTAGTGGTGTCAAATGGAAACTGGGGTAGAGAGATCTGTCAAAATTGAAAGAGATGGACGACCACGTCAGTATGGAGGTGGAAGTGATGGCCATACAAGATGGAAGGAAGGATGCAGAACCTAATAGGGCTAGAGTGGAGGAAAGTGTGGAGATCAACTCAGGTGGAAGTGGACAGAGCAGTGCGGGTATAGAAGAAGAGCCAAGAAGTGGTGCGTGAGGGAGAGTTGCAAGAACCGTTAAGTGCAGTGTGCACTGGTCAAGAGAACAATAAAGGAGGTGAGATGAGTGACGAACAGAAAGGTAAAACTGTTAGGTACAGAGGAAGAAGTAAGAGTCTAAACGACTTGTAGGGTAGAATGTATAAAGCTATGGAGGATACCGAGGGAAGAGAAAGACACAAAATGTTAAAAAAAAGAAGAAAGGGATGCAGAGAGTGAGAGGGCTAGAGTAACAAGAAGAAAGAATAGGGCAGGTAATTTGGAAGGGAAAATAGGACTTGTGAATAATGAAGGGCTATTAGGCAAATTAGGAAATAAAAATGTTAAGGAAGTAGTGGAAAGTTTCGATATTGTGGCATTGTTGGAGACTTGCCTTGAAACAGATAACATGGGACGGGTTTGTGGTTAAATATAAATACAAAAGAAAGGAGAGGAATAAGGGACGCACCCCAGGAGGAATAGTAGTTCTAATCAAGAAAGCAATTAGTGGACTAGTAGTGGATATTCAGATAGAGATGCAAGAAGTTATCTGGATTAGATTTACGAGAGGGTGGAGGGAAGGATGAAGAACATCCGGTTAGCATTTGCATATTGCCACCCTAAGAGTTTCTTATACACAAACAAGCATTTTTGAAGGGTTATTCGTGGATATTAGTATGATAAGAGAGAAGTTTGCAGCAGAAGAAGAAGATATGTTGTTATTTGGAGACTGGAATGTGAGAATAGGGGAACAGAGTCCAGTTTATAGTAGAGAAGAAGGGAGGCTAATGATGAAAAGTAGAAGTGAAGATAACGCCACAAACAGTTATGGTGAGAAGCTCCTCGAGATGTGTGCAGCGGGGAATTTATATATTCTGAATGGATGGAAGGAGAGAGGGTGACAGTACTGGGAAACTGACGTATGTTTCAGAGCAGGCAGAAAGCGTGATTGAAATAGTATTAAGCTCGGAAGATTTGCTAGAGGAAATCAGAAGGATGGAAGTAGGAGATTGAATTGAATCACAACATTTTCCAGTAAGTGTTGTTAAAAAAAGGGGAGGAGAGGCACAAAAAGAAAGAGGTTAACAAGAATGATGAACTAGAGAGAGGGTATATTAAATATAAATGGACGGAGAAAGCGGAACGGGAATAGGATATGGTAGTAAAAGAAGAGTTACATTTACTAAAGTATGGATGGGAGGTTGTGTTGGAGGAAAATAACATTGATAGAGCTTTGGAATTGCTTCTACATCCAATCAAGAGGATAGCACAGATTGAAAAAGGTAGGAGAAAAAAGAGAGAGGGGGAAGAATGGTTTAGTAAAAAGTGTGAGGGAACGCGAAAGAGGTTTTGGGAGCGTTAGGAGAGTATAAGAAAAAAGGTGGGAGCTCAGGAAGAGAAGCTTTCTGTAATTTAAGGAAAGACTACAAAAGGAAAATTTGTGAGATAAAAGTCATGGATGAAAGAACAAACGGAAGCGATAAATAAATAGTGTAGGATGAATAGTATGGAAAAAGTTTGGGAGAGAATAAACAGAACAGTGCCGTCCTGACAATGTCCAACAGCATTTCAGCATTAGTTTAACAAGCACTACGGGAACATTTAATGTTATTTACGTTGGTTGATGTGGAAACACCATCTAGAAGTTTTGCGTCAGCTTGTGGTTATTTACAGTGGCGTCCAGTTGCTTGCATACTGCTAACACCACTCAATTAGACTGATGATCTGACGACAGAATCAACATTTACCAGTTCCCGTTTTCCAACTGAAATGATTAGCAGTGATGGAACTAACAATTCTATGAATGTTAATGCAAGAAAGAGTCCGGATGATGAGCATACTCCAGATACTAAGAATTTAGAGCCTAATTTATTTTTCAAATTTGTTTGCTATTTGTTTTTAGTCCCTAGTTTAGTAATGTAATTCAAATATATTGCATGTTATAGTATTGAAAAGGTGGACCATTATGACATTAATTTAATGATTATTATTGTGATCACAATTCAATACAGATCGAAACCATGAAGTTTATATCCTATTACAATACGGGATGAAAGAGACAAGGCCGTTGGCAGTTACAGGAGGAATGTTGGCGCCAGGTCAATAGGATGTCGTAGTGATGGGCAACGCTCTCGCTCGAGACTGACGTCGCGGATCTCAAGACTCTCGCGAGAATCTCGAGACCGATCCTCCTGTAGTGCAAGCTGTGCGACGTACCAGTAACTACGAGTGGAAACTTGATAGTATATCATTGGCAGTTATTGCGTGAAATAACGTTCTCATATGATACGTGTGAGTCAATAAATTCGATCAAAAGCCTGGAAAAGTACGGTACTGCATGTTCAACTATGAACCCCTTAATACCATTAACGAAAGTGAAAACCAAATATCAGTATCTTATACTGTTCACGGCTCATTTGAGGTGGACATCTTAGCTGAATAACTCTGCATAATTTGTGAATAACTGTAGATAGGATGTACACCTACTCTGGATACTAGAGGCGTGCATTATTCGAAGTTGAGACGGGGAAAGATGTGCTTTGCTACATATGCAACCCCCATTACACATCCGTGAAATGTGTAATCTAAAATGCCCGACTTTGCTCCAATTCCTTCAGCAGGGGAGATGGGCAACGCTCTCGAGACCCAGTAACTACGAGTGCAAGCTTGATAGTTATCAATAGTTCTCATATGGAAACGTGTGTGACGATAAATTTTGTCAAAAGCCTAGGAAAGCACTGCATGTTGAACTATGCGCTCCTTAATACCATTAACAAAAGTGAACACAGAATGCCAGTATCTTAAACTGTTCACGAGTTATTTCAAGTAGAATTCTTAACTGAATAACCCGTATAATTTGTTAATAACTGTTATTAGGATGTAAACCTACCTGGATGCCTCACAATAGTTGTCGGCAGGGTACCTTCTCGTCATCCAGACCGGGCCGGAGGTGTTCTGTGACGATTGCTCTCCATTGATATCATGCGTTTGTTCGTGCCGGATCATCCTAGAAGCATTTCTGCCGACGTATTTTACTTCTTTTGAACAAGAAACACAGCAGGCTCTGCCATGGGACATCTCTTCAAAATAACCGACATCCACGACTTGCGTTCCGTTTCGGACATTGTCTTCTAGTTTTGCGTAAAACTAGTACAATTTCACATTGCACCGTCATATATCGCAGTACCTAATTATGTCGATAATATTCTATAACATTGCAAGGAATTATTTCCTTCGTCACCAAAATATCTGTAAGCACAAGCAGTGGTCATATGTTATTGAATGTGGGGTCGCATAACGATGTGCACTTATCTGCCGAAAGAATTTGAGCAAACTGGAGCATTTTAGATTACACATTCCACTCATGCGTAACGGAGGTTGCATATGCAGCAAGGCGCATCTTGCCTCGTCTCGAGTTCGAATAATGCACGCCTCTAGTATCCAGGTACGTGTACCTACAGTAGTCGTCAGGTTCTGTACTTAAACCACTCATTCGTGTACCTACCAGTGCATACAATGCCAGAATGCGTATCCTTTATAATTATGTTATACTGTGTCAAAATAAACTTCGGTAGAAATTAACGCCCTAGTCGCTTGTTGACACGTATTTACGAAACGGAGAAGGCCCGTGGTTGGCTATTCGCATACTCGGCACAAACAACATTCAGCTCCGACTACCTGTAGGCCTACGACACGCTGCTCGCCGCACAATGCGAGGACAACGCTCTCGAGATCTCTCGAAATTTCTCGCGAGAAATAGTGCCTGCGCTAGTCTCGAGAAATCCCAAGACCTAGTCTAAGATTGCCCATCATGGGAGGAGCTCAACATGCTCCAGGCAGTTCGTAGACACATGTGCTGTGAGTGGACGTGCATTATCTTCTTGGAACACTGTTCCAGGGTGCTGTGCCATACGGGGTAGGACGTGCGGATGCAGAATGACTGATGTATCGCTGTGCTGTCAAAGTCTGCAGAAGCACTATCAGAAGTGACCTGAACGTATATCCTATGGTTCCCCACACCATGATGCCAGGGATTACGCCTGTGTCTCTTTCCACAATATGGGCAGGATTTGCCCTCTGCTCTCGACGCCGCTAAACCCGCACACGATGGTCATCGGAGGTTATGGAGAAGCGGGACTGAACATGATGCGACGCCAGTTGTCCTCTGTCCATGCCTCCCGGGCAAGGCACCATTTCAAATGCAGGTGTTTTGTGTTCTGGTGTCAATGGCAACTGACGCATGGGACGGTAGGACCTCAATCCGGCGGATAAGAGTCGGCGAGAGACTGTGCGGGAACTCACAGGATGTTGTGGAGTCTCCAGCACGTGTTCGCAAATGGGATCCCACAATGCCTAGTGCACCTTACGATGGTCCTCCCTCGGGAGGGGAGCAGGGTTCTTTGTCGACCCGAACTTACACGAAGTGATTGGGTGCCTCACGTACCCATTGAGTTGCACCATATGACCAAGCAGCCTCACGCAGTCCCACAATGCGGCCTCTATCAAATGCTGCCAATTAGTGGATAGGCTGTGTACTGCATTTGTGAGGCATCGGGGGTGCTTCGTAATGTACGCAAGTCCTCTCTGCACGTCTTGCTTAACTGTCCGACTCACGACAGTTGACTGGTAACAACAGGACAGTGCCATCAGGAATGCACTCTGGTGGGTGTTCTGCACATTACAGATCATTTACTCACATCAATGGTATAATATTGGACCCCTCCTTCCGGGTGCTTAACTTTTCTTTTTTTGCTAGGGGCTTTACGTCGCACCGACACAGATAGGTCTTTTGGCGACGGTGGGATAGGAAAGGCCTAGGAGTTGGAAGGAAGCGGCCGTGGCCTTAATTAAGGTACAGCCCCAGCATTTGCCTGGTGTGAAAATGAGAAACCACGGAAAACCATCTTCAGGGCTGCCGATAGTGGGATTCGAACCTACTATCTCCCGGATGAAAGCTCACAGCCGCGCGCCTCTACGCGCACGGCCAACTCGCCCGGTCTTAACTTTTTTGTCCGGCAGTGTATTAACAGCGCAGGCCCCTCTAGGCTGCAAAAAATCAATATGAAAATTTGATAAACTATTTTGAAAATGAATGGCAGATATGGAATAAAGGTCAAAAAACTTCTGCAGGAAGAAAACAAATAGTAAAAGCATTTAATCTGCATCAGTCCATCACCAAATATATCTATCAACAGTTGCACATTCTTTAAGTATGAGTATTTTCTACCAGTAGCCATAAATATTATCAATGATCATGCTAAAAGCAAGGAATAGCCTATTTTAATGTAATGATGGAAGCTTAGATTTGAGGTTAATGGTAAAATAAGGGGAAAGAATATTAGTAAACACTAGTATTTGCATGCAGTTATATTTTTATTATACCTTTGCATGATACAAACATGCAATAGCACATATTAAAACTTTCCAATATGCACCCCAATATCATTTCACAAGCACAAACCTGCAACTTTATACAATAATACATTACCATTACTGCAGTACAAAGCAGTTATTTACAATCATCAGTCATTTCCTATAAAGGTTTCTTTCTTTCCTTTTTTTAAAGCTGATATGTTCAATAACCCTATACATACGTTCAGTAACTAAGAAGTGACCAGCTAGCATTTACAAAAAAACATATGTATTTATATAGTGCATTTGGAAGCAACTCGGTAATAATCACAAAATGATGAATTACATACAGACAGCTCTAAATATCAAGTTTATGATCACCAATTTTTTTTACAATTCGCTTTATATTGTACTGACAAACATAGATATTGTAGTAAAGGGCTAGCAGTGGGAAGGTAGCAACCGTAGCCTTACTAAATTAATATACAGCCTGGTGTGAAAATGCAAAATCACGGAAAACCATCTTCAGGGCTTCGAACCCACTATCTCCCGAATGCAAGCTGACAGCTACATGACCCAAACTGCGCAGCCACTAGCTCAGTATGACGACTGATCTGTATGGGCTAACAGACAGAAACGATGAAATCGCAGTGTATATGTCTTAATATTGCCATAATAACCTTACCACGGCAGGAATTTAGATATCAACTGGATCTCAAAATTGCACTGAAAAACATTTTCAACTGTGCATTTGTTAAAAACCAGAATACTTTAACAAAAAATGTAGTCCAAAAATAAAAATAACAATACCTACGATTCCAATAATAATAATAATAATAATAATAATAATAATAATAATAATAATAATAATAATAATAATAATAATAATAACAATAACAACAATAATAACAACAACAATAATAATACTTTGTTTTATGTCCCACAAATTACTTTTACAGAGGTATCAGAATTTTGTCTGCCAGGAGTTCTTTTATGAGCCAGTATATCTACCGACACAAGGCTGACATATCTGAACACCCTTCCAATACCATCAGACTGACCTGGGATTGAACCCACCAACTTGGGCTCAGTCACTCAGCCAACCAACAGATTTATGCTTGGTTAAAATGAATGCAATAAGCTCATTCAGTCATGCTTTTGAGTAATAACACACATCATTCATTTCCCACGTCCAGCTCCTGCTGGGCTGGGCGTAATAATACACAGCAGCCCAAAAATTATTTCACCAAATATTAAAAAACTACTGCAAACTGGGAGGTGATGGTTATTGTTTAAAGAGGAAGTGTAACTGGGCAACCAACCTCAGAGATAAGAAAACAAAACTTCACATTGTACAGTTGCAACCTTTCTAAAATGCCTAAAAGATCATTACAAAGTTGATAACGTAGTTCCTAAAGGTAATGAGTACAGGCTGAATTGATTCCAATGCACTATACCAACCCATCTTCAATCACAGGCCCAAACCCAAAATACCAGAAGTGCCAGTCCAAATCAGAGCTTGATAAAATCTACAAATTGACCATAAACTTTGAGCATAAAGATCACAATTAACATATTTACATATATTGACAAATATACACACACAGGCAAGGGACGTTGGTAATACTGTCTCAGTGCACAACTCTTTGTGCTAAACGACAATGAAACATATCATTTTAAACATTAATACAGAAAATGTTGCCTGAAAGCCTTGTCAACCAATGATTAGGAGTGGTGACTAGCTTTCAATAGCGATAAAATGCAAAATCTTCTGTACTTCCAATTTAATTTATCGTCATATCCATTTTCCCCATTTTTTTAACAAGCAACAAAATCCACTCCTAAATTCAGTACAGATATCTTTTTGAAATGTGTTTAAGATGTAAATCTACTCTGAAGAAAAATAACAAAACTTACTATTTACAAAGATTATAACAGAATCACGATTTGTTACTATTTACAAAGATTATAACAGAATCATGATCTGTTAAAATTTATGCAACTTTATATTCCATGACTCGGTCAGTAGCATTTTTACAATGTTATTGACAAAATTAAATCTGACTTCATGTTTTATATTAATTTAGAATAACTAACCTAAACAATAAACTTGCACTGGATACTGTTTCATTAGGTTTGTTATATTTTTTTGAACTGCCCAAGATATCACTTTCATTTAATATTGAGTTCCTGGAAATAAGTGATCTATCCTAATATTCAGATTTTCCTCCTACACGATACACATTTTAAAAGATTTGTATAAACACTACAAAATGCCATACAACTAATTCATAAATGCTACGATTCAATACTTTCTGTCATTATTAAACCAAGAAAAACTCATTTTGATATTTGGGAACTTGGATTTCATTAAGTAAATTTATTATCTGAAGAAAGTTACTGCTCTATAATGCAACTACTATCATTGCAAAAATATTTGCAAATAGTGTTATCTGTCACGCTGTTCTAAACTATGGCTGAAAAACTCTACTGTAATAAAATATTACAAATCCTTACATATCAATCAAATTAGGACATGATATTCTGCAAACTTTTGCACGCTTTTAGCAAATAATGTGGTGAAAGATAAAGTGTTCAAAAATATTATTAATACACACAGCAATATTTCAGAAGTTTCATAAATACCAAGGGATGAATTACCTCATTGTGAATCCTTCAAGAATGTATATAAGCTATCCAATAAACCTAATTCAGCAATAAACTTATAACCCATAAACATCAGAGTAGTGTGGACTAAACTGACTCAGTCCAAAAAGAAACATCTTACTGATAAAAAATGTGTGAGTAATCAAATTGCTTGTGTGTATTAAAACACCACCCAACACCCCCAGAATACAAAAGCTCTCCTCGTTCAGCAGAAAAATATAAAATCCTCAAGCTATATAATCCACAACATCACATTAAATTTATCACAACTCTGGAATAATGAGTAAAATCATACTTACGAGCAATTTGAATTTCAGAATACAGTATAACAAAGATCACCTAACATTACGGGCAGTCAACCTGCAGCATGTGTACCAAAAGGTACCAAATTGCAATATCTAATTTTTAAGTTTTCCAAATTAAAAACCACCTTTGATGCCATAGTGGGAAACAATCTTCTGCTTTCCATACATTCATCCTCTGTACCCTCTTGATCTCCAGCTTCAAAACAACAATGCAACAAGAGGTAGACAGAAATCCAGCCAGGCAGGAATTTGCTACCTTCTGAAAATATCTTACCCCATGTTTCCTGCATCAAAACATACAGCCTTATGATACTGGTCGAGGTTTAGGTCAGCATGCAAGTTTCTATTATAAACTTGGTGAGGAACAAATACTGGTCAACACTTTGTGATAAGCATCTGAAAAACTTCAAAGATTTTGCTACTTCATCCAATTAACGCAACAATTAAGAAACGGTAAATAACACAGTATGCCTTTGCTGGCAAGACCTAGTGTTTACAGTGTACTATGTCTTCTGGTATAGACTAGAGCCATTTTATTACTTTCATAGATCTGTCTCTGTCTTATCCTTGGCTTTGACAATATGAAAGTGACTGAGGTATGAGCGATGCTAATAATGCCAATCCTTATGCAGCCAGTCCCTGCTATGAATGTTGTGAAAATGTTGCTCATAGGGTCGGTTGGTGCATGCATTTCAGTGGGTTTGGCAAATTGATATGTAATAGCAGCTCTGGCTTGGTAAGGAAAGCAACTAGAAGCTACCTCACTCCACGGTACGCCTCTTCAGTGATGCCTAGGCCATCTATGACAGCTGTTGAGGATCCCACCAGCGTTAGCGCTGATGGACTGAACATATATACAAAAAACACACACACCACTGAGAACTGATGATAATATAGAAGGGTGATAGATTGTCATTTTATTTGAATGTTCCTTATACATCAGTTACTGAATCATTTAATAATGATTCACGATTCAATAGCGATTAATATTACTGGTGTATTTTTTATACTGGATATTAAAAAATGTATAGAAATTTACATTTTTACGTATCCGTCGATGATATGGAAAACAGGATATTCATGATTATTCTCATCAAAAGTGGCACGTAGCAGGCTGCAGGTTAGCAGTCTCCATCTTATGTTTGAAACGTTTGGTTCTGTGCTTCTCCCGTAAAAGCTATAAATTTCTTGCATAAGATTTTCAGAATACTGTCTACATATACACCGTACTAGCATTAATTTAACATTCCAAAATAAAATAAGCTTTAGAGAACAATATTGTTTACTTCTACTAGTGCAATTTTTAATGACTGACAGGAACAATCTCAAATTATTGTTCTAGAGCCTGACATTTTCAACATGCTTCTCCTGTGAAAAGTGCAAATTCCTTGCATTAGAATCTCAGAATATTTGGTTGCATTCCTTCAGTTACAAAAACCCAAGTATAAATTGAACCACCAAACTTTGTTTACAACATACATATACACAGGATGGCATACTGTTAGTAAAAACCAGTAAAATGTTGCCCTGCCTCCTCCTATACCAATTTCAAAATAGAGTCTCCCAAAACAACATACTGGACAGTCAGGACTACATGTAATAAAAGTAACAATAATTACATATAAGACATAACTAACATTTCCAATAGATATACATTTACACACAAAAATATTCAGTCAGCACCTACGAAGTCTACTTTCAAAGACAAAAATATACATATATTTCTGGTCTTTACAGCAAATAAGAGAGTAAATCCCCAAACAGTGGACTAGTTCTTCAAACTGATTTCTAGAGCCAGTAAACAAAGAGCATCCAATGAACTACAGCAGAACCTCATTTTTTAAGTTTCTGTGATGTAAATATTCCAGTCATATACACACAATTTCAGCCATGTAATTTAATATGTGCAGTCAGTAATAACAATATGGTGTAAGATCGCTGATGGTGATATGGAGAAAAAAAAAATCATTAAAAAAGGCATTTCTGATTAAGAAAAGATGGCAGTTCAATGAAATAAATTTGCATGTCGGAAAACTAGTTCAACTAGTGTCACTATTTTGAACATTACAGAGAAACCAGACCGAGAATGAAATAAATGCAAAACAGTCTGATGTTATGGCAAAAAAAAAGGGAATCTGTACCCAGAAAATTGTAATAGCGGTTTTACTGTAGTTTGAAAGAAGACAATCTACTTCTAAAACATGGAAATTCACTGACTGAGCATAGCCAGTCAATGTAATTAAAAAATATAAGCCACTGGATGTACGAATATATAGCTAGAGCCCTGCACAGATATGCAAAATTTTGTCTGCATCCACTCCACACTACCTTCATCTGCATCCATGAATGGTTATCTGCAGATGTTGTAAATATTTGACTACAATATTTTACACCCAAGGTATTGAATGGATAGATCTGTTAATAAGCCTCATACCTGGCACCAGATTTTCTCTTGGGCAACTACCAACATATTGACCTTTGTTCCTTCCAATAATTTCAGGCAGGAGTTGGTTAGGCTACGGTTAGATTTACGGCTTTATATATCACTATTCTCCCATATCAATTTCAAGGGTCGCCTAACCACAAACAAAAATAACGAGTATATCTGAGTGAAGATTAATAAACTTAATTATTTATAAATTTCAGCAAAATTATCCGCACTGTCATACAGTTTGCATCCGCCAATACACTAACTTCCGCGGATAAATGCGCGGATATCCGCATCCGTACAGGGTTCTATATACAGCTAACATTCCTTGAACTGCTGATGGCCTTGAACATAGTCAAGTGTGCTGAAAGGCTGGCATGAAGAAGGACTATAATAAACCAAACAGACCTCCGACATATAAGCACCGCCAGAATTCAAGTTTGCAAACTCGAGCACCTAACCAACAGTGCAGGAACACTTGGTCAAAGTGTAATGGAAAAGAAACTCTTCTGAGAATTACGACTTTAAAACCAGGTTGTTTTCGTCTTTTGTTGTATATGGACATTAGAATCAAGCACTTCCAATTACTTAAAGTTGCACTGCATGTGGAGCTGGTACAGTTTTGCGACTAGATACTCTTTGTGACGCCAACCCAATATGGAGGGTAAAGAGGTGTATGTATTTAGACAAAGACAAACATTTTCCCACTCAGTCCCTCGCTTAACTTTACTTTTTGTGTCTAGACATAGTGTAATTCGGAGTTACTCTCTGAGCCACAGGAATTACTTGGACACAGCTAAAATTCCTCGCTTGGCAGAGCCTGAGACATTCTGAATGAAAGAGCACTGTGCTAACCATTCAATCAAGGAGCCAGATTGTCGCTACATGTTTATTTTATTATTAACTGTCGCTTGCAAAATTCTCTCTTGTCAAATAAAATTATTAGATCTGATATTTAAAGTTCTCAGAATGTTGCTGAATAAGTTATTGTTTTACACTTTAAGAAGATTAACCATATCAATTGTATACAAAATCTAGTAATTTTCAGAAGGTATGCTTTTGCCAAATGACATTGCACATTGCTGTAGAGACCAACAATTTGGAAACAACTTTCCATTGTATATTTCTTACTGGGTAAAGTGTATTTCCAATCTTTGGATCTTTGCAGTTTCTAATCCTTATTAGTACATTCTTAGTGCCATGTTTGGTTAATACAGCCTGTGTATCAGGTAAAGAAAGTAAATAACCATAAAAGGCATGAAATGCAAAAGACAATATTAACAGCATTGCAAAAGTATAGATTGTAACTAAGAGTAAAAATGACTGGAAAGAGCAATTGCTAGACACAGACAACTCCTTATGGTCAAGACACACATCTCAAGTCAAGAGCCAGATGGTCATGCTTTACGGATTAACTTCACAGAGGCCTTAGATACAAATCCTGTCGACAGGACAGGACAGGTTACAATCTATTAGTCTCTTCTATGAAGAAAATAAGTGAAATCTGGAATAATTCGAGAAAACAGGAAAAGGCAGCAAACAGAAGACCTAACAGAGATTATCAATAAAAGTATATTCATATCCACAATAAAATCATTCCATAATTTAAGAAAAAGTAATAATATTCTTATGGTTGTCACTGACCATATTGTATCATATTGTATGTAGTTGATGAATGTTAAGACATTTTTAAAAATGACAATTTCAAGGAATGGAAGAGTAAATGATAATGCAATGAGAACATGAAAATAAAAATTAACAAAAATTTACGTCAAGGTACTTTATTTAGCTCTCACTCATTTCGACTTCCCAGATACAGTACGAGATCGCAAGGACTTCTTCGTATTCTGATCCACCTCAGGCAGGTCATCATCTTCTACATGGCGTTTGTCTGAAGAAAGAAGTATTTTCAGTTAGAGATTATGACCATGATGCTTATAACAGAATTTTAACTTACAAATGTTGACAGTGTTAAAGGGACCCAGGGATGTCCAGACAATTCATTAATTTTCTACTATGCTTACATGGATTCTTTCTTGCATTTGGAGAGAAACCAATCATCTGTATCAGACAACAGACTCCTATCATCACATTAAAAAGAAATGCATAACTCACCTCCTTGTGTACTCAAAATTGGATTGTACCTGCCAACAGCTGAACGACCAACCAAGACTATCAGAAAATTAATGGAATGAACCCAATTTATCTATCATAATTATGGATAATTTATTTATCCCAGCAAAGTTAGAACCAGCTGTCCCTATCTTACACTTAACACACTGAGTGCCAAGTGACCCCATTTGGGTACATGAGAGCACCCAATTTTTTGACCATTACGTCCCCATATGGGGTCGCACATCAAAAACTGTGCGAACCCATTCGGGTGCGCAGTAAATGTTTGTTTCAAAACTGTATAAAACCTCTTCCTGCTATCTGCTGGCCGTCTATTTAAGTAAGTGCATAGTCCATCTTTCATTCATCAATTCCTGTTTTGGTGTGACCCCAAACGCGTACGTCAGGAGGGCTTTGTAAGCTGACAAAGTCATTGCCTATCTCGCGGGTTGTTTGTGTAAGTGTGCAGTGCTGCTAGTTTTCTTTTGCGCGAGTTAGTTTGTTCATTACTATTTTTAAATCGTTATGAGTTAATCGAGCAGTAAATGGCAGTGCAGATAGTCTGGACGATTTATTGAACAAGTTGGGCAAAGATGACATCGGCAAAGAATGTAGTTACAGTGATTATGAAACAAGTACAGACAATCAGATTGTAGAAAGTAGTGACAATTCAGAAAGTGTTGAAAGTGAGCCTCAAAGTGAAAATGAAGATGGGGTTTTGATACAAGGGAATAATAATAACAACAACAACAACAACAACAACGACTGGGGATCTTGCACTGGCACTCAGCGTGACATTCCTTTTCAAGGGGTGAAGGCACAGGGATGGCTAATGATTATGAAGTCTACCTTATTGCATTTATTGCTTGTTATGGATGAAGTAATAAATTTAATGGTAGAGGAACTGAACCGTAATGCTCAACAAGTTTTAATGACTAAGTTTTGAAGTAGATCAAACTGGCTTAATGAATGGGTGGACACAACATCAGATGAAATTTCTTGGTTTTCGCTTGTGGATGAGTCCTGTCTAACTGCCATCCTTTGCATGTTACTGGAGTAATAACACTGTTCTCTGTACGAAAGTTGCTTGTAGTGTTATAATGAACAACAGGTAGGCGAATGGCACAAAATGCAGTCCCTTGTAATCACTATAGAAAACTGATTTCAGGCAGCGAAGATTCCAGACTGTAATATCGCCACAGAAGAAACCATGGTTCCCTGGCAAGAGATATTATTGTGCAAGCAGTATATCCCATGAAAAGCCCACAAATATGACATTAACCCCTTGACTACCAATTTGATTTGCTGCACCATAACACTGAATACTTATTTAAAATGGAGGCTGTAATACAGGATGCCCCATGCAACAAAGAAAATGACATAAATCATACAATTCACTACATAAATCATTGAAATCTTGTGAACATGTTTAAAAATGTTTAGATATACCTTTCCAGTATTTGACATTGGTGTGGTAACTCTTGAAACAAGAAGGAAGGTGTAAAGGTACTTCACATTTCTCGCATTCCCAGGTTGTTTTGCTGCGTTTTCCTTGTGAAGTACAAACTTTGCAGGTCTTAGCTGGATGCAACTTCTTTGCTGTGGGAGGAATATGTCTTGGGAAGTGTGCCCATGTCTTTGCCTGCAGTCTAGCTGGACAATTGCCACTCGAAACCCTTCCTCTTCCTTTATAATCGGGCAAAGTTACAGACTGAAGAATCTGATCCGCCAAGTCCAAGCGAAACTCTGTGAACTTCTGTGCTTTTTTGTTTAATATCTTGGAATGGATGACAAGTGTTTAGTAGAGGGATATCAAACATTTAGGAGAAAATCTTTTTGTAGCCTTTCATAAATTTCATAATCAGAAAGCAGGCAAGTAGTTGATCCTGCCTGTCCACGCCTCCCATTCCCTTGTTGTATTCAAGGACCATTTTCGGCTTCTTGAGAGTTTCTCCTTCTGTGACTTGATCCTTGCTATTTCCTCTCTTCCTCTTTCTTTTCCCTGTGTCCACGATTTCAACACTTGCATCCCTTGAAGATAACATGCAAACATCCTTGTTGTCATGTCATTTTACAGCTAGCAAACCGTGACTTGACCTTCGGTCTGCTTCACCTTTCATCAGCTGTTTTTTCACTACATCCTTGAGCATCATCTTCCTGTTGTTTCTTACAGTTCCTTCAGCATTGGTGTTTCTATCACGAATTTTCACAAACAGCTTAGGTGATGAATACCAATTATCTAAGAACAGGGTATATCCCTTGTCCAAGATAGGCTCTACCAACTCAAGGGTTACACTTTCACTTGCAGTCATCCCACTTCCCACAACTAAATCATTGCCAGTATAAATTTTACGCAATAACCTGAATTTGATTTGCATAATTTATAAAACTTTATCCCAAACCTAGCACGCTTGGAAGGATTAAACTGAACATATAATAAACATCCTCTGAGTTTCATGAGACACACTCAATTGCCACATTTTTCTGTGGCACATAACTGGACTGGAATTGGCTATTCAAGTATTCCACAACAGTTCTAACTTTTCTTAGTTTATCACTAGTATCTCCTATAGTATTGTTTCAAAAGTGAAGAAATCTGGAAATGAGTAAGAAGCGTTCAAACGGCATTGTTTTGCTAAATAAACGAGTTTCAATAATCCTCCTCTTCGACCAGTACATTTTTACACAGGACTTTTCTTACTTGTGACATAATAATACATAGCATGAAATAAGCCTTCAATTCATCATTGCATGTGTTGAACCACTTCTCAAAGTTTCTATTCATAATCTGGGTTTTCTAAGCACTGTTTACTGTATCTGTTCGTTTCTGTTGTAATCATAGTTCAGAATTCGTCAGTCAGAACGTCTAGTGCTGAAGGTCTCTCGCCCAAATTATGAGTAATTATGGCACTGAGAGATGATACATTACTAAATTTACAAATGTCTGGTACAATGTCTTCATCCTTCCAATTCCAGTCACTTTCAACTGATCGTGTTCCAGCATCATCATTACATATTTGCGATGTGGATGACTGAGCTACATCCAACACCTTGCCGGAGTCTACATCACTTTCCGACGTAGATCCATTACTTTCGTGAACAATAAATTCCTCTTCATTACCTTCAGATTCATGTGACACTTCACTCTCACCACTTTCGCATAAATAATTACTTATATCAAGCTGAGTCAAATGTTTATTGCTGCGCGCTGCCATCTTGGCATGGAACTACTGTAGTGGAAGACATACCACCTTATTTTCAGAGATTTCAGCAATTTAAATGCTTAGATGTATATATCTTAGTAGGAAATCTTAGAAGGTTTAGAGAATTGCACGCAAATGCCATCTATGAATGACATGCCGAACTATGAGCTCAAACAAGCGGAAGAGTTCATCACGTCCGGGAGACGTGGTTCGGCTGTTTGGTCTCGGCGGAGGACCACGTCTCTGAGACAATGTTAGTCATCAAGTGGTTAAAAGCAACACATCGGGTGTAGCAAGCTCATATTATGAATAAGCTTCCATAATCAACGACACATATATCACGTCCCTTCAAAGGAAAATATAAGTATTGCCGAGCGTTGGGACATTAATTACTGTATAAGTGCAAGGGAAAAGATGAGGGAGAACACTGCATTCATGGTGTTGAATTCGCTGTGAAGACTACATTGGTGAATGACTATCAGCTAACTCCAACCGCTGTCAGCGAAAGAATTATGAATCTCGGAATTCCACTCTCTGGAGCTAAATCTATGACGCTCAACTCCACATATGCTCCCACCTTAGATGCTGATGTAGAAGCTAAAGACCAATTCTACAACCTGCTGAGCACTACCATCATCAAAGTACTACCAAGAGACAAGATCTTACTACCTGGTGATTTCAACACCAGAGTTAGTAAAGATCACCAATTACAGGGCAATGTGATGGGAAAACATGGACTTGGCAACCATAATCCCAATGGTCTACTGCTCCTTGGTTTATGTGCTGAACATGGACTCTTAATCACTAATGCTCAGTTCCGCCTGCCTAATCGCTAGAAGACCACTTGGATGCATCCTCGCTCAAAGCACTGACACATCCTTGACTACATCATCACCAGGCAATGTGTTAAAAAGATGTCCTTGTTACAAGGACCGCAAGAAATGTCGATGACTGCTGGACAGATCATAAGCTCCTGTTTCGCTGGTTAAGAATCTCAATCTGTCGCAAACCAAAAAGATCCATCCACAGCCTGCCCAGAAAGAAATTTGATACTTCTAAACGTCAAATTGAACCCATTGCTACAGATTACAGAAATGCAATCTCAAACAAACTCGCCAATCATCCAGCCAGCAGCGATAGTACAAATCAGGAGTAAGCTACACTTCAGACGGTCATCACCGAGTCAATTACAACCCCACCCTCCTGCATCTATTCAGTGTGATTTGTGTGGGCATATGTTTTATGCCAAGATTGGCCTGTTTAGTCATCGCAAACACATCCATAAACTGAGTTGAACTGTTCACTTTACGCAGGAAGAAGTTGTATATACTCAGATCGAGTTACAGACGACGACGAAGTGCAAACCCATATGGGGGCGCATGTACGTGTACAATACTTTATGACCAATATGACTCCATTTGGGGTGGCACTATTTGATCAAATATAGATAAGTTAATCCATACCTGCCAACTTTTATGGTTTATCCATAAAAATTTTGGAGCATTTTTTGCAGCATTTCATGGATTCGCGGACAAAAATTTGAAACGTTAACATTCGATAATCGCTCCTCTTCCACACAACTGACTGTTTGCGTGGGTCGAAGAATGCTCGGTCTTGGTCGAAGGCAAGTCCACAATAGTCGATAACTCATTCTTTGATATGATTGGTATTTTTAACCGTGTGATGTTTGTGTCATTATTGGAATTTCATTTAAAGCCAGGATATTAGTTCTTCCATCTGAACCTTAGGTTTCGACAGGCTCTGCTCCGTTCGCTTGTGATTTAACCCATATTCTTTGACCACGTGATTGTTGTTCCAGGCCTTTTAAGGTTATGACATATTTTAATGAAGTGTTCGAGTTTTTGTGTTATAACTTCGTGCTTCGCAGATTCCTGTGTTTGTTGGACTAATTACACTCGTTCCAGTGACTGGCTATACTGCTATTAGCGAAGCCCATTAAATATTTAAAAAAAGAAGAATTGCATTCATTCCACATGTGTATGTTTCTTATGTGCATATTCTTCGTTCATGAGGTTGCCGCCGTGTTCGTTGAACGGTTTAAGACTTTGTGTGCTTTGCCATGTTCTGATGACGAGTTTGACTACCTTGAGTGTTTATGTTATAATTTCATGCGACGTTCAGAGATCCAGGTTCCTTTCGATGTTTCAATGGATAGACATTTTTCTCGGACATTTTCATACGCTATATTCCTATTGTACATTTAATAAATCCAACAAGAAACGGTACTTCCAGAGATTTAAAGAATCATATAATGTTGATTTTCCATGCATACAAAAATCAAGGGAGAAAAATTTGCCTTCTGCACGGTATTTGGGAGTGATAATATTGCACATGGTGGAAGAAACAATTCAAGTAATCATGTGAAGTGCGGTAAACGCGCGAGTTACGTTAAATCAAAGGAAGATAACAAGAAAATCAACACCTTTTTTGCCAAGTCTGGAAACATTGACAGTGAAGTAATTAGCATCGAGTGTCTGTTTACTTCCTTTCTGGTGGAACACAACGTGCCTTTAAGTGCGGCTGATCATGCTGGTGCTTTATTTAAGATGTCTCCCACATCAGAAGTTGCAAAGAAATACAGTTGTGGTCGCACGAAAACTACATGCATTGTAAATAAAATGGCAAAAAATGCATCATCTGAAGTTTTAAGTGCCTTCAGAACGGACCATTTTCTTTGACAATAGATGGAAGCAGTGATACGAATGCCAAGTTGTATCCTATTATTGTTACGTTCTACGATATTCCACGGGAAAAAATAGTCAGCACTGTGCTATCCATACCAGCGTTAGAGGGGGACTCTACAGGGCGAAGCATAGGTAACCTGATGTTATCACAGCTGAATTCTCATAACATACCAATTGAAAACTGTGTGGCTTTCTGCTCCGACAATCCTCCTGTTATGATAGGACACAAAAATGGGGTTTCAGCCATTCTGAAGGAAGTTCAACCAGGTATTGCTGTCATAGGTTGCATTTGCCACCTGATTAATCTAGCAGCTGAAAAAGGTGCTGGAAGATTACCACTTAAAAGTGGATGAGATCCTTGTTGATATATTTTATTTCTTAGAGAAGAGTGTCAAAAGGAAAGAATACCATCAGAAATATCAGAACTTGTCCAATAAAGAGGCAAAGGAAATTCTGAAGCATGTATGTACTACGTGGTTATCTCTAGACAGATGTTTGGATAGACTACTGGACCAGTGGGATCCGCTTCTTTCTTTCTTTCTTTCTTCAAGGAGGAAGTAATATTATGTACCCAAGACATTTCCAATGCCTTAAGTTCCTGAACTACACAGGATAAGTTGCACCTTCGTGAGCCTCAGAAATGTTCAGTTTTGCTTGCTGGTTAGCAGCGAGATTGCTGAACAGCAGAGTGAGCCTGTTTTTGGTTTGTATTTCACATTCCATTTAGAAGGTAGAAATGTATTTTGTGTTGAGTGATAAAGTGTAAGTGTAGCGAATATTCGTCCCATGATACGGAAGCCTGTATCTGGATTAGAAACATAATCATGTGAAATTTACTACCATGGTGCATATTGGTCTTCTGATAGCCTAGTAATGGAAACTGAAAATGTCGTGAAATTCCTTAACCCTTACCCCTCGAATTAAAGTTCTCTGTGTTGTGTCTACTAATCGTATTTTAAAATGTAAATTTTTATCTTATATGACCTGTATTTATCTTTCACGATTTTGGAGATAGCACTTGCTTTTAAATGATGAAGTTAGGCTATACACGTTTACAACAAGCTATACTGGAGCAAATAAAAGTAATATGTGGAATTTAAGACAGATTATTTCGCATTTTTATTATTATCGTTATCGCATTCCGATTGGTTTTGTTAATAATATCAGTGTACAAATTATCGCTAAAAGCAATTGAAAAACTCTATTCAGTCTCTGATTTCATACCTCGCAGTAGTTTGTAGGCTGAAACCACCGTAAACAGCGATTTCTTGAAATCTGGATCTGTTGATTTATAATTGTGCTAGCCATCAGCATCAGGTACATGTTGGGTTATGGTACACAAACCGACCATAGTCAGTTCACTTTTAGGCATCGTGAAATGCTATTAGATATATTCATTAGCAGCAGAGGTGCGAAAATACTGTTGTTTCGTGTGTTGCCTGACATATACAACATATATATGACTAGAAGAGCACATGGCGACCATGCTTGTTTACTATGGCTCGAGCTTTCGTGTACGTGAGTGGACAGCTGACGGCTACACTGCCATTTAAATGATAGATTTTTGGCTGAATGTCAAATAGTATCTGGATTCTACAAAATTCCACGTGGAACCAAAAGATGGCAGTACAGTATATTGTCATGTATTTTGTCAGCTAAGAGACGGCAGACGAGCGGTGGGCGATAAAATGTCATGTCTGGTCTCCCCTGACATGAGACCGGAATGGGAATATCGTAATGTCGGGCCTCACCTGACAGACGAGTGGTAAGGCTTAATAATGAAGACAAAATTAAAATCTGTCAGAAAGTGGACTAGCATAAGCGCGCAGAGGTCGCGAATTTTAAAACTTTCACCTTCGAGTTTTGACTCTGTTATGAAGATACTTTTAATTTTTGTAAATGTATTTCATTAATTGAAGTTGGCAATTTTCTAGCCTATTTCCGATTGGTCGGATGATTTTGTATTGTTGAAAATGGTTACGCAAGCAACAGTCATGTCCATCATCAAGTTGTGATATCGCATCATTAAGACATATCAAATGCAATAAAGTATTGAAGGCACTAAGTTCCTTTACTTCAAAATCAAAAACAAACATTGGCGCCCAACGTGGAGCTCTCAATAACCTGAGATGTTCAATATGAGCAAGATCATGAAAAGTGAAATGCAGAAGTGAAAACAATGCATCACAATTGAGGTTAAGCATCGGAGTAAAAATACAACACATCTCGAATTCGTGGAATCATTCACAGATATTGCATTCTCGTTCATAACGAATATCACAATTCGAGGTTATGTATATACAAAGAAGAAAAGACTATTTCAAGATTTACATTCTTCTCACCGCTCAATGCAAGAATCTCCGTGAGAGCGTGAGTCCCTTAGACATATACACCATCCTTGCTATACATACGGTACTTGTAGATTCTAGCCTCTTTCCCTTAGTGCATATTTTCGTAACGAACATGCACCGACCAACATAATAATAAGAGAATAATCATTGAAGTCTATCGATTCTCCTGTTGTCATAAAAATAAAAGATCCAGTTTCCTTTGTCATATAACCTCAATTCAGAATTACGATTCCTTTGAATTTATACATAACCTTCACGCAATCCCTTCGAACTTTCACAGCATAACCTTAATTTCAATATGTCGCAACTAACGAAATTGAAACAATCGTGTGGTCGAGTAAAAGGAACGTTAACAAGAATAATAAAGTCGATTACAGCTGACATGTCAAAATCAGAGGCGAAGGTTAGAATTAAAAAATGTGAAGAGCTATGGAATTCTTTTGAAGAAGTACAAATGAAAACAGAGGAAACAGAGATCACTGATGAAATAGCTGCACTACAGTTTCAAGAGGAACGTGAGGAAGATCGAGAGCTATTTGAATCTATTTATTTCCGCGCAGTTACACAACTGCAAACGATAATAGATGAAGCAGAGGATGTTCAAAATAATTTGCTAGCTCAAATGAACACGGCAGTAAACAACGCCATTCATAAACAGGAAGTTCCATAAAATCATAACAGAAGAATACGGAATTTACCAGAAATCAAATTACCGGAATTCAACGGTGAATTTACTGAATGGTTGCTTTTTAAGAACAGTTTTGAGTCAACCATTCATAATGATACTCAACTAACAAATATTAAAAAATATCAGTATCTGATCGGTCTTCTGCAGGGCGAGGCACACAAAGTCATTCAAGGTTTTACCATTTCAGAAGAAAATTACACAAGTGCTTAGAACTTGCTTGTAGATACACATCCTCAAGTTTCCTACAGCTTTTAAAGAGAAGCTTAGCAAAAGGAATAACATCGCAAATACTTCTGTCAACAGCTTTAATTGATGTGAAAGATGTTCACGAAAGAATGACATGCCGAGCCTTATTGGATCCCGGATCTCAGTCGAATCTAATAAAAGAAGGTCTGTATAAGAAGCTTGGCTTACCGAATGTCAAGACAAACACACAGATCATTGGAGTAGATTGTTCCAAAGTGGAAACAAAAAGGATTACACGAGTACACCTCGCTTCAAGGAATGACGGATTTGAGGTGGAAGCAGAATTTCTAGTTTTCCCAACTATAACAGGACGATTGCCACAGTTGGAGATCAAGAAGGACAAAATTATTATTCCAAAGAACATTTGCTTGGCAGACACCACATACAACAAGCCTGGAGACATAGACATTAATTGGTGCAGGACTTTATTGGAAAATAGTCATAGGTCCACCCAAGAATGAAGCTGAAGGACAACCTGCTCTGCAAAACAACCGATTAGGGAGGATTATAGGCGGTGAAGTTTTTGAGAACAAACAAGGATCAACAACAACATGCATGAAAATTAGCAATTAACAATTATCAGATCAGATGGAAAAATTCTGGAAACAAGAAGCAATTCCGGAGATTCAACATTACACATCAGAAGAAAGAATATGCGAAAGATGGTTCACGGACACAGTTTCGAGAGATACAACAGGTAGATTCATCGTAATGCTCCCTATCAAGCTCGATGTCATCCTCGGAGAATCAAGAAAACGCACATTAAACAGACTAGAATCATTAGTCAAGAGATAAAGCAGACACCCCGAACTCAAGACAGCTTATGCAGATTTCATGGATGAATATGAAAAACTAGGGCATATGAGCTTGATTGAAAGAAACCAAAGTCAAGATGTACCAAATTCATACTTCATAATTCATACCTCATACCCCATCAGCCAGTGGTACGTCCAGATAGTGACACCACAAAGGTCAGAGTGGTATTTGATGCCAAAACATCACTCGGGATATCACTCAATGACAAGCTCATGACAGGACCTAATTTACAGCGAGATCTTTTTCACATTGTACTTAGATTTCGCAGCCAAAATGGACAAAAATACGAATGTAAATTCCCTGAGTAACAGAAGACTGGAAATTTATACAGTGGAGGGACCACGGAAAAAAAACGTACAACACAGGAAATCTGGGAACGAATGAACCATCGACAATTTGGCTAAACATCACAAAAATGAAATATGTATACTTATAATCTTACAAACGCCCCTAAATCAAACCAGACTACAGCCCCAATGGGCCTTCCGCCTACCAAGCGACTGCCCTCAATCCGAAGGCCTGCAGATTACGAGGCGATGCATGGGCAGTGTGATGAATCCTCTCGGCCGTTATTCCTGGCTCTCTAGACCGGGGACGCCATATCACCATTAAATAGTTCCTCAATTAAAGATACGGTAATCGTAGAATGACTAAACCTGGAACCAGCCCTCATATCCAGGTAAAAAAGGCCTGACCTGGCCAGTAATCGAACCCGGGCACTTCCAGGTTAAAGGCAGGCAAGTTAGACCGCGGGGCTGGCTTCAAACGTTTATTACCGGTACGCGACTTAAAAATCTCGAAATTTTACATTTAGTTTTACCGGGGAAACTTCGTCAGTTTCCTCTGAAAACTTCATCATATTCCTTTGAAAAGTTCTTTCAGTTAAGCAACTTTGATCAGCCAAACTCTTTGAAAAATCTAATGCCCGTAACGCCCAGCCAAACAACAATCGACAACAAGTAGTTTTTCATTCTCTAATCTACTAAAATAAAGCACATTAGATACAAAAGCGTCCAACATGATGGCAAAATCTTCTTTTTTTTTTTTTTTTTTTTTTTTTTTTTTTTTTTTAATCTTCCATTGTAATTTGGTCACCAGTATACTGTTCGTAGTCAGTTTATGGAACTGTTGTACCGCGTAAATTAGGCCTACACCGACATTTAAAGGTTATGTTGAACTCGAGAATACGGTTTCGAAAGTATCAATCCACAAGTTCTCGAATGCATTATATTTACTTCTGCCTGTCACTAATCACAATCAAATTGGAAAAAGAAAAAATATCATTAACACTTCCGAAATTACGATTATTCGCGACCTTTAGCTCAGCTGTACAAGTCGGTACAAGTGCGAAATGTTACAAAATTTTTAAAGGTAACGTGCGCAAATAAAACGACTGCGGCTTTTATAACATTTTAACACAAAAAACATTATATTCCCAGTCTTATATTAGGATGAAAAAAGTAATAGGCAATCCCAAAACCTCCCATGGCTTTATGTATGTAAGATGCAACATCTGTTCTGGTCTCTAACATAATAGTTACGATAATATTAAAATACTCAATTAGTGCTACTTAAGAAGGAGCAGTTTCAATTCCTGCCTGAAAGTCCAGTGACTATACAGTGCCCTGAGGGAAATACCGAAAACCTGTTCGGCGATACACTCGAAAAAAGTAAAAAAAAAAAGTAAACATCTAACCCTGGACATAATGTAGACGTTTTACAAGTACGAAACTCTTCAAATGGAGCTGTCGGAATGCGCTCTGTCTCCTTCCAATTGTTGTGGACACTCTCTGCTTTATGATTTCCGAGGAGTCTCTAAACAATACTACCCGAATGCGATGCTAAGATGATCCCTTATGCAAGTTCACTGCCGATCGCTTTTCTAGTACAGTGCTTCTTCAAATTACCCGCAATGATGGGACGTCAACACCAAGATCCTTAAGTATGCTGTAGCCGTTCTTTCATAAGTTACAGTTTCTTGAAAAACATGTGACCGAGGATTTAGCGTTGATGGGACTGGAATTTCTGGACGGTTGATCCGGGAAATAGTTTCTTCGAGGAACGGCTAATGCGGGATTTTTACAACGTGATTTAATTAGGATACTCGCGGGACCACGTAATTTGAACGAATAATACGGGAAAACTTAGTTTCCAGGAACCTATAATCGAGGTTCTACTGTATATGCTTGAATAATCCATCTGCTGCATGAAGTCAATGACAACATCAGCAGTACGAAGGGGTACCCAAAAATAACCAGAATAACATTGCCATGGGCGAAGCTTGTGTAGTACACATTTCTGCCGCTAGGCGTGTATAGTGCAACACATTGCCAGTTCAGTGCCGCCTGTGTTGTCCACCTGCCTTGTTCTGTTCATGTACAGTGATTGTTTTTGCTAGTGCTGTTTTGTTCTTGTTTTTTTTATGATGGCAAGTTTAAGTGAACAACGTGCAGCTGTGAAATTTTGTTTTCTACCCAGTAAAAATGCTGCTGAAACTGTTTTAATGTTGAAAACAACTTACAAAGATGACTCTTTGGAAAAAATGTCAGTGTACGAGTGGTTTGCTCGGTTTAAAAATGGTGACATGTTGATTTATGACAAACCTCGTTCTGGACATCCAGCAACTGCCCAAATCGACGAAAATATTGAAAAAATTTGAGAGCTTGTGCTCACAGACAATTGATCAACTGTCAGAAATGAGTGGGTTAACTTGGAGCTTGGTTCAGCAAATTTTATCGGAAGATTGGGAATGAAAAAGCTTGCTGCCAAGTTTGTTCCTCGGGTTCTGACTGACAAAGAGAACGTCAAATTGAAACGTCGTGTTTTGAAACAGCTTGAAACTGATCCAGATTTTCTGTCAAAGGTCATTACTGGTGATGAGTCACGGTGCTATGGTTATGACCCAGAAACATAGCTACAGTCAAGCCAATTGAGGACGTCATTATCACCCCGTCCAAAAAAAAATATCGTCAAATCAAACATGCTTTTTTGATGCCAAGGGTGTAATTCATTCAGAGTTTGCTCTCCTAGATCAGACTGTCAATCAAACCTTCCATTTGGAACTTTTAAGAAGATTGCGCAACAGTGTTCGACAAAAAAGGCCCGATTTGTGGCAGACAGGGGACTGGTTCTTCCACCATGACAACACTCCTGCGCACACAGATATCTGTTAGTTTTTGGCTAAAAATGGCATGGTTCTGTTGCCCCACGCACCTTACTCGCCTAACCTGGCCCTGTGTGACTTTCTTATTTCCACGCATGAAAAGGGGCATGAAAGGACACAGATTTGACTACACTGAAGAGTTCAAGAAGAAAACGGGGGGGAGGAGCTGTCAGCCATTTCTAAAGATGACTACAAAAAATGTTTTGAACAGTGGAAGCACCAGTGGGACAAATGTATTAGTTGTAATGGAGAGTATTTTGAAGAGGATAAGGTTGTTTTGTAAAAAATCTGAAAATATATAGCTTTTAAAAAATAATTCTTTTCTTTTATATCCCCCCGTATTTATATCAGGTAGTATAAGTTCTACAGTTTCCTAGTCTGAGAGTCTATAAGTCTGAGGATGTAGGCCACGGTGAGTACGGAATCACATGAACACACTGGGGAGCCAGAAAGAGGACCACCACATGAGAGTTGTCTTCTTAATTGCTCTCAGCTTGCCGGAAGTTCAAATATCCAGCCACTCTGATTTCCAGAACGCCAATATAGTTCAGCATAGTTATGAGCAAATATGCCTACGAGGTACTTCATAGGTATAGGTGATAAAAGAACTGCTTCTTTTGCAGCTTGATCCACTAGTTCATTGTTCGTAATTCCCACATGGCTTGGAAGCCATGCAAAGGTGATGCCAGCAACATTTTCGGCAAATTGTAGAGAATGTTATCATTTAAACGGTTATTAAAAATCATAGAAAAATATAATTTGCAAAGTGCAGATAAACCACTGTGTATTGATTACCCAAGAAATATCCATGGTAATGAGCTCCTTCCTTTCTGATATGCCTGTACCTAATTATCTTTTTTGTTCTTTTCTTGAATATCATTTGCACAAAACAACTATTTAAAAAAAAAAAAAAAAAAGGCAGCTTCTATGACATATCAATTTTCTTAGTTAGGAAACATCCTAAATTATGAAGTGTATGGGATGTATAACAGCATGATTGTGCAAGGGTAATGTTTAATTAGGTTTTAAAGAAAAAAAAAGAATATGTTTTGACAAAAACGTGTACTTACGATCTTCCTTCTTCTTCTTGGAAGCAGACTTCTTATCCTGTCGGGGCTTGCGAGTGGTAGTTAGTGCAGCAGTCATTTCACGTCTTCTCTTGAGGTGGAATGTGATGAAATTCCACATAAGCCAAGCCTGAAGGAAACAAACAGCAGCAAGAGCTGCTATCCTAAAATCAAGATTAAAATGGGACAAATGAATTAATTGCATATTGCTGGGAAAATGGGCACAGAACAGCCACATGCAAAATGAAAAATATACTACAGAATTATATCCAATAAACAACTTCAACAGAGCATGATAAATATCTCTAGCAATATAATACACATAAAATATTACCTTGTAAGTTGTACATTGAAGTTTCCAGTGGCAATGTCAAAGCCTTGGTTTTCACTTAAGGACAATCCATACCAGAAAGTAAGGACAGACAGGATGATGGAACCAAGGCGCACCAACACAAACACGATATTTGCCAAAAAGTAGCCAGCTGAAAAGGATATAAAATGTCATTATAAAACCATGGAAGTAAGACGCCAATGGGACTTAATCAACAGTTCTTGAAATAATTCGTTATTTATACAAAGCCATACACTGAACAAATAAAAATGTTATCATTTTACAGTGCCAGTTTCATGGATACTTTTGGCGAGCCTCTTCCACTCCGTCTTACTGAGATACATTCTGTTATCAATGACGTCCTCCAGCGTCCTTCACCGATCTGCAATGTATCTCCAGTGTGTTCGTCTTCCCAGCATCTGTTTTCCTGCTACATGTCTCCCCAAGTTAATGTAAACTGCCCTCATGACATGCCCAAACCATCTCAATCTGGACATGCTGATGTGTCAATCCCAGCTTCCTGTCTAACCATGTCATTCCTTAACTTGTCCAGTTTTGTTTTTTGAATTGTGAACCTCAGGAGCTTCATCTCAAATGTCTGCAACCTTAACGAGTCCTCCTTAGAGAGAGTTCAGGTTTCGATACCATTGGTTAAGCCTGGTATGAAGTACCGGTACTGAGTATTAAATCTCTATATTCTCTTGTTTACCTTCTCGTCCTCTTTACTCAACAGGAAGCACCCAAGAAATGCGAAGAGAACTTTTCATCACAAACAGCCTAACACATAGACTGCTTTCAATTATGCCAGGTTAATCAGAATATATCCAATGAAAGGATATGTCACCAAATGATGATGAAAAAAATGAGTCATCTTATTTCAGACTATAAGATGCACCAAAAGGCATCAAATGAAATTTCCATACTGCAATTTGCAACAATACTAGGAGATTCTGTAACCCGAAGACACAGATAACTCAGGCTTGTAAATAATAAAAGGGGATTTAAAAGGTTGTGCAAAAACAGAAATAGCTCATAAAGGGTTGAAGTACAACTTGTAAATAGGACCATATAGTCTAACATGAAGCCTTGCGTTAGGACAAGCCTTGGAAAGTCGGGAACAACATAACCAAATTTTTTTCTTCTTCAAAAATGGTCCAAATTATTCAGTGATTCAAAACATCTGACAGTAAATGATGTGATAAGTTGTTTACGCACAGAGTGCACGTTGTACTTCAACCCTTCTATTGGCTACTTCATTTTGGGTATATAAAATTCATGTGAGATCCTTCTACATGGTTGTAAGCCAGCCCAATGATATTCACAACCATGCTGATATACAGAGAGCTGAAGCATTACACAACCTATAGAATTAATATCCTGATTTTGTTCAAAATTCATTCGAACATCAAATGCTGACAGTAATTCTATAAATAGCACATTTTTCAAGGAAATGCTTCAAGGTGAATCTACTCTGTACATGTCCGCCTGGTGGCCTTGATTATTAAGTCTGTAGGGTATGACACCATGGTTAGCTGATTCGAATCCTGTAGGTGGAAACACAATGTTCACCCTCAGAATTTTAACCGGTAGGTTAGAAAAGTTGGTGGCAAAAAATTTCTAATCACTAGATTGCATTCCATAAGCCTAGATTCAATTCTAAATCTCTCTGCAGTGTTCACATGGAGTGAGGGCATACAATACTTGGTGTAATTCAATAGGAGTAGGCATTGTGCCAACACCAGGTTCCACTCTCTCCCCACCACATATCATCACACACTTAGACACACAGGTTGCTCATGGACGTCACACAGAAAGACTTGCACCAGGCCTCTCCAGAGGCCACAAAAAATTGAATCTTGAATACCCTGTACAGTAGTATTTCATTCACATTTTACTGGAGGTGCTAAAAAATGCCTCACAGTAGTAGTTCATGAACGAACTGACTCTTTTGAACGACTCATTGGAGAGAGCTAGTTCAGAGCTAGTTATCAACTGCAACTCCAAGAAAGAGCTAGCTCGTCATATCGACTCTCGTTCATTTCTAGCCAATACCATGCTTCAGATAATCACGTGACATACAGATGCCGCTTTCTTTTTTATAGACTACCCAGACTAGCCTCTTCCCGCACTCAGAGCGCTAGTGGTTGTGGTCTGTCTGCTGTGTATGTTATTTATGCCATAGTTCTGGCAGCCTGCTACCTAACGAAACAATAAAATGAAGTAAACATGTCATTGAGCAATACTTACCAGTCACTTATAATCTATGAAGGGTGTACTGTAGATCCAGTAGGTTAAGAGCAAATAAACGACACCAAGCTTGAGTTAACTATCCTAAACTAAGCACGAATAACAGTCACAATCCAGAAAACTGAATATACCATCCGGCAAGTAGAAAGGGCATGGTTTTATTCTGTCTAAATAATTACGAAATACTCTGACAAATCCTCACCTATTTCTTAAATGTGGTCATAGTTATGAATCAACATTTTGCCTACATCATTTGGTTTTACGGTACAGTGGATAAAATTATATACCGTATTTAAATCGAATTAAGGAAAATATAAAACAACGCTAGTTTTGACTTTAAAATATAGGCTAAATAACTCGTACCAAAGTATATATCGCAGTGTATTTTGAATTAATTACTTATTAACGTGTAGTCGTGTAAGGAGTCTGACCCCTTAGCTGGATGGTCAGTGTTGAGGCCTTCAGTGCAGAGAGTCCCGCATTCGATTCCCGGCAAAGTCTGAGAGTTTAATCTCTTTTGATTATCCTTCTGGCTCGGGAACTCGGTCTCTGTGTTTTTCCCAACACTCTCCTCTTCATACTCAGACAACACACCACACTGCCAAACACCACAGAAACACGCAATAGTGATTACATCTCTCCACATAGGGTTAGTGTCAGGAAGGACATCCGGCCGTAAAATAGGGCCAACTCCAAGTGTGCAAAGCAGTTCACACCCACGACCCCACACGTGTGGGAAAAGCGGTAGAAGAAGTAGTGTAATCGTGTAAGGAATGGCAATACCGTATGTCGAACATATACGTCTCCTACAGTGTAATCATTTTTGAAAACAAATATTGGAAGAGTGTGTAACATACCGTACGCGAAAAAAGAAAAAAATACAAATTCCAAGTGTAGTGCACCAAACTGGATATTGTGCTGCCATCTGTTGTGAGAAACGTGAACTATCTGATGCTACCTCGTTTCTTCAAATAAAAACTGGAGTCACGAGTAGTCTATAAAATGTAAAATAACACTATTTTGGGCTCTAATTAATAAATAATTCATGCCTTAGTATCTACCACAGTAACTTACATGGCATTACATTTAAATAATTTATTAACGTGTACGTAGTGCCAATATCTCGAATATACGTCTCGTACGGCGCATTCAGCCTTGAAAGATATCATTTAAGAAGAATGGAACTTAGGCAAAGTAATATTAGATGTCATCCATTAATACTGTATATCTGTGATATATTTCTTCGTTACTATATATAAAGCTTTATCATTGGATTGTCAATGTTGCCAGCAGTGCATATTTTAGTTGTTTATTTGTTTTATTCCAAGAGTAGCGTGCCAAATTGGACATTATATTGCTATCTGTTGTGGGAAATGTAAACTATTTGCGCTATCTCGTTCGTTCCCGGAAGTCATACAGAGCCGTCTGCCCTAAATCGGAAGAACGAATGAATAAACCTGGAGGCGGAAAGCGCCGACTTCCTCGGCTCGCTCCAACATTCCTGCTCCCAAGAGTTGACTCTTTTGAACGCCTCTCAGCTGGGAGCGAAAGAGCTAGTTCGACCCATCACTACCTCACAGGTTCATTGCTGTCTTAACCCTAGAAGTGATAAATGTCGCATTTGCAACATACTTCAAGCTTATGAAGTGATAGCGTCACACTGTGCGACACAATGCAGTCATCGTCGATAATCCGATAGAAATTGTTCAAAATCAAATGAATATGAATCAAATTACATAGTTCTCAAAAGAAGACATTACAAGCTTCGTACCTATTGCAATTTTGGTTTATGTAGTGGGCTATTCTGAGTGCTGATTGTAAAACAAATGAGGCACAGCTTTCATTTTGTAGGTCTCTATTTTAAAATTTCCTTTGAAATCCCATCTTGGCATAGCTGTGATGTCTTCCTGCGGCCTGTATTTCTCTCTCTCTATTAAAATGAGATCAATCATTGCTGTAGTCATTCCTTCTCCCCGACCATAACTTCCATCTATATTCGCCTATAACACCACCCTACCTGTAACACGCCTCCCGTAAGTCCAACCCCTCGTCCACGTCGTTGGCAACGGCATGAAGTAGGGGATTGCTTGTAGGGGTGATGTACAGCGGGGACTGTGTGTGCCCCAGGACCGCTACGGTAGCTGTGAAGGCCCTTCAGGAACTGAAAAGTGACGGCTAACGGGGATCTGGTGAAGTCGACAATGGCAGATGCGGCGGAGAGTACGGCAAATCTGGCAGGCGAGGCAACCCTTTTCCCTTGGGGTTGAAGAAATGGGGGAAACCACTGCCTTGTGGTGAAAAGGGATCTTCAAAGACTAAGGGAGACAACCCCTACAGAAAACAGCAGGCTTGAAGGCTCAGGTGGCAGCCCCACCACCAAGCTCGGGTGCTGTGGGCTAATAACTCACATCTTCAATCCACTTATTAAAGAAACTGAAGTGAAACGAAACCGGATGGATACCTCGATGACGAACTTTGGCCCAAAACGGAAAATGAGAATTGGTTGCTGGAATGTTAGAACTTTGACAGAAGAAGGTAAACTAAAACAGGTTGACAAAGAGATGCAAAATTATGGCTTGGAAATTCTTGGTTTAAGTGAAGTGAGGTGGTGCGATTTTGGAGAGATCATGACGCACAATGGGAATACATTTATTTATTCTGGACAGTCTGGGGAGGATGCTGAATGGAGAAATGGAGTGGATATGTTGCTAAATACGACATCCAAGAATAGTTTAATTGAATGGAGTCCCATCTCATACAGAATGATGACAGCTAGATTTCAAGGTAAAATTCGAAATGTAACAATAGTAGTTTGTTACGCACCAACAGAAGTATCTGATGCCAACATGAAGGATCAATTTTATCATCAGTTGAAAAACTATGAAGAATATAAATAAGAGATATTGCTATTATTATGGGTGATATGAATGCGAAGATTGGATCAAATAATGAGGGACTAGAGCATGTGATAGGGAAACATGGATTAGATGAAATGAAAGATAATGGAGAAAGATTTGTAAATTTGTGTGCCAGCCAGGAAATGGTGATTGGAGGGACAATCTTTCCCCACAAAAGGTGTAATAAGGTTACATGGGTATCACCAGATCACAAAATAGAAAATCAGATCACCGAGCTCGATAGCTGCAGTCGCTTAAGTGCGGCCAGTATCCAGTATTCGGGAGATAGTAGGTTCGAATCCCACTGTCGGCAGCCCTGAAAATGGTTTTCCGTGGTTTCCCATTTTCACACCAGGCAAATGCTGGGGCTGTACCTTAATTAAGGCCACGGCCGCTTCCTTCCCACTCCTAGCCCTTTCCTGTCCAACATCGCCGTAAGACCTATCTGTGTCGGTGCGACGTAAAGCAACTAGCAAAAAAAAAAAAAAAAAGAAAATCAGATCGACCCTGTAGCTATTAGCAAGAAATTTAGAAGATCATTGACAGATGTGAGGAATAGAAGAGGAGCTGATATTGGTAGTGATCATCATCTAGTAGTTAAAAAATGAAAACCTACAACGTGTTTTCCAGTCATTGACCGGGTCAGGGATGTAATGAATGAAACTTATATAGGCTGTTATTACAATGGGGTCGCCACTCCCAAAGTGATTTATTAATGAGTGATAAATGCTATGAAATGATAATGGAGAGTGTTGCTGGAATGAAAGATGACAGGGAAAACCGGAGTACCCGGAGAAAAACCTGTCCCTCCTCCGCTTTGTCCAGCACAAATCTCGCATGGAGTTACCGGGATTTGAACCACGGTATCCAGCGGTGAGAGGCCGACGCGCTGCCGTCTGAGCCACGGAGGCTCCTCCATCTAGTAGCAGCCCAGTTCAAATTGAAAATAAAGGCTGCATCGAAGAAGTTTGCAACAAGAAAAAAGAGGTTCAACATACAAAAGTTAAACAGTGAAAAGAGGAGGAAAGAATTTAGTCTCGGGTTGAAAAAAAGGTTTGAAGTCCTTTCAAATCTCGAAAAAGAGGAAGAGTTGAGTGTGGAAAGAACTTGGGAAAATGTTAAGAACACTTACATTCAAACATGTGAAAAAGTAATTGGTTATGGGAGCTATCAACAGAAAGACTGGATGTCTGAAGAAACATGGGACTTAATTGAAAAACGAAGACGCAAAAGCTATAGTAAACCAAAACAGAACAAGACAGCAGAAGTCAGAAGCCCAAAGGAAATATTCGGAAATGGACAAAATGGTTAAAAGGAGTGTGAGAAGCGATAAAAGAAGACGGATTGACCAACAAGCACAAATTGCAGAGGAAGCTGAGAAGAAGGGTGATATTAAACAACTCTATACTATTACAATTGTCAAGAGGAGGTTATAGGAAGAGTAAACCAGTGAGGGATAAGCAAGGAAATATGCTGTTATCACAAGAAGAACAATTGAGAAGATGGCAAGAGTATTTTTCAGAAATTTTAAACAAAGATGATGGAAATGAGCAGGAAATTCAAGAAGTAAATGAAAGCTTAGATAGTGAAGACTAAAGAATAAAGCTAGATCCCCCAACAAGGCATGAAGTTAGGTTAGCATTGAAACAATTAAAGAATGGTAAAGCAGCAGGTATACATAATATAGATCCAGAAATACTAAAAGTGGATGAAGAGGCCACCATCAATTTGCTGCATTTGCTGCTACTATTACTGGGGAAAATATAGAAAGAAGAAAATTCCAGCTGATTGGAAAGAGGTCTTGATCATGAAACTCCCCAAAAAAGGTGACACCACAGTGTGTAAGAATGGGAGAGGAATAACACTACTCAGCATACTAAGTAAAATTCTCACTAGAATAATTTTAAACAGAGTAAAGGACTCAATTGAGCAGCGTCTTCGAAAAGAACAAGATGGTTTCCATACACAACGCAGCTGTGTTGATCTAATAAATACACTAAGAATAATTCTAGAGCAAAGTAATGAATGGCAGGCCACATTATACTCGACATTCATAGACTTCGAAAGAGCGTTTGATTCAGTAAATAGGACTGTAATGTGGAAGACCTTGGTGAAATATGGCGTACCGGATAGATCTTGAATCTCATGAAGGCAACGAATGAAGGGTATAGATGTAGAGTAGTACATGAGGGAAAACTCTCAGATTATGCGAACGTCACAAGTGGAGTTCGCCAGGGATGCGTTCTTTCACCAACAATCTTTTTAGTGGTGCTCGATAATGTTATGAGAAATATGTTGGGTGGAGGGAAAAGAGGAATACAATGGGGAATGGGGGAAAGACTGGAAGATTTAGAATTTGCAGATGATATTTGTCTTTTGTCTTCAAGAATTAGTGATATGAAACACAAGTTAGGATTACGGAAGGAAGCAGAGGCTGCAGGACTCTATACAAATGTTGTTAAGACCAAGGAAATGAGAGTAAATGCTAAAATTGATGAAAGACTGTGGCAGGAGAAGAGATTGCAGAGGTTAAAACATTTACCTACTTGGGAAGTGTAGTGACAAGAGCAGGAGGGGTGGAAGAGGATGTGAGAGCCAGAATAAGGAAAGCAAATGGAGCCTTTATGCAGCTGTATACAGCATAGAATAACAACATTCCAAGTAAAACGAAAATAAAAATTTTCAATACAAACGTTAAATCAGTCCTATATGCTTGTGAAACTTGGAAGGTTACATGAACTATCATCAATCTCTTGCAGACATTTATAAACCGTTGCTTACGGCGCATCATAAACATCAGATTGACGTATCGTCACGAAACTCAACAGTAGTGTAGAAAAGCTCTAAAGGTTTTGGTCTGTTGAAGTCGCACTTCTGATTTCTGTCATGAGAGCGCAGCAGCAGTGCGCAGTGAGACAAGATTGCGGCAGGAGCCGAGAAAGCGTTTGTTGTGCTTTGAAATGCACTTGCATCAGTCTGTCATAACAGTGCAGTGACATTTCAGGATGAAGTGCCCAAAGATCCACCAACTGCTAACTCCATTCAGCGATGGCATGTGCAGTTTAAAGCTTCAGGATGTCTGTGTAAGGGGAAATCAATGGGTCGGCTTGCAGTGACTGAAGAAACAGTTGATCGCGTGTGGGCAAGTTGCACGCGTAGCCCACAGAAGTCGACGGAGAGAGCAAGCAGAGAGCTGAACATACCACAGCCGACAGTTTGGAAAATCTTACAGAAATGACTAGGGCAGAAGCCTTACCGCTTACAATTGCTACAAGCCCTGACTCCCAATGACAAGGTCAAACGCCTTGAATTTTCAGCGCGGTTGCAACAGTGTATCGAAAAGGACGAGTTCAGTACGAAATTTATCTTCAGTGATGAAGCAACATTTTTTTGTTAATAGTGCAATGAAGAGACACAATGTGCGAATCTGGGGGGCAGAAAATCCTCACGCTATCATGCAGCACATTTGAAATTCACCAAAAGTTAATGTGTTTTGTGCATTCTCATGGTTTAAAGTGTAGGGCCCGTTTTTCTTTGCAAAAAATCCGTTGTAGGACGTGTATCTGGACATGCTGGAAAATTTTTCTCAAGCTGCAACTCGAAGACAGCGCGGACTATGTCTTCCAACAGGATGGTGCTCCACCCCACTTCCGTGGTGATGTCCGTCAATTCTTAAACAGAAGATTGCCAAACCGATGGATTGATCATGGTGGAGCTGATGATCAGCAATTCATGTCATGGCCTCCACGCTCTCCTGACCTAACCCCATGCAATTTCTTTGTGTGGCATTATATGAAAGACTCAGTGTTTACACCTCTTTTCCCAACAAACCTGCCAGAACTGCGAGCTCGCATTAACCGTGCTTTCGAATCCATTGATAGACATGCTGCGCCGAGTGTGGGACAAACTTTATTATAGGCTTGATGTCTGCATAATCACTAAAGGGGCACATACCGAACATTTGTTTATATAAAAAAGAAAGTTATTGTAGGGCTTTGGAATCGCTGAAATCATTTGTAATAACCCTGTACACATGGCAAGAGATATAAAATGTGAGAAGTCCTGCATAGATAGCGACCTGTCTGAAAAAGATGCATTGGTTATCAAAGATCAACCAGATGAACCCTATTACAGGTAATGAATTTCATTCCGGTTCTGTATTTACTTCAAATATCTAACATAAAATTCTAAAAGAATTTAATTATATGAAGTCCTCCTGTTCACACGTCCACCTGTTCAATACATGTTTGCCATTTGATAAGTGGTCTTTTAGACAGACCCTTTATCAAATGGCAAACGTATACTGAACAGGTGGACTTTATACAATTATTTTAGAATTTTATCTTAGATACAGAGGAACCCTGGTGAATGAAATAACCATGAATACCTACAAGATGATTTGGATCAACACAAAACTGAGACACTACCGACAATGATCTGTCCGGAAAATTTATATGCAGCTAAATCCCTGAGCATGACAAAAATCTGAATTTATCAGATCATTTGAATTATTGGAGAGAAAGATTCTGCGGAAGATATTGGGACCTCAGAGAGACAGATTGTACAGAAAGAAATGTAACCAAGGAATGTATTTCAAGATCGACCTAGCCCGATAGCTGCAGATACTTAAGTGCGGCCATTATACAGTATTCGGGAGATAGTGGGTTCAAAACCCACTATTGGCAGCCCTAAATTTGTTTCTCCACGGTTTCCCATTTTCACACTGGGCAAATGCTGGGGCTGTATTTTACTTACTTCTTTGGATACATCTATGGAATGGACCGAGAACCAGTAAGGTAGTGTGGTTCTTTGAGACCAAGAGAACTTTGGTTCACTGGCATCAGAAAGTGAAAAAGGCCTAGAAGAAATAGGAATACAAGGAACGGATATCAGCAACACGGAAGCATACGATTCTACAGTTGTTTTCAAAGGAAAAGATTTGATTCCAGGCTCCACCACCACCAACAGAAGAAAGAAGAATATACAGTGAGAGAATTGGGGAGTAGTGGGTGCATTAATGGCTGGAAGTAGTCGAAATCAAAGTATTGTTGTCAACAATTTGTGTAAATGTTAAGAGAAAGAAAGGAGAGGTAAGGTAAGGGTGTATTCTGCCCGAAAGCAGGTCCGAACCTCCACAGAGGTGTGCCTGAGCCAGAGTTTATGTGCTGTAGGGTGGCCAGTTCTTTTCCGCTCCTCCATTCCCTTACACCCCACCAACAGCGCGTGGCAACCCATCAAAATCTTGACCATGCGCAGTGTCGCTTAGCTTCGGAGATCTCACGGGATCTGGTGTTTCGATATGGCTATGGCCATTGGCAAGAAAAACCAAGTTCCAGTCGCAGTGGAAATCAAGAGGAGGAAATGGATAGGTCATACTTTGAGGAAGCCAGCGGGATCTATAGAGCGCACAGCATTGGAATGGAATCCGCAAGGGGCACGGAGGAGAGGTCGTCCTAGGAAGACCTGGAAGAGGACTGTAGAGGAGGAGGCTCTTGAAGCAGGGAAGACTTGGATGTTAAAGCATTGGCAAGTCGACGACCACAATGGAGACATTTCACGGATGCCCTATGTTCCAGTGGAAACGAGAGGAATTGAGTCAAGTCAAGTAAGTCACCTGTAACACACCCCACCTTAATTTTCAGCTAATATCACAACTTGAAAAGAAGTACAGTGAAACCTTGATTCTCCGTTTTTTGAGGGACCATGAAAATAAAACGTACAACACGGGAAAACGGAAAATCCGGGATTGAATGAAAACCATCAACAATTTGGCTAAACATCACCAAAATGAAATATGTATAATTATAATCTTACAAAAACTCCTAAACCAAACCAAACTACAGCCCCATTGGGACTTTGCCTGCCAAGCAACCGCTGCTCAACCCGAAGGCCTGCAGATTACGAGAGCACATGTTCAGTGCGACGAATCCTCTCGGCCGATATTCCTGGCTCTGTAGATCGGGGTCGCCATCTCACCATTAGATAGCTCCACAACTAAAGGTAATCACGTAGGCTGAGCGGACCTGGAACCAGACTTATATCCAGGTAAAATTGCCTGACCTGGTCGCAATTGAACCCGGGCCCTCTGGATGAAACCGCAATAATTACCAGTATGAGAGTTCAAAATCTCGATACTTTATTTTCAATTTTACAGGGGAATCTTCGTCAGTTTCCCGTGAAAACTTCTTTTAGTTCAGCAACTTTGATTAGGCTAGCCAAACTCTTCGAAAAATCTAATAACGCCAAGCCAAACGACAATCGACCACAAGTAGCTTTTTAATTCTCTCATCTAATAAAATAAAGCACATTAGATACAAAAGCACCCAAAATGATGGCGAAATCCCTTCATTTCTTAATCTTTCATTGTAATTTGGTCTCTGGTATACAGTTCGTAGTCAGTTTCTGGAAATTTCGTATCGCGCAAATTAGGCCTACATCGACTTTTAAAGGTTATGTTGAACTCGAAAACATGATTTCGAATGTAAGTATCGATTCTTAAAAATTCTAGAATGCATTATATTCAGTTCTGCGGGTCACAAATCCAGTAAAATTGGAAAGATAAAATAAATATCATCAAAACTTTAGAAATTACGGTTTCGTGACCTTGAGGTCATCTGGAAAGCGCGCTCGCTGCACGTGTCAGTACGAGGTGATAATGATACCAACCATTTAAAATGTAACGCGCGCAAATAAAAGGACTGCGGTTTTTGGTATTTTAACACGAAAACGTATAATTCCCAGTCTTACATTAGGACCTAGACAGTAATAGGCAATCCCAAGACCTCTCATGGCTTTCTTTTTTTTAATGTAAGGTGCAACATCTGTTCTGGTCTCGCTAACATAATCATGTACGATATCAAAAATACTAAATTTGTGTTAAGAAGGAGCAGTTTCGATTCCTGTCTGAAAGCCCAGTTACTCTACAGTGCCCTGAGCAAAGTGCCGAAAACCTGTTCGGCAGTACGATCGAAAAAATGTAAACATATGGACGTTTTATAAGTGCGAACATTTGACGAAACTCGTTCCATCTTCAATGCGCCGCGCCTCCTTGCAATTGTTGTGGCCACACTCTGCTTTATGATTTCCCGACATTCTCTAAACAATAACTTACCACCGGAATGTGATGCTAAGATGGTCCCTTATGCAAGTTCACCGCCGATTGCTTTTCCAGTACCGGTACAGTACTTGCTTTAATTATTGCAAACACGTGGCGTTAACGCCAAGATCCATAAATATGCCATAGCCGTCCTTTCAAGACACACAGTTTATTAAAAAACGATTGATCGAGGATTTAGCGTTGATGGGACTGGAATTTCTGGACGGTTGATCCAAGAAATCGTTTCTTCGAGGAACGGATAATGCGGGACTTTTACAACGTGATTTAATTACAATGCTCGCGGGACCTTGTAATTTGAACACATATTCCGGGAAAACGTATTTTCCGGGAACGGATAATTGAGGTTCCACTGTAATTGCAAATAAATCGAAAACAATCTTTCAAGTGATCAGGCAGCAAGTTTAACATTTCAGGTAACAGTAAAACCCACACCTCTGCACCACCTGTACACTGGCCTCGACTACTCTCTCCTCCACCCCTACATTTCTCAACGCCCCTCCAGCATCTGAGTGCTGCGTCCTGTACAGCAGCATGTAGTTCATAATTAGTACGTACGTGGTTTGAAAAGTTCTTGGAATGTACTAGAATTAAGTATCTTACCTCGGTGGAACTGCTTTTATTTTTCAACATAGTCTCCCTGTAGACTAATGCATTTGATCCAGCGATGTTCCAATGCCTTGATCCCATCTCGAAAATGAGATTCCTCCAGGCCTGCAAAATACCTCTCCAATTCGGCTGTCAGTTCTTCCCTTGTAGAAAATCTCTGTCCACTGAGGAAAATTTTCAGCTTGGGGAATAGATGAAAGTCTGATGGTACCAAATCAAGTGAATAAGGTGGATGTGGCAACAATTCGTACCCCAGTTCATGAAGTTTTGCCGTGGCAATAACACTTGTGTGCGGCGAAGCGCTGTCCTGATGAAAGATGACCTTTTTCTTTGCCAAACCAGGCCTTGTTTCGCGTATCATTTCCTGTAGCTGGTCTAGGAGGTTTGCATAGTATTGCCCCGTAATTGTTTGGCCAGTAGGAAGATAATCTTATCAGCAGAATGCCTTTTGCATCGCAGAGAACTGAGGCCATGACCTTTCCGGCCGAACGCACTGCCTTTGCTTTCTTTGGTGGTGGTGAATCAGCATGTTTCCACTGCTTTGACTGCTGTTTTGTCTCTGGGGTATAGTAGTGGACCCAAGTTTCATCTGTAGTCACAATCCGGCGCAAAAAATCTTGTTGGTTGCACTGAAAACGGGCCAGACTTTGTTCGGACATTTCCAATCTGGTGCGTTTATTGTCCAATGTCAAGAGCTGCGGCACCCATCTTGCGGATAATTTTTTCATACCAAATTCTTCGGTTAAAATATAATATACCCGTTCAGAAGACACCCCTACAGCTTCAGCAATCTCCCGCACTTTCAGTAGACGATCCTCCATGACCATTTTATGCACTTTTGCGATAAATTCTGGGGTCGTAACACTTTTTGGCCGTCCACTATGCGGATCAACATCCAAGCTCTCCCGACAAAATTTAAACTCGCTGGTCCACTTGGCAATAGTTGAAAATGAAGCAGCAGAGTCCCCCAGTGTGTTCTGAAAGTCAGCATGAATTTCCTTTGCTTTCATATCTTTCTTTACAAAGTATTTAATCACTGCTCAAATCTGTTTTTTCCATTGTCACAAATCACTACACGGGAACAACAACAACTACACTCCTGCAGCTAGAGCCCTGACGCGCCACGTGTTCACTCACAAAGGATGTGCGATTATTGGGCGGGAGCCTCGCTCTAGCACTAACATCTAGCGGTGATTCCGAGAACTTTTCAAACCGTCCTCGTAAGTATCCAGTACACAAGCAAAAGTAAAAATGAGCAAGCAAGAGAACAAGTTTTATAGCATCCTTCAAGTTGAACGTGTTCGAATATGCTGCAGAAAGTGGACTGGGAGCGATGAGCCATAAATACAAATTGCAGCCATGTATGATTCGTTACTGGCATAACTAGAGAGACAATTTGTTGGAAGTAAAAAAAATTCCTCATTTCTTCCACGGTGTGAATAAAGGTAAGTACGGAAAAAGTTCTGGAGCTGGTTGGGAAAGCAAGAGACAACGGCAATGCTGTAAATCACAAAACTATGCAATTTAAAGCTCATGAAATTGCAGAAGACTTGGTATTGCGCAGAAAGATTTTAAAACAGAAAGCAAACTTTATGTGCAGGAATCGACTAAGTTTGTGAAGGACTTCCACTGTGCTTCCATCAGATTATACTGACAAAACGGTCCGATTTTCATCGTTTTGACTCAAAGACTTCGGACATTGTAATGTTGCACAGCTTTGAAATTTGCATGGTTCTATGCGGATATGCTGCGGGTATGGTGTTTAATCGTGTGACCAGTCGACTGTAGTAAAGGACGGGGCTGATAAAAACTATGTAAAGGTGCTAATATCAGTTTTTGCATAAATATAGATTTAAATAATTATCTTGTGTGTTGATATAAAGACACTTTATTGTCGCTGCCGGGACAAAACCTCCTATGTGAAATATTTTAGCTTTGAACTTTGGCCAGTAAGGTTCTGTCATCTAAGGTGCAATATTGTGTGAATATTGTCAAGGCATTCTCGCTCTTCATAATGTATGTGCTGCAGATCAGTATATCATCTATTTTCCGCTCCAGCAAACCGAGTGCGGGTATTTACGAGCCTCTTCGAGTCCACCCTGTCCATCCGCAGCTGATGTTCTACCTTTTACTACCAATTTACATCACGTTTGGCAAGGTCTTTGAAAATTTGCTTTTCCCAACTGTCGTGAGGCCTTATTCTGGGCCTCTTACCAACATTTCTTTCATAGTATGCTCTTGGGGTCCTTATTGAGCCATCCTTCTCATATGTCCATACTATCGTAATCTGCTTAATTCTTCCAACAGGCTCCTGTCCAATCCAAGTTATTGCCGAATACTTTCATTCCTTATTTTGTCTCTCCTTGTCTTTTGGAGACATGACTGAAGGAACTTAATTTCAGTGGCCTGAAGACAACTTTGTGCAGATCTTCCAACTTCCAGCCCGTATGTTAGAATTGGTACAAGATATGTTTTGTACAGCGTGAGCTTGCAAGCTTGGGGAAATGAGTCATACCAAACTAATTGACGAACAGATTGGTAGAATTTAGATGCAGCTTGTATTCTATTACCTATTTCTTGGTTTATGGTATTGTCAGAAGAAACGAAGCTCCCTAAGTATTTGAAGTTATTGATAATGTCTACTCTTAATTTTTCACTCGCAGGTGGACTGCTTCAGGATTTCGACTCATCACTAAACCGACAGTTCTAGTTCGGCTGATGATCATTCCCATTCTTTCAAATTCTTCTTGCCAAAGATCTAGTTTAGCTTGAACTTCTGCTTGTCTCGCCCCATAGCATAACGTCATCAGCAAATACAAGTGCATTTTCTGATCCTTCATTTTCACTGCTTTTATAACCTCATCCATTATAGTAATGAAGAGAAGTGGTGAGAGACAAATTCCTTGTTGGACTCCGCTCTTGGTTTCAAAACAGTTTGACCTGCGTCCTTGAATCTGCACACAGCTCTTTGTCTCTCGATATACTTGTTTTACTTGTACTACAATCTCATCTGGCACTTCTTTACGTCTCAGACATTCCCATATGTGCGTACATGGAACATGATCATATGCCTTTTCAATATCCAAGAATAGGCTACAACTATAACCGTTCTATTAGAGTCCCAGTATTTTTCAAAGAGCATTGTTTTCGAAAAAATCAGATCGAGCATTGATCTGTCCGCTATAAATCCATATTGTTCTTCCTCAAGTTTAGATTCAACAAATTTTCTGATTTTTGTCTTCACGATGGTCTCATATTTTAACCCATGAGGGAGAAGGGTTACGCCTCTATAGTTGTTACACTTCTTTCGGTCACCTTTCTTAAATAGTGGAATAATCACTCCTTGTCCCCAGTCACTGGGGAATTCATTTTCTTCCCTAATTTTATTTAGAACTCTGTACAATCATTGCATTCCAGGTTCTTCAAGTGCTTTGATCATGTCCACACTGAACTCGTCCAATCCTGCAGACTTGTTGTTTTTTATTTTACATATTGCTGTCTCCACTTCCAGTCAAGTCAAACTTTCTACATTATAATTTATAGTGTTTAGAGGGTCATCTTGTGTGTCGTCAGTTGTATTACAGTTCAGTAAGTGATTGAAATATCTACTGAACTCCTGTAATATTTCATTTTCATTTCTAGTTACCTCTCCATTTGGAAGCTCTACTGTGTTGATAGTACTATTATCATTTTTGTTTTTAACAGTGCTGTACAGGAGCTTCTTGTGTTTGTCTTGCCCTATTCTATTGGCAAGATCTTTGCATTTCCATTTCTCAATGTCAAATATCTTTTGACCTGTAATATTTTTTCTCTGTAAAATTATAGTTTATCCTCAATTTCACTTGGATTTCCCTGCACTCTGGCACGGTATAAAACTCTTCTTGCGCCATTTCTAGCTTTGACAGCAGCTTTTACATCCTCATTTCACCATGCTGTTTATTTGGATTTTCTTATTTGCCTCTACCTTCCACATACTCTCACAGCTGTCTTCACCAATACTCTCCTCAGGTTATCCCATTCCTCATTTGCAGATCTCAAATCTTCTTTTGGTAACATCTTCTGAACATTTTCTTCAAACATTTCCGTCACCCTTGGTTCAGAAAGTCTCCGAATTTTTATTTTTGGTGTTCTTTTGTTGTAGGCTTTAGCTGGCTTTCTATTTGTGATATCTGCAACCAACTGCCTGTGGTCTCCATCCAAATTTTCACTAGGAATTACTCTATCATCATTTACAATCTTCCGAACTTCTTGGTTGACGAGTATATAATCAATCACAGTTCCATACTGATCGTCCCAACAATATCCTGTGATTTATGTGCATCCCTTTTCTTGAACCAAGTGTTACTTACAACCATATTGTTCCTCATACAAAGATATAGAAGATGTTCACCCTCTGTTGTCCTATTCCCCATTCCATGAGAACCCAAGGAGGATTCATAGCCCAGTCTGCCTGATCCAACGCGAGCATTAAAATCTCCCATTACTACCAAATTTTCACAATCCATATGTTCTTCCAAGTTGGACAAGAAGGCTTCTTTTTCTTCATATGAACATCCTGACTGTGAAACACAGACCTGTATTATATGATATTTGTCTCCATTCCAACTTATTGACACTAATTATTTTATCACTGACAAGTTCAATCTGGGGCCTGTTCCACGAACGAACTTTGCAACTTTTCACTTTGCACTTTTCAGTTCAGATTTTGTTCCACCATCACCCTCCAGATTTAGCTTGCAAAGTGAAAAGTGAAAAGTTAGGAATCTTTTCATTTTTGAAGCCTGTTATGTTCCTCCATTGGTACAGAAATGCAAAGTGCAAAGAAATGAAGTGAAAAGTTTTCATAAATCTTGCAAAGAGATGATTCCCTTTTCATCTATTAATTAACAAGTATGTACACTAGTTTCTCAGCGTAGAATTTTGTTTAGTGATATAAACACGTCACGACGTAAGCTTTTGTTAGCATCAAGTGAGGACAGTGATGAAGAATCCAGTAAGAGAACGTACAAAGACAAGATTAATTTTTATAACCTCACTTCAACGGACTTTCGCGAGTGATTTCGTATTACCCCAACACAGGCTGACTATATTCTTGAAATGATTCGGTCATTTATTGAAACATGCAACAAAAAGAAGTCAATTCCTTTCCGAAGAAGAACAAATTCTTATATGCTTATTGGTTAGTAAATGGTGCCCAGCTGCACGGTGTAGCACAATGTATGGGATATCAAAATCAATTATTTGCAGAACTGTTACCAAAGTCGTAGATGTTATAAGTAAATGTAATATTTCCTAACAGTACGTTGGCCTGATAATCCACATAACATAGCGACGGGATTTCTAATGAAGGGTGAATTTCCTTCTGTGTGTGGATGTGTTGACGCTACTCTCGTTAACATTGATGTGTATCATCATTTGAGAGGTTATCTTTAAAGATGTCAAAAAGGATGTCACGTTTCTCCTTGACAACTTCCAGCACAGCCAGCTTCTTGTAATACCTTTCTTTCCCATTATAAAAACTTAAACGGTACCACAATTATACCATCAAGTTCGCCGCGAAAAGTAAAGCATTAAAATCATAGAGTAATAGGCCTATACAGTTCGCTCATGGAATAAACTCAATCGGCTCACTCATTCGCAAAGACTTTTCACTTTTCAAAGATACTGAAAAGTACAACCTAGATCATGGTGGAACAGAAAGACTTTGCACTTTGCAAGAATTGAAAAGTGAAAATCGCAAAGTTGCAAAGTTCGTTCATGGAACAGACCCCTGGCTACAAACATCAATATCTTTATGAAGTATAAAGCCCACTCCACTTCTTGACTCCAAGTTATTTCCAGACCAGTATAGTTTATAGTATAGATGGAGGTGTCTTATTCCTGTTGCCTTTCATTTGGTTTCACTCATCCCCATAATAAGAATTTTCCTCCTTTCCACCATATAAACTATTTCTTCAGTTTTATTTGTCAATGTTGAAATATTCAAGGTTCCAATTTGGCAAATGGGTCTTTTTTGGGTTTCGTAGCTGGTGAAGCTTCAGGCTGTAAGCCATTATACGCACCTAGCTGTTGTCTTGAGTTCTCCGATCCGAGGATCGTATTTGTCTTGAAAGCGATTGCAATTACTCTCCAACTGACTTGCTAGGCCTAAAGTTAGAGAATATTTTCTATTAGTGTTATCTCCCTTAGCCTTTAGCAGTCCCCTGCCACATCTGCAAGACAGCAGCTTCCTCTTGAATTTGTGTGTCATTTCCTACACAAAGGCTTCAGCAAGCTCCTTATGGGTGAACTCCTCTGCCCATAGACATTGGTTCTCCCTTAGTTTGTCAAGTTTGGTAACAGCCGCCCAACCCTCGGCCAGACAGTCGCAGGTAGTACCGTCTGTCGCATACGGTAGCAGGATGTACCTGACCTGACCGTAGCAGGTCAGTATATCTCCAAAACTATTATCACATAGGAAGTTTTGTCCCAGCAACGACGATATGTTTCCTATTCTGCTTCTAGATCATGCTAACCTAACTTATAGTAAGTGAAATTTTCACCTATTATATATCCTACCCTATTCTGAAATCGAAAATTACAGAAAAGGGGGTATTATAGACAAGTACTATAATTCTCTGAATCCGAGACAACCCTGAATGCAAGATGACCCATTATTTCCTTCAAAAAAATTAAATCAGGCTTAAAAAGTGCTCTGTAAAATCGTATGATTGCCTTTCTTGTAAAGTACACATTATTAGACTATACTTTTTCAAAAAGTACAGTCAAAGGTTCCACCTTTAGAATGCTAAGAATATTTTTGTTTAATTAGCAATTAACAAATGTTGGGACGTTTCGTCCTTCTTGGTGGACATCATCAGCTGAGATAATTGTAAGAATAAGTAAAATAGACAAAGACAAATACACATTAAAATACAATTCAGATTACCAAATACGTCCGTTTTGTCTTGTATCAGTATTGTAAAGGTTGAACCTTTGACTGTACCTTTTGAAAAAGTATACTAACAACAATACAGGCTTTGCAATTGAAATTTATTTCTTGCCATTATTAGACTATCCCGAGGGATGACAGTAGAGGGAGGGAGAATTCGGAAAGTAGAGAAATTTAAATATCTGGGAAAGTGAATAGATAAAAAACTGTCAGAGAAAGAGGCAGTGATATCGAGAATCAACAAAATGAACTTGGCATACAAGCTAAGGATGAACACCTATAACAAGAAGATCTCAATCAATGCAAAACTCAGACATTACCAGACAGTGATCCGTCCAGAAGTCTTCTATGAAGCTGAATGTTTGAACCTGATAAAGGTAGGATTGGTCAAGAAGTTAGAACTGGCGAAGCAAAAAATTCTGAGGAAGATACTGTGGGCCCAAAGAACAGAGGATGGATCATACAGAAAGAAAGCAAACCAAGAACTGTACCGCAAGATAGAAAAGATCTCAGACACCATCCGGAAGAGGAGAGCCATGCTCTTTGGACACATCTACAGAATGGACCCAGGAAGACTGACCAAATAGATAGTAAGGTTTTTTGAGACTGGGAAAACTGTGGTAAGCTGGCATCAGGAAGTGAAGAAGGACCTGACAAATGGGAATCCAAGGATCGGAAATAAGCAACAGGGAAGCTTACAAGTCGAAAATAAAGAACACAAAGAGTTTCCTAGAAAAAGTTAGTGTGTGGACCCAAATACCATGGATGGAAGAGAGGAGAAGTTTGCAGAGTGAAAGGAGAAGGTTGCAGAGTGAAAGAATGAAGGATTACAGGGTGCAGATCAAAGCCCAGAAGCAGATGAAATCAAATTAATGTGGTCCACAGTTGGCCAAAACGACAGAAAGAAAGAAAGAAAGAAAGAAAGAATGATAGAAGACTGTCCCTGTCTTCACGTCAATGCCAAACACTGGCTTTAGTTATGCCGTACATTTTTGCGGCTGCACAATATTCTTTAATTCCATGGCTTTAATAACCATCAACTTAAAATTGGCATCATAATATCAAAGAGAAGCCGTTGAAAATTTGCCGGCAATAATTGTTCCACGCGTCTCTACAATACGAAGATCCATTAGAAATATATTCCTGCTGTCTATAAAACTGTTACTTTTACTCAGCATCAGGTACAACACGCTGACGCTACACGTACGTATTCACTTACATGGTTTGGCCGACTTCAATGGCTAGCAATGTATAGGCCTAATAAAGGTGCGGACGTTGAGACTCAACGAACGAGGTTATTGCACCATGGTGTGGCAATTCTGCCCTTGCGTTTTTCGCACACATTTTTTGTACAGTACGGATTTTTTAAAGCTATATCTGTCTTCATGTTAACGCCAAATACTGGCTTTAGTTAGGCCTATGCTGTATTTCCTTGCGGCTGCACAATTATTCTTTACATCCGCATGATCAATAATCATTAACTTAAAATTGTCATCACAATATCAACGAGTAAAAAATTGCCAACAATACCTGTTCCACGAATCTTTACAATAAGACGATCCGTCACAAAAATATTCCTACAGTCTATAAAACAGAATTTTACCAAGGGTCGTTGTAACTCTGCCACTGCGTAGCCGTGGCCTTTCTAAGAATTCAAAGGCTCATATGTTTTGATGCCATTCTGCAGATTTGAGAAAGGCTTTTGTAGAAGCTAGTAGAATTTAATTCTCTCTTCACTGTTTCCCCAGATCCAGTGATGTTAGAGTGGCAGAGAATACAGAGACGGACAATGTCAACGAGTTTTGTACGCGCGTGCGCAGGGAGTTGAGAAGCAGCAGCATGGTTACCGTGATAACTGCCAGTGGTGTTCGTTACTGTTAGGTCGCGAATGGATGACGACCCTTGATTTTTCACGAGGTTTTGAGAAAAAACATCTTGGATTTGGAGAAATATGGTAAATATGGTACTTTTTGGCTATTCTTCTTTCTGAGCCATCTATTTACCACAATTAGACTATTTCTCATAAAAAAGTCAAATGAAAGATATCCTTCCACATCTCTTTCCACATCCAAAGGGATGAATTATCTCTTCCTTACCTCATCTCTCTGTTCCTACATAGGAAAAACAATTATGCAAAATTACATTCAGTTATCTTCAAAACTGTAAGTTATGGTGTAAATGGATTGCAAAAAATAAATAATTTGGGAAAAAATCTATCAATGTAGATGTGGCAGGCTGGAGTTTGTTTAAATGTCCAATGGGAGAACATTTTAATTTATAACTTAGTGAATTTTGTAGATATCTGGACATTTCTTTTCATAGGTTTGAAGGTGAAAAATTCATTTCAGTTGAATATGGTAAACATTATCTGCTCTGTCCAGTGTTCTATCACAAATCCTGTTTACAATAGTAATGGATGACATCATGAGAACAGCAAAAGCAGCATACGGAGGAAGAGAAACGAACATGTTATTTGCAGATGATATTGTTATTTGGGGAGAAGACGACAGAAGGTTCAAGAACAGTTGGATGTGGTGAATGGGAAAATTGGAGGATGTGGATTGAAAATAAGTGTAAAAAAGAGTAAAACTCTTGTTATGACTATGGGGGAGAAAGAAGGGAAAGGTCAGATTAGACTTGCAGACAAGCCCCTGGAAGTAGTGGAAACATTCAAATACCTGGGGAGTGAATTAATGGAGAATGCTCAACTGGGTGCTGAGATTAGTAAGAGGATTCAAGCTGGAAGTTGTTTCTATCATAGTGTAAGAAACATGTTATGGGACAAAGATGTGCCAACGGAAGCAAAGGCAACTATGTGCAAGATGTATTACGTACCCATAACAACTTACGAAGCAGAAACTTCGACAATGACAAAGAAGGATGAGAGTTGAATACAGGCAGCTGAAATGAAGTTCTTGAGGAGTATGGTACAGAAGAGTAGAAGAGACAAAGGAAGGAATGAGAAAATCAGCGAAGAAATTGGAGTGGAAAAAATGGATCGAATAGAGAAGAGCCGACAAAGATGGTTTGGGCACATAAAGTGAATGAGTGACGAAAGAATGCCAAAAAAGGTGATGGAAATGCAAATGCAAGGAAGGAGAGGCCGTGTACGACCACGATTGAGATGGAAGGACACAATCCAACGCAGTATTATAGAAAGAAACTTGGACTGGAACACAAGTGTTGGAGGAGTGGTGGAAAGACCGAAGAAAGTGGAGAACCATAGTTGCCCCTACCTGGCTACAGCTAGATAAAGGGAAATGATGGCAAAAATTAATAGAAGTTTTATACTGGAAGGTCTACGTTCTTAAAATTCACAATGTTTACTGAATGATAATTTATGTAGTATTCATAGCATATTTATAAAACTGAGCCTTAAACAAATGCTTTATTCTGTTCCTCTGTCAGTACAATAGTAGTTAAGAGGATTGCCATTTACGATTTAATATTTAATATGACCTTGGACAAATGACGCTGCGCCAAAAATTCTTCTAACCAGTGTTGGAAGCTGTCCATTACAGGTGTAACATGTTGTTAGGGATATAAGCCACAGCAGCTGTAATCTTTTAATTCCAGTACGGTAGGATGTCTGGAAAAGTTTTGCTTGAGGAACCCCATAATAAAAAAATCAGGACATGTAAGAACAGGGGACCAGACTGGCCAAGGAATGTCACCATGATGGGAAATTAATCTATGGAAAGGTCTATCATAAAAAATCCACGCATATTGTGATTATATGATGTATTGAATTAGGAGGATACTCTCATTTTTCACCTTTGTAAAGCGAAAACCGTCAATACAGAATGATTCTAATATATTGTAATATTGTGATGTATGCGTGGTTGCCCCATCTTGTTGGAACCATGAATTCTTCATATCCACATTCATCATCTGTAATTGTGGAAGAAGAAAGTCTTTCAGCATCAGTAATTAACGTTCACTATTGGCAGTTATTTTAAAGTCTCACTTTCGTCATCCTAGGAAAAGGAAACAACTCCACACCAGCAGGCAATGTGCATTGGTTTGATATGCAGCTCGCGTGGGTTTACGCCACTCCACTACTACATGGTTTGTTTATTCACGGATCCACATACCTCAAAATGCACTCCATCTGACATAAGCAAGCTGTGTAACACCTATGGATTTACACGAAGGAGTTCACACATGGTTATGCTACACTGTTCTCAGCAACAAAATCTGTAGGCTTCAGTTTGTGGGAAACTTGCAATTTATAGGGATGCAATATACTTCTAAATGTACGGTCTGAAATACGCAATTCCGCAAAGTGATGCCGAGCAGATTTCTTTGGGCTCCCAAAGATGGCAGCACAAACATTTTCTACTACATTTGGTGTCCATAAAGGTCTCTCACTCACTTCTGTACTAACCACGCTATCATTAAGCTTCAACAGTGAAAGCGTGATGCTCAGCAAATCACCTCTTTAACAATAAAACACAGTGTCATACCTTGCTCTTTGATGTACTATGTCCATGAATTACGCAAGTCAAGATACACTATGAACGCTGTCGCACACTGTATATCGTCCTCACCTTTACTTCCATTTTCAGCTTTATCCACGAAATAGATCAGTCTTGCAGCATGGAACAGAGCTTCTGAAGCATAATGAAGCACCAGCAGGCAAATGCCAACTCGTGAGAAGCTGTAACAGAAGAAAATGCAGCTATTAACATAATACCAATTCAAATTGCTGCCAGATTTCCAGTGTCTACGAGTTATATGTCTACAAAGTTACCGAGGATGGACCATTGAGATGATTTTCAGACCTCCAATTGGATAGATGCTATTGCTGTTACAGTTATTGTTGTCCATTTTGGTACAGTCCTATATGCCTATATTCTGTAGTTCACTTATATGACTGCTGTACTATGAATAAGTACTTAGTACTTTGCTGTTTTATGACACTATCAAAGCATAATGAACAAAAATTAAATTAAATTTCAAGCAAGAAATGTTAACTGAAAGTCAACCCCTGAAGATCAACTTTTTTTGGGTGTACTTTCCACTACCAGTTGCCAAAGAGGAAGTGGTAGAAATCTGTTACATAACAAACAATACAGATGCAACAGTAAACCTTTACATAATTTAACAACCACTTTCTTCAGTTTAATCTGTTCAATAATTGTACTTACTTCAGCAGATATGCAGCTGCCACATAAACCAAACCCAGTGTGGCATAGCGGATCCGAGCAGGCATCTCCTCACGCTTCGTCTTCTGGAAGTAGAGTTCAGGGTAGCAGTGGAGCCAATAGGCCAGCTGAATAATGTAGAAAAATTTGAACATGAACACCATCTCATTATGAGGATAATCTTCCCACAAAGAGGAGATGTTCAGCAAGTAGTTCTCTCTGAAAAATAAAGAAATAATACATCATCATCTCTCTTTCCTATCAATGTATTTATACATTTAAGATTATAATAATGTTAAGATTTAATACCATATTAAAGTCTCTTGAAGACTATAATACAATCATTATATTAAAGTTTAAGCATATGGTACATGTTTCACCTGTCATTGCAGGCATCAGCAGCCTAAATTCTAAATACAAGTCTGAGTGGACTATACTACAACTATTCTCATGAATTAATTTTTTTATAAAACAATTTTCACTGATGTACAAGAACATCGTGGTCATATTTGGAGTGGACTGGCCGATCATGTCTTATAGCTCTAATGAGATGTCCAATTCATGCACACTTCCAATGGAGATAATACAAAAATATCAAATATTAGAATACTGATGAGACGACACTTGAAGTCAAGTGAAAGAAAACACGTTCTTTCAGCTATATAGGAGGTTAACCCTCTACTGCACACTGTTGCCATTGGGCAACATGTAACTTTTCACCTGTAAAAGCTTAGCGTAAAATTGTGAAAAATCGTGTGTGTGTGTGTGTGTGTGTGTGTGTGTGTGTGTGTGTGTGTGTCATGGCAATCCACATCACATACAAGTGTTAAGCTATCAGCCCCAGTTAAGAATTGCTGGTATATCTAAACACTGAACGTATGTTGAACATTAAAAATTGAAATTTTCTTCACCAAACAAAAACGAAAAATAATTTATGCAGTAGAGGGTTAACTGTACTAAACTATTCTTAACAACTATTTTTTTTCAATATTTTACACTAATGTATAAGAACATGATACATCTGGAAATGAACTGGCCAATCTTGTCTTAAAGTTCTAATGGGACGTCCTACTCATGTCCACATTCAATGGAAATAAATACAAAATATCAACACTCATAATTCCGATAATGGGACGGCAATTGAAGTCTATTGGAATCACAACATTTACACATTTCTTTGAGTATATATAGGAGATCAAGCATGTTCAGCTCATATAGCTTTTGGGATAGCCAAAATTTTCTACAGATCAACATTACTTTCTTAAGGAAACGAGAATCTCTATTAAAAACTCTTTTCTGAAGTGAGGTGCTGGTTAGATGGCAAGATTGCTGGTAGACAACGCTCAATCGAGTCTCGTTTAAATAACAGATTATACCATCTCCATTTAAACATGTTGAATGTTGTCTAGGTTATGAAGTATTGAAGTTATTCCTGTGTAGTCTGAAGATGAGTTCAACTGGATTCTAGGTGTAAGTGTAACGGCTTGTGAAGCATGTTGAAATCTGTGAAATAAACGAAAAAGTGTGTGAGTGCTATATTGAGAAAGTTCATAGTGGATTAATCTTCTTGACACTTACCCTTTAGACTTTACGAGAGAAGTCTGGCTGTGTTGCTTGTGCGAGGTGGTCTGACAGTCGCTTTACCTCTGCTTCTCGCATTGTAGTGGTGTGTCACTGTTGGCGGGGAGGGTGTTGGGAGGTGGGGTGGGCGGGGCGTTAAGATCACCACTGGTACGAGTGGGGGAAGGGGTGTGGCCGGGGGAAGGGACATTGGCTGCTGTTGATAAAGGGGTATTAATGCTGGATTTATAGTTGAAGATTTTTAAAAAATTATTACTCTTTATGTGAAGAGATGACAATAAGTTAGGAATTTGTTCTGTGACCGGGCTCTTTGTTTCTACAATGTCATTTAGATTTTGATTCTTATTGAAGTGTTGGTCTAAAAAGATGTAGGTGTTTTTGAATTCAGCCATTAAACTACCTTTATTAATAACCTTTAAGATCTGGTCTATAGGGGTGAAGCTATGCCCCGTTTCTTTCATATGAATACTTACAGCATAGTGTTTGTTGTGCTTAGATGCGTTGTAATGCTCTTAAGTATCTCGTTTGAAAGCTGTGTCCAGTTGGCCCAACAAAAGAAAACTCACATTGGGCGCATTTGAGTCTATAAATCCCTGAATTTGAGTATCGGTTGTGTGTTGAATTTACTGCATGGAAGTTAAAGAATATATTTGTTTGTATTACAGGTTTTGAAAGCAATATTAACCCTCTAAGCACCAACGTCCTTTTGAAAGCCCCTTTGGTTTTCATCTGAAAAATGTCCTTTTGAAAGGGCGTTGAGTATTTATTTTTTATTATTATAAGTAAGTCATTTCCTTTCAGAATTTCCCAAATAGATAGTTAAAAACTTAATATTTTTGCAATAAACAGCCTCATTTATTTTCAAGGCCATTCCTTCAGTACTAGTCCAATCAGCAGGGCATATTTATTGGCGCGGCAGTGCAACTTGTCCGCTCTGTGTCTAGTTGCTCTCGATCTTTTACTTGTTCATTTATTACGGTGAAAATGATTATATATCCATTGTGCTTCACAAAACATAAGTGTGTTTGAGAGATCTTGGAAAATATACTTGCTCTGAATTTTATTATTATTATTATTATTTGTAGTATGTTATGTAAAAGACGTTTGTACCGTATTTATTAAGTATTCATATATAAACGAAACTAGTTTAATTAGACTTTTATTTTAGGCACAATTGGATATATAAAATAATTATATTTTACTATAGATTTATTTTAATGAATAAAATTTTTAATATAGCTTCATAATAGGTTGTACTGTTCAATAAATATGTTCGCGATGTACAAGAAATTTTTTGTCCTACTTAAATTTTATTGCTAAACTTTTGTTTTGTTTTATGTTTAATCAATATTTTTGGGTTTTGCTGCCAAATGTTTACTAATGGTCATAAATGAACTGAATAAGACCTTATTCGTATAGGCAATATTATTAGTTAAAAAAAAATAACGAAAATCTCAAGTTTCTACCTACAATAACAGCTGAACTGTGAGTGATCAAACAAAAGCTTGCAAAAAACAAACTGGCCCTGGCGCTCAGTGGTAGGAAAACCGTAATAGCACGCGGCGCTCAAAAGGTTAACGTTGTGTTTCTTGATTGGGTTGGTGATCTGATATAGAGCCGGATTTGTGAAGGTAAAAGCAGCAAAACTTTCTTTTTAGGTCTTTCAGGGGTTAAATTAGTAGCAGATTTAATTTGATTTTGTTTATAATTTTATTAACCGTGTTTGGTTTGTAGCCGTTAAGTTTAGCCAGTTCTTTAATATATTGTAGTTCTTTTTATCGGCTGTCGTTGGAAAGAAATTTTGAACGCTCTATGGATTAGGCAGGGTAGCAGTGGAGCCAATAGGCCAGCTGAATAATGTAGAAAAATTTGAACATGAACACCATCTCATTATGAGGATAATCTTCCCACAAAGAGGAGCTGTAGAAGGTTGCTAATTTGTGAGAACGGGGGTGCAAAGATTCTTTTCTTATCGTCAGAGGGGCAAAAGTGGGTTTTCTATAGATTTGAAATTTGAATTTATTACTGGCTCTATTTATGGTTACATCTAAAAAATTTAAAGTTTTTGGTTTCATCTTTCGTTGTGAAGGTAATGTTATTGTTGTCGTTATTGTTTTGCTGTTTATCAATGATGGCAAATGTGTCATCTACGAATCTTATCCATAGGTGGAGGCTGCTGACTTTGTGTACTATTTGATTAGCCTCTAGATAGTCCATAAAAATGTTAGCTAGAATGCCCAAAACAGGATTCCCCATCGCCAGTCCTTTCTGATGGTAGATTTTGTTGTTGAAGGTGAAATAGTTGTTCAAAACAAAGCTCAATAATTTAATGAAGTCAGTTATCTCAAATTTGCTTAAATTACTGTATTCGGAAAGGTTCATTTCATAATATTTCTAGTATCATTTACAGAGATGCTCGAGTACATATTGGTGATGTCATACGAGACTATTATATGGTTAGGTTGTAGTTTAAATTGTGTTCATTCATTCATTCATTCATTATTCATTCATTATCATTATAGACTGTTATGCCTTTCAGCGTTCAGCCTGCAAGCCTCTGAGAATTTACTAAACGTCGCCACAATCCTCGATTTGCAACTAGTGTTGTGGCATCATTTAGTTCTATACCTCTTATCTTTGAATCGTTAGAAACAGAGTCTAACCATCGTCGTCTTGGTCTCCCTCTATTTCTCTTACCCTCCATAACAGAGTCCATTATTCTCCTAGGTAACCTATCCTCCTCCATTCACCTCACATGACCCCACCACCGAAACCGGTTTATGCGTACAGCTTCATCCATCGAGTTCATTCCTAAATTAGCCTTTATCTCCTCATTCCGAGTTCCCTCCTGCCATTGTTCCCACCTGTTTGTACCAGCAATCATTCTTGCTACTTTCATGTCTGTTACTTCTAATGAATAAGATATCCTGAGTCCACCCACTTTTCGCTCCCATAAAGCAAAGTTGGTCTGAAAACAGACCGATGTAAAGATAGTTTCGTCTGGGAGCTGACTTTCTTCTTACAGAATACTGCTGATCGCAACTGCGAGCTCACTGCATTAGCTTTACTACACCTTGATTCAATCTCACTTACTATATTACCATCCTGGGAAAACACACAACCTAAATACTTGAAATTATCGACCTGTTCTAGCTTTGTATCACCAATCTGACATTCAATTCTGTTGGATTTCTTACCTACTGACATCAATTTAGTCTTCCAGAGGCTAATTTTCATACCATACTCATTGCACCTATTTTCAAGTTCCAAGATGTTAGACTGCAGGCTTTCGGCACAGTCTGCCATTAAGACCAAGTCGTCAGCATAGGCCAAACTGCTTACTACATTTCCATCTAACTGAATCCCTCCCTGCCATTTTATACCTTTCAGCATATGATCCATGTAAACTACAAACAGCAAAGGTGAAAGATTACAGCCTTGTCTAACTCCTGTAAGTACCCTGAACCAAGAACTCATTCTACCATCAATTCTCACTGAAGCCCAATTGTCAACATAAATGCCTTTGATTGATTTTAATAATCTACCTTTAATTCCATAGTCCCCCAGTATAGCGAACATCTTTTCTCTCGGTACCCTGTCATACGCTTTCTCTAGATCTACGAAACATAAACACAACTGCCTATTCCTCTCGTAGCATTTTTCAATTACCTGGCGCATACTGAAAATCTGATCCTGACAGCCTCTCTGTGGTCTGAAACCACACTGGTTTTCATCCAACTTCCTCTCAATGACTGATTGCACCCTCCCTTCCAAGATGCCAGTGAATACTTTGCCTGGTATACTAATCAATGAGATACCTCGATAGTTGTTGCAATCCTTCCTGTTCCCTTGCTTATAGATAGGTGCAATTACTGCTTTTGTCCAATCTGAAGGTACTCCACACTAATTTGACTACTCTATGAAGCCATTTCATCCCTGCCTTCCCACTATACTTCACCATTTCAGGTCTAATTTCATCTATTCCTGCTGCCTTATGACAAGAGTTTATTTACTATCCTTTCCACTTCCTCAAGCATAATTTCACCAACATCATTTTCCTCCTCCCCATGAGCTTGACTGTTTGCAACACCACCATGATGATTTCCTTTTACATTGAGAAGATGTTCAAAATATTCCCTCCACCTCTCCAGTGATTCCCTGGGATCTGTTATGAGTTCACCTGAATTACTCAAAACACTGTTCATTTCCTTTTTCCTTCCCTTCCTAAGATTCTTTATTACTGTCCAGAAAGGTTTCCCTGCTGCTTGACCTAGCCTTTCCAGGTTATTACCAAAATCTTCCCATGACTTCTTTTTGGATTCAACAACTATTTGTTTCGCTCTGTTTCTTTCATCTACGTACAAATCCCTGTCTGCCTCGGCCCTTGTTTGGAGCCATTTCTGATAAGCCTTCTTTTTACGTTTACAGGCTGCTCTCACTTCATCATTCCACCAAGATGTTCGCCTTTTCCCATCTTTACACACAGTTGTTCCTAGCCATTCCCTTGCTGTTTCTACTACAGCATCCCTGTATGCCACCCATTCACTTTCTATATCCTGAACCTGCTTACTGTCTACTGTTCGAAACTTCTCACTAATCATATCCATGTACTTCTGTCTAATTTCCTCGTCATGGAGATTTTCTACCCTTATTCGTTTGCAGACAGATTTCACTTTCTCTACCCTAGGCCTAGAGATACTTAGTTCACTACAGATCAGATAATGGTCTGTATCATCTAAAAATCCCCGAAAAACTCGTACATTCCTAAAAGATTTCCTGAATTCAAAGTCTGTTAAGATATAGTCTATTATGGATCTGGTACCCCTAGCCTCCCATGTGTAGCGGTGAATAGCCTTATGCTTGAAGAATGTATTCATAACAGCTAAACCCACACTAGCACAGAAGTCCAGCAAACGCTTCCCATTCCCATTAGCTTCCATATTTTCCCCACATTTACCAATCACCCTTTCGTATCCTTCAGTTCTATTCCCAACTCTCGCATTGAAATCGCCCATTAGCACTATTCTGTCCTTGCTGTTCACCCTGACCACGATGTCACTCAATGCTTCATATTGAAAACATTGGTGCAGCATTTTAAGAACCAACAAGTGAATTTTACCATGGACTCTGAAAAAGTAAAGCAAAGCACTCTACACAAGTGATAGGAATTAAAAGGGGATAAATTTGAGAGTTTTTGAGCAAAAAGATTTCCGATTTAGGCAAGTGACATTGTATTGTGTCTGTGTTATCTGCATCCAGTACTTCTTGTGAGAGAGGGTTTAGTTTAATGAACCTAGTAAATAATAATTTAAGCTCTTCAATGGGGTCGGAAAACCATAGTAATTTAATGTTAATTAACATGAACTGAGAATTTTGATCCATCCAGAGGTGAAAAATCGGTATTTCAGTGCTCAAACAACAAATGTGCGTGGACACAGCACAAAAAACACACAATGCTGTTCTGTTAAACTTCACTTTTACTGCCTTCACTTGCTGTAATGTTCAAGGGATAGCCTGTACACTAAGTTAAGTTCATACTTTTCACCCCAGTAGCTACTACTGAAGGCCAAACATTACAGACAGGCCTAATCAACACACGGTATGTGTATTATTGTGGCGCCTGATTTTCAGAACTGGCGCCTCGGTACACACAATGACAGGTCAGGGAGCAACAGAAAAAGGAGACGAGACAGATGTGATGATGATGATGCTTGTTGTTTAAAGGGGCCTAACATCGAAGGTCATTGGCCCCTAATGAAACGAGATGGACGACATGATATGTGACAGTTAAAATTTTAAAACATATCCACTGACTAGAGTTTAAAAAAATGGTGATGAAAAATGAGTACGAGATTAAAACAATCAGTGGATCTAATCCGCAATGCCTTATTTTGGAATAAAATAAGAGAAAATATAGGAGACAAAGGAATAAGGCATTGCCTGCTAGTACAAATGTATATACATAATTTATGTTAGACATTAAAATAACACATTAAAATGCGCAACACAAACTAAAATCAAGTCAATAGGATAAAAGCGCAATGGACACAAATACACTAGCACAAAACACAACATTACACACGATAAAACAGACCACTATCCCTCATAAAGCGGATGACGAGGTCTGCTGACTGCTCGTCATCAAGCAGGATAAGGGAGATGTTACTCGGGGGGTTAAGACTACGGCGAAGATCGGCCAGGTCGGCACACTCCGTAAGGATGTGTACCACGGTAAGATGGTCACCGCAGGTACACACCGGAGGAGGTTCTCCTTTCAAAAGATGCGAGTGAGTCACGATACCATGGCCGATCCGAACCTTCGTTGTTCCTTTTATGGCTCTCAGCTTATTGGGAATTGGAATGGCCTGCCACTCCATCTCCCAATATGACATAACCAGATGTCGCAGCTAAGAGCGAATATCACTTGCTGGAACCTTGAAAGGCAACGGGGGCAGTGTAACTGCCTCCTTGGCAGCCTGATCTGCTAACTCGTTTCCCTCTATGCCCATGTGGCTTGGGAGCCACAGAAAAGTGATTCTGGTGCCGGAATCCGAACACCCGGCCAGCAGGTCCTGGATCCGCTGCACCAGAGGGTGCCGAGGGAAACAGGTATCAATAGACTGAAGCGAACTCAAGGAGTCAGTACACACAAGAAAGTGTCGGCGCTCATTGTACAGTGCGTACCGCAGAGCTGCAGAGATAGCATAGAGCTCTGCTGTGTACACACTACAGGTTTCCGAGAGAGCAAAAAGAAACCTCTCATTGTCGACAACGAACGCACAGCCCCGTGTAGATGACGACTGAACCTGGATAACAGCCAACAACGGACAGGAAGAGCCTCCAATAAATCGAAGGGTCCGTGTTTTCCTTCGGGCCAGTGTGTAGGACCAGGATTATTTCAGGTCGCCGTACTACCCACGGAGGTACCCCACTTGGTTGTCTGACAAGGCAAGGAACCGAAGGTACGTTAAACAACCTGTAACTGCTCTCCAAGCGTATGCGAACCGGCCGCGTTGCTCGAGGACAAGCAGCGTACAGAAAACGGTGGCCATTGTCGAATACGCAAGGATAGCTGGAATGAAGTGGCATCTGTCGCAAATTTGCAGCATACGAAAGAAGCATTTGCTGGCGCCTCAGGTGTAAAGGCGGCACACCAGACTCAGCGAGCAGGCTAGCTATGGGGCTTGTACGAAAAGGTCCCGTCGCCAACCTAACCCCGCTGTGGTGGATGCTGTTTAGCTTCGCAAGAACGCTTGGTCTTGCTGAGCCATATGCTGCACTGCCGTAGTCTAGTCGAGATAAAATATGTGCCCTAAAGAATCGTAGGAGCACCGTGCGGTCACTACCCCCAAGAAGTGCTGCTAAGAAACTTCAGGATATTAAGCTTCTTAGTGCACTGCACTTGTAACTACCACACGTGTGGCACCCATAATAATTTACTGTCAAAAAGGAGCCCAAGAAATCGGTAAGTGTCAACAACTGAAAGAACGACATTGCCTAAATAAAGCTCAGGATGGGGGTGAAGAGTACGTTGACGACAAAAGTGGACAACAGAGGTCTTTGCGGCAGAAAACCGAAAGCCATGTTCTAAGGTCCACTGCTCACCCCTAACAGTTTGCTGTAACTGACGCTCTGCGACTGTAATACTGCACGAGCTATAGTGCAGAGCAAAATGTCCACATATAGCGACAGTATTACTGCTGTTTAAACTTAAGAATTTCATTTTTGTCCGTATTGAACTGAGAATGGATGATAGGAAAACTTAAAACGGTCCACCTTTTCAATACAAAAATGTTATAGTTTATTTATAACATGTATTTGCACTTGGAACTAGTTTCAACGCTGTTTTGCGTCATCATCAGCCAAAATGTGGGAAATAGGCCAGCATGTAGGCATTTATATTACACAAGGCGTTACATTAAACAATACACATCTTACAAGGAGATAAAAACAGGGACGAATATAGAAACAAATGAATCGTTGAGGAAGCAAAAGTTATACATATTAAAAATAACCTTAACCACACATCTTGCAGTGCGAAAGTGTTCCTGAATGATTCCTGAATATAAAACACACGCGGACACATTTCTGAAGAGCCAGCAGGCAGGACAAAGTAAAGTGAAACCTTAAGAGTTCTTCTGAGAAGAGTTCATCATTTTTTTCTATGTTCCGACTAACTAATGAAGTCTCCCTTGAGTTCCTGATAACAATACACAACAGGAAATTCTCCATCACTCTCAACAAGAGTAAAGACCAACGGTAAAATTTCATTTAAATATTGTGCAGAGACGTGAAAGCATGATCTTGAACATGATATAACTCCTTCAGTTAACCCAATTTTTTACACAAGGTGTTACATTAAATAATACACATCTTACGAGGAGATAAAAACAGGGACGAATGTAGAAACACATGCATCGTTGAGAAAGCAAAAGTTACACATATTAAAAATAAGCTTAACCACACAACTTGCAGTGCGAAAATATTTGCCTGGAATGATTCCTGAATACAAAACGCACGCGCACACACTTCTAAAGAGCCAGCAGGCAGGAAAAAGTAAGGTGAAACCTTAAGAGTTCTTCTGAGAAGAGTTCATCATTCTTTCTATGTTCCGACTAACTAATGAATTAGTGAACGAAGAGGGGTGCCTATTGATTGTTAGGTCTAGGAAGTTGATGGAGTTGTTTGTCTCTGATTCTAAGGTAAATTTAATGTCATGATCAATGTTATTAAGGTTTTTGAGGGTGGATGGCGCGTCTATGGAGCGTTCATCTAGGATTATAAATGTGTCATCTACGTACCTAGCCCAGAATTGGATATTAGCAAATTTGATGTTATTGTCGATGGCGAAGTGCTCTCAACAACGTATTCCTTAATACCTATTTTATATTCTTGTCGAGCTGAATACCGGACCTGTGAAGATTACAGGATTATTTTGTGCATCTACAGAATGGTGTGTTAATGAAGCTATGTAATATAGAGAGAAACTTTCAAAGGTGGTTAAATGAAGAAGTTATATCATGTTCAAGATCATACTTCCACATCTCTGCACAGTATTTAAAATACAATTTACCATTGGTCTTTATAGCTATCGTTGAGAGTTAAGGAGAATTTCCTGTTGTGTATGTTTATCAGGAACTCAAGGGGACTTCATTAGTTAGTCGGAACATAGAAAAAATGATGAACTCTTCTCAGAAGAACTCTTAAGGTTTCACCTTATTCTTCCTGCCTGCTGGCTCTTTAGAAATGCGTGCGCGTGCGTTTTGTATTCAGGAATCATTCAAGGCAAATATTTTCGCACTGCAAGTTGTGTGGTTAAGCTTATTTTTAATATGTATAACTTTTGCTTTTGCTTTCTCAATGTTGCATTTGTTTCTACATTCGTCCCTGTTTTTATCTCCTCGTAAGATGTGTATTGTTTAATGTAACACCTTGTGTAAAAAATGGGGTTAAATGAAGGAGTTATATCATGTTCAAGATCATGCTTTCACGTCTCTGCACAATATTTAAAATGAAATTTACTGTTGGTCTTTATAGCTATTGTTGAGAGTGAAGGAGAATTTCCTGCTGTGTATGTTTATCAGGAACTCAAGGGGACTTCATTAGTTAATCGGAACATAGAAAAAATGATGAACTCTTCTCAGAAGAACTCTTAAGGTTTCACTTTACTTTTTCCTGCCTGCTGGCTCTTCAGAAATGTGTGCGTGTGTGTTTTGTATTCAGGAATCATTCAAGACGAATATTTTCGCACCACAAGATGTGTGGTTAAGGTTATTTTTTATATGTATAACTTTCCCTGCTTTTATCTCCTTGTAAGATGTGTATTGTTTAATTTCCTGTTGTGTATGTTTATCAGGAACTCAAGGGAGACTTCATTAGTTATTCGGAACATAGAAAGAATGATTAACTCTTCTCAGAAGAACTCTTAAGGTTTCACCTAACTTTTTCCTGCCTGCTGGCTCTTTAGAAGTGTGTGCGCGTGCGTTTTGTATTCAGGAATCATTCCAGGCAAATATTTTCGCACTGCAAGTTGTGTGGTTAAGCTTATTTTTAATATGTATAACTTTTGCTTTCTCAACGATGCATGTGTTTCTACATTCGTCCCTGTTTTTATCTCCTCGTAAGATGTGTATTATTTAATGTAACACCTTGTGTAAAAAATTGGGTTATATGAAGGAGTTATATCATGTTCAAGATCATGCTTTCAAGTCTCTGCACAATATTTAAATGAAATTTTACCGTTGGTCTTTATAGCTATTGTTGAGAGTGAAGGAGAATTTCCTGTTGTGTATGTTTATCAGGAACTCAAGAGAGACTTCATTAGTTAGTCGGAACATAGAAAGAATGATTAACTCTTCTCAGAAGAACTCTTAAGGTTTCACCTTACTTTGTCCTGCCTGCTGGCTCTTCAGAAATGTGTGCGCGTGTGTTTTATATTCAGGAATCATTCAAGAACACTTTCGCACTGCAAGATGTGTGGTTAAGGTTATTTTTAATATGTATAACTTTTGCTTCCTCAACGATTCATTTGTTTCTATATTCGTCCCTGTTTTTATCTCCTTGTAAGATGTGTATTGTTTAATGTAACGCCTTGTGTAATATAAATGCCTACATGCTGGCCTATTTCCCACATTTTGGCTGATGATGACGCAAAACAGCGTTGAAACTAGTTCCAAGTGCAAATACATGTTATAAATAAACTATAACATTTTTGTATTGAAAAGGTGGACCGTTTTAAGTTTTCCTATCATCCATTCTCAGTTCAATACGGACAAAAATGAAATTCTTAGGTTTAAATGAAGCAGCCAACCAGGCAAAGTCGTTAGCCTATCATTACTTGGGCTTAAAAATCAAAATTGGGAAAATAGGCAAGGATATAGCATTTATCAAACAGTGCATTACACAGAATTTAACCCCTAATTTTTTAAAAAAGCGTCACGAAACAACGTTTTGTTCCTCCCCATCAACAAGATGTTCAGGTTAGGACAAACAAACTTTGGTTAGAAAATGAACTAAAATTTCTCTATAAGAAAAAGGCGTTTTTAAATCATCGCTTATATGAAACTCACTTAGAGACAGCCACCTTACTCTCAAATGCTCAGTGGAATCTTTTTCAAGACGAAGTCCAAATCAAGTTGTTCAATATTTTGTCCAAGAAACAGATAACACTAGAGAAAAAACTTGTAGCACTTAAAAATAAGGTAAAACACAGCAACTCCCCTCCCAAACCTAACAGCAAGCCTAACCTCGCTAATGACACTCTACAACAATTCCACCCACCAGTAATTAATCTTTCCACCACCAACTTAGATGAGGACGATATAAAAATTCTTTCGAAAGGTCCAAAGCACAACTGGCCTTGTTTCAACTCGGCCCTTACAGCCTCCAAACTCGTAGTTGAATCAAAAGTTGCTATCAGCAAAATGCCATATGAACTACAAGACGAACTCAGAATGGACGTAAAAAACAATTAAACAAAAGTTTTTTCTCAAAAAATCGCACTGCGACCCCTATCACCAAAATCAACAAAGACTCCCTCACTGAAAGAAAACAAATTCTCAATCTTAAAAAGAAAGTCAAAGACAACCACCTCATCATTACAAAGGCCGACAAAGGCAACACAACAGTCATTATGGATAAAACAGATTACATTCAAAAAACCAAAACTTTCTTAGATAATGACTCCTTTTTGATAGTTAAGAAGGACCCAACACAATCAATTCAAAGGCAATTGAAACAAATTCTAAAGAGCACATCTTTTCTCCTCACTGAGCAAGAAAAACAAAAGTTAATTACTATGAACCCAGGCCTACCAACAGCTAAAGCACTACCCAAAATCCACAAAACCGGTGTCCCTATTCGACCCATAATAAACTACAGACCACCCTTATATAAATTATCTCAATTTACCCAACAATTTCTTAATAACCATTATAAATTTTCATCAAATAAATCCATCAGGAACACTGTAGAATTAATGAACAAACTAAACAGTTTCAAGCTTCAACCATATCATTCAATGCACTCCTTTGATATAGTCAACATGTATCCCAGTATAAACACCAACTCATTATTCCCGATCATCGAAAAGAACTTACTTGCTAACAATCAACTAAGTAAACTAGAAGTTCAAGACTTTATGACCATATTAAGATTACTAATTTACAATAACTACTTCACATTCGATAAGATCATTTACAAACAAGATGGTTTGGCTATGGGTTCACCAGCCTCAGGAATTTTAGCAGAGATCTACCTTGATTTCCTAGAGCACACCGCCATTGACAATAACATCAAATTTGCTAATATCCAATTCTGAGCTAGGTACGTAGATGACACATTTATAATCCTAGATGAACGCTCCATAGACGCGCCATCCACCCTCAAAAACCTTAATAACATTGATCATGACATTAAATTTACCATAGAATCAGAGACAAACAACTCCATCAACTTCCTAGACCTAACAATCAATAGGCACCCCTCTTCGTTCACATATAGTATCTATAGAAAGCCCACTCAAACGGCCACTACTATAAGAAATGACTCACTACACCCCCAAACACACAAAGCGGCTACATATAATAGCTTAGTAGACCGAGCATTCAAAATTCTGATGTCAAGAAAAAACTTAAATAAAGAATTGAACACCACTGTTGTTTATAAGTTTCATTTCCGTATTGATAGATATTACTTTACAAAAAACAATATGTATATGAGTTTCCACCTTATCAATACAAATTTATTTTACATTAAGCAAGTAAATATAGTCAAGACTAGTTTCGACCCCTAGGGGGTCATCCTCAGTTGACAAGCGTTAAAAATGTATTGTTTACAAAAACATCACATGTAGTGGTAAAAGCTTAAATTAATTTGAACCGATCATTAATGTTGGTATGTCTGGTACATGATTGACTAGTGTGCATCATCCATGAAGACACATTTTTTTATGCTACTACCATCCAATTTTTTAGGTTATACAATGTGGAATATACATGCATTTATGCAACTCAACAGTGGCAAGTTTAACAATGTACATTTAAAGTTGGTTCATAAATTACACATTGGCTATTGATTAGGACGTTGGTTTGAACACTTTTGACTAGAATATCAATGTAACACCTTACTGGCATATATCTAAGATGCTAAAATCAGTTTGTAAAGCCTGTTACTCTTGATTGAGTCTTAGTATAAGGTTAAAATTTTAAATGAAAACTATTTGCTTAGCATAGGCATTAAATAATGCTGTCAGAATGGACATCTAGCTAAAACAGTGGTATATGTATGTCATATATGCCTGGTTAAAAACACATTACATTAATGTTATTGATATGTGGTGCAACATGTACATTGTTTTTGGAACAAATGGGGTTGACGAATTTTTCATAACAGTCTTAGATATAGTGTTCTAATAAAATGGGTCCGTAAAAATATTTATATGTACAAAACAGTTAGCATTTAAATAATCCGCTGTAGATCGGGTAATGCTTAGATATATATCTGGAGATATATTAGGCAGCTACTAATGTTGGAGTTATTAGAAATATTAATGGAGTATGTTTTCCATCCGTATGTCGTGATGTTTCTGGCTGGTGACATTTGTCAGAATGTGTTGAAATTATGCGTCTTGATGCACGTTGATTTTATCGTGGAAGCGTATATGTTGTAAAAACAAGGTACAGTATCTGGAAATAGAAATAATGAGTGTGATAATGGTGTGGTATGAAAGTGTAATAGTAAATCGTATGTCGTTTTACTTACGTAAGGTGTTGGAACCGTGCGTTCTTTGTAGCTGCCTGTTGGGATCTGATACGTGTTGCTCTGAGATTGTAGTTAGCGGCGGTAGAGGGGAGGTTTGGGGGGATGGGTGGAGTGTTAGTGATGGGAGTGGGGTTAGAGGGGAGGGAGTCTTGGGGCGGTTGATTTGAACATATAGATTTTTGTTTACTTATTCTTTTGATGTAGAAATCTTTTAATAAGGGAATTACTGCATGAAAAAGAATATTGTTTCTGTCTATACTTTCATTTAGGTTGGAGTTCGGGTTCACGTATTTGTCTAAATTTATGTAAAATTCTTCTATTATGCTGAGCAAGGGACTTTTTGGATTCATATTGAGGATTTGCATGTCGTTCTTAATGTCCGTGAAATTATGTTTTTGATCGTCAATGTGCTGACCCATTGCTGAGAAATGTCTGTGTTTGACGGCGTTGACATGTTCATTATATCGTATTAAAAAACTTCTACCAGTAAGCCCTACATAGCTGGCTCGGCAGTCGTTGCATTTGAGGCGATAGACTCCTGAGTGATTGTATTTATTTATGTTATTAACTGATTTGGAATTGTATAGTATGTTGGTGTTATTGCGTGCAGTTTTATATGCTATTTTTAGGCCTTGTTTTTTGAAGATATTTGTTATGGGATGTATATGGTTATTGTTGTAAGTAAACAGTGCATTTTCTTTTTTATTTTTGGTGATTCTGGTTAACTTGGTTTTAGGTTGGTTTTTGACTTTGTTGATGATCCGGTTTATCATTTCTCTTTTATATCCGTTTTGTTTTGCTATTTCATGGATTGTGTTTAGTTCTTTATTTAGATTTTCTTTTGAAAGTGGAATGTTGTATGCTCTGTGAATCATACTATAGTATGCAGCTCTCTTATGAGCATGTGGGTGGGTGGAGTCTATCTTTATTGTATTTGATGTGTGGGTAGGTTTTCTATATATGTTATATGTTAGGTGGTTGTTATGTCTAGTTATGGATATATCTAAATAGTTTATGGTGTTTTTGTATTCAGTGTCCATGGTAAATTTAATATGGGGATCTATTCTATTTAGTTGTTCTAAGATTATGTTTTCATTAGTATGTCTATTGTCCATGATTATAAATGCATCATCGACAAATCTGCACCAATAGATAATATTTTCTATTTTTTTAATTTCTTGGTGTTCTAAGTAGTCCATATATATATCAGCTATTATGCCTGATATTGGTGATCCCATGGGTAATCCTTTCTGTTGATAGATAGTGTCATGGAACTTGAAATAATTATTATTGATAGCGAATTGTAAAAGTTTTATAAATTCACCTATTTCCAGTTTGCTTAACTTACTGTGGTTATAAAGATTGGATTCTATGATAGTGATAGTTTTTTGTGTGGGTATATTAGGATACATGTTTGTTATATCATATGTTGCTAGCTTGTAGAAGTGTTCTATTCTTATATTCTTAGTAATATTGCAAAAATCTATTGAGTTTTTTATGGTTTTATTTGCTTGAAAGACATAATGTTTTTAAAGGAATTTTTGTATGTATTTGGATAATTTATAAATAGGGCTTGGCCTGTAGTTTATTATGGGTCTCATAGGAATGTTGTCTTTATGGATCTTAGGGTAAACTTTAGCTGTAGGTATCCCTGGATTCATGGTGATTAATTTTGTAGTTTCTTGTTCGTTCAAGAGGAAATTGGTGTTTTTTAGGAGAGTTTTTAAGTTTTTTTGGATACTGTTAGTGGGATCTTTAGTCTTAATTTGAAAAGTTTCATCTTGAAAGCAGGTTTTTGTTTTTGTTATATATTCCTCTTTATCCATAATGACTGTAGTGTTTCCTTTATCTGCCTTTGTTACTATTAGGTTATTTTGCTGGATTTTATTTTTGAGTACCTTAATTTGTGTTTGGTTTGTGATATCTTGATTCTGAGGTTTTTGAGTGATCTTATCAATATATTGTGGTAGTGTTTTTTTAATTTCATATCTAATTTCATTTTGTTTTTCTTGGGGTATTTTGTTTAAGGCATCTTCTGTTTCAGTAATAATAGTGGTAATATTTTCAAAAACAGAATTGTTTTTCCAGTTATGTTTTGGTCCCTTGCTCAGTATAGTTGTTTCTTTTTCATTGAATATTGTGTTAGTTAGGTTTTGGAGTGGGGGATGGAAAATATGTTGGTTGTTGTCAGTAGAAATAGTAGTATGTTGTCTATACTGTGTATGATTGGTTTGGTTTAGTGATGCCTTAAGTGCGTTGAGTTTCTTGTTGAGGGTGTTCTGCTTCTGTATGGCTATATTTTCTATCTTTTCGTTGGTTATTTGTTGGAAGTTGTTCCAGTATGTGTGTGGTAGTTCATGTGAGGCTTTGAGGTGTGTTTCATACATTTGTATGTTGAGGTGTTGTTTCTTTCTATACATGAATTTAATTTCTTCCTTAAGCCATATTCGGTTTGTTTTGTTTTTTGTATTTTGGGTTTGATAGGTGCTTCTATGTTTATTATTATATTTCCTAAGAAATTTAGGAGTTAGATTATTTAGTAGACATTGTTTTAAGAAAGTGATGTTTTTGACAATATTTGTGATCTTAATTTTCAGATTTTGATATCTGTGTGCCATTTTTCTTGCCTGGTTGGCTTTTCTACTGTTGTTTATAAGTTTCATTTCCGTATTGATAGATATTACTTTACAAAAAACAATATGTATATGAGTTTCCACCTTATCAATACAAATTTATTTTACATTAAGCAAGTAAATATAGTCAAGACTAGTTTCGACCCCTAGGGGGTCATCCTCAGTTGACAAGCGTTAAAAATGTATTGTTTACAAAAACATCACATGTAGTGGTAAAAGCTTAACACCAATATCAGGCATAATAGCTGATATATATATGGACTACTTAGAACACCAAGAAATTAAAAAAATTGAAAATATTATCTATTGGTGCAGATTTGTCGATGATGCATTTATAATCATGGACAATAGACATACTAATGAAAACATAATCTTAGAACAACTAAATAGAATAGATCCCCATATTAAATTTACCATGGACACTGAATACAAAAACACCATAAACTATTTAGATATATCCATAACTAGACATAACAACCACCTAACATATAACATATATAGAAAACCTACCCACACATCAAATACAATAAAGATAGACTCCACCCACCCACATGCTCATAAGAGAGCTGCATACTATAGTATGATTCACAGAGCATACAACATTCCACTTTCAAAAGAAAATCTAAATAAAGAACTAAACACAATCCATGAAATAGCAAAACAAAACGGATATAAAAGAGAAATGATAAACCGGATCATCAACAAAGTCAAAAACCAACCTAAAACCAAGTTAACCAGAATCACCAAAAATAAAAAAGAATATGCACTGTTTACTTACAACAATAACCATATACATCCCATAACAAATATCTTCAAAAAACAAGGCCTAAAAATAGCATATAAAACTGCACGCAATAACACCAACATACTATACAATTCCAAATCAGTTAATAACATAAATAAATACAATCACTCAGGAGTCTATCGCCTCAAATGCAACGACTGCCGAGCCAGCTATGTAGGGCTTACTGGTAGAAGTTTTTTAATACGATATAATGAACATGTCAACGCCGTCAAACACAGACATTTCTCAGCAATGGGTCAGCACATTGACGATCAAAAACATAATTTCACGGACATTAAGAACGACATGCAAATCCTCAATATGAATCCAAAAAGTCCCTTGCTCAGCATAATAGAAGAATTTTACATAAATTTAGACAAATACGTGAACCCGAACTCCAACCTAAATGAAAGTATAGACAGAAACAATATTCTTTTTCATGCAGTAATTCCCTTATTAAAAGATTTCTACATCAAAAGAATAAGTAAACAAAAATCTATATGTTCAAATCAACCGCCCCAAGACTCCCTCCCCTCTAACCCCACTCCCATCACTAACACTCCACCCATCCCCCCAAACCTCCCCTCTACCGCCGCTAACTACAATCTCAGAGCAACACGTATCAGATCCCAACAGGCAGCTACAAAGAACGCACGGTTCCAACACCTTACGTAAGTAAAACGACATACGATTTACTATTACACTTTCATACCACACCATTATCACACTCATTATTTCTATTTCCAGATACTGTACCTTGTTTTTACAACATATACGCTTCCACGATAAAATCAACGTGCATCAAGACGCATAATTTCAACACATTCTGACAAATGTCACCAGCCAGAAACATCACGACATACGGATGGAAAACATACTCCATTAATATTTCTAATAACTCCAACATTAGTAGCTGCCTAATATATCTCCAGATATATATCTAAGCATTACCCGATCTACAGCGGATTATTTAAATGCTAACTGTTTTGTACATATAAATATTTTTACGGACCCATTTTATTAGAACACTATATCTAAGACTGTTATGAAAAATTCGTCAACCCCATTTGTTCCAAAAACAATGTACATGTTGCACCACATATCAATAACATTAATGTAATGTGTTTTTAACCAGGCATATATGACATACATATACCACTGTTTTAGCTAGATGTCCATTCTGACAGCATTATTTAATGCCTATGCTAAGCAAATAGTTTTCATTTAAAATTTTAACCTTATACTAAGACTCAATCAAGAGTAACAGGCTTTACAAACTGATTTTAGCATCTTAGATATATGCCAGTAAGGTGTTGCATTGATATTCTAGTCAAAAGTGTTCAAACCAATGTCCTAATCAATAGCCAATTTGTGTAATTTGTGAACCAACTTTAAATGTACATTGTTAAACTTGCCACTATTGAGTTGCACAAATGTGTGTATATTCCACATTGTATAACCTAAAAATTGGATGGTGGTAGCATGTAAAATAATATGTGTCTTCATGGATTATGCACACTAGTCAAATTATGTACCAGACATACCAACATTAATGATCGGTTCAAATCAATTTAAGCTTTTACCACTACGTCCATCTTAACAGCATTATTTAATGCCTACACTAAGCAAATAGTTTTCATTTAAAATTTTAACTTTATACTAAGACTTAACCAAGAGTAACAGACTTTATAAACTGATTTCAGCATCTAAGATATATGCCAGTAAGGTGTTACATTGATATTCTAGTCAAAAGTGTTCAAACCAACGTCCTAATCAATAGCCAATGTGTAATTTATGAACCAACTTTAAATGTACATTGTTAAACTTGCCACTGTTGAGTTGCATAAATGCATGTATATTCCACATTGTATAACCTAAAAAATTGGATGGTAGTAGCATAAAAAAATAATATGTCTTCATGGATGATGCACACTAGTCAATCATGTACCAGACATACCAACATTAATGATCGGTTCAAATTAATTTAAGCTTTTACCACTACATGTGATGTTTTTGTAAACAATACATTTTTAACGCTTGTCAACTGAGGATGACCCCCTAGGGGTCGAAACTAGTCTTGACTATATTTACTTGCTTAATGTAAAATAAATTTGTATTGATAAGGTGGAAACTCATATACATATTGTTTTTTGTAAAAAAAAAAAATTGAACACCATTCGCTCTATAGCAAAATTCAATGGATATAATGAATCCTTTATTGAAAGAATAATCAATAAATTCAGACACCACCCAAAAACCACCCTAATAAAAGACAATACTAGCACTGCCACGTTTTCCACATTTACCTTCAATAAAGAAATTTACGTCACTAACGTTTTTAAAAAACACAACGTTAAAATAGCCTTTCGTACTAACAATAGAAGCACAGAGATCCTACACAACTCTTCATCAATAAATAAAAGTAGTCCTTTTTCAAAATCAGGTGTATATAGGTTTTCTTGCCAAGACTGCAAAAGTTCTTACCTAGGGCAAACAGGACGCAGCTTTAAAATCAGATATGCAGAACATGTCAATGCCATAAAACACAACCGTTTTTCCGCGGTCGGCCTACATATAAAAGAATTTAAGCACAACTTTAATGAAATAAATCAAGATCTTGAGGTATTAGATATTCTAAACAAAGGTTCTTTCCTAGACGTCACTGAAAACCTCTATATTCATTTAGACCAATATTTCAATCCCACCTAAACTTAAATGATCTCAGAGAAACCAAAGATCCTATTCGACTTTCTCATTGAATTTTTCAAAAACATGAATATCCCGAAAAACAGATCTGTCTTTCAGATTATGCATAATACTTCGTCACGCCACACACTTTCACCACATCACCCTCCATACTTCCCCTCCTTCCACTCCTCCTCCCCTACCGCTCCTCCCCTCTCCCCTCCTAATCCAACAATGGCCGCTCCCCAGACCTAAACTGTCCAACACGCTCTGTTCCTCTTCATCTCGCGCCATAGCTTTACCGCCTCATGTCCCGCAATAAACATCATAGAAACCTGCCCCCACCCTACACGTAACGCTGCAACAATACACCACAAATACTGGCACAGTCATCCTCCAAACCCTCAACAACGTATTCCTTAATACCTATTTTATATTCTTGTCGAGCTGAATACCGGACCTGTGAAGATTACAAGATTATTTTGTGCATCTACAGAATGGTGTGTTAATGAAGCTATGTAATATAGAGAGAGACTTTCAAAGGTGGTTAAATGAAGAAGTTATATCATGTTCAAGATCATACTTCCACATCTCTGCACAGTATTTAAAATACAATTTACCGTTGGTCTTTTATAGCTATTGTTGAGAGTTAAGGAGAATTTCCTGTTGTGTATTTTTATCAGGAACTCAAGGGAGACTTCATTAGTTATTCGGAACATAGAAAGAATGATGAACGCTTCTCAGAAGAACTCTTAAGGTTTCACCTTAATTTTTCCTGCCTGCTGGCTCTTTAGAAGTGTGTGCACCTGCGTTTTGTATTCAGGAATCATTCCAGGCAAATATTTTCGCACTGCAAGTTGTGCGGTTAAGCTTATTTTTAATATGTATAACTTTTGCTTTCTCAACGATGCATGTGTTTCTACATTCGTCAAGATGTGTATTATTTAATGTAACACCTTGTGTAAAAAATTGGGTTATATGAAGGAGTTATATCATGTTCAAGATCATGCTTTCACGTCTCTGCACAATATTTAAATGAAATTTTACCGTTGGTCTTTATAGCTATTGTTGAGAGTGAAGGAGAATTTCCTGTTGTGTATGTTTATCAGGAACTCAAGAGAGACTCCATTAGTTAGTCGGAACATAGAAAGAAAAAAAAAAGATGAACTCTTCTCAGAAGAACTCTTAAGGTTTCACCTTACTTTGTCCTGCCTGCTGGCTCTTCAGAAATGTGTGCGCGTGTGTTTTATATTCAGGAATCATTCAAGAACACTTTCACACTGCAAGATGTGTGGTTAAGGTTATTTTTAATATGTATAACTTTTGCTTCCTCAACGATTCATTTGTTTCTATATTCGTCCCTGTTTTTATCTCCTTGTAAGATGTGTATTGTTTAATGTAACGCCTTGTGTAATATAAATGCCTACATGCTGGCCTATTTTCCACATTTTGGCTGATGATGATGCAAAACAGCGTTGAAATTGGTTCCAAGTGCAAATACATGTTATAAATAAACTATAACATTTTTGTATTGAAAAGGTGGACCGTTTTAAGTTTTCCTATCATCCAGTATTACTGCTGGACCAGCAGCAGCGACAATACCGTTTATTACAAGTTGTCCATTTCATGACCGTATCGATGTTTAATCAAGAAGTAAGTATAAATAACCACCTAATCGATACTTTATTAATGCCTCAGGCAAAATTGAATAAAATTAAAACTTACAGGACATGTTTCGACCACTTAGTGGTCCTCTTCAGCTGTATAAATAAAGAACTGAAAAGAAAAACATTGACAATAAGCACAAATAAACGTTCTTTGGAGACTCCTTTGATAAAAATGGAGGTCATCAGAATAGGTCATCTTGCTTCTCGTTCTTGTTTGGAAAAGATGTTTATTCTGTGCTGTCTAGAGGGTCTGTCTTTGAGCGCGACCTGGTGAAGTAACGATGTGATACAGTTTGACAATTCATGGAAAGCTCTGGAGAGAAGGGAAGTAGAGTTTTATCGCCATCTAAAATAACATGTGAGGGAGGAGGGAGATTGGGCTGTGCTTCTGCGATGTCGTGTTTGATTAAATCTCTTGTTCGTCTAGTCTGATTCATGTCTACCCATTCTAAGTATTTGCTAATATTCTCATATAAGATGTTTTTATGCTCGTTGTTTTCATTGAGATTCTCTTCACCGTTTTCCAATTTATCAACAACGATGTGGATGTTTTCCAGGTTGTTCATAAGATTACCTTTATTAATCATACAGATAATTTGAAGGTCCTGTTTTATATTGGTGAATTTGTGGTTGGACTCTTTCATATGGGATCCCATGGCAGAGAATCTTTTGTATCTTTCAGTATTGACGTGTTCTTGATATCTAATTGAGAAGTTCCTTCCAGATTGTCCCACGTAAGTTTTTTTACATTGAGCACAAGTCAGCTTATAAATACCCGATTCCTGGAATTCGTCATCTTTAAGTTTATTAGCTTTATTATGACTAAAGAATCTATGTTTCGTGTTGTTGTTTGTAGAGAAGGCTACCTTGGTATTGTGTTTCTTGAATAAGTTGGTGATTTCGTAAATCTTCGGATTATTAAAGTTGAATTTTACATATCCTTTTTTCTTTTTCTGAATGCTGTTTAAGTTTAATTTGTTGTTGGTATTTGCATTTAGTGATGATTTTATTGATGAATTTCAAACTGAAACCATTATGTAGAGCCTGTTGACGAATGAAAGAAAGTTCCTTTTTTCTGTCTGTTTCTGTTAGCGGAATTTCAAAGGCTCTGTTGACGAAACTATAATAAGCTGATTTCTTTTGCGAGATGGGATGTAAAGAATCACTTTTGATTGTAGTCAGGGTAAAAGTGGGTTTCCTGTATATTTTAAATTGGAAATGGTTGTCTTTACGAATTGTTTGGATATCCAGAAAATTGAGTATGCCTTTCTCTTCTTCTTCAGCTGTAAATTTTATGTTTGGGTCTAAATTATTCAAAGTATTAAGGATACTGTGACTATCATTTATTTCCTTGTTAATTATGGCATAGGTATCATCAACATATCGAAGCCAGAGATCGAGGCCTTTAATGTGACCTACTATCTGAGTGTGTTCCAAAAAGTCGAGGTAAATGTTAGCTAAAATTCCAGAAGCCGGCGCTCCCATTGGAAGTCCATCTTGCTGATATATTTTATTATTAAAAGAGAAGAAATTGTGGTTCAAAACAAATTCCAAGATAGTAATGAAGTTTTCTATTTCAGGTATACTGATACGTTTGTGAATTAATAAATTCATCTTTATAATCTCAATGGTGTTCTTAATAGGAATGTTCGTGTACATGTCCTTGATGTCGAAGGAACTTGTTACATGAGATGAAGTTAACTTGAAATCTTTAATAGCAATGCAGAACTCTTTGGAGTTTTTTATCAAAGATTTGGTATAAAATACGTAGTTATGAGTTAAGAACCTATGAATAAATTGGGATATTTTGTATGTGGGGCTTCTGCAAAAATTAATTATAGGTCTCATAGGTGCATCCTTTTTATGTAATTTAGGCATAGCTCTTGCTTTAGGAAGTCCTGGATTCATATTAATGAGTTTTTGAATATCTTGGTCGTTAAAAAGGAAGGAGCTTTGCTTCAGTATCCCTTTCAAATTATTTTGAATTTTTAGGGTGGGGTCTTTCTCAATTACCTTAAATTTGTTGTTAGTGAAAAAACTTTCTGTTTTATTTAATATTACTAGTGTTCCACCTTTATCAGCTTTCGTTATCACTACATCACTTTGTCTAATTTTACGCTGAAGATCCTTCTCGATTTTAGTGTTTGTGGAATTGGTTAGTAACCCTCTAATTATGGAGGGAATTTTTTTCTTTGCTTCGTACCGTACGTCATTCTGAATGTCGACTGGAAGGGTTTGTATGGCTGTCTCTGTTTCTGCTAAAGTTTGTATTAATACTTGTCTGTTATTGAAACTATGCCAATTGTGATTAGGCCCTTTGCTTAATAATTGTAATTCTTGTTCTGTAAACGTCATGTTCGACAAGTTCATGACGGGGGGTGGGAATTCTTCTTCCTCAACCGGGAGCTTTACCTAGCGCACCTTTCTGCTTCTAGTAAATTAGTTCCGCTAGAATGGGATTCTGTACAAAAATACGGCAGAGATAAAGTTGAAATTCTAATAAACAAGAAACGTACAACTTTGAACAAGAAGTTAGAAAACCTAAAAAACAATCCCCCAACAAATCTAAATAAGCATCAACCTAAATCTTCTTTTAATTGTGAAGAATTCCCACCCCCCGTCATGAACTTGTCGAACAAGACGTTTACAGAACAAGAATTACAATTATTAAGCAAAGGGCCTAATCACAATTGGCATAGTTTCAATAACAGACAAGTATTAATACAAACTTTAGCAGAAACAGAGACAGCCATACAAACCCTTCCAGTCGACATTCAGAATGACGTACGGTACGAAGCAAAGAAAAAAATTCCCTCCATAATTAGAGGGTTACTAACCAATTCCACAAACACTAAAATCGAGAAGGATCTTCAGCGTAAAATTAGACAAAGTGATGTAGTGATAACGAAAGCTGATAAAGGTGGAACACTAGTAATATTAAATAAAACAGAAAGTTTTTTCATAACAACAAATTTAAGGTAATTGAGAAAGACCCCACCCTAAAAATTCAAAAGAATTTGGAAAGGATACTGAAGCAAAGCTCCTTCCTTTTTAACGACCAAGATATTCAAAAACTCATTAATATGAATCCAGGACTTCCTAAAGCAAGAGCTATGCCTAAATTACATAAAAAGGATGCACTTATGAGACCTATAATTAATTTTCGGAGAAGCCACACATACAAAATATCCCAATTTATTCATAGGTTCTTAACTCATAACTACATATTTTATACCAAATCTTCGATAAAAAACTCGAAAGAGTTCTGTATTGCTATTAAAGATTTCAAGTTAACTTCATCTCATGTAACAAGTTCCTTCGACATCAAGGACATGTACACGAACATTCCTATTAAGAACACCATTGAGATTATAAAGACGAATTTATTAATTCACAAACGTATCAGTATACCTGAAATAGAAAACTTCATTACTATCTTGGAATTCGTTTTGAACCACAATTTCTTCTCTTTTAATAATAAAATATATCAGCAAGATGGACTTCCAATGGGAGCGCCGGCTTCTGGAATTTTAGCTAACATTTACCTCGACTTTTTGGAACACACTCAGATAGTAGGTCACATTAAAGGCCTCGATCTCTGGCTTCGATATGTTGATGATACCTATGCCATAATTAACAAGGAAATAAATGATAGTCACAGTATCCTTAATACTTTGAATAATTTAGACCCAAACATAAAATTTACAGCTGAAGAAGAAGAGAAAGGCATACTCAATTTTCTGGATATCCAAACAATTCGTAAAGACAACCATTTCCAATTTTAAATATACAGGAAACCCACTTTTACCCCGACTACAATCAAAAGTGATTCTTTACATCCCATCTCGCAAAAGAAATCAGCTTATTATAGTTTCGTCAACAGAGCCTTTGAAATTCCGCTAACAGAAACAGACAGAAAAAAGGAACTTTCTTTCATTCGTCAACAGGCTCTACATAATGGTTTCAGTTTGAAATTCATCAATAAAATCATCACTAAATGCAAATACCAACAACAAATTAAACTTAAACAGCATTCAGAAAAAGAAAAAGGATATGTAAATTTACCTTTAATAACCCGAAGATTTACGAAATCACCAACTTATTCAAGAAACACAATACCAAGGTAGCCTTCTCTACAAACAACAACACGAAACATAGATTCTTTAGTCATAATAAAGCTAATAAACTTAAAGATGACGAATTCCAGGAATCGGGTATTTATAAGCTGACTTGTGCTCAATGTAAAAAAACTTACGTGGGACAATCTGGAAGGAACTTCTCAATTAGATATCAAGAACACGTCAATGCTGAAAGATACAAAAGATTCTCTGGCATGGGATCCCATATGAAAGAGTCCAACCACAAATTCACCAATATAAAACAGGACCTTCAAATTATCTGTATGATTAATAAAGGTAATCTTATGAACAACCTGGAAAACATCCACATCGTTGTTGATAAATTGGAAAACGGTGAAGAGAATCTCAATGAAAACAACGAGCATAAAAACATCTTATATGAGAATATTAGCAAATACTTAGAATGGGTAGACATGAATCAGACTAGACGAACAAGAGATTTAATCAAACACGACATCGCAGAAGCACAGCCCAATCTCCCTCCTCCCTCACATGTTATTTTAGATGGCGATAAAACTCTACTTCCCTTCTCTCCAGAGCTTTCCATGAATTGTCAAACTGTATCACATCGTTACTTCACCAGGTCGCGCTCAAAGACAGACCCTCTAGACAGCGCAGAATAAACATCTTTTCCAAACAAGAACGAGGCAAGATGACCTATTCTGATGACCTCCATTTTTATCAAAGGAGTCTCCAAAGAACGTTTATTTGCGCTTATTGTCAATGTTTTTCTTTTCAGTTCTTTATTTATACAGCTGAAGAGGACCACTAAGTGGTCGAAACATGTCCTGTAAGTTTTAATTTTATTCAATTTTGCCTGAGGCATTAATAAAGTATCGATTAGGTGGTTATTTATACTTACTTCTTAATACCGTTTATGGCAATCGCGAACAGAGTGACACTAAGGACCGATCCCTGTGGGACTCGGTTTTCTTGAACGTGGTATTGCGAATAGCTCCTCCCTACTCGGACACGGAATAGAGGGAGGGACAAAAAATTCGCAAAAAATCAGGCAAGTTACCTCGGAATCTCCATTGATGCAGGACTGAGAGGATGCCATATCACCATGTGGTTTCGTAGGCCTTCTCCAAGTCAAAGAAAACAGCTACCAAGTGCTGTTTGCGGGGAAACGCATCCTGGACAGAGCTCTCCAGGAGTACCAAGTGGTCAGTGGTGGATTGAGCGGCTCGAAAACCATATTGGTACTCAGACAAGAGTCCTTGTTTTTACAGACACCACACGAGTCGGCGATTTACCATCCTCCCAAATAGCTTATACAAGCAGTTTGTCAGACAAATTGGCCTGTAACTTCCTGCTTACTTAGGATCTTTGTCAGGCTTGAGGACAGGAATGACTATGCCCTCTCACCACGGAGACGGAAAATCACCCTCTATCCAGATTCGGTTGAACACACGAAGGAGATATAGTAGAATATCGTCATTAAGGTGTTTCAACATCTGGTTATGGATGTTGTCCGGTCCAGGAGACGTGTCCTTGCAAAGCGCTAAGGTGCTGCAGAGTTCCCACTCCGTAAAGGGCACGTTGTAGTCCTCTGAAGCTTGGATGGCAAAACTAAGGTGATGACGTTCTGCCTCCCGCTTCAGAGCGAGGAAATCAGGATGGTAATTCCCGGAGCCAGATACATCCGCGAAATGACTAGCTAGATGGTTAGCAATCGTGAGAGGGTCAGTGGCAACACTGCCTGCAATGGAAATTCCCGGTACAGGAGATGATCTTTGGATACCCGAAATCCATCGAAGCTTAGTCCACACTTGAGATGTTGGAGTATGAGACATCATAGACGACACATCTCTCCCATGAAGCCTTCTTACTTTGGCGAATAAGAACTCGCGCCTTAGCGCGGACTTTCTTACATGTTACGAAGTTGGCCGCAGTAAGCTGTTTATGGTAACGTTTGTGAACACGACGGCATTCTTTAATAGCTGCTCCTATTTCTTCGTTCCACCAAGGAACAAGTTTTTGGCGAGGAGTTCCCAAGAAGAACGGAAGAATAGACTCCTCAGTAGCAGCAAGAATAACTTGGGTGACGTAAGTTATTTCCTCGCCGACAGTCCGCCTGATATTGTCGTTAAGGACAGCTAGTGACGTGTACTTTAGCTAATCAGCATGTTTTAAAATCTATCGAGGGGGAGCCTCAAAGGATTTATGGTTCATCAAAGTAAGAATGATGGGAAAATGGTCACTGTCAGCTCTCTTCCCCGGGGGCAAGGCGTTTCAGAACCCCAGAACCCCAACAAAAGGAAGGGAGGTGGAAGCTGATCTAGAAGATCAGTGACATCATTGATGTTAAGACGCTGGCCTGATGGAAAATAAACACTACACACTGTTGTTATGACAAGCAGCGGAATGCGAACAGCTACAGACTCCAGTGGGGTTCTTATTGAAACCTCCTCGCTGTACGAATCAGAACAGACAAAAATGCCAACGCCGTTCTGTCGAGTATAGTCAAAAATTTCTTAATACCGTATGATGACCTGGTCAGAAATTTGTTTCCTGAATACAGACTATACTCACCGAATACTCACTAATGAGCAGGCACAGCTCAGCAAGATGCCTATCATAACCGTTACAATTCCATTGTAACAGTGCCATATTGTAGGTGTGGACTTCTGAGGTTTAGGTTATGAGTAGCGTAATGCTACCTAACCTAACCTACACTCACATCCCCATCCGAAGATGGAGATTCATGCTCCATGTGCATCTCCCCGTCACTAGACAAGGTGATGCATGCCTTCAATTTCTTCGATTTAGTTCGGGGGTGAGGTTTCCTCTTACGAGGGGAGCGCACAGGTCTTCTGGAAGGAAGACCCGGTGGCGCAGAATCAAGCTCTCCAAGCGGAGGGCATCAGGCCCCATTTGTAGGAGATTTAGGAGAACGCCTGTTACGGGCAATTTCCCAGCCCTGGTCGACGATGCACCTCCGCCGGCTTAGGCGCGGCTTTCACCGACCTCCTGGGGGAAGGAGACGTTGTCTTCTTCCCCTTCTGTGCCGGCGTAGATTTCTTAGCCTGCACAGGCAGTGATGCCAACTTATATTTTCAAGATCTGCTAAATACTACTTAAAATCCGCTAAAATTCCGCCAAGAAATCCAATATCAAATAATGAGCCATAATAATAATAATAATAATAATAATAATAATAATAATAATAATAATAATAATAATAATAATAATAATAATCGTAAATGTGTGCACTCCCCTGATCTGTGAGTTTCACTTGGATTAACCCCCTGCCTGCGAGCCGGTGAGCTAAAACTTGTAGGCGTGTTAGTGCCGGGTGCAAACTAGGTGAATCCCCTACCTCAAGGGCCACACAAAAACCAGGCCAGTTTATTTAACGGTCTTCCTTCATAGCATAAAATATAAATGCTGCTCTCCCACAGTTTCATTATCTGTAGTCATTTGTCAACTATAAGAGTAAGTACCCTTTCCCCATGCATTAGAAGTTCATGATACCATGAACTCATAACATCAAATCCAAATATGTTTTCCTCATGTGACTGCTAGCTCCTGACAAGAAATACGGAATAGTTCAGAGACAGACTGGAGTACAAATTAAAAAAGAATGCAAAATGGATAGAACACTAAATTCCGCTATAATAAATCTAGAATTCTGCCAAAAATTCCGCAGCAAGCTAAATGATATATTTCTCTGCCGACAATCTTCTAATTCCGCCAAATTTAGCGGAAAATCTGCTAAGTTGGCAACGCTGGGCACAGGTGTATTGGTGGTCGAAGGCCGGGATGGACCCACCTTCGAGCTTGTTCTCTTCGCCTTGGGCGCAGAGACCTTCTGGAAGGCTGTTCCAGTTGAAAATGAGGAACCTGGCAGGGACTGTGCTATCAAGATGAAGTATAGTGCCTTGGCCGATGCATTCAGAGAATTAAACTTACGGCGCGCTTCCTGGTACGAAAGACCATCCAGGGTCTTGATCTCCTGGATCTTCTTCTCACTCAGATAAGTCGGACAGTTCCGATCCCGAGGAGAATGAAGACCAGAGCAGGTAGTGCACTTGTACGGAGGTGTGCACTCCTCCGCGCCGTGAGCTACTTTCCCTCATGTACCACACACAGACTGATTCGAACAACAAGATACCATGTGTTCGAATCTCTGACATTGATAGCACTGCATAGGAGACAGGATGTACGGCCTCACATCGCAACGATAGGTTGTTGCCTTGACTTTCTCTGGCACCACTGACAATTTGAAGGAGACTATAAACGCACCCGTGGCAACGTCTTCACCGTTGACTTTGTGTGTGATATGCCGGATATGGGTCACGCCACAGTGCTTCATGTCTTCCATCAATTCATCGTCAGTGTTCAGGACGAGATCACGGTGGAAAATAACTCCACGAACCAGATAAAAGGTTTTGTGCTCTTCCACTTTGACGGGGATGTCGCCAAAGTGGTCGCACTTAAGCAACCGATTGGAGCGCAGTGCTTGTCTTTAAAAGCAAACCACCATTGCGCATTTTCTTAAGGTCCTCAAGTTCACCATAGACACCTTCAATGTGGCGACTAAATAGAATGGATTTCACCAACTTGAAGTCATGCCCATCGGTTCTGGTAGCAACCAGGAACCTAGGGAAGCTGGAACCCAGACTAATCCGCAGCGCTTGTTCCCAAGGGGTTGCCCCCCTTACGGAATCAAAAGTTAAAGACTTGGGTAGCGAACTACCCGAGGTGGCAGGCGGAAGTTGTTTTGACGCCATGCCCGAAATCATCCTCCCATAAAGCCACCCACTCCGATCAGGGGTCTCTGTAGCCGAACCAAGCAGCCAAGGCAATACCCACCTGGTCGTAGCAGGTACTGCCCGGGGTCCGATGTTGGACGATGCCTAATACGGGATGACTGAGGCAATGAGCACTAGGACTCCCTTCCTCCAGTCACCCGCAATAGCATGTACCCCATAGTGTATACAGAGCACTAAATATAGGAAAAATAAATAAAAATAATTAATAATAATATGTCCTTCTGGCATTCGGCTGTGCAGGGACCTGCGTTGTCAGGCGGATACTACTGCCCGGGTACATGACACTCCAACCCGCCGCTTCCTGGGTGGTTGCTGGCACGGGCTTTCGAGCGTAGTCGCACACGTAGGTGCTCCATCGCCGAGCAGCATGCACATTGAAATTTGGAAATGGTCTACAACTGACCCTCGGAAAAATAATAAAAAGTAAAGAGGGGGCCATGGCAACATGACCCTTTAAGTCGCCTTCTACGACAGGCAGGGATTACCTGTGAATGTATTCAACCCCTCCCATCCACAGGAGGTCCAACACATTATCCCAGACCGCAATCCATGTCCGCGGCTAGGTTGCCCCTTTTAGTTGACTCGTACGACAGGCAGGAGATACCGCAGGTGTATTCTACATGTGCGTCCCCCACCCGCAGGGGGTAGTGTGTTTGGTCCGCGAGAGGTGATTTTATTTCCCTCAAGTCCGCCAGCAAGCCGGTTAGGACCCCCCTATCCGCCACCTGGGAGGCGCCACGTGGGAGTATCACCTCTCCCCCTGCTACGCCAGTGTAGTAGGTTCGTGGAGACAGATGTGAAAACACGAAAGAACAAGACACACTTCATAACTTCAAACACTACTTTTTCATTCTTTCTATGATCTGACTAACTAGAGTTCCTGATAAACATACACAACAGGAAATTAAACAATACACATCTTACAAGGAGATGAAAACAGGGAAAGTTATACATATTAAAAATAACCTTAACCACACATCTTGTAGTGCGAAAATATTCGTCTTGAATGATTCCTGAATACAAAACACACGCGCACACATTTCTGAAGAGCCAGCAGGCAGGAAAAAGTAAAGTGAAACCTTAAGAGTTCATCTGAGAAGAGTTCATCATTTTTTCTATGTTCCGACTAACTAATGAAGTCTCCCTTGAGTTCCTGATAAACATACACAACAGGAAATTCTCCTTCGCTCTCAACAATAGCTATAAAGACCAACGGTAAATTTCATTTTAAATATTGTGCAGAGACGTGAAAGCATGATCTTGAATATAATATAACTCCTTCATTTAACCCAATTTTTTACACAAGGTGTTACATTAAACAATACACATCTTACGAGGAGATAAAAACAGGGACGAATGTAGAAATAAATGCATCGTTGAGAAAGCAAAAATTATACATATTAAAAATAAGCTTAACCACACAACTTGCAGTGCGAAAATATTTGCCTTGAGTGATTCCTGAATACAAGACGCACGCGCACACATTTCTAAAGAGCCAGCAGGCAGGAAAAAGTAAGGTGAAACCTTAAGAGTTCTTCTGAGAAGAGTTCATCATTCTTTCTATGTTCCGACTAACTAGTGAAGTCTCCCTTGAGTTCCTGATAAACATACACAACAGGAAATTCTCCTTAACTCTCAACAATAGCTATAAAAGACCAACGGTAAATTGTATTTTAAATACTGTGCAGAGATGTGGAAGTATGATCTTGAACATGATATAACTTCTTCATTTAACCACCTTTGAAAGTCTCTCTCTATATTACATAGCTTCATTAACACACCATTCTGTAGATGCACAAAATAATCTTGTAATCTTCACAGGTCCGGTATTCAGCTCGACAAGAATATAAAATAGGTATTAAGGAATACGTTGTTGAGAGTTTGGAGGATGACTGTGCCAGATTTGTGGTGTATTGTTGCAGCGTTACGTGTAGGGTGGGGGCAGGTTTCTATGATGTTTATTGCGGGACATGAGGTGGTAAAGCTATGGCGCGAGATGAAGAGGAACAGAGCGTGTTGGATAGTTAGTCAGAACATAGAAAAATGAGAACTCTTAAGGTTTCACTTGACTTTGTCCTGCCTGCTGGCTCTTCAGAAATGTGTACACGTGTGTTTTATATTCAGGAATCATTCAAGAAGAACACTTTCGCACTGCAAGATGTGTGGTTAAGGTTATTTTTAATATGTATAACTTTTGTTTTCTCAACGATTCATTTGTTTCTATACTCATCCCTGTTTTTATCTCCTTGTAAGATGTGTATTGTTTAATGTAACGCCTTGTGTAATATAAATGCCTACATGCTTGCCTATTCCCACATTTTGGCTGATGATGACGCAAATCAGCGTTGAAACTAGTTCCAAGTACAAATACATGTTATAAATAAACTATAACATTTTTGTATTGAAAAGGTGGACCGTTTTAAGTTTTCTTATCATCCTTTCTCAGTTCAATACGGACAAAAATGAAATTCCTAGGTTTAAATATATAAAGAGATTGTTTATTTCATTAAATCGCTAATTATTCGGTACACTGGCGCAGTCGGTAAAATCCGTTGATTAAATCCGTAAACTAAACCTTCCGAAGATATTAAAATGGAAAGAAACAGCACTAGGCCTATACCAATTTTCAATGTAAATGGAGATGTCACCAGCCTTGCTTCTAGATGGAAAAACTGGAAACGTTTGGTCGAATTGTATATTTCAAGTATTATTACAATATTATAAGTCCACCTGTTCAATACAATACAATATGATCCACTATTTCATATGGTCAAATATTTTTTATACATAATACATAAAAGTCAAAGGTACATGTTTCACCCTCCTTACAGGCATCATCAGCCTATATCAATCTTAAAAATAATACATATACTTATAAATTATAGCTTATAATGTTGAAAAATGATTTCGTAAAACATTATACAATAATATCTAAAACAACGATAACACACCAAAGTATGTTAAAAGAGAGTGAATTAACAGTTTTGAAGATTAAAACGTGATTAAACATGAAATTTTGAGAGTTTAAAACCAAAATGGATCCATATTTTTATAATATCATTAAGACTGTGATGGCCTTGAGTATAAACACAATCATCAAAGGGGGATGTTTCTTCAATTCCCAAGTTGAATCCAAGGTCGTAAAATCACTGTCAGTTATTTAAAACGGAAGTGTGAATGTAATAAACAAGTTAAAATGTATATGTTTGGGATATCTGAAAGTCGAGAAGAAAATGGAACTTTTGTAGAGGCGTTGCTTATGATAAAACGTATGTCAAAGCTAGCGGAGATCAGATCAAAAGTTAGATGTATGGCTTTTCAGGCGTTTGCTCTATTAACCAGCATTTCGTCTTAGGTCTGACACTAGACTCGTCAGAGTGGGATGTGTCAGACCCTACCCACTTATGCTGGGGTGTATGCAGGTGAACTTATCAGAAGCCTCTTATGTGGCACAGTCTGATAACTGCATACGGGAGATAAAACTCCACAATGGAATTAATGCCCGCCTAGCAATTCCAAATTGTAATTCTAAATTCCCATGGGAATTTAGAATTACTAAAAGCTAGCGGAGTTCGGAAATTATGTGGTAGTCGATAGTCAAGTTGATGTTATAATTCCGTTGAAACATTTGTTGGAAGAAATGTTCAGGATTTTCTGAAACAAAATGTAGAAGAAAGTTGGTGAATAATACCGTACTGTAGGCCTACAAGAGACTTCCCGTACGGAACCAAAATGAGAATAGTTACTTGTAACAAATTGTATATTGCCGCAAAAGGAATAACAGATTCTGCTAGAAAACAGGCAATTTACCTACATTTGGGTGGAGAAGGCTTGCAAGACATATTTTATTCTATCCCTGAACACAACAGGTAAAGCTGTGCATGAATATACTTTAGAATTGTTAGATAAACATTTTTTACCGAAAAGCAATCTGCTATTTGAGTGGCATATTATGAAGTCTATGAAACAGGACGTTAGTGAAACATCTGACACCTTCATATCTAGGTTGCATCAACAAATTGTCAAATGTGATTTTAAAGATACCATAACAAAAAAAGAATTGGAGGACATGTTTATTTGTGACCAGTTCGTAGAGGGTTGCAAATCAGATGAAGTCAGAAAGAGAATATTGGAAAAATCCTGTCACACTAGATGATTTGGTTGACATTCGACGGGCTCACAAAATTATAAACATACAGATATCACATTTTAGTAAGGACGACGGTTCTGAGTAAGAGGTACATAGTATGTCGAATAGGAAGAAATATGGGATTTCACAAAGAACTATTTCCAATAGTGACAACAACACTGGTGCTCCGTCGAAAACTAGTTATAATAGTCATCAAAATAGAGGAGAAAGGAAATGTTATCGCTGCGGGAAAACAAATCACTTAGCAAGTGACCCCCAGTGCCCTGCAAGAAACAAAGTTTGCCAGACTTGTAATTTAACGGGGCACTATCGGAAGTGTTGTAGAACAAAAAGGACATATACGTTAGAATCGGGGGAGTCAACTGTTGATGATGAAGTTTCTTACGTGGGTAACGTCAAATATGAAGTCGGCCCTGGATTTGGTAGTGATTTAGACTACACCTTTCTTACAAATTATGAAAAAAAAACGGGAGACAACGGGAAAGACCACTTGTCTATTGTCAGGGGTACCCTTCATTTTTATTATTGACTCGGGATCTACATGTTATTGACCAAGAAACTTGGAAAGAATTTAAAAGGAAGCAGGTAACCGATAAAGTAAAATTACTAAATACTGTAGTTCGAAAATACTTTTCACTTACGGTAGAACCGATCCATTGGATATTTTAGGAGAGTTCGAGACGGACATAACGCATTCCAGTAGAAAAATTAGTACCACTGTTGTAGTTATTAAAGGTAGGGGACCACCTATTTTGGGACGTTCCTCGGCTACAAAACTAGGAATATTACAAATTTCTGAGCAGGTTAATCAGACGGTGGTTTCTGACACATCGAAGGTGGGCAAAATAAAGAATTTTCAGCTTAAATTACCAATCGACCCGAAAGTCCCACCAGTTATTCAACCTCTGCGGAGGGTGCCATTGGCATTGAAACAAAAAATAGCACAACGTATCCTTGAGCTGGAGCAAAATGACATAATTGGAAAGGTTGAAGGACCGTCAAGATGGGTTTCCTCTCTTGTACCAATTTCAAAAGGTGACAGCGTTAGATTGTGCGTCAATATGCGAATGGCAAATAAAGCTGTACTAAAGGTTAGCCATCCCTTACCGACCATGGAAAACCTACACCCTGAAATTAGTGAAAGCAAATACTTTTCAAAGTTGGATGTTAGGTCAGCTTTTCACCATGTGGAGTTGCATCCAGACTCACGGGAGATAACAACATTTAGCACACATTTAGGCTTATATAGGTTCAAGCGGCTAATGTTTGGTTTGAATCTGGCAGCTCCCGAGTTCCGAGTTCCAAAAGATAATGGAGTATCTGATAAGGAACAAGATTCCTACAGGAGTTTACGTATTTATTGATGACATTCTGGTGTATGGGGAAACTAAAGAAATACATGATTCAAGATTAAAAAAGGTTCTTGAAGTTTTTCGTGCGCACGGTATTGAACTGAATGAGGAAAAGTGTGAAGATGGTAAAACTTCAATTAAGTTCTTGGGTCACATAATATCAGCTAATTGCATTAGGCCTACCGAAGACAGAGTGGCGGCTCTGAAGAATTGCAGAAGAACACAAAATGTGTCTGAGCTGAGGTTTTCTAGGCCTACTGAACTATGTAAGTAGATTTATTACGAACATATCAACCGACAGCTTACACATAAATCTGCACAGTTTGCATGGAAACAAGTACACCAAGAGGTTTTTAATAAAATAAAAAAAGTACTTACATCTAGTTCAGTTTTAGGATATTTCAACCCCAAGGACGAAACAGTAGTGATGGCAGACACTGGCCCAAAAGACTTGGTGCGGTGCTGATACAACGGAACAATGAAGGGATCCCACGCATAATTTGCTACATTAGTCGCAGCCTGTTAGATGTCGAACAAAGGTACTCTCAGACGAAGAAAGAAGCACTTGGGATTGTCTGGGCGTGTGAGCGTCTAAGGATTTTCCTGACAGGTAAGCAGTTTTCCCTGTATACGCACCATAAACCACTAGAGGTAATTTTTGGGCCTAGATCAAAACCCTGCGCGAGAATTGAACATTGGCTTCTGAAACTCCAATCTTTTGACTTTCAAGTTAAGTATGTAAAGGGGAAAAATAACATAGCAGATCCTTTATTACGGTTAAGTGAGAATTCAATCGGTGAAGCCAAGGAGGACAATTATCTGATGTACTTGGCTACGTATTTGGCACCAGTTGTATTATCTTTGGAGGAAATTGATGAAGCTTCAAAAATTGATCCCACTCTAAAAAAGGTCCAGTCACATTTACAAACAGGGTGTTGGGATCGTAATGACTTTGACCTCCTTTCATTTCGGGCAATGATGTCGCAATTATGCATCGTGGACAATATATTACTGAAAGAAACTAAGTTTGTAATTCCGAAAAGTTTACAAACTAGGGTCCTTGGTTTGGCACACGAGGGTCATCCGGGAATTTTGGAAATGAAAAACAGACTCAGATCTAAAGTATGGAGGCCTGGAATGGACAGAGCAGTGGAAAGGACAGTGAGAACATGTCTGGGTTGTCAGATTACCAGTAAACCCGAAAAGCCCGAAAAAATATCTCCGACAGTAATTCCTAAAAAGCCTTGGGAATGAATAGCTGCTGATATTCTGGGTCCTTTCCCTAATGGGGTACAACTATTGATCGTGATAGATTATTTTAGCCGTTTCATGGAAGTAACAAAACTAAGTAGTACTGACTCTAAAAGCATAATAAAGGCCCTAGATGGTATTTTTGCAAGATACGGGTATCCTAAGGTTCTCTCAACAGATATCGGCATGAACTTCATCAGTGCAGAGACGGGAAATTACCTGCAAAAGTGTGGAATTCATCACCACAGAGTTAGCCCATTACATACACAAGCAAATGGCACAGTGGAAAGACTGAACCCAGGGTTAACTCAACGACTACGGATTGCCAATGCCATGAAATTAGATTGGGAGTTAGAACTAAACAAGTACCTACTGATGTACCGGAACCATGAGCACCAGACTACAGGGGTTAGTCCAGCAAAGTTATTTTTTAACAGAAAATTGAGGGACAAAATTCCCAGTCTGGCCCCATACAAAACAAAAAAATTATTAGAAGAGGTGGTGGAACGAGACCTTATTCAAAAGTTTAAAAAGGGAGAATACGCGGACATTAGACGTGGGGCCCGAGAAAATAAATTATCAGAGGGCCACAAGGTTTTGATGCGTAACCCCAAAGTAAACAAATTTTCAACCACATTTGAACCCACACCTTTAAAATTCGTCAAGAAGAATGGCAACGCTGTGACAGTAGAGACTTCGGATGGTAGACAAATAACTCGCAACTCTACCTTGTTCCGGCCTTTTCATGAGCTGTTGTCTGAGGACGAGTCGGAGAGTGTGAAAGAGGAACCAGAGAAGAAAGAAGAAGGGAGCCAAGAATCAGGACCGAGATGAAGTCAACGGGAGAGGAAACCTCCAAGATTTTTGTCAGAGTATGATTTAAAATAAAAAATAAAAAAGGAGTGATGTACTGAGTAAAACTTCCGCAAGCGGGCCGGGCATGGCGCGCCTCACACTCCGCTCGCTGTACACACGCAGGCTTCGCGGCGGGTGATGCTGTCACCAACTGTTGAGAAAATGTGACGATATGTTACAACCACTAAATTAACTTTTTTCTTGCCGTGCGGGCAGTATGCTCCACGGCGATAGTTAAGAGCCTCTCGAAGGGAGTGTGGCCCCCAAAGGGGGCCACTGTTCTCATGACAAGAGCTTGGCCTGGATTTACAAAGATAGGTTACAGCTACTAAATTACATTTTTTTCTTGACGAGCGAGTGTTTTTATTTTGCGCGGGTTGGTGTGGCGCACATGCGAACTCTAGCGGAAAAAAGTTACATAGACTTCTTCACAGCTGATTGGAGCTGGTCAATGGGAGTAAAGATAATGGTGGCAATTTCTTCTTTCATGCTGTCTTGCTTTCAATTTTCCTATATAAGAAAGAATGTCTTTTGGGGCGGGATGGTGGGATTATAGCAAGCATAGATGAAGGATCTCTCCTCTCTGGTACTCCGGGTATTGTAAAACATTCCTTTTCAGTCTTTACTAACGATTACCAATGCCGGCCCACTTGTGGAAGCACCACCATGTACTGTACTATCGATATGTAGAAGATCGATGTGTGTGTGTTGTAATATCAGGGAGAAGAGAAATTGTTGTTTATGCTTTGCATGTAATGGCGACTGTCTATAAAGAGATTGTTTATTTCGTTAAATCGCTAATTATTCACTACACATCCCCTATTAACACTAACAGGAAATGAGAAAAGATGAGGTATGATCGCTCAAAGAATGAAGGTATCGGCAAAGGAAACTGAAGGGCCACAAAGGGTGAGAAAATGAAACTCCCTACCGCTGGGGTCAGAAAAGAGTTGACAAATGAAGGCCCGATAGGAAAGATTGAAGTAAGTGGAAACAATGCCAAACTTAGCTAGAGTAACTGTGGTTGCCAATCCACGCTCATGGTCGCTCTTTTACTTGCCTCATGCGACAGGCAGGGGATAGGCCTACTTTGGATGTTATTCTACTGCACCCACCAACAGAGGGTATTAATGCGTCAACGTTGGCTACCCTGTTTACTGAATTCCGACTGAATTTCAAACCTTTCTTGAGTATCGGCAATCGCATCTTTACAGATGTCTGAGCCACCTTCAACATTATATTCTATCCTAGAAAGGAGTCCATTCTCACAAATACAAGTCATCCACGGGCACCAACTAAAAAGAACTGCACCAGGGTTTCTCTGGAGGCCACACACCATCAACGATTATTTTTAGCAGATTTGCATGTCTTCAAGTGTAACATGTATTTTTCTTTAAATGGATCAATACTAACCTGAATATAACATCACCACCCCACAAAACGGACATGACATAGAAGACAAGAAGCTGACCAGATTCATTAAACTTGCTGTGCTTTGATTTAGACAAGTGTAGTTTACGGCTGATTTTCTGAAAGAAATAATATTAAGAGTACAATAATGGATGAATAAAAATTCTACACTATAATTATTATTCTTTTAATGAACTTTAAACTGGACTAAAATGACAGTACAGTAACTAAAACTTACGTCTAGCACATACTCCTGTATTATGGCGTGCGTAACAATACAGATGAGGAAGTAGAAGAAAACAGCACACAGATCCTTCCATCCATAAGTGTAGCGCACAGCCTGCATGGGTTCTCCCATAACAGGTTCTTGTTCTAACGTGACATTGTGGTGAACAGCAACAAACATGTAGCAAATCGGGGAAACCACCTTCAAACATAGAAAACTTAAGAGAAACCTGTACTAAAATAACAGCTTAATGACAAGCTAACATCAAAATAATTAAAAAATAAAAGTCATTAGGCCTATAAGCTACAGTGACTTCACACAAGTAACCTAATTATGAATAAAAGATGGACTGAAATTAGAAAGCTTAGCGATAATAAAGCATATGTGTATTAAAAAAATACAAAAATGAGTTTTGTACAAAACCAGTGCTATTTGCAATTTGCAAGAAATGCCACACATTTATTATAAAAATCAGTTTCTAACTTAATAATAGCTGAGGTTACTCTATATTATCTGTCCTAACTAGGTAATACAATACAGTTGCAGTACTTATAATAAATAGGCCCACACAAGTAGGTTAAATTAATAGTGAGGTGACATACTTAAGCGACACAGATATGGAGCAAATATTCTTGATCTGCTTCATATCAAATACTTGGGATACACACGCACATCGCAATTCCTGGAGTAGTTTCATCTTTTACAGAAGAAAAATAACATTTAGGCCTAGGTACATAAAAATATTTTGGCTCCTTCAAATGTTACCACCCAAAGACAAATCAGTTTGTCCCTTGATGCATGTATATAATTCCAGACAATATAAATCAATATACCATAACGCGAAAGATAAAATAGAAAAACTGAAGCTATCAGCCACAAAATGACAAACATTAAACTGCCCGAATAGGTTAACCACTATGACATATGGTAATATAATACTATTGTTTTCACTCACCTGAATCATCAGTCCTATAATAAATATCATAGCAATACATGATACAATATCTGCATGGTTCTGGATAACAAACTCGTGACTCAAAATCGGTGGATTTTTGTTAGAGCTTTTCCTTCCCCTGATACCCATCTTGGACAGGAAAGTACTTCACACGTTAAACAGCCAACACTAACCGGACACCAACTTCAACTGAGGTGGCAGATAGAAAGAAATCGGTCGTGCCGTGCCGAGTGCTCACAACCTCTTCTGTAAACAACGGAAGTTCGTGGTCAATGTGTTGGCACGGCTCTAATCAACTTAACATGCACATGCGTCTATAAGAATATGTATTCCTGTAATTGAAATACTGTACCTGTGAACGATATGAACATAAAGTCATATAAAATTAATTCGCTTGCAAAACCGAGCGAACATATCCCAGAGCCAGCACTGAAGAATCATTTGTTGATTAAATTGTTGTGCTAATATGGCGCTTTCTTTAACTTTAGTAGGTGGTCTACACCAAAGTGAAAATCGAGTTCAACAAAACAATTTATTCTGCGCATTCTTATGTGATTGTTGTCATTAGGATAGGAGCCGAATATTGCGGTTTCCTCAATTCTAGAGACGCTTCTTGCACAGCTTATTTTTAGTAGCTATATTTTAAAACGGGTCGCTCTGTGTCTGTACAGGTGATGTTACATTCGGCCATAATAACGGTGCCGGTATTATACTTCAGTCCCAGTCACCACCGATCTGTATTTAGGACTGTCTTCCAGGTGGCAGATACCCTATAAGTTGTTTACCTAGTCTTTTCTTAAATAATTTCAAAAAAGTTAAACATGTATCAACATCAGTCTATCAATCTGATGCATGTTGATGCGACGTTAAAATCTCGGCCGATATGTCGCATAGATTGACGCCTATCCTACTCCTTTATCCAGATTTGGGATTGGCACTACGATGTCTATGGCACATCAACTCTACAAGCTTTGTCTACTGTCGTTGCCTATGAGATATACAAGGTTAGGACATAGCTACTAACTAGCTGATGTACCCGTGCTTCACTGCGGGATTCGCAGAAAGACTGACTTTGTGGTTTTCATAACTGAAGCCAACATAGGTCTTTAGAAAAACGTCAGTAGGAAGGCAGCGATTAAAAGCAATGTTATAATATAAAATACTCGATCAAATGAAAAACCGCACATTTTCTCACTTTCAACGAACAATACTACGGTGCCGATTTAACAGTCCAAAGTTCTAGAGCTGTAATGACCAGGCCGCAGACGGCCGTGAACACTCCTCTGCCATTATTCTGTTAAATATGCACACTGCTCATTCCAATCAGTGTCTCAGAGTAGGGATTGAATAGCTCGAATACTATGAGTTATTTATTCGTATCAGAAGTAATCAAGCCAAACCCCATGGCACTACAGCCCTTGAAAGGCTTTGGCCTACCAAGCGACCGCTGCTCAGCCCGAAGGCCTGCAGATTACGAGGTGTCGTGTGGTCAACACGACGAATCCTCTCTGCCATTATTCTTGGCTTTCTAGACCGGGGACGCCATCTCATCGTCAGATAGCTCCTCAATTTTAATCACGTAGGCTGAGTGGACCTCAAACCAGCCCTCAGGTCCGGATAAAAATCCCTGACCTGGCCGGGAATCGAACTCGCGGCCTCCGGGTAAGAGGCAAGATCTCGACCATTTGGTGTGGCCTTCACTAAATCTTGCATGGTGCAAACGAGAGTGCAGGAGTTGCAATTAAGGAGGTGCGCTATGGTTTGTTCTTCTCCGCAGACACAGAGGGTTGACTCTTCAGATAGACCAGATGAATGTCATGCTAAAGAAGAATCTACACTATGTGATCAAAAGTATCCGGGCACCTGGCTGAACATGACGTACAAGTTCGCGGCACCCTCCATCGGTAATGCTGGAATTCAATATGGCGTTGGCCCACCCTTAGCTTTGACGACAGCTTCCACTCTCACAGGCATACGTTCAATCAGGTGCTGGAAGGTTGCTTAGGGAATGGCAGCCCATTCTTCACAGAGCGTTGCACTGAGGAGAGGTAGCAAAGTCAGTCGGTAAGGCCTGGCACGAAGTCGGCGTTCCAAAACATCCCAAAGGTGTTCTATAGAATTCAGGTCGGGACTCTGTACAGGCCAGTCCATGACAGGGATGTTATTGTCATGTAACCACTCCGCCACAGGCCGTGCATTATGAACAGGTGCTCGATCGTGTTGAAAGATGCAATCGCCATACCCGAAGTGCTCTTCAACAGTGAGAAGCGAAAAGGTGCTTAAAACATCGATGTAGGCCTGTGCTGTGATAGTGCCACGCAAAACAACAAGGGGTGCAAGCCCCCTCCATGAAAAGCACGACCACACCATAACACCACCGCCTCCAAATTTTACTTTTGGCACTACACACGCTGGCATTCACCATACACACATCCTGCCATCGGATCGCCACATTGTGTACCGTGATTCGTCACTCCACATAAAGTTTTTCCACTGTTCAATCGTCCATTGTTTACGCTTCTTGCACCAAGTGAGGCATCATTTGGCATTGACCTGCATGATGTGTGGCTTATGGGCAGCCGCTCGACCGTGAAATCCAAGTTTTCTCACCTCCTGCTGAACTGTCATAGTACTTGGAGTGGATCCTGATACAGTTTGGAATTCCTGTGTGATGGTCTGGATAGATGCCTGCCTATTACACTTTATGACCCTCTTCAACTGTCGGCGGTCTCTGTCAGTCAACAGACGAGGTTGGTACGTACACTTTCATGCTGTACGTGTCCCTTCACATTTCTACTTCACTATCACATCAGAAACAGTGGACCTAGGAATGTTTAGGAGTGTAGAAATCTCACGTACTGACTTCTGACCCAATTGACACCCAATCACCTGACCACGTTCGAAGTCCGTGAGTTCTGCGGAGCGCCCCATTCTGCTCTCTCACGATGTCTAATGACTACTGAGGTCGCTGCTATGGAGTACCTGGCAGTAGGTGGTGGCACAATGCACCTAAGATGAAAAATGTATGTTTTTGGGGGTGTCCGGATACTTTTGATCACATAGTGTAACTCCCCAGCTACTTCCCGCCAATATTCAGGCAGGTTGTTACATTCGGTACAACCAAGGCCGCACTAGATAGACAGGCCACAAGGGTTGGACCGTGACGTCACGAGAGTGGCTGGCGTTCAGCATGGTAGTGTACGGCCCGCTCTCACTGTTACCATGACATTATTCGTTTATTTAACGATATAATTGAAGTCACTTTCAATTGCGGTTTTATTTAGGCTTGTGCACTACACGAGTTTTATGCGGGGGGAGGGGCAAACTGGCGGGGCAGTTTATGTTCATTTCTTTATGTAAAATTAAGCTGACATCTGTCATTTGTAACGGAAGGCGGTTTCATGTAAAAGATTAAAACCCATAATATGTATGAAAATAGTTTTAATGTTACTAGACAAATACATTATAGCAATTCACAACAATAGTCTGGAACCTTTCATAGAAATTAGGCTTCAGCTTAAAACTTATCTAACAATTCTTAAGGTTTCAGTTTATCCATTTTTCTTTTCTTTGCCAATTTATGGGTATCCTTACTTGAGGATTTCTTCTTCTTAGCCACGAGTTTGTCTGCGATAACTTTTCTATAGTTATTCAGTAATATATTAAAAAAGATATTTATACATTTGTAAACAAAATCTTTAAAACTATTTCTACAATCACTGCATATTTCAAACATGACATTTTCATTTTTCAGAACATTGTTGGCAAGCAAAATCAGAATGTTTCTCTGAGAATCCCCATGTAAAAACCTCGATTCAAATTGATCACTCACCGGGCGAGTTGCCTGGCCGTGTGGTTAGGGACGCACGGCTGTGGGCCTGCATCCAGAAGATAGTGGGTTCGAATCCCACTGTTAGCAGCCCTGAAGATGGCTTTCCTTGGTTTCCCATTTTTACACCAGGCAAATGCTGGAGCAATTTCCTCTGCTATGGCTTTTAGTTTGTTAACAGTGATTCCCAAGCTATAACTTTAAAGTGTTGTGGATTTCTCAAAGTATGTTCGATTATTAATGACTGAACTAGAATCATAAAATCTTTTCCTATTGAGGTTATGCCGTTTATTTTTCCTTTTGGGAGTTAATTTAAATTTAATCTTAGAGATGTAATGGTCTGAATCAACATTGACACCACACATAACTTTAACATTATAGATTTCTTCATGGAATTTACGATCCATGGCCACATGATCTATTTGGGATTCACCCAATTTAACATTTGGACTTGCAAAGCCCATTTGAATTCACCCACAAAGCAATCTGATTGGCTAACTTCAGCAGCTGATAACATGACAATGGCACGAGATATCCAATTACTTTTTTCAAATTATTTATCAGTATGGCCAACCACCTGATGCTCATATACCCGGTTCATGTTGTTTCTGACCACCCTGTGACAACTCACAGAATATTTATTACTTTCCTTTCAATAATTGTAAGTTAAGAGAATTATTTGCTCCAGGTTGGTAGTGCACTGTTGTCTGCTGCCTTCTATGTGATTTTCATTTACGTACTACCCCTGCTTTCTCTTATAACAGAACTGTTGGAACTCGTTCAACAATTGTCAGGAAAGTTTCCTCAAAAAGAGGTCATTATTGTGTTATCATTTTTAGTACTAATTATACAGTATAATTGTTGTTTAGAATAATAGCCTTTAATGTAAATTCTATCCTTTCTTGATAATATACTGGTTTTCTAAAATATTTGGAGAGCCATAGTCTGCCTTCCAATGCCCTCTTGTGGGTGGGGGCAGTAGAATAACACCCATGGTATCCTGTGCCTGTCGTAATAGGTGACTAAAAGGGGCTCCAGGCATTTTTAACTTGGGAGCATAGGTTGGTTACCATGGTGCCCTTAGCTGAGCCCTGACATTGCTTCCACTTACTTGTGCCAGGCTCCTATCTGACCTCCCTTGGTCTATTCTTGTTCTTTTCTGACCCCAGTGGTATTAGAACATTCAAAGTCTAGGTAGTATTTCATTTTCACGCCCTTCATGGCCCTTAACTTTCTTTGACCAATACCTTCATTTTTTGAAGTGGCAGATCCCTTCCATTTTTTTCCCTCTGATTAGTGTTGATAGAGGCTAGTTTTTAGTTGTAGATCATCTTAAAACAATAATCACACCTTAAGTAGTATTACACTAACCACCTCCAAATTTTTTTAGGGAAAAAATCCAACCAAGAGTTTTTTCAATAGTGTAAATACTTTTTGGATTCACCTGTAAGGTTTATTGTAGATACACTAGTGCTGTGTCTTCTTCTTCCTGGTCTTATTCCCAATATATTGGATCAGCACCTGATGGGTATTTGGCCTAGTTTTACTACCAGATGCCCTTCCTCCTATGGGGAGGGTTTTTTATTCACTATTGCATGTAGTTAGTAGCATAGTGAGTTGTAAATAAATGAAGAGAACACCCAGTTCCCAAGCCAAAGAAATTAACTATATGAAATTAAAATCACTGACCTGGCTGGCAATTGAACCCAAGACCCCCTAAACTGAAGGACAGTATGTTGACCATTCATCTAAGGAGACAGAATAAAAGCATTGTGGCTCATAAGGTACAATATTATCTTCCATGAAAATTGTACCTAAATTAGTGGCAGAAATTTGAATTTCTAAAATGCAATTTATTTTCTAAATACATCCCTGTTTATGAACTAAGGGAGGTAGATAATTGATATTTACCTCTAGTTGATGTTGAAAGGTGCACAAGTCTTAGATAAAATATTTCTTTAGATATGAACCTACAATTGTCATGTCCAGGTACCTTTAATCACTCTAAGCATTAATTTTAAAACCCTTCTGAATTAGATGTATGCATGAACTTCCACAAAGAATTCAGTGCAAGAATACAGTGCCTGCTATATAGCTGTGAGCCTAAGACAAGTTGCAGCAGTGCCCTATTATCCAAACAAGATAATATATCTGATCAAGGCCAAGTCCATCCAAAGGTTAAAGTGACAGCTGTTGGGCTGACCCTTGGTACTGGACTTGCCTCACTTGCTATTTGAATACAACTATCAACTGGTGCAGTAGTCTGGACACACATTTTCGAAGAAGGCTGATTAGTCAGAAGGTTAATGCAGGATTACGTAGTGGTATGTACAGTACTTAAATACTTTCATATCTTACAGCATAATAACATTACCTTGACTTCTGGAGGGTGACTTGTGTTTGGAGGTTTCAAGGTAGGGTAGGCAATTGTAATGATGGCCTTGACTTAAACCAGTGCTGATTGTGTGGTATAGTCCAGGACTCCACTTGCAAAATTGGAAGGTACTCCCAGTAAAACAATCCTGTATTAGGATAAATACGTATTATAGTATCGGGATTAGAAAACATTTGTGTCATGTTTGGTTACTTAAAGTAATACATATTTTCTTGTCTATTAATTTTGGGTGGCTATAATTTTACGTTATATAAATACAACCTGGATGAAAAGAGCGCTGTCATACTCTAGAACTTTTGATTTCTTTCCTCAGGGGTTGGCCACCACAGGGCCCCTAGTTGAGTCATGTATTGGTTCAAAATTTTACATTTCTGTGGCAGAACAATAATCACTAACATCATGGACTTCCCTATCTGTTCCTTGATGATGTTGACAATAAAACAACAACAACAACAACAACAACAACAACAACAACAATATTAGTAGTATAGCTTCATCTTCAGAATTAGGCTGCCTGCACTCCACTTTACTGTACCAGACCGGCTGACAGAGAAACCAGGTAACCTATTACTACTCCCTATAATTGTGGGTTATAGAATATATCTGTGGTATGCTCTGCCTGTTATAAGAGGTAACTTGGATTCAATATGGTTTGGTTCCCTTGGCTGAGTCTGACATAGCCCAACTTACTTGTGTCACGCTCCTCACTTTCATCTATGTCATCCGACCTCTCTTGGTCAACTCTTGATCACTTCCAACATGAACAGTATTAGGTTTGTGAGGCCTAGTCTTTCCTTTCCATGCCCTTTATGGCCCTACTGTTTCTTTAGCCAATACCCTCATTCTTCAAAGGGTTGAACTACTCTTTTTCCTCCCTCTGATTAGTGTTAATAGAGGATGGCTGCCCAGTTGTACTTCCTCTTTATTAATCAACACCACCACCAGATGTATCACCAGAGATTATTTAATGTCAACATCCTATGATATGGAGTGCCGATGGACCTTCGAAAATCCACCTCCCATAATTGAGAGCTCCGATCTACACATGCAGCTGGTAAATGGTGCTGATGTTCAATACCTGAAACAAAATCAATGAAAATCTACTTTTTATGTATCTTTCTACCTTTGCCATCAGTATTAATTATATTTCAAACTGCCACTATTGATAAAGCTTTCATGTGCCAGTTTATTCATAAATTAGTATTCTGATGTAGCTCCAGATAGGTACTACCTATATTTATGTTGAACCAAAAGCTGTTGCTTCATATCCATCAACATTGAGAGACTAGACAGTTCAAGGAGAATCATTATACCTAACAGTTATTTAGACTTCACTACACTTATTTATACAGAATAGTATAATCCACGACTTTTAAGCATGGAGATGTGCTAGGGTTGCAATATGTCATGGATTTTACAGACAATCCATGATTTATTGAGTTAGAAGAATGTTGGGGCATAAAGACAATGTTCTGCAATAATTTATTGTAGTTATTTTGAAGTTTTGAAAGTCAGCTTTGGGTAATTTACATTCTGAACTGCTCAGAATTATAGGGTATTATAGGGGGTGTATTGTTGGGGTGGCCTAGGGAGAGGTGATAAGGGTACAGGGAACTGAAGTCAAGTAGGGATGACATTAAAATGTTAGTGCTCACCTGTAGAAGTACTGTAAAGAAAGGAATAGAAGTAAGTAATTTAATAGATATATATTTACCAGATATTGTAATAGGAGTTGAATCATGGCTGAGAAATGATATAATGGATGCAGAAATTTTCTCACAGAACTGGAGTGTGTTTCACGTTACAATTCTCATTTTGGTCTGTATTGAAATGTAGGTGAAAATTAAAAAACACTTGTAACATTCTTTGTCTTAACTGGAGTGTGTATCGTAGAGATAGGATAGGAATGGTAGGAAGGGGAGTATTCATCCTGGTGAAAGAAGAATTTGTAAGTTACGAAAAAGTTCAAGATGACAAACATGAAATTCTAGGTGTAAGGCTCATCTCTAACGATAATAGACAACTTGATATCTTTGGAGTGTACAGACCAAGAAAGAGTAGCGTTGATGCTGATTCACAATTATTTGATAAGATAATCAACTATGTGGGAAATAATATGGAAAGGAACATGATAGTAGTGGGTGATCTCAATTTACCAAATGTCAATTGGGAAGGTAATGTGAACGACAGGAAGCATGACCAACAAATGGCAAATAAGTTAATATGGGAAGGGCAGCTGATTCATAAAGTGATGGAACCAAACAGGGGGAAGAATATTCTGGACGGAGTGGTGGTAAAACCAGATGAGCTCTATAGAGAAACCAAAGTAATGTAGGGTATTAGTGATCACAAAGCTGTTTTTATCGTAGTTAAAAATAAATGTGAAAGAAAGAAAGGTATTAAAATTAGAACTTTTAGGCAGTATCATATGGCTGAAAAAACAGGCATGAGGGAGTTTTGAAAAGTAACTATGATCAATGGAAAACGAAAATAAAAATGTAAATAGACTCTGGGATGGGTTTAAAGCAATTGTTGAGGAATGTGAAAGTAGGTTTGTACCTTTAAAGGTGGTAAGGAATGGTAAAGATCCACTATATTATAACAGAGAAGTAAAGAGATTAAGAAGGAGGTGCAGATTGGAAAGAAATAGAGTTAGAAATGGCTGTGGAAGTAAGGAGAAATTGAAGGAACTTACTAGGAAATTGTTTCTAGCAAAGAAGTCAGCTAAGGATAACATCATGGCAAGCATAATGGATGGTCATACAAATTTTAGTGAAAAATGGAAGAATACAGTATCTTTAAGGCTGAAACAGGTTCAAAGAAGGACATTCCACGAATCATTAATGAACGAGGGTAGTGTGTATGCAAAGATCTTCAAAAGGCAGAAGTATTCAATCAGCAGTCTGTAAATATAGTTGGTTACAAGTTTTTGAAGGAAGTGTAGGTGGTAAGAACGGTAGGGGTAGACCAAGGTATGAATATGACAAGCAGATGAGAGCAGATGTAGGATGCAATAGTTACGTAGAAATGAAAAGGTTAGCACAGGATAGGGTGGCATGGAGAGTTGCATCAAACCAGTCTATGGACTGATGACTCAAACAACAACAACAACAACAATGGAAGGATAATGTCCATATAGAGGATGTGACTAATACTAAAGAAGTATTAAAATTTAAATATGATAAAAATGACATTTACAGAAAGATATAAAAGTTGAAAACTAGAAAAGTGGCTGGAATTGATAAGATTTCTGGGGATATACTAAAGACAGTGGGTTGGGATATAGTACCATATTGGAAGTGCTTATTTGATTATTGTTTGCATGAATGAGTACCAAATGAACGGAGAGTTGCTATATATAGTAGCTCTGTGTATAAAGAAAAGGGTGATAGCAGTGGCATATCGTGGATTCCCCACGGAGGCACGCAACTAGTAACCATGCAGTAGTACAATGTATTTACTAAATTCCAATTCCACTCACCCTAGTTACATATAGGTGAATTCGACGCTGTGATTCTTTTTTCAGAATTCCTTGGTGGCGTCACTGTAGAAGTCCTCACATGTTTTCAACTCAACAAGATGATCCTTCTCTATTATTATTATTATTATTATTATTATTATTATTATTATTATTATTATTATTATTATTATTATTATTATTATTATTGTACCGGGCGGTACACCTCCGCGCCGCTAATTTAAAATTTGCACCAGTTGAAACTCTCCTACTGGAGGAAGCCTGAACTTTAACTACTGTGTTAATTTTCGAGTTTCTCAGAAGATGTCACTACTTGTAAATGTTGAAGTTTCTGAACTGGGTCATTTTCGATGTATTTTTGTTTTGCCTGTAGTAAGAAGTGTGGACATTCTCTTCCAGAAGGCACTACTGAAGAACTACAATTATGCACCCTAGTGCGAAGTGAAAGAACTATGTTTTTGGAGAAAATTTGAATTCATAAGTTTGTTCTTTGTTAAATTTCTTTCAGTTATTGTTTATGTTGGCAATATTAACCCCTTCTTTCCGCCAGGTTTGAATTTAACCAATCTCGAATTTCTTTAATTAATTTATGACCAATCAGGTGTATCTTCTTCAACTTGGGTATGTTGCTTAACCCTAGCCAATAAAAAATTTTGTGGGAGGGTGTTCTCATTCCTGAAACGCCTCGAACTTTCCACGAGGGTATATAAACTGCTGATTTTCGGGTCTCCGCGCCACTTCAGTAACATCTTTCAGTGTGTAAAGTACGTAGCAGGGGGCGGGAAGCGCCTCTTTCTTCGGGCAGCAGTTCATCCACAAGGTAATGGCCTTTTAATAACTTCTTTTCTTGCTAGCTCAGCAGTTTAACTCTCGGGGCAGGTCCGAAGCCTTTCCACCATGTAACTTTTCCCCTAAAATGTAAAGACACTTGTATCTATTCTATCTTTTAAACTACATATTGGGATAGAGAGTGCTTAACCCTCTCGAGCTCCCACTCATTTTGCTTCGAGGTGAAATTATTTTCTCAACCGTTTCTTCCTGTCTAGCGTAATGTAAATTGTCTTCTCATATAAGTCACCTCCTTAGTATGGGATTAGCCCTTGCATTAACGGCCTAGTGCCAAGTAGGTTTTAAACAAAATGTATTAGGAGGGCAGCTTCGCCTCCTCTCAAATTGGTATTGTCGAGGCCATGTAATATTTCTGTTTCTTTACTTAATAGGCCTCAGTAACCATGTGACCTTGCCGCGGTGGGGAGGCTTGCGTGTCCCAATGATGCAGATAGCCGAGCCGCAGGTGCAACCATATCGGATGGGTATCTGTTGAGAGACCAGACTAATGAATGGTTCATCGAAAGGGGGGTAGCAGCCTTTCGGTAGTTGCAAGGGCGGCAGTCTAGATGATTGACTGATACGGCCTTGTAATAATACTCAACATGGCTTAGCTGTGTTGATACTGCTACACGGCTGAAAGCAACGGGAAACTACAGCCGTAACCACCTCCCGAGGACATGCAGCTCTCTCTGTATGAATGATGTACTGATGATGGCTTCCTCCCGGGTAAAATATTCCGGAGGTAAACTAGTCCCCCATTCGGATCTCCGGGTGGGGACTACACGAGAGGGGGCGATCATCAGGAAGATGGATACTGACATTCTGCGAGTCGGAGCGTGGAATGTTAGAAGTTTGAATCGTTGTGGTAGGTTAGAGAATCTGAAAAGGGAGATGGATAGGCTAAAGTTAGATGTAGTTGGTATAAGTGAAGTACGTTGGCAGGAAGAACAGGATTTTTGGTCAGGTGACTACCGAATTATCAACACGAAATCAAACAGGGGTAATGCAGGAGTTGGTTTAATAATGAATAAGAAAATAGGGCAGCGGATAAGCTACTACGACCAGCATAGTGAAAGAATTATTGTCGCCAAGACAGACACCAAACCAATGCCCACCACAATAGTGCAGGTCTATACGCCTACTAGTTCAGCGGATGATGAAGAAATTGAAAGAATATATGAGGAGATAGAAGATTTAATACAATATGTCAAAGGTGACGAGAATCTAATTGTGATGGGAGACTGGAACGCAGTGGTAGGCCAAGGAAGAGAAGGTAGCACAGTAGGAGAATTTGGATTGGGACAAAGGAACGAAAGAGGAAGTTGGCTGGCTGAGTTCTGCACTGACCATAATTTAGTCCTCGCCAATACTTGGTTCAAACACCACAAACGACGGCTGTATACGTGGACGAGACCTGGAGACACTGGAAGGTATCAAATAGACTTCATTATGATTAGGCAGAGATTCAGAAACCAGGTGTTGGATTGCAAAACTTTCCCAGGAGCAGACGTGGACTCTGACCACAACTTGTTGGTCATGAAATGCCATCTGAAGTTGAAGAAATTGAAGAAAGGAAAGAATGCGAAAAGATGGGATCTAGACAAGTTGAAAGAAAAGAGTGTGAGGGATTGTTTCAAGGAACATGTTGCACAAGGACTAAATGAAAAGGCCGAAGGAAACACAGTAGAGGAAGAGTGGAGAGTCATGAAAAATGAAGTCAGTAGGGCTGCTGAAGAAATGTTAGGAAGGAAGAAAAGATCAACTAAGAATCAGTGGATAACTCAGGAGATACTAGACCTGATTGATGAACGACGAAAATACAAGAATGCTAAAAATGAAGAGGGCAGAAAAGAATACAGGCGATTAAAGAATCAACTGGATAGAAAGTGCAAGGTAGCTAAGGAAGAATGGCTGAAGGAGAAGTGCAAGGATGTCGAAGGCTGTATGGTCCTGGGAAAGGTGGATGCTGCATACAGGAAAATCAAGGAAACCTTTGGAGAAAGGAAATCTAGGTGCATTAATATTAAGAGCTCAGATGGAAAGCCACTTCTAGGGAAAGAAGACAAAGCAGAAAGATGGCAGGAGCATATCCAACAGTTGTATCAAGGTAACGATGTAGATAATTTATTTCTGGAACATGAAGAGGCTGTTGATGCTGATGAAATGGGAGACCCAATTTTGAGGTCAGAGTTTGACAGAGCTGTGTGTGACCTAAACAGGAACAAGGCACCTGGAATTGATGATATTCCCTCTGAATTACTGACTGCCTTAGGAGAAACCAGCATGGTAAGGTTATTTCATTTAGTGTGCAAGATGTATGAGACAGGAGAAGTCCCATCCGATTTTCGGCAGAATGTTGTTATACCTATTCCCAAGAAAGCCGGTGCTGACAGGTGTGAAAACTACCGCACTATTAGTTTAGTATCTCATGCCTGCAAAATTTTAACACGTATTATTTACAGAAGAATGGAAAAACAAGTTGAAGCTGAGTTGGGGGAAGATCAATTTGGCTTCAGAAGAAATGTAGGAACACGTGAAGCAATCCTGACTTTACGTCTGATCTTAGAGGATCGAATCAAGAAGGACAAGCCCACGTACATGGCATTCGTAGATCTAGAAAAGGCATTCGATAATGTTGATTGGACCAGGCTATTTATGATTCTGAAGATGATAGGGATCAGATACCGAGAACGAAGAATTATCTACAACCTGTATAAAAATCAGTCTGCAGTGATAAGAATCGAGGGCTTTGAAAAAGAAGCAGCAATCCAGAAAGGAGTGAGGCAAGGCTGCAGTTTGTCCCCTCTCCTTTTCAATGTTTACATAGAACAGGCAGTAAAGGAAATCAAAGAGAAATTTGGAAAGGGAATCACAGTCCAAGGAGAGGAAATCAAAACCTTGAGATTTGCCGATGATATTGTTATTTTATCTGAGACTGCAGAAGATCTCGAGAAGTTGCTGAATGGTATGGATGAAGTCTTAGGTAAGGAGTACAAGATGAAAATAAATAAGTCCAAAACAAAAGTAATGGAGTGCAGTCGAACGAAGGCAGGTGATGTAGGAAATATCAGATTAGGAAACGAAGTCTTAAAGGAAGTAGATGAATATTGTTACTTGGGTAGTAAAATAACCAACGATGGCAGAAGTAAGGAGGACATAAAATGCAGACTAGCACAAGCAAGGAAGAGCTTTCTTAAGAAAAGAAATTTGCTCACTTCAAACATTGATATCGGAATTAGAAAGATGTTTTTGAAGACTTTTGTGTGGAGCGTGGCATTGTATGGAAGTGAAACATGGACGATAACTAGCTCAGAAAGAAAGAGAATAGAAGCTTTTGAAATGTGGTGTTACAGAAGAATGCTGAAGGTGAGATGGATAGATCGAATCACGAATGAAGAGATACTGAATCGAATTGGTGAGAGGAGATCGATTTGGCTACATTTGACGAGAAGAAGAGATAGAATGATAGGACACATCTTAAGACACCCAGGACTTGTTCAGTTGGTTTTTGAAGGAAGTGTAGGTGGCAAGAACGGTAGGGGTAGACCAAGGTATGAATATGACAAACAGATTAGAGCAGATGTAGGATGCAATAGTTACGTAGAAATGAAAAGGTTAGCACAGGATAGGGTGGCATGGAGGGCTGCATCAAACCAGTCTATGGACTGATGACTCAACAACAACAGGTTGGGTATTTTTACCCCTGTTTTCATGTCCTTGGAGGACAACTTGAAAGTGGAGTTTGGTGTGGCCTTGGATAGGCTCGTACTTAAGAGCAGGTTGCTCTTTCTAAAAATTGTGTTTTCTGCGTGCCTCGAGGAGGCTTTACTGTGTAATTGGGAGCAAGTGCTCCTGGGCATGATTGGGGTCTTCTGCCCCTTTGTTGAATTCTGTATATCGTAAGGTTGGGCTTATAGCTCAAGAATTAGGTGTCTGGCTCTCGGAGCCCAAATCCTGTAATCACTGTAATTGTACATTTTCGAATTGTGCTTCGGCTACTGAGTACCTGTTCTCTTTGTTATTTCTTAATCTTGAAAAGAAAATATAACCTTGTTAAATTTTACCTTAACTTTTATTTCGTATTTCGAGACCTGTTCACCCCCGCACCTTCTTTCACCTCTGCTGTTCCACAGATACCTCGGAACAATTATTATTATTATTATTATTATTATTATTATTATTATTATTATTATTATTATTATTATTATTATTATTTTCCACAAATTGTAGATACAATTCAGGAATGGGGAAAGGGCATAGCCCCACATGCATGAATGTGTCTCCATCCCCATCCCTACTATAGAAATCATTCCTAATGCAGAGAGACGACTTTAAGAACTACGGGCGGAAGGGCCAATGTACACTCACAAAGACCACTATGGAGACCACTGGTCAATAGGAACTTCTGGATTTGTGCCACCGTCTTATCTTTGAAGTGTTGAGAAGTGACCATTGCCCTCATTTCGGATTTAAGTCGTATCCAAATATTTTCCATTGACTTTGATCAATTTAGTGAATTGCTTTTTAGGAAAATCACCAAAAAGAATGAACATTTCTTGAAATCATTGTGTGGTGCCCAGAAAAATCGTGTGAAATATTTCAGCTTAGAACTCTGGCTGCTTTACGTCGCACCGACAGAGATAGGTCTTATGGCGATGATGGGATAGCAAAGGGCTGTGAGTTGGAAGGAATTGGCTGTGGCCTTAATTAAGGTACAGCCCCAGCATTTGCCTGGTGTGTACATGTGAAACCACAGAAAACTATCTTCACGGCTGCCGACAGTGAGGCTCGAACCCACTATCTCCCGGATGCAAGCTCACAGCTGTGCGCCCCTAACCGCACGGCCAACTCACCCAGTTTAAATGTTTTTATTCCACCTTATATGGCCTAACTTTTCTATTAGATTAGCCTATAAATTGTGTTCAGTTGAATGGAATGATTTTTTTCTCCACATTAATACTCTTAAGAATAGAGTGATATTAATATTTGTGTTATTTTCTTATTTGTTTTTTCAAGAAAGCCAATACTTTGTAATTTGAATAAATCTGTTTGGGTAGTCTTTACACAACTTGAGGAGCTGCTAGACTCAGTGTTGCTGATTATCATGAAGTCACTAATTGGATTAAAGTGTCACTACATGAAATTTTGTGAACTAGGTCTACATGAGGGGAATATTGAAACAGTAAATTGATGAATAACTACAACATACCTAACAAATGAAAAGACTCAGGTTCCTCTTCTGGTGTGGTTGCAATTGGAATATGAATATGCAGCTGAGGCTCCTGTCTTACGCAAGACACTTTCAGAGAATTCATAATTATGTGTAACAGGTCTTTGGCGTGAAGCATGAAGCAGTTCTGGCGTGGAGTCTGGTATGCAATTTTATTTTCACCAAGTTCAGCTGACTGAAAGGACCTTCTGCCTCTGCATTAGAACAAGGTAGAGAAATATTGGCAAATATTTTAATGGATTAACAGCAACAGAGTATAAATGTTAAAAAAGTTCACAAAACTTTTGGCTGGCTATCGTCGTAAGGCCAGTCTTGGAAAATGGAGCAGCCGCATGGGATCCGTACCAAAAAGAGCTCATCTCGCCAGAGAGTAATCCATGCTTGCCGCTCGACCGTTACCTTCATACCTTGGACATTCCAACTTTCTCCGAAGCTACCGACAGACAGCAGCGGGTAGCACGTAAATGGTGAGAAAGAGTCAAGCGCAGTGACCTCATACGGAGGGTTTCAGAACTATGTCTACCACTGAATGCAATTTTAAGATTGAATGCATTATGTCCTTAACTCCCCCATTTGCTGTCTCTTTCTCTCTACAGTGGATTAGATGGCGAGACTACACCAGCGCCACATGTAGTCAAGCAACAGAATTAGTGCAGTTGTGCGGAACTTTTGAACTTCTGAAGGATGAAATAAATATTACTTGCCTTGAAGCAACCTAAAATCATACTTCAGACTATCATAACGCATGCAATGAATGCCTTGCATGCAAGGAAAATACGCCCCTGGGTGATAGACATAAAGCTGAAAATTACAAGCCAGTCAGTTTGACATGCATTGCATGTAAGCTTTGGGAAAGAATTCTTTCTGATTATATTAGATATGTTAGCAAAATTTTAAGAACTGGTTTGATATAAGGAAGTTTGGCTTTAGGAAAGGTTATTCCACTGAAGCTCAACTTACAGGATTCTAGCAAGATATAGCAGATATCTTGGATTCAAGAGGTCAAATGGACTGTATCGCGATTGACCTATCTAAGGCATTTGATAGGGTGAATCATGGGAGACTACTGGCAAAAATTAATGCAATTGGACTAGAAAAAAGAGCGACTGAATGGGTGGCTATATTTCTAGAAAATATAACTCAGAAAATTAGAGTAGGCAAAGCTTTATCTATCCCTGTAATAATTAAGAGGGGAATTACTCAAGGCAGTATTATTGGAGCTTTATGTTTTCTTATATATATCAATGATAAGTTTAAAGAAGTGGAATCAGAGATAAGGCTTTTTACAGATGATGTTATTCTGTACAGAGTAATAAATAAGTTACAAGATTGTGAGCAACTGCATTTTTTTTTTTTTTTTTTTTGCTAGTGGCTTTACGTCACACTGACACAGATAAGTCTTATGGCTTTATTATTTATAAGTTTCATATTCCATATTGATTGGATTCAATGTAATAGACAAGAAAAATGTTCCACCGATCAATACATTTATTGTGAATGAATTATTGCACTAGTACCGATTTCGGCCTATCTTGGCCATCATCAGCTAGCACACAAATTTACAGTCATTAGACAAAATTACAAAGATGTTACGTAAGAGCATCCGGATGTCTAATGAAAAAATGGAAGTAAAATATATTGCAGTATGTTGCATTAAAATATCTCTGATTAAAAGTGGTGATGGTTAGAATAAACTAAAACCTATTGATTGAGCATGGACATGAGTACATAAACACATTAAAATATATGCCACGGCTATTAATAGACGTTTTTAAAATATACCATGTTTTAATGTGTTTAATGTGCTATATTTTTTAGTGTCTTATGATGTGGCATATATTTTAATGTGTTTATGTACTCATGTCCATGCTCAATCAATAGGTTTTAGTTTATTCTAACCATCACCACTTTTAATCAGAGATATTTTAATGCAACATACTGCAATATATTCTAGTTCCATTTTTCATTAGACATCCGGATGCTCTTACGTAACATCTTTGTAATTTTGTCTAATGACTGTAAATTTGTGTGCTAGCTGATGATGGCCAAGATAGGCCGAAACCGGTACTAGTGCAATAATTCATTCACAATAAATGTATTGATCGGTGGAACATTTTTCTTGTCTATTACATTAAGTCTTATGGCGATGATGGGATAGGAAAGGCCTAGGAGTTGGAAGGAAGCGGCCATGGCCTTAATTAAGGTACAGCCCCAGCATTTGCCTGGTGTGAAAATGGGAAACCCCGTGCCTGGTCTAGTCCCGGTTGGGGACTGGTTTTGAATTGAGTAGGAGCAGTCAGTACTCTTCAGGGAACAGACTGGGATAGGGGGCCTCAACCCAGACACGGTACATCCCATTGGCTGATAGGGAAAGTTTCTGTAGATATGCAGGGTAGGTGCGAATAAGGTTTTACCAAATAAGCACCCGTGTATCGACTGGGTTTTGACCCAAAGGCTATGGGAGTAATCCCAGAAAGAAAATCAAGCAAGGAGAGAGGCTTTATGGGAGCAGCCCTCTCACTGTCCTAGCTCCATCACAGCGTTAATTACCCGTATGGAGTGAATTTCAAAACAATTCAGAGAAATATTAGATTTGAAGGCAGATGGATCACAAGACAAACTGAATATGAGAATCCGAACCTCTCTGACAGGCAAGGAATTGGAAGCGGTAAGAAGTACAAACTATTGAAATTCTCGGGATCAGCGAAGTGAAAAAAAAGGGAACAGGGGAGATTGAACTGAGATATTCAGGAGTAGAGGTAAGGGAGGAGTCAGAATTATCATAACTGAACAATTAAGTAATAATGTGGTGGATTGGAAGGCAGTAAGCCCAAGGATAATGAGATTAGATCTGGATAATAACCAAACAGTTGCTCTCATACAAATATATGCTCCTAGAGATAGAAAAGGAGATATTTTACTCAACCCTCAAGAGGACATTGGACAAAGCTAGAGATACCATAGAATCGGTGATAATAATGGGGGACTGGAATGCTAGAGTTGGGAATAAGATGAGTTCTGGTCATGGAAGCTTGGGAAGGTATGGGCAGAGAGAAGTCTGAACAGCAATGGGAAGAGAATGCTTGAGTTCTGCATAGATAATGAAATGCGAATAGGGAATTCTTTCTTTCCTCATAAACAGATTCACCAAATTACCTTTGAGGCAATAAGCTGAAATGTGCGAAATACAATAGACTAATATGTGTACACAAAGAATACCCACTATGATGTAATGGATGTGAGGGTATTCCACAGTGCAGAACTCAACACTGAACATCGTTTATTCGTAATGGAAACACATTTCAGATATATACGAGAATCAACAAAAATGAATTATATCAAAGTGAAAGTATCTGTTTTACCTGGATCTGAGGGCTGGTTCGAGGTCCATTCAGCCTACGTTATTAGGACTGAGGAGCTATCTGACGGTGAGATAGCGGCCCTGGTCCAGAAAGCCAAGAATAACGGCCGAGAGGATTCGTTGTGCTGACCACATGACACCCCGTAATCTGCTGGCCTTCGGTCTGAGCAGCAGTCGCTCGGTAGGCCAAGGCCCTTCAAGGGCTGTAGTGCCATAGACGGGGGGAGTATCTGCCTTACAGGATATCTCCAAGCGAAGGGAGTATGAAAATAAGGTGAGCGAAAAACTCATACAGAAGGAGCAAAATCACAGAGGTATGTGGAATGTGGAAGACAAATGGAAGGTGATGAAAGAGACAATTAACCAGGTAGCTACAGAAGTGAGTGGGATCAGCAGAGTCAAAGGAAATAGGAGACAGACAAGATGGTGGAGCGAAATAGGAAAGGAAGCGGTTGCAGCCAAGAAGAAAGCTTGGAAAAGATATATGAAATCCAAAAGTGAGGAAGACAAAGGAACATATACTGTATACCACTAAGAAATGCAGCAGGGAGAGCAGTCAAGGAAGCTAAAAAGGAATCCTGGGAACAGTTCAGAAGGGAAATAGAAGAAAGTTATAAGGAAAATGAAAGAAAGTTCTGGCATGAAAAGCTTAAAGGGAAAAAGGGGAAAGTAAATCAGAAACATTAAGGATAAAAATAACAGGCTGAAAACCAACATAAATGACATCCTGGAAATGTGGAGTGATTATTACTCAGAAACCTTCAAGGAAAGCAATAGAATGTCGGGGACGACACCAATGGAAGAGGATAACAATGGAGAGAGGTAAAAGGAAGAAGGTATTAGTTTGAAGGAAGTGCATGAGGCAATTAATCAAGAAGTTAGTAAAATAACCACCTAATTGATTAGGTGGTTATTTTACTAACTACTTTATTATATTCATCGATATGGTCATGAAATGGACAACTTGTAATGAGGCAATTAAGGCAATCAAAACTGGAAAAGAAGCAGGCTGGGATAATATTCACCTGGAGTTTGTGAAATTTGGAGGAAGAGAACAATAGAAATGGATCTGGGATCTCTTCAAATTGGTTTGGGACTCTGAGAAAATACCAGAAGATTGGGAGCAGAACATCATAGTTCCCATTTACAAAAAGGGGAAGCTCAACTGGCTGTCATAATTACAGAGCGATATACTTAGCATCAGTTCTCCAGAAGTTATATTCAACTATAATAGAGAAGGGACTTAGAAAGCAAGTGGAGGAAGAACTGGAAGAACAGGCTGGATTTAGACCCCATTGGCAAACACAAGATTGGATCTTCTGTTTGAGAAATGCAGCAGAAAAGATCCTAAATCAGGAAGGAGAACTATTTTCAGCATTTATCGATTTGAAGTCGGCATTTGACAGAGTACCAAGGGCAGAGCTATGGATGTCTTTATAGAAGGCATATATTACCCCCAAACTGACTAGGGTGATTAAAAGTATATACAGGAGGATTATAGGTATAGTGAGGAATTTACTATGGAAAGAGGTGTCAAGCAAGGTGACGGGCTTAGCCCCTACTCTTTATAATATTCATGGATCAAGTTATTAAATAATGTAAGAGGCGAACAAGTAAATGCAAAGTTAGAAATTTCAAGATGAGACCAGTGTGGATACAGGTACTAGTATACGCAGATGATAACGCACTTTTGGCAAGAGACAGAGATAAATTACAGAGGGCAGTGATGGAATGGGGGTGCGTGCTCCAAGACAGAGGGATGGAAGTTAATTTTAGTAAAAGTAAAGTTATGCATCTTACTAGGAAAGAACAAAAAGACCTTAACATCAAGTGGCAGAATTGAGATTTTAGAACAGGTTCAGATGGGAAAGTGGATTCTGAAATAAATCACAGAATCCGTAAAGCTAGCAATCTATATTATAATATTAATAATACCATCATAGGAAAGAGAGAAGTTACCAGGAGAACAAAAATGAGAATATACAAATCAGTATATCTTCCAGTGCCGATGTGTGGATCTGAAAGCTGGGCACTGCAGAGTAATTTAGAGAGCAGACTCACTGCCACAGAAATGAAGTATTTGTGTAAAACAGTTAGAAGGACAAGGAGAGATATGGTTAGAAATACTAGGACAAGGGAAGAGTGTCTTAATGAAGAACCACTGATCAGTTTAATTGAAAAGAAGGAACGTAGATGGTTGGGGCACCTGGTGAGAATGGAAGAGGAAAGGAAGCCTAAACAAATATTCCAAGCAAGACCAGAGGGAAAAAGAGGGACGACTGAGGCTGGAGTGGGACAGCTATGTCTTTGACCTGGCATGAAAGAGGGGAAAGACTTCAGCAAAATTAGTCGAGCAGCTTGTCTCCTTCCTCCCAAGTCTTCCCAGCCCAAACTTTGCAACACATTTGTAATGCTACTCTTTTGCCGGAAATCGCCCAGAACAAATCAAGCTGCTTTTCTTTGGATCTTTTCCAGTTCTTGAATCAAGTAATCCTGGTGAGGGTCCCATACGCTGGAACCATACTCTAGTTGGAGTCTTACCAGAGACTTACATGCCCTCTCCTTTATATCCTTACTACAACTCCTAAATACTGTAACCATTCATCACCACGCCATAGGCATGTTAGGTGGCCCAGTTAACAATATATGCCATTTTCCGCAACATTCTGCGACATATAGTGTCATAATTAGCAATTTACGCCCCAAACCAGAATACGAGTTGTGGTACGCAAGCTCGAAGAGGGCAGGTCTCTGTGCTTGTACCGAGAGGAGAAAGGTGCAACTCCTAAATACTGTAACCATTCATCACCACGCCATAGGCATGTTAGGTGTCCCAGTTAACAATATATGCCATTTTCCGCAACATTCTGCGACATATAATGTCATAATTAGCAATTTACGCCCCAAACCGGAATACAAGTTGTGGTACACAAGTAATAATAATAATAACTTAAATGTTTCCACCTTTTCAATATAATATATTCACAAGATTACAAAATTATACGGTACTAGTTTCGACCCATCTAGGGGTCATCATCAGCCGTATTGGAGCAAAGATCATTTGTTATTCTTTAAAATAATATTGTCTTAGGATTTCGCCACAAATGATCTTTGCTCCAATACGGCTGATGATGACCCCTAGATGGGTCGAAACTAGTACCGTATAATTTTGTAATCTTGTGAATATATTATATTGAAAAGGTGGAAACATTTAAGTTATTATTATTATTACTTATATATTGTTCAATACGGACCAAAAACATGAAATTCATAACCATCAGTGGTACACAAGCTCGAAGAGGGCAGGTCTCTGTGCTTGTACCGAGAGGAGGAAGGTGCATTACCGCGTAACCTTGGAATTGCGCTCTCACTTGGAGCAAGAAAGAAGAAGAGAGGACGCTACGCGTAAAATAGTATTTGGTTGGAGAGTGGGGTGGATCAAGGCATGTTAAGCTCCAAGAAATAAAAATCCTTGCTGATTTAACCGCACATTCATTGGTGCCAACCCACCATATTTAACTAATAATAATAAAAATAAGAATTACTTTTTTAGATAGCCTATGGAAATTTATTAGCAAGGACTCATTTGAACAGGCATATTTTATGCAAATTGATGATGTACAAAAATGCAATACTTTAAGAATGGATTGGTAATGACGCACGTCATACAGTAGTATGTAGATTGAAGCCAACTGCTAAGATCTGGCAATGTGAGAAAAAAGTGGGAGTCTCCATGAGATAATTCATGACGCGTGAATTTATGAAAAGGATGCTTTCGAGATTGCGAACGACCCATCGATCGGATCTACATGAAATTAGATCAGTATAAAACAAGGATCAAGAGCTACAATTTGATTACCCTCACGTTGCTGAAAGATCATGATTAGCGGAGTGAAATTTTGGTTAGGGGTGTGGTTTGCCACCTCTCCGAACACTCAGCCAAAATACTATAAATGAAACCCCAGACCTAGCTCTGGGAACCCATTGTAATTTGTGCAGCCATAGTGCTTACATGTCAGTGTGGAACTGTGCAAAATGGATAACAGTGTGCGAAGTGCTGTGTTGAAGAAATATATATATCAGCGCAGTATAAGATATCTCGAAAATAAGCCATGTGGTACGAGACAAGTTTGGTAGTGATGAATAGAGATGTTATTTCAACATTTATTCCTATAAATGTTTGTAACTTCAGTACGGCTCATGAAGTAATAATCAAAGAACGGGCAAACGCATAAGGTCGCTCAGAATTACTGACACAGCCTATTACATTCAGTGATTAATAGTGGCCGATTTAAGGCATTTGAATAGTGAGTGATGCTCAATAAATTAATAGAACGGTGTTCTTGATAGAAGAACATCTGCATACTCCATGGATATCCATTAATCAGGGCGTTTGATAAAAGGGAAATGAATAATGATTTACACAGACTTACCGCTATTCGGGTTAGTCCACTTGAATCAATGAGTGGGTCTAATCACCAGTAGGTTCTTTGAAAATGCATAAACAGTGTTCATTAACCAATTTCCCATTTTTGCTGTATGTTCACGAGTGATTGCCAAACCCAGGATTGGAATCAACTAGAGCTGTGCCTAGTGCCTGCATTCATCTCTTCAGGGAATGTCGAGATATTCCAACAGTAGGAGACCACAGTTCGAGACATCATGGATGACACCACGAGGAAGAGGAACCTATGAGTATCTACAAGTGAAGCTGCCATGATGGAGGTCTAAAAACCCCAGGTGAACCCTTGAGATGACAGCAAACCATACATAGTATACATAGTATCGATGAGTACGTTTAAAAAAATATACTAGACATGAGATCTGCATGTTTGCATATGAATATAATTGTACATATCAGTCTTCTGTGTTCTCCATCTGCTTCTTTTTCCGTGAAATTCCACAAAGAATCTTCGGTTTTGGAGAATATTTTTAATGTTGCACATTAGATGGAAGTCTTTGGTGATGTCATACAATTTTGTTAGAAGAAGCCGATGGTTGACTGTGTCATAAGCTGCAGAAAGATCAATGAAGACAGCGCCTGTAATGAGCCGATTCTCAAAGCCATCCTCAATATGCTGTGTCAAGTTTAATATCTGTGATGTGTCTCGGAATCCAGCTTGCTGTGGTATAAGAGACGACTTCACCTTTCCTATCAGTCGCTCAAGAGTGAGCCTCTCCAGGACCTTGTACAGGTGACAGAGCAAGGAAATAGGCCTATAGCTTTTGGGATCCAGCCGATCTTTGCCTGGTTTAGGGATAGTGATGACTCTAGCCTTCCGCCAGATTTTGGGAATCTTGCATTCTTGGACACAGATATTCATTAATTCCAGTAGCCATCGCCTCGTAACAGGACCAAAATTTTTGATCTGCTCTACTCGAATGTCGTCTAGTCCAGCTGCTTTTCCCAATTTGCACTTCCTCAGTGCTGATTCCAGTTCAGCTTCAGTAAATGGTGGAGATAGTATGTTGCTCTCTTGGTTTGGCTTCCGTGTTATTGGTTTCTTATCTAGCTTTCTAGATCAGGTTGATTTTCCATTTACTAGCAACTGATGGTCAATTTGATCTGCCTTTATATTAGCATATGTGCTAGCTGCCTCTGTGGATCAGCGGTAGAGTGTCGGCCTCCGGATCCCAAGATAGCGGGTTCAAACCCGGCAGAGGTAGTCGGATTTTTTAAGGGCGGAAAAAAGTCCATTCGACACTCCATGTTGTACGATGTCAGCATGTAAAAGATCTCTGGTGACACATTTGGTGTTTACCCGACAAAATTCATTAAATCTCAGCCATAGACGCCCAAGAGAGTTTCGGTTTACTCGGTCTGCCATCTAGTGGGGGCCTAGAGTAAAACGGAACGTCGAAATTGACTAGCAGACAGCCAGATGGCGTCAAATTGAAATGTCTGCACACGGTAGCTGAGGCCATACGATTATTATTATTTTAGCATATGTGCTGGCTTGGGTATTGTCATTATTGAGACGATGTAATAGTCTCCAGGCAAGGCAGTGTGCTCGCACCACTGTTATTCAACATCTATACTAACGATCAACCTCTACCTGAAGGTACCCAGAGTTTTATCTATGCTGATGATTGTGCAGTCACTGCTCAGGCCAACTGTTTTGAAAAGGTAGAACAGACTTTATCCAAAGCTCTGAAAGAATTTACCAACTACTGCAATGAAAATGACTTCAAGCCAAATCCTGCCAAAACTCATAGCTGTGTATTTCATCTCAATAACAAAAAAGCAGCTAAAACTTTACAAATCACCTGGGAAGGAATCCCTCTTCAACACTGTTCGACTCCAAAATATCTGGGAGTGATTCTGGACCGTACGCTTACGTATAAGAAACATTGCCTAAACGTGAAACAAAAAGTGTCTGCCAGAAACAACATAGTGCGGAAACTTCGAGGCACCACCTGGGGAGCTCACCCTTGCACTGTGAGAACAAGCGCACTAGCACTGTGCTACTCCACTGCTGAGTATGCATGCTCCGTGTGGCATAAGTCCAGCCATGCCAAAAACATAGATGTAGCACTAAATGACACCTGCCGTATTATCACAGGTTGTTTAAGACCTACTCCCATAGATAAACTCCACTGTCTCGCTGGTATAGCACCACCTGAAATCCGACATGAGATTGCTGCTAGGCATGAGAAAAGCAAGGCTATGACTATGGAAGCCCATCCTTTGTATGCCTGTCAACCAGCACATCCTAGGTTGAAATCAAGAAAGAGCTTCTTGACAACCACTGAAGCTCTTAAAGGAACACCACAACAAGCAAGAATCTCAATGTGGCGGGAAAAATGTCAACATTTGAGAGAATGGATGGTTCCAAAGGAAGAACTTCCTCCTGGACATTCTGAAAAGTGGACAACATGGAAGGCTCTCAATCAATTACACTCCAGTACCACGAGATGCAAGACCAACCTACAGAAATGGGGCCTTCCTGTGGAGACAGTTTACTGCAAGTGTGGTACTAAGCAGACTAACGAGCATCTTCTACTGTGTCCATCTTCTTCAGCCTCTTGTACCATTAAAGATCTAATGAGGGCAACTCCAAATGCGCTTGTCGTGGCCAATTTTTGGTCAACCAATGTTTAAAATTTCCTTGTTTAATTTTTGTCTCTCTTACTTTGTACTTCTGACACGATAAATAAATAAATAAAATATCAGTCTTGTTTATTTTTACATAATTAATAACATTAAATGCACGGGACACTATATGCGTATTACTGGGAAAGATTATTTTATTAATTTAATTAGGATTTCTTCTGTGATTTAAGGATAATCACTAATATTTCAGCGGGCTCATTTGCATGAATTACTATGTAATATCCCATTAAGCTCAGATGCTTGTGAAGCTTATATTTCAAGAGAGGAACAGCACTTCAGCTGAATTTATAATTTCTTTCTAATTTTATTAACTGGTATGGATCTTCATAATAATTTGAATATATATTACATATTTGCTTCACATGGTAATGCATGTATTTTTATAAAACCCTTAATAATTAAGAATATGATTATCAAAGAGGTACAAGCCCAAGGTGCAACTTATGAATTATATAAATACGTGGGTGAGGTGGTGTTAGTTAAACACCTGTTGAGTAGAGTCATCAAGATGAATTAATGAGTTGGTTGTAAGGTGCAGTAGCATGAAGGCAGGGGATATGAGACTTATGAATTGTTTGAGATGACAAAATGACAAAGAATTAGAATAATGATTGTTATCACGACATATTGAATTAGGCTGTATATGACCAGAATAATGAAAACAAATACTGTATTTCAGTTTCCGTATGGAAATCAACATCTTTATCATCTGATGGCCAGGCAAGCATCAATTTTGGAAAATGAGACAAAGTCTCTCATAGTGCATTGGCACTGCTGGTGGCTCCAAGTAGCCTACGCAGTGGCCTCCACGGAATGCACTAGTCGTGCGTCTTGGTGGGTGTGCCATTCACCAACTGATGAGTGAGCCCTACTTGGCACACTGGGCCGAAACGCTGACAACCAGGAATGAGTTAGCTGGAAAATTTATAACGTCTAATAAAGGACCAACTATATTGGTATTACATACCACTTAGTCAGCTCCATGGCTAAATTGTTAGTGTGCTGGCCTTTGGTCCCGGATTCGATTCCCGGCAGGCTAGGGAATTTTAACTATCATTGGTTAATTCCCTTGGCACGGGGACTGGGGTATATGTCGTATTCATCATAATTTCTTCCTCATAATGACGAGCAGGTCGCCTACGGGCATCAAATCAAAAGACCTGCACCTGGCGAGCTGAAGTCCTCGGATACAGTCTGGCACTAAAAGCCATACGCCATTTCATTTCATCTAATATAATCTATTACAACATTTTGGTAACTAATTGTTCTAATAATCTCCGGAAAGTAAGTGAAAAAACAGTATAAGGCATAAAATATAATAGGGGCTGCATTGCTGGAAGGCATACTTTGATGTAAGGGGTCATGGACAGTAAACGATACATTGTACCTTTTCCGAGGCAATCATATTCTGCAGGTTCTGCCTCACATCAGTTTACACCTGTATCACCGGTATCTAGTAGGAGCACAACTTGGAGATCACCAATGTTGACCAAGTCAAGCAATTTTTAGGTATCTTGTAGTGGCAGCACTAATGGTTCACTTTCACTTTTGCCATCTGATGAATACACCACACAATAACCATCATTCCCCTGAGAGTGGGGGCAATAGAATACATCCACAGTATCCCCTGCATGTTACTGTATAAGAAGTGACTAACAGGGGAACCAGGGAAGCAAGGTTGCCCAAGCTGTGTCTGGCATTGCTTCCCCTTACTTGTGCCAGTCTTATCATTGCTTTCATCTCTTTTATCTGACCTCTGTTGGTTAAGTCCTGTTCTTAGGTAATGTCATGCACATGGGCCCAAAAATTATTTGTGTCTCCCTAAGTGTGTCACCCCAGTGTGCCATGCGTCTTCGTGGGTGTGCCATTTACCAACTGATGAGCCCAACTTGGCACACTGGTGCAAAACGCTGGCAACCAGGAATGAGTTAGCTGGAAAATTTACAATGTACAATAATGGACCAATTATATTGGTATTATAAATTTACTCATTCGGAACAAATATTTCAGGTTCCCTATGGGAATCAACATCTTTATCATAAATGGTATGTTCTGAACTGTCAGTGGAGAGATGGCGTGGAATGACATCAGTAGATTAATAAGTTTGAGTGGTGTCTTTAAAAGTAGTAAAGATCACAATATGAAGGTAAAGCTGGAATTCAAGAGGAAAAATTGGGGCAAATATTCATTTATAGGAAGGGGAGATAGGGATTGGAATAACTTACCATGGGAGATGTTCAATAAATTTCCAATTTCTTTGCAATCATTTATGAAAAGGTTAGGAAAACAACAGGTAGGGAATCTGCCACCCGGGCGACTGCCCTAAATGCAGATCAGTAGTGACTGATAATCCCTGTTTCTGGGCATAGTGCGAATGTCTGCCCAATGGACAAAAGAAAAAAATACTGTAATGTGAGTTCAATAGAGCATGAAACAAGTAAGTTGTAGCAAGTTCTAAAGGCCCAAGAAAAATCAAACAGTTTCTTTCTTCCCTTCTTGACCCTAAGAAATGTGAGTGGTATTCAAACATTTAGTGCATTGTAAGTACACTACAAATTCTTGTCTTTTAAGTGAAGTTGATATAAATATGATATACGAATGTCATTTCCTTCCTTATGTCAGACATACTAATAGGTCAATTATGTCCTGGTTTTAAACTCAGGTGTGCCTACCAGGTTTCAGCAAGGTATGGTAGCATATTTCTTCTATTTACCTGTGACAAAATCCTATCTTTAATTTTTTCCTAGCCAAGGTCCTTTGGTCAACTCTTGTTCTCTTCTCATTGTGAACTTTATCGATGCCTAGAGAGTCCTTTGTAGCCCTTCCCTTTCTTCATTTTTCAAAAGGTTGGATGATCCATTCTTTTCTCTGTTCAGTGTAAACCCTAATGCTGCTACAGGATTTCTCTTCAAGTATTGAAGTATCTTCAGTACTGTCTTTATTTGAACTTCTCTACAATTATATAATGAGATGATACATCATTTTAAAGCTGAAGGAATCAGTTTCTTCTTCTTATAGCCTTTGGCTTTGTTTTTCCTGTTACCCCTTGAAATTGTTAATTTTAGTTTGAAACCCACTTTTATTCCTGATCTCTTTTGGATCGATTCCGAATTCCTCCACGTCCTTTCTTGTTTCTTCAACCCATTCTTTCTCTCAGTCTGTTCTCACTCATTCTTATGAAGTGCCCACAATTTTCTTGCACACTATGTCTGTAATCTTCTCTGTCTGTCTGTATAGATTGGTATATTCTTCTTTTTGAGTTTGGCCTACTGTGGACTGTGGGAAACAACTGGTTAGCTGGTTAGTACTTTCTTCTCCTCCCAGAGTTTCTTCATTCTGTCACAGAGATTCCTCCTCCTTTCTTCCAACCAGGTGATCTTGGCCTTATAACTATGTTTTTTCCTGGAACTTGTTGAAATTGTCAGTTTTAGCTTGAAACATACTTTTATTCCACATTTCATTCAGATCAATTCCAACTTCCTCCATGTCCTTTCATGATTTTCCAATAATTCTCTTCCTCCATATACTATCTTCCCTTTTAATGGTCCAAGAATTCTCCTTAAGATCTTTCTTTCCCTTCCAGGTTTTTCATTTTCTCTTTCCTGTTAAGTATAAAACATTCTTAACTTGCTTGATTACTGTGATGTAATATTTTATCTTTGCTTTATAAGATAGTGTTCATTTGTTATACTTATTCTGTACCAATCTGTATGCTGGATCGGTCTTCATTCAATAATACTAAAATAATTAGTAAAAAATATATATGATATGGCGAATGGCTTTTAGTACCGGGAGTGTCCGAGGACATGTTCGGCTCGCCAGGTGCAGGTCTTTCGATTTGACGCCCGTAGGCAACCTGCGTGTCATGATGAGGATGAAATGATGATGAAGACGACACACACACCCAGTCCCCGTGCCAGAGAAATGAACCATTTAAGGTTAAAATTCCCGACCCTGCCAGGAATCGAACCCGGGACCCCTGTGACCAAAGGCCAGCATGCTAACCATTTAGCCATGGAGCCAGACATTAGTAAAAAAATTATAACAGGTAATACAAACCATTAGAAGTTCAATTATTATTTGAATTTCACAATTTGAAAAAGTTAGTGAGAAATATAGTATCACTCACAAGAGCTGGTCAGTAAGGGGACTGCTAATAAGAAACAGAGGGTGTGTAATCAACAGATCCTTCGTCGACTGCAGCGACAGTTTGTACCACTGTTTAAGTCTTCACGTCCATCGACATCTGCACACCAAACTCTACCGCGGCGATTTATAATCGCTTAACCCCTCAGCGCCGACCTCTATACGTGGTATAGACCCTCTTTTCTTCCGTAGCCGCCGACCTCTATATGTGGTACAGACCCATACATGGTTTCACGTTTACGACTATAGCGCGAAGAGTTTTGTAGTTATGGATATGCAAATTGTTTTGTTTTCAAGAAGACATTTTCAGGTTTATCAGTGTTGTAAATAAGAATTGAAAATCGTTATAATGTAGTTGCTTTTGCAAGGAGAAATATTTGTCAAGTAAGTCTGAGCACTAAAGTCTGTTTGCTTCATTCTTTCCCACAGAAGAAAATAAGGAAATGATGATCTGAGAAGTTTGTCTTTTCGCGTGATATTCTTCGCTCTATTTGTACATTGGGAATGCGGTTTATTTATTATATTGTCTTTATTTCTCAGCTCGTAATATTTTCGTAACTCTCCACAAGTGCTCTGTGTAGGCATCAGCAAGTGCTGCTTTCTGTCATACGATACGAGAGCGAGTTGTTCATCTCGCTTGAAAGACTATGTCACGACCTTTCATCTGCCTCTGTGGATCCGTGGTAGAGTGTCGGCCTCCGAATCCCAAGATAGCGGGTTCAAATCCGGCAGAGGTAGTCGGATTTTTGAAGGGCGGAAAAAAGTCCATTCGACACTCCATGTCGTACGATGTCGGCATGTAAAAGATCTCTGGTGATACATTTGGTATTTACCCGACAAAATTAATTAAATCTCAGCCATAGACGCCCAAGAGAGATCCGGTTTACTGTGTCTGCCATCTAGCGGACCTAGAGTAAAACGGAACGTCGAAATCGACGAGCAGACAGCCAGATGGCGTCAAATCGAAATGTTTGCACACGGTAGCTGAGGCCATACGATTATTATTATTATCTGAAATATGTATCGAGTTGGTTTGTATCGCATACAGTAAGTGTTATTCCTCTCATTCAGTTTCGTCCTGTTCCTTTTGGTCTCGCTGCAGCTTTATCAGTCCGTGTGGCGCGCCGCGCTCAGCCGTGGTTTGACTGCCAGTAACGTGCTTGGAATATTGTATAATTCAGATGAACGTTTAGTCGGAAGTAGTAGTGACAGTATAAGCAGCACTGATAATGATATAGATGATGTGGCAGTGGCAAATGATGAGAGTGACGATGAGGAGGAAACAGTACTTGGAAATTTCTTGTAGGAGACTATAGATAATTATACAGGTCAAAGGGAAGTTTTCAACAGTGAATTATAATTCCTAAATTCTCTAATAATATTCACATATGTCACAGAGACAAATATTGAGCAATTAGGGGTACCTTATCGGAGCAGCTGGTGAAAGGTTTGTTTACAAAATACGCTCGCTCGGGCAAGGAAAGAAATATTCAAGGCTGGCGCACATCAGATAATACAGTTCCAAGGTTGCAGAAAAGACATTTTATCAGGAAATAAGCACCAAAGAGTGAGAAATCCAAACCTCAGAGACGTTGTATCGTGTGTTAAAAACACGACGAAAAGAATACATCAGTGTAATGCTGTCAGGAGTGTGACTTGGGTCCCTATCTCGAAGAGTGCTTCGAACTCTATCACTCGGAACTAAATTACTAAGGAAATGTGAAACAATTATGTAATTATCTGCACGTACTTAGTTCTGTCATAAGGAATTCCAAGTTTCGTGAATATCGGGCTACTCTTATACTTGTAGTAACGTTGTAAGTGAATCAATGTATTTCAGTCGTGCGTAGTTGAAATCTCATCCGGCCGCGGGGTAGGAAGCTCTTTAAATGGCTGCGACGCTGAGTGGTTAAAAAGTGTATAGACAGGTGGAATGAGTGGTCCTCAAATTGAGGTTTCACCTCAGGACTGGTATTCTTCCTTCAGGGAGACTTATTTCCTGCTCCCCACTCACCAAGAGGACAGTCTACGTTTCTGCCTTCTCCACCGAATATTGCAGAGCAGTGAAGTGGATCATCATGTATCGTTACACCGTCACCACCACCAGTGAGACCTGTACCACCACTACATCAATGACTTCTGTTGCATCAGCTGCCCTCGACTCCACCACTGTACCCTACCATGCTGCCATCATGTCCTCCTTCACTGATCCAAACTGCCAGGCAAGATTTCTACCACAAGTTCCGTCTCCAACGTAGGTCACCAACAGCCCTCAGTATAAAAGGTCCACCCCAACCATCCCTCCAGAAGATGCACAACCAACCCGATGCTTGGTGGTCATCATGCCAGATACTCGTCAGGACAATTTAGGTCAGTCTCTAAGTATTCCTACGGAAACTGCATCTAAACCTCCTTCCTCCCACCAGCGACTCCCTACCAGTCTCAGGAGCCCGCCGTCCTCTCAACAATTCACGCTCTCTTCAGACCCCACCTACTGGTACCCATGTCTATCTCCTTAAAAATCGAACTCAGCAATTCTGATCCCCACCCAATATCCTTTTTACCCTCCTTAAGTTTAATATGCACTGTGAAGAGATTGCAGACATATGGCAACCACCAATGGTGTTATCATCAAGTTGGAGACCTCGCCGCCCAAAATCTCACTCTGTCCATTGGAGCAGGTCAACTTGGTTCCACTGCTCCCTTCAAGCTTCTGTCACAACCAGCGCTCAAGTCACCACCTCTGCCTCCCAGACATAGCCTCTTCAGTTGTATCACCGAGGAGGAAATTGTTACCGAATTGAACTTCGAAGGTATTCCAGCTCATAAGGCCTACCGAATTCAGAATGCAACAGGCCCAATTTACATGGTGAGAATTCTACGGCCTACCACCGCAGATCTCGACAGGGTGCTGGCTTCGGGTGTGTCCATCTACCGATGCCACTACAAAGTTGAATTTTCATGTGCACCGCCTCCGCAATCTACTCTCTGTGAAAGATGTCTGATATACAACTCATACATGACCAAAAAGGTGTCGAGCTCCAAACCCTAAGTGCGGGCATTGTTCACAAGCACATCCAACGTACAAGTGCCCTAAACACTGCGCAACCTCCGTCTGCAATTCCTGTGGAGAAGCACATCTGACCTACACCAGCAGATGTAAAGCTTGTCCCGCCCCTCCTCCTGATAACCCCAAACTTGTCCCACCTATCCGCACAGTCAATCCACCTACCAGTCCCAGCCGCTCTCTTTTCCCATCTCCTACCGTCAAGGATTTAATTTGATTTGTCACCATAGCCCTCTACAATATTCATCCGTACCACCGTCCTCTCGTCCTGACACACCTACAAGCTGCCGCAAACCAAACCCTCAATGTCCACTTTCAAACTTTATATTCCAGCCTAATTACTCACTTCCATTTCACCCCATTGGAAACACTTGTCTGAACCCTGTCCCTCATTCCGCCCCCACCTCTAACTCTTCTCTTCAGTGCACACTGCAGCATCCAGTCAGCAAATAGAACAATGATGGGGGAAGAAAGCTCCAGCACCACATCAGCAACAAACTCCCATCACTCTTCCAGTTCCAGAAGGATCATCGGTCGATTTTTTCCTACTGTGTGTTACTTAATTATTTTATCCAGTCATGTAATTCTATATTTTTACTTTTTTCCCAGAACAGAATATAAGTATTTTTCTGTAACAATGCTCATTCTCCAGAGAAAAAAAAAAGCAATCACCCAAAAACTCCTGTAAATGATAACGAAATAAATAAATTTAGTCGTTAGTGAAGAGACCAAACCCCCTCCTATCCCCTTCTTCTTCACATCCTTTACCCGCCTCCTTCCTCCATCACACCTCCCCAACCCGCCCGCATCTCTTGGCCATAGAGAGGGTGTTACCCTCTAGGTGGCCCACCCCACCCCTTCAGGGTGGGGAATGAAAGTATTTGATGTATGTATGTGTAATCAAATATGCATTGGGCACCATTAAGATCATTCATATCCGGCACAGCAAGTTGAAAAATATCATAATCAGTGTCATTAAGGACTCCCTCAGCATCTTCCCTCTTTCTTCTAAGATCTCTGTTTTGACAGTATTGTACGTTTTTATTAGAGATTTTGAATTATTCTAATTGTTTTATAATAATAGCATTAGGTTTTCTTAACTGCTGTAAAATTCAGCTGTAACCATTTAATAGAATTCGGGCTCCATTAGGTCACTCAGTCAGGAACTCATGGCAAATATGAAAATATGTACAGTACATCTAATCTATTATAGACTTCTTCTTCTTTTTATACTGCTTTTCCCACACATGTGGGTTTGCAGGTGTGAGCTGTGTCACACATGGATTTGGCCCTGTTTTCTGGCCGGATGTCCTTCCTGATGCCAAGGCTATGTGTATGGATGTAATCACTTTTGCGTGTTTCTGTGGTGGTTGGTAGTGTGTTGTGTTGTTTGAATATGAAGAGGAAAGTGTTGGGACAAACACAAATACCCAGTCCCCAAGCCAGAAGAATTAATCAGAAGTGATTAAATCCCCGACCCGTCTGGGAATCGAACCCTCAAGGCCCTCGAGGCCTTAAGGCTGATCATTCAGTCAAGGAGTCAGATATCTAATCTATTATAATCTCATCTAATATAATGTCCGGCTCCATGGCCAAATGGTTAGCGTGCTGGCCTTTGGTCCCAGGTTCGATTCTCGGCAGGGTCGGGAATTTTAACCATCATTGGTTAATTCCCCTGGCACGGGGACTGGGTGTATATGTCGTATTCATCATAATTTCTTCCTCATCATGATGCACAGGTCTCTATGGGAGTCAAATCAAAACACCTGCACCTGGCGAGCTGAAGTCCTCGGATACAGTCTGGCACTAAAAGCCATACGCCATTTCATTTCATCTAATATAATCTATTACATCATTTTGGTAACTAATTGTTCTAATAATCTCCGGAAAGTAAGTGAAAAACAGTGTAAAACATAAAGTATAATAGGGGCTGCATTGCTGGAAGGCATACTTTGATGTAAGGGGTCATGGACAGTAAACGATACATTGTACCTTTTCCGAGGCAATCATATTCTGCAGGTTCTGCCTCACATCAGTTTTTACCTGTATCGCCAGTATCTAGTAGGAGTACAACTTGGAGATCACCAAAGCAATTTTGAGGTATCTTGTAGTGGCAGCGCTAATGGTTCACTTTCACTTTTGCCATCTGATGAATACATCACACAAGTGACTAACAGGGGAACTAGGGGAACAGGGTTCCCCAAGCTGAGTCTGGCATTGCTTCCCCTTACTTGTGCCAGTCTTATCATTGCTTTCATCTCTTTTATCTGACCTCTGTTGGTTAAGTCCTGTTCTCAGGTAAGTCATGCACATGGGCCCAAAATTTATTTGTGTCTCCCCAACAACTGACTCATGCAAATCTGGAAAATAATTAGAAGCAAAACTTTGAAACTAGACTGAAGAAACTTGCAGCATAATGTAGATGTGCCTGCACTGGATCCTATCAGATTCAGGGAATGAGTGGAACAAGGAATGGAAGGACTTTATTTGGGTTTGTAGGCCTGAGTACATTCCTGCCATATTTGGAGCACTGCCATAACTTAGGCCACGGCATTTGTTTATGTCTAATCTATGAGAGTTGAGAATCTCAGTTAAAGTTGAAATAATAAATAAAAAGGTTCAACCTATTCAATACAAAAGAATAAGAAATGCAGTGATTACATTCTTATTTAATAATAAGTAGAAGTGGTACCAGTTTTGACCCTAGTCCAGGTCATCATCAGCCGATTAAAACATGAAAAACAATGCATATGAAAAAGAAAATAAAAGATCAAGTTCACTCCGGATCAGTAGAAGAGGCGATATAAAAATGATGGGGTAGACACTGTAAAATTCAGAAGAAGTAGAATGTAAGTCACTTAAAAGAATCTCTCAATTCTTACCTGGTATGCCCAGCATTTCTCATAAACTCTACACATCGCTCTTGTAGTACATCATCACTGTTCACATACCACATCAAAACCAAACCAAAACCAAACCCCATGGCACTACAGCCCTTGAAGGGCCTTGGCCTACCAAGCGACCACTGCTCAGCACGAAGGCCTGCAGATTACGAGGTGTCATGTGGCCAGCATGACGAATCCTCTTGGCCATTATTCTTGGCTTTCTAGACAGGTGCCGCTATCTCACCATCAGAAAGCTCCTCAATTCTAATCACATAGGCTGAGTGGACCTCGAACCAGCCCTCAGGTCCAGGTAAAAATCCCTGACCTGGCCGGGAATCGAACCCGGGGCCTCAGGGTAAGAGGCAGGCACACTACCCCTACACCACAGGGCCGGCTCACATACTATATAATGAAACTTAAATGATCACAGTGTGAAGCATCAGGGGTAAAATTCATAATAATGGAGAAATATTTTGAATCAACTATCTCCTTTATGATCTCGTCTGTGACAGTCTTTCCCATTATGTTTATAATGTCTTCTTAAGCTCTAAATAATAAATATGATGAGTGTCCTTTCCCAAGGTTTCAATATTGAGCTACATGACCAACTAAGAATGGATTGAATTCAGCAGTCAGCTCAAACAAATCATAAAAGTATTAATCCTGAAGGAATCAAACTGTTCTTTGTTGCCACAAAATGGTAATTTCGTAGAAAGAAGTTAGTTCACTAGAGTCACTACCTTTTGGAGTACATTTCTCCAATATTCCTCTTCTTCTTCTTCTAAGAGAGTAATAAATTGTTTATCAGTTCTATGTGGAGTATTTCCCCTTTCTTTACAATTTAAAACACAATTACGATCTGCACTGGAATTTTTATGTTCAGCTACCCTTTGTTTCAAGCCATTAAAACCACTTGTGCCAAACTGGAATGAACCAAGAGGCATAATGTCAGGGCCTACAGGACCTGCCCCCACGGGGGCAGTAGAACAACACCCACGGTACCCCCTGCCTGTTGTAAGAGATGACTGAAAGGGGCCTCAGAGGCTCTCAACTTGGGAGCATGGGTTGGTGACCACAGGGCCCTTATCTGAGTCCTGGCATTGCTTCCACTTATGCCAGGCTCCTCATTTTCATCTATCCTATCCGACCTCTCTTGGTCAACTCTTGTTCTTTTCAGACCCTGACGGTATTAGAGTTCTCAAGGCCTAGGGAGTCTTTCATTTTCAGGCCGTTCTTGGACCTTGTCTTTCTTTGGCCGATATCTTCATTTTTCGAAGTGTTGGATTCCTTCCACTTTTTCTCTCTGAATAGTGTTATATAGAGGATGGTTGCCCAGTTGTACTTCCTCTTAAAACAGTAATCACCCTGCAGAACCTGCAATGCAGGCCTGAGCCTTTGAGGGGCCTCACAGACTCCTCACAAAATAATAAAAATAATATATATCAGGCCATCAAACTGCATGGAAAAGATGACTGTAGAATCAGTCAAAATAGTTTTTTTTTTTTTTTATTTTTTTTTTTTTACGACTTTCATGTACAGGAACTGCCACTTGGTTGCAGTTCATTGTACTGAGTGTAATGCATCACAGTTGTAAACAATGGTTGCCCTTGCTGTCTCTCGCCACACCACAACATGCTCCTCAGAAAAGACCTGCATCATATTATTTAAAACTAAACCACTTTTGCCTTTGCAGAAACAAATGAACATAAGTATATCTCTCGATCAAGGCCATCCATCAATGACTGCTAATTTCAGATTAGCACCAGCCATAAGACATAGCCTGCACGGTTGCAAGGTAACATTGTCTGACCATCCACCATACCCTAGATCACAGCCTGCACTGTTGCTGCGGCTACACTTCTGTTACACTAACTTCCGTAATGCAATTTTTCTGGTGACCCCACAGCCATAAGACATACTTATGTCAAAATAATTACAAAAAATAAATTTGATAGCAAAATATAATGTTTCAGTTAGAAAATGATGTGTACTGCACCTGTGAGCTCTCTTTGTGGAAAGTTAGTAATATAATTATCAGTTGCTTGGTTTGATTTTTTCAAACTTTACTTGAACACTTTTTGATTTAATATTATTTGTATATTTCTCTATGTCATAATCCAATAAATTATTATAACTGAGATTTCGGTATTGGCTACAGAGTCTAGTTCTGCAGTTAAGTGGTGTGCGCTTGGCAGTTCAGCCTGGAACTTAGCCATTAAACCATAGGCAGTCAAATAAAACCTATTAAACATTATTTTTAATAGTATTACAATAATGAATAAACCCTTTGTTTATATAAATTCACAATATGTTGCATTACTTCTACCTACTCTAATTAAATTTGTGTTAAGTTATTCATATGTTTTACATTTTATTTGAGAGGACCCGTATTTTTATTTTGGTGGGCCGGACTGTATTGCATTTGTTACACCCCTGGATGAAGACCCAAACTTTATACGGTGCACAGTTAAGTGGGGAATAAATTAAGTAATCATGTTGCACATTGTCTCCATTCAACAATTCCCTTTCAAACAAATCCTTTGAAAGAAATCTTAGGATAAAATTTTACTGACTCTGTCTTTACAAAATCAGTTTTTATTCTAGTTTTCTGTTTTTTTAGAATGAAATCTTGTGTTTTTTCCACTGTTTACCAAAATACAGTGATCTTCATCTACTGTAAAAACTGACAAAATTTTACTTAGGCCTAAACTTGGTTCACTCGCTGTAAATTTGTTCACACATGCGTTATCAATATCAGATTCACTAATGTTATTCTTATCACCACAATCATTGCCTCGTGTTATCACGTGTAGGTTTTAACTTTTTAGATGACAGTATGTAGTACTTTATTAAAGAAAACCATTTCTAACTTCAGCATTTGATCTAACACTTTCTTTTACATTGACAATATTAAGGGTACCTGAGCTAGAACTCATGATGGTGCAATACAATCAGAATAGTCCACAGCAGAGTTGATACAAAGTTTTTCATTTCAGTAATTATAACTACATAGTGTCCATTAACATTAGAAATCTATGGACCAATGCACAAAGAAAATTTAGAAGTTACTTTATTCTTGCAAGTTGCTTTACGTCGCACCGACACAGATAGGTCATATGGCGATGATGGGATGGGAAAGGGCTAGGAGTGGGAAGGAAGCGGCGATGTCCTTAATTAAGGTACAGCCCCAGCATTTGCCTGGGAAACCACAGAAAACCAACTTCAGGGCTGCCAACAGTGGCGTTCAAACCCACTATCTCCCGAATACTGAATACTGGCTGCACTTAAGCGATTGCAGCTATCGAGCTCAGTAGAAGTGACACCTTCACTGTACAACAATATAACATCAAGGGAATCTAATGTAATCAGTAAATAATATCAACATTAGGTAAGTGCATTAACATTTTGCTCTTGAAAAGAAATAATGTAGGAATGAATATGAGATTCTTGAACTGTAATATAGGAGCCAGTCATGTCTCTTTTGGTAGGGCATTGGGTATATTTGAAGAGTAAAAGCATAAGGATTTTCTGCCAAATTTCATCAAATGTACTGATTTCATGTGGATTTTATCAGTACCTCTGGTCTTATATGAATGAATGTATGCGTTAGTTATACATAGCAAATTAGAGTGAACTATTCTGTTTCTTATATTTTCCCTCCCCTTTTGTTAAACTAATTTCCTGCAGTGTGCAACACTCAAATATTTTATATTGCTCCATCCATACGATATACGAGACAGTGGCAAAGTTTCTTACTTGTGAATCAAAGACTGCAGTGGTTTCACCACCCTGCATGGGCCAGCGCGCACACAACTTCCCATCAGTGTTACTCTTCATAAATACAGTATCACACTGTACGGTTACAGTGGTTGTAGTTTCTGATAACCACAATTGAATGCTTCAAAACAAGCACAAGTTTCCTGTTGTATGTTTATCCTGGGCTGAGAAAAAGTTGCTGTAGAAAAATGATAAGAATTTCTTTTGGGATGATTGAAAAAATTATAACTTAAATATTACATTACAAATACATGAGGCTACAACATATAAAAATTTGATTACCATGAGACAATTAGTTTTCCATTTATACATTTTTAAGAGAGTGGTTCCCAAAGGAGAAGCCTAAAACCCGGACAATATTTACTACAACCACAAATACAAAATAACTAATGAACTTCAAAAACAGTTTGTCTTATAGACTCTAATACTGAATTAAAGAGGGAAAATATTAGTATAATTCATTTTGCAACAGGCCTGTCGGTTCATTTGTAATTAACGCCTAAACTCGAGTGTTCATAAGAAAAAATCCGACAGAATTATATTTTCTTGCTTTTTCCTTAAACATTCCCAGTGCACGTAATATTTAGAGTACGTTTTGTTCCCTACAAGCAACTACTCAGTAATGTTGGTGTTCTAGTGTTGAGAGAGGATGACTGCCTGGTTGTATTTCCTCTTAAAACAATAATCACTACTACCACCAATAACTCTCATCACTATTTGAGACTTCAAAAATTTATCTCTCTGTTTCATTATTGTCAACAAAAACAGACAGTGCTTTGAAGTGTAGAGATAAAAACATTGAAACAAACTTCATTACAGTTTCACAGAAATCTTGAAACAGAAAGATAAACATTAAAACTGAAAACATGCAGTTTCCCCCAGCTGTTGAGTTTTTTCCTCTTAAAACACCAATCATCAACCAGCCAGCCACCAACATACATAAAGCCTGATGGTGTGAGGTTTATGATGCCTTCATTTTTACACCTTTCATGCCCTTTCTTTTGTGATACCTTCCTTGTTCTATGGTTACAGTGAAGAGGAGATGATTAACTTGTTTCTATCCTTAAACCAATAATCACCTCAACTATCTTTAGTCTCTCTGTACTACTACTACTACTACTAGTGTTAGTAAGTATAGAATGTTGTACTTTGGTTTTTTCCTTTGCAGCCTAAGTTAACCATTCTACAATGAAACGTGCAATTCTGCGTTTTGCTTCTGTGACCACATGCAAGAGAGGCAACAGACTTCACTCAACGCTCGGACAGACTCGGGTGAGGAGCCAAGCTTGCAATGTTAAGAAATCCTGCTTGGTTAACTTTACTGATACAAAGGTGGGTATGTAGATCTTATTATTAAAGTTTTGATGTGACTGTATCATTAGCCCATAGATTAGTTTGATTTAACTCTCCATTCTTATCCTGTGCTGGCCTATTCATTTCACCATCAATTTTCAGTAACACCAGATTTCAAAAGCATCTTTTACCTCACCAGTTCTTGCCAGTGCTTCTCTTCTACATAATACCAGCTCTGTGATATAGTGGTGATGTGCTTGCCTCTTACTTGAAGGCCTGGGTTCAATTCCTGAATATCCTCATGGGTAGGGACAGTAAAATACGGTATGGTATACCAACAATATCTTCTGTCTGTTGTTAAATGTAACGAAAATGGGAATGAGGGGCTGTTAACTTGCGAGTGAGGGTTGGTGACCACGGGTCCACTAGTTAAATCTGGCCTTGTTTCCACTTACTATTGTCGGGCTACTTGCTTTCATCTTCCCTATTTGACCTCCTTTGGACAACTCTTATTCTCTTCCAAGACCTCGGGAATCTTTCATTTTCACGCTCTCCATGGCCCTTGTCTTTCTTTTGATCATACCTTCTTCTTTTTTCAAAGTTTCTTCCCTCTGTTTATTTAAAGGTTTCCTTGATTTTCCTATATGAACCATCTACCTTTCTTATAACATTATTAGTGGGATCAAATCCCACTGTTGGTAACCCTGAAGATGGTTTTCTGTAGTTTGCCATTTTTGCACCATGAAAATTAATTAAGGTCACAACTGCTACCATCTCAATCCCCCTCACTGTGGGTGGGGGCAGAAGAATGACATCCATGGTTTCTCCTGCCTGTCGTAAGAGGCAACTAAAAGGAGCTCCAGGGGCTCTCAACTTGGGAATGTGGGTTGGTGACCACGGGGCCCTCAGTTGAGTGCCAATACTTGAGTACTTGTGCCAGGCTCCTCACTTTCATCTATCATATCTGACCTCCCTTGGTCAACCTTTGTTCTTTTCTGGCCCTGACGGTATTAGGTTCCTGAGGCCTAGGGAGTCTTTTATTTTCACACCCTTCATGGACCTTGACTTTCTTTCATTTTTCGAAGTGCTGTATCACTTCCATTTTTTCCCCCTCTGATTAGTGTTATATAGAGGATGGTTACCTAGTTGTATTTCCACCACCTCTTCCCAATCCTAACCCTTTTCCATGCTTCTGTCACTGAAAATATTTGATGTGTTTGTGCGACATTAAACGAGTAGCTAGTTATAGTATTGTTGTTAGAGTATGACTGCCCAGTTGTACCTCCTCATAAGACAATACTGTAATAACAATAACCATCAGCACCAATTTCCTGGAAAATCCAATCATTTTTAATTCAGAATTGAGGTGCTGTCTATAATGAAAGGCAAGCAGTCACACTCAGCTCATGTCTGGGCAGCGATATCTTGCTCTCACAAACATTTTCAGAAATGTCTTTGTAATATTGCAAAATGAGAAATAATATCTAGCTTTTAATGGTGAATGATCCTCATTTTAAAGAGTTTTGGAGGCATCCTAATTTTGTCTATCAGAGGTTCTTTAATAATATTTTTGAAACAAAACACAAAGTTATTGCATTAAAAGCCATCGAAATTCACTCACATCAACCAGGATGGATGGGGATGAGAAGACAAACCGTCTCTCTTCAGAACAACTTTCCTGACTTGATTTATTTTGTCCTCCTTGGTTCTGTCATCACTGATTACTTTTGTTAATATAGGCCATCATTTATACCACTATATTGCCCCCATTATTGCCTGGCTAAGCCCAGCCAGTGAGCGAGAGATCCCGAGGTGGACCGTTTGTTCCTGGTTATCCATTTTTAGAGACATTTAAGAGAAAAGGGGTGACGACCAAGCAAAAATTTTTTTAAAAAAACAACACTCTTACATTTATTAACACAAGCATTCAAAACACAAAAATATCCTTGCTGGATTTATTACAATGAATTTTCATAATGTCTGATCTTCATGTAGCGCTTTATAACCAGAGTAATCCTCGTCCTCCAGCTTTACTGTTCTGGAATGAAAATTAACAAAAAAATTAGGCCTTTACTGCCTTTAAAAATTAAAGTATTTAACTGAAAGTGTCCAGAGACTTCAATAAAGATTTGCACAAAATTAGTAGGGAGCTATCTCGCTTATTATTCCACAGAAGAATTATCCTAAGGTTCCATGAATTTATAGCAATCTCAACACGTGGTCAATATTGAATTCTGATGAATTTCAGTATTTAAAGTGAGTAACATTCATTAATAACATCAATTTAAGCTTTGATGGAAAATCAAAATTAATTCCAAAATTTTATAATTGATTATTATTATTATTATTATTATTATTATTATTATTATTATTATTATTATTATTATTATTATTAATCTCTAACCTTGTCTGGGTAGCATTTTACTTTATCATCATACGATTGTATTTACCAACTAGTGTGTCTCACTAAATAATTCTCATGGCAATTATAATTCACATTTTTCTAAATAATTATCCTTCCAATTTATTATTATTACTCATTATCACTTGAATTCAAATTGATTATGCCATTTGTGAACATTTAATTTTTATATTTACATAGCATTCAAAGTTTCAAGTCAGTTTGAAAATATTTTGGAATTTGAATATAAATGTATTGAAAATTTTCTCATCCACGTGTGAGTTAATTGAAGATTAATTTACAAATCGCTTGCCTTTGCGGAAAATTAACGAGATGATCTTTCACCTAAATATTTAGAAATTGCAAATTAAATCCTAGTCTAGTCTTACTTGACACGAATCGTATCAAATTTCTCTTTAAGGTGCGCTAAATAAGTCCTTATGGAGGCAAACGACGTTGAACACAATCTGTGCCGTTGCCATAAATGCACGACCAGATCAAATCACATTAAACAATCAAAAAACATGGAAAATATTCATAATTACAACACACACACACACCACATTCACACAAGGTAACACGTACTTTTTTATACACTATTTGCAGCAAATCCTGCCCTTATACATTTATCCATTATTTTTAGCATGGTCACATCAATAGTTCCGGAGGATGAACTCAATGGTGGCTAGTGATCGAAATTCATGATATCACTTGGATTGAAATAGTCCTCAGACAACGATGGATATTCATCTAAATTTTCTGAAATTTATTTGAAGATTCCAATAAGATTCCATAATCATCACCATCACATGGATTACAAGTCGCAAATATCGTGTTTGTGAGCCTCAATCGCATTATTATTACTCCCTATTCATGAAATATATATAACATGTGCTCCACTTATAATAAGTCACATACCGAGCTCGATAGCTGCAGTCGCTTAAGTGTGGCCAGTATCCAGTATTCGGGAGATAGTAAGTTCGAACCCCACTGTCGGCAGCCCTGAAGATGGTTTTCCGTGGTTTCCCATTTTCACACTTTCAATTAATAAATTACTCAATTAACATTCCGCAGGACGGCCATATTCCAGGCTCATCATGAACTGAGCACATTAAATCTCACATATAAGGAATTAAGATAATTTATAGCTCACGACCGTTTAATTCCATTTTTAACCTGATCTTTACTTGATTTTATTATTATTTAAGTGATTATTAGATTTATCAGTCCTCATGAAATGTCGTAAAATTAGATGACTCGATCTTAAATAATACAAGTGATCTTAAAATAACACTAAGTTCGATCCTATCTCACAAATTTTACACGTAACTCCAATCCAGATTAATTCCAATATTATAGGCAAACAAATGAAGTTTATCACATGGTCAGTGATTTTTAGAGCTGTCTAACTCCTATGTATGGGAACTCGCTCAAAGACAGACTACACAGCTAATATAATAGGTTTCAAATTTCAGTCACACACATGTAACTCGACTATAATGACACCTCAAGAAATGGAAAATGAAATAATTCTATCTACAACAAGAACTAATAGAGCTATGATTATAGAAGAAAGATCCTCTAGTTTTACAAAGATGAGAAAGAAAATAAACATTTAAATGGTACTCAAGTTTAGATGAGGCTCGACTCCAGGTTGCAGTCAGTCATTCCGGCATTTCCCCGGTCAGTCTCCCACTCTGTCCAGAGACGCCTTACATACTTAGAAGGTCATGGAGACACGGCAGTAGACGTCCCACGATGAAATAAAGATGCACATTGTAGAGGAATAATCCATCTTGATGTACACAGCTATTCACTGTGATGAATTCCGTCATGTTCCAGAAGTGTAGGCTGTAACTGAGACGACAAATATTAAAATATGTTCACACATGCTGGATTACTAAATGCTATCGTGGAGAAATAAACATAACTTGGATCTCCAATGTTGAGATTCACTCCATAAGAGTTGCTAATAAACTTTCACTAATTTTAGCAGAGCGGATATCTGCTTGCACGGCAGAGTTCTCTTTCCACGTGGTTACGATGAAAAGTAGCAGCAGCCCAGTAACAGCAGAGTGTATATCAGCAGAGTAGAGATCAGCAACAGAGAGAGTGATTTACTGTGAACCTGACATATTATAGTCTTGGCTCGGGAGGCGTGTACTTTTTAAAGACGATCATTGGTTCACAGGGTCTCTTATAATTGGCTATGACTGTTCTCGAAGTTTGCTCGCAGCACAGGTCGTCCGTGCGTGGCTTGCTGGAAACACAGGCTCGTCACGTGATCTACCCCGCACAGTTGAACACGGATCAATACCTCGCCCTTCTGAATGATAGAAAAAAACCGGTTTGGTGCCCACACACAGCTTTGCAAATGATGAATACTGCTCCCGGTGAACAATAAAACTTTTAATGTTGGCTCGTCATGAATATTCTAGAGATAGTCTCTGCGAACCATGTGACCTTGCCGCGGTGGGGAGGCTTGCGTGTACCAATGATGCAGATAGCCGAGCCGCAGGTGCAACCATATCGGATGGGTATCTGTTGAGAGACCAGACTAACGAATGGTTCATCGAAAGGGGGGTAGCAGCCTTTCAGTAGTTGCAAGGGCGGCAGTCTAGATTATTGACTGATACGGCCTTGTAATAATACTCAACATGGCTTAGTTGTGTTGATACTGCTACACGGCTGAAAGCAACGGGAAACTACAGCCGTAACTAACTCCCGAGGACATGCAGCTCTCTCTGTATGAATGATGTACTGATGATGGCTTCCTCCCGGGTAAAATATTCCGGAGGTAAACTAGTCCCCCATTCGGATCTCCGGGTGGGGACTACACGAGAGGGGGCGATCATCAGGAAGATGGATACTGACATTCTGCGAGTCGGAGCGTGGAATGTTAGAAGTTTGAATCGTTGTGGTAGGTTAGAGAATCTGAAAAGGGAGATGGATAGGCTAAAGTTAGATGTAGTTGGTATAAGTGAAGTACGTTGGCAGGAAGAAAAAGATTTTTGGTCAGGCGACTACCGAATTATCAACACAAAATCAAACAGGGGAAATGCAGGAGTTGGTTTAATAATGAATAAGAAAATAGGGCAGCGGGTAAGCTACTACGACCAGCACAGTGAAAGAATTATTGTCGTCAAGATAGACACCAAACCAATGCCCACCACAATAGTGCAGGTCTATATGCCCACTAGTTCAGCGGATGATGAAGAAATCGAAAGAATTTGTGAGGAGATAGAAGATTTAATACAATATGTAAAAGGTGACGAGAATCTAATTGTGATGGGAGACTGGAATGCAGTAGTAGGCCAAGGAAGAGAAGGTAGTACAGTAGGAGAAGTTGGATTGGGACAAAGGAACAAAAGAGGAAGTCGGCTGGTTGAATTCTGCACTGATCATAATTTAGTCCTTGCCAATACTTGGTTCCAACACCACAAACGACGGCTGTATACGTGGATGAGACCTGGAGACACTGGAAGGTATCAAATAGACTTCATTATGATTAGGCAGAGATTCAGAAACCAGGTGTTGGATTGCAAAACTTTCCCAGGAGCAGACATGGACTCTGACCACAACTTGTTGGTCATGAAATGCCATCTGAAGCTGAAGAAATTGAAGAAAGGAAAGAATGCGAAAAGATGGGATCTAGACAAGTTGAAAGAAAAGAGTGTGAGGGATTGTTTCAAGGAACATGTTGCACAAGGACTAAATGAAAAGGCTGAAGGAAACACTATAGAGGAAGAGTGGAGAGTCATGAAAAATGAAGTCAGTAGGGCTGCTGAAGAAATGTTAGGAAGGAAGAAAAAATCAACTAAAAATCAGTGGATAACTCAGGAGATACTAGACATGATTGATGAACGACAAAAATACAAGAATGCTAGAAATGAATAGGGCAGAAAAGAATACAGGCGATTAAAGAATCAACTGGATAGAAAGTGCAAGGTAGCTAAGGAAGAATGGCTGAAGGAGAAGTGCAAGGATGTCGAAGGCTGTATGGTCCTGGGAAAGGTAGATGCTGCATACAGGAAAATCAAGGAAACCTTTGGAGAAAGGAAATCTAGGTGTATGAATATTAAGAGCTTAGATGGAAAGCCACTTCTAGGGAAAGAAGACAAAGCAGAAAGATGGCAGGAGCATATCCAACAGTTGTATGAAGGTAAAGATGTAGATAATTTGGTTCTGGAACATGAAGAGGCTGTTGATGCTGATGAAATGGGAGACCCAATTTTGAGGTCAGAGTTTGACAGAGCTGTGAGTGACCTCAATAGGAACAAGGCACCTGGAATTGATGACATTCCCTCTGAATAATTGACTGCCTTAGGAGAAACCAGCATGGTAAGGTTATTTCATTTAGTGTGCAAGATGTATGAAACAGGAGAAGTCCCATCCGATTTTCGGCAGAATGTTGTTATACCTATTCCCAAGAAAGTCGGTGCTGACAGGTGTGTAAACTACCGCACCATTAGTTTAGTATCTCATGCCTGCAAAATTTTAACACGTATTATTTACAGAAGAATGGAAAAACAAGTTGAAGCTGAGTTGGGAGAAGATCAATTTGGCTTCAGAAGAAATGTAGGAACACGTGAAGCAATCCTGACTTTACGTCTGATCTTAGAGGATCGAATCAAGAAGGACAAGCCCACGTACATGGCATTCGTAGATCTAGAAAAGGCATTCGATAATGTTGATTGGACCAAGCTATTTATGATTCTGAAGATGATAGGGATCAGATACCGAGAACGAAGAATTATCTACAATCTGTATAAAAATCAGTCTGCAGTGATAAGAATCGAGGGCTTTGAAAAAGAAGCAGCAATCCAGAAAGGAGTGAGGCAAGGCTGCAGTTTGTCCCCTCTCCTTTTCAATGTTTACATAGAACAGGCAGTAAAGGAAATCAAAGAGAAATTTGGAAAGGGAATCACAGTCCAAGGAGAGGAAATCAAAACCTTGAGATTTGCCGATGATATTGTTATTTTATCTGAGACTGCAGAAGATCTCGAGAAGTTGCTGAATGGTATGGATGAAGTCTTGGGTAAGGAGTACAAGATGAAAATAAATAAGTCCAAAACAAAAGTAATGGAGTGCAGTCGAACGAAGGCAGGTGATGCAGGAAATATTAGATTAGGAAATGAAGTCTTAAAGGAAGTAGATGAATATTGTTACTTGGATAGTAAAATAACTAACGATGGCAGAAGTAAGGAGGACATAAAATGCAGACTAGCACAAGCAAGGAAGAGCTTTCTTAAGAAAAGAAATTTGCTCACTTCAAACATTGATATCGGAATTAGAAAGATGTTTTTTAAGACTTTTGTGTGGAGTGTGGCATTGTATGGAAGTGAAACATGGACGATAACTAGCTCAGAAAGAAAGAGAATAGGAACTTTTGAAATGTGGTGTTACAGAAGAATGCTGAAGGTGAGATGGATGGATCGAATCACGAATGAAGGCATACTGAATCGAATTGCTGAGAGGAGATCGATTTGGCTAAATTTGACGAGAAGAAGAGATAGAATGATAGGACACATCTTAAGACACCCAGGACTTGTTCAGTTGGTTTTTGAAGGAAGTGTAGGTGGTAAGAACGGTAGGGGTAGACCAAGGTATGAATATGACAAGCAGATTAGAGCAGATGTAGGATGCAATAGTTACGTAGAAATGAAAAGGTTAGCACAGGATAGGTTGGCATGGAGGGCTGCATTAAACCAGTCTATTGACTGATGACTCAAACAACAACACAGCCAAATTTGAAGGGGACTATATCTCCTACCTGTCATAAGAGGTGACCGAAAGGGGGATCAAGGGATCTCAACTTGTGAGCATGGGTGACCACAGTTCCCTTAGCTGAGTTTGACATTGCTTCTACTTACTTGTGTCAGGCTCCTCACTTTCATCTTTCCTCCTTTGTTGCTTGCTTCTTCGTTATTTGTTTACACGCTTATGAGTCATGCTACCAACTTGAAGAAGGGCATGAATATGAAACATACTGCACTCCTCACAACACTAATGCCGTCGGTGTCAGAAGAGAACGAGAATTGACCAGGGGAGGTCAGATAGAGAAGATGAAAGTGAGGAGCTGGACTGTTGGAAAAAGAAAGGATATTACAAAAGACTTTCTTGTTTCTAAACTTATATGGGTATTTGTTAAAGGCCTGTTTAGCAACAGCTATTCTTCTTTTTATTTCCTTGGTGCATCTATTGTCTTCATTTATAATGCTTTCTAAGTAACAGAAATGTTACACTTGTTCTACTCTGGAATTTCCTATTCTTACGTTTGTATTAGGTTCCCTGCCGTCTTTGCTCACAAGTGTAATTTTGGTTTTCTTATGTTGATATTAAGTTTGTAAATGTTTCAATGTATCACACAGAACATTCAACATTCTATTTAATTCCTTCTCAGAGTCTGCTACTATGGAAATGTTATCAGCAGATCTGATACTGTGGATTCTTTTCCCATTTATATTTATTCCCTTAGTTCTTTCCTTTAAAGCACATACTGCTTCTTCAATAAACAAGTTGAAAACATATGGTGAGAGTGGGCAACCCTGCCTCACCCCTTTGTAATTCTTACCATTCTTGTACATCCATTCACCACTACATTTGTACACTAGTTCTTGTAAATTTTAAGGATGATCCTCCTATCTTTCCAGTCAGTTCCTACTTAATTCATACATTTAAACAATAGTTTTAGATTTAAGTTTTACCAATTTATTAATGTTGAGGCCAAAGTGTCTTTCACTTTTGTCTGCTTGCAGTTTTATGCTAGGTTCACCAAGGTTGAGGTGAACAATGACAAGGATACAATAGACGTGATTCTCTTGGATGGCTCATGTCTACAGTACCCCTGGGTGTGGCTAAGGGACAACTGTCAGTGCCCTTCTTGCTTCATCCCTCACCTCCATTCGCGAACCATACACTGGAAATATTTTGATGTCACTGTGAAGCCCACTAAAGTGGATGTAAGTATCTAAATATAAAATTATGTACTGGATACTGCATTGGGTAAGTTGCCTAATTGTAACTCCCCAATCTCACCTTGATGGATTTAGATTTGTCAAACTTAGAGTCTTTCATTTTCATGTCCTATAGTTGTTTCTTCATTCTTCAAATAGTTAACATTCTTTCCTTTGAGTGGATTGAAGTGCAGATGATTGTCCTTTCTATTTTATTCTATTTGTGGAACCTTCCTCATCTATCAGCATTCCTTTGTGTTACAGTATGCTATCCTTAAGCAGGTTCATCCATTACAATTTATTTTTGTTTTTCCATGGGTTCTTTTTCCTTTTATTTGTAATAAATCAAATGTTTTGGTTTTCTTTTATCTACTATGTACTAATTCCATCAGTCTCCGGCTCCATGGCTAAATGGTTAGCGTGCTGGTCTTAGGTGACAGGGGTTCTGGGTTCAATTCCCGGCAGGGTAGGGAATTTTAACTATCATTGGTAAATTTCCTTGGCACGTGGGCTGGGTTTATGTGTTGTCTTCATCATCATTTCATCCTCATCATGACGCGCAGGTCACCTATAGGCGTCAATTCAAAAGACCTCTGCCTGGTGAGCCGAACCCGTTCTGGGATATCCCGGCACTAAAAGCCATACGCCATTTCCATTTCATTCCATCAGTGTACATTCTCATATTTCAATACTAATATTTCCAGCTTAATTTATCTTGATTCATCACTATGTCTTTCTATCTTAGATGGTCTCGTGTCACCATTTTTGCAATTAAATTGAAATAATAAATAAGGTAGTTCAACCTATTCAATACAAATAAATACGAAATGTAGAGTTACATTCCTATTTAATTATAAGTGGAAGTGGTACCAGTTTTGACCCCAATCCGGGTCATCATCAGCCGAATAAAACGCAAAAACAATGCATAGGTAAGAAAGAAATTAAAGATCAAGTCCACATAAAAACAGTTGAATAGGCAATATAAAATAACAGGAATAGGCACTGTAAAATTCAGAAGAAGTAGAAGGTAAGTCACTTAAAAGAAGCAAGGCGCAATGTTCTGAACAGCAGCATAGCACACGCAAAGTTCGGCATTGTCTCATAATGTTTACGAGAAGCGGAGAACAGTTAAATGAGCCAGCTTGAATACACTGTCAGGTGCAAAGTCACAACACAATCCAACAAATATAAAGATACAAAATCGTGCAGAAGCCGAAGACGAGTAGCTCAATTGAAGAAAATTGCCAGCTCCCGAAGATCAGCACGACATATTCAATGTCAGGCAGTGTGCTTTCAAACGCCAACAGAACTTGATGAATAGCTTAGTGATCCAATATTGGCTTCGGTCACGAAAATGAACATATATATATATATACATATAATACAATTCAATATAATTGAAATATGAATGCTGTTCAGAACATTGCGCCTTGCTTCTTTTAAGTGACTTACCTTCTACTTCTTATGAATTTTACAGTGCCTATTCCTGTTATTTTATATTGCCTATTCAACTGTTTTTATGTGGACTTGATCTTTAATTTCTTTCTTACCTATGCATTGTTTTTGCATTTTATTCGGCTGATGATGACCCGGATTGTGGCGAAATCGGTACCGCTTCCGCTTATAATTAAATAGGAATGTAACTCTACATTTCGTATTTGTTTGTATTGAATAGGTTGAACTACCTTATTTATTATTTCAATTTAATTGTGATACATTTTAATACGGAACATTATGAAATTTTAATCTTTAAATCACCATTTTTTGACCATTCATAATCCATTTTAAAATAAAAAGAATGCTACATTTCAAAGCATGTATTTTAGTACAGTATTTTATTATTATTGTTGTTGTTGCTGTTACAATAATAGTCCCCCTGTGGGGGGGGAGGTTGAATAACACCCACTGTATTTCCTGCCTGTCGTAAGAGGTGACTAATAGGGGCCCCAGGGGCTCTGAACTTTGGAGCACGGGTTGGTGACCACGGGGTCCTTACCAGCAGGACGGTTTGGCAATGGGATCATCAGCCTCAGGCATCTTGGCAGAAATATACCTATATTTCCTCGAATATACCAAAATTGACAATAAATTTGAAAACATTCACTTCTGGGCCAGGTATGTTGATGATGTTTTTGTAATTATGGATGAAAAATCAATTAACACTTCCACCACCCTCCTAAGACTCAACAGTATTGATTCTCATATCAAATTCACACTAGAAACTGAATCAAATCAAAAAATAAACTTTCTAGATTTATCTATCACTAGACACTAAGATTCTTTAAGTTATAAAAAATTCAGAAAACCTACTCAAACAGCTTCCACCATTCGCCAAGATTCAATGCACCCCCAGTCCCACAAACGAACTACATACAATAACCTAGTTCATCGAGCTTTCAGCATACCTAAGTCCAAGAAGGATCTAAAGAATGAACTAAGCACAATCCGTGGAATCGCAAAATCTAACGGTTTCAGCAATCATTTTATAGAAAGGATAATTGATAAACACAAACATCGCCCTAAAAATACCCTCAAAAAAGAAATAACTAAACCTCTGACATTTTCCACCTTCACGTTCAACAATGATATTTACAAGAAAACCAATGTCTTTAATAAACAAGGCGTTAAAATAGCTTTCAAAATCAACAATAAGAACATGAAAATTTTACACAATATTTCACATATCAACAACACCAGCAATTTTTTTAAATCAGGAGTTTATAGGATCAAATGCAATACCTGTGACAAGTCCTACATTGGGCAGACTGGAAGGAACTTCAATATTAGATACCATGAGCACACTAATGCAATAAAACATAAAAAAAATTTCATGCAAGATTATAACCATAATTTCACCCATATCGAACAAGACATGCACATTCTTGAATTAGCAAATAAGGTCCTTTACTCAACGTAATGGAAAATTACTACATACACCTAGACCAATATATTAACGCCAATTACAGTCTTAATGAAATCTCAGAGAAACCCAACATCCTTTTTGATTCATTTATCACTTTTCTCAGAAACAATAATTCAGCCAACCAGAATTTAATTCTAAGTTTAATTAAAGGCACTTTCCCAAAACAAACCCTTTCTCCCACACCCTTCAGCTCCGCCTTAAATTCCCCCATCCTTCCCCTGCTCCTCCAATCCCCTCCCAAGCCTCCTCCACTCTGTCCAACCCACATGCGCCTGCTCCTCACCCTCCTCCCCCCCATTTATCTCCTTCCGCCACCTGTCGCAAACTACCAGCTAAGCTGCACACACCGCCCCGCAAGGTGAGTGTCCATTCGCTTTGTTGTCATCTATTCTTCTTTCCACGCACTTTGTGTCTTTTTTACTGGCTTATCTCAATTTTATTAGGTCCCATTGGTTCCGCTATGAACTGAGAGTTCCACTCATTAATATCACCTTGCGTAGTGTCCAGTTACAACCCCAGAAGAATTCCAAAACTTCATATTCAGTCTCCACAGTTCCAACAAACAACCATGCAGCCATATTAACATAGCTTGGTTACCTAATACATCAATTATCAAATTTTCTGCTTAAACTGATACACTGTATAATCAACTCCTCACAGATTCTTCTAGAGAGGATCTCAAACATTTGTACATACTTGTATAATTTTATTATATGTGTCACGTTATATTGTTCAGTCTTAGTACCATAGCATTGGTCCATAACTGTAATATATTACCAGGACCTACTGAATTCTATCTGAAACACCATGTGTCTAAAATGTTACTGAAGTTGATCTACAACATAGAGCATCTCATTTCTACTTTTATACCCATACTTTTTAATGTGTTTAGTGTACTTTGTATTATATATTGCTCACCTATGTCACTTGTAATATTTATTACAAGATATTAGAATCATTCCGTATTGACGGTTTTCACTTTACAACGGCGAAAAATGAAAGTATCCTCCTAATCAATACATCATATATTCCGTCATTAGACGGAGTAAACAAGATCAGACATGTTTCGGCTCGTTTGAGCCATCTTCAGTGAAAAAAATTAGGGGGGTTGGAATAATTTACATAATATAAGTTGAAAAAATGCGAAAAAACATAATGAAAGCGCAAATGAAAAAACAAACAAAAGAGAGCCTATACGGAAACAAAATTAGCACAAATATACAATATTTACATCAATATGCAGAGCAAAAAACAACTTGTGACAAAATTCAGTGAAACAGGTGTTAATTTGAAATAATAATTGATACTAAAAACTGCGTTAACCTAAGAAACAAGGGAATGAGAAAGTAAACTTGTAATATGTAAAGTAAACTTGTAATATTTCACTTTCATTTGCAACATTTTGAGCACCATAGCACTTCACCTAATTCAACCACACATCATAATGTTAATTATGTATTCATAATATTCTTACTGCTTAGAAACATGTTTTAGGATTTTGTCAAATATTGTGTATGTTTAAATATGGTTGATGATGTCCCGAGTAGGGTTGAAACTAGTTCCATGTAATGTAAATAGTAGTATTGTAGTAGTATTTATTCACTCATTATGTTGTTTACATATTTACAGGACTCTGTTACTTATATACATAACTCTTCTAATAACATTATTACTTGAGAAAAATTAATCTTGTAACTAAACCACGTATATTACAGAAGTAGTTGTATTATTATTAACATATTAATAAAAATAAATTGAGCTTGTAACTATCTCTTGCACACATTAAATAAATTATTATTATTATTATTATTATTATTATTATTATTATTATTATTATTGTTCCGGGCGGTACACCTCCACGCCGCAAATTCAAATATTGCGCCAGTTGAAACCTCTCTACAGGAGAAACCCTGAACTTTAACAAACTGTATTAACTCAACGGTTTCTCAGAAGATGTCACTACTGTAAATTTGGTAATCTTGAAGTGTTCTGAACTGTATCTATTTTGATTTGTGTTTGTTTGCTCTGTATCAAGAAATTTGAACATTCTCTAACAAATGTCGCTACCCAAACTATGGTAACACACTCTGGTGCAATGGAATGAACTTTCTTGAAGAAATATTGTATTCCTAAGTTTTATTTTTACTAAATTTTATTCTGTGGTTTGTGGGTTGGCAATATAATCCTTTCCTTCTGCCAGTTTTGAAATTAGCCAATCATAAATTTCTGTAATTAATTTTCCACCAATAAGGTGTTTCTTCATCGTCTTGTGTATTAGTTTTTGCTCGTAGCCAATAAAAGTTTGTGGGCGGGTTGTTATCATTCAGGAAAGGTCTCGAATGTTCCACGAGGGTATATAAACTGCTGATTTTCTTGTCTCGGTGCCACTTCAGTAACATCTTTCTCAGTGTGAGAATATATAGCAGGGGGCGGGAAGCGCCTCTCTCTCCAAGCAGCAGTTCATCTACAAGGTAATGGCTTGTTAACATCTTCATTTCTTGCTAGCTCAGCAGTTTAACTCTCGGGGAGGGTTCGCAACCTTTAGTATGTAACCTACCCTTTTAAAATGTAAATTCTTTTCTGTCTATCTACAAATTACTAATCTGTAAAGCGGGGATAGAGAGTGCTTCACCCTCTCGAACTCCCCTTCATTTTGAATTTGAGGTGACTATGTTTTCGTAACCGTTTTTCTCTTCCTTCGTAAAGTCTTAAACTTATTTGCCAACTAGTCACCTCCATAGATTGGGATTAGCCCCGGTATCATCGGCCTAGCGCCACGTAGGTTTTAGATAAAAACTTTGTGTAGGAGTGCAAGTTATCGCCTCCATTCAATCTTGTATTATGGGCCAGTAATTTAACCTGATGTTTTGTTTTCCTCATGTAAAAGGCCCTGTAGGTTGGGTATCGAATACCCCTGTTTCTTAGTGTGCCTTGAGGGCAGTCTGAAGTGAAGGTTGTAGCCTTTGATAGGCTGGTAATATTGAGAGCAGTTCTGCTCTTTTCTTTAACATTGTAATTAGGAGCAAGTGCTCCTTGTACTTAGGGGTTTTCTGCCCTGTAGCTTTTGTGATTGTGAGCTGAGAGCTCCAGAGTTAATGAATTCGGCCCATAGCCCAATATATGTAAAAATCACTTAACTGGTTTTCGGTACAGCGGCTCTATACCTGATTGTCTTTGTTATTTCCCCTAGTGGGAACCGGTTAAATATTCTCTAAATTGTGTACCTGATTTAACTTGTTGTTATTTGTTGTATGCTCAAAATTCTATGCTACCATTGTTAAGTTTTGAAAATATAACCTTGTTAAAATTTTAATTCATCTTTCGTGCTTCTGTAGTTGAGACCTATTCCAACTCGCACCTTCTTTCACCTCTGCAAATCCACAAAACTCTGTAACAATTATACATAACAAAATCACACCAACCTCAACAGAGTCGAGTAGATATCAATAAAATACCACATAAGGTGAAACCTTGTGTGTGGTAATTTAGAATATTAATTACATAGAGAGAAATATATTTTTAAATGATGCCTGGAGTACGAGTATGGGTATGAGTGAATGATGGATATGGTCAACAGCACATGGTGGAGCATCGAATAGAAATTGAATATGGTGACGCGATATTCTCATTTAGTTATTTCTTCAGTAACAGTTTTATTATCCCTGACAAAGGATTTAAGACACTTCAGACTCATTTTCTGACTTAATGAAGTACTTTGTAAAGAGCCGGAAAGGGCATTAAAGAATTTTGGAATGAACTACAAGAAATCACACTTGTTATGCTAAGTTTGGGTTTGTATAACATACAATGGTGGTACATCTTACTGCGTGTTGAATATTCATGTTTAATGTTCTCAATTATATTCTTGTTTTTGTTAATATATTTGTATATTTCAAGGGCATAGAGCTGTTTTACATTAAATATATTTGCTTCAGCATATAATTGACTACTTGGGTATAATCTTCCTTTCTGGTAATATAAGGTTTTGACCAACCTGTATTTTATTGATTACATATTTGTAGGCTCCTCCCCATGCTAATATTACGTAGCTAAGAATAGACTGAACTAAAGCGTAATAAACCTCTCTAAACAATTTCATACTGGATATGTATTTTAAATTGTGAAATATATAAACAGTTCTTCTGACTTTCTTTCAGTAATGTGACTTTTCCATTTCATGTTCAAATCAATTAATAATCCCAAATACTTAACATTACTTACTTTATAAATTTTGTAGCAGTTACATTTAAATTTACAGTTGATGTTGTGTACAGTTAATTCATTAAAATCGTTCCGTGTATCTGTTACTGAAAAATTCATAAATTTTGTCTTTTTAATGTTTAAAAATAATTGATTATTATCTAACCATGTTTTAACATTAAGCAGTGCTCGAGTTGCTCTCTGTCTGACGAGATTCCAGCTATCACCCTCTACATAAATGGCTGTATCATCTGCATATGTTACGATGTGTGTATGTTTGGCATTTGCTATTGTTTTCTCTAGATCATTAATAAATAGAATAAACAATAGTGGACCTAATACTGTGCCTTGTGGGACACCCTTTATTATCTTCATCTGTGTGCTTAGATGTTGATTAATTTTGACATACTGTACTCGATCTGTCAAGTAACTCTCAAGCAAATCCAGCACATCACCCCTAAAGCCGTATTTTTCCAATTTCTGGAGGAGCAAGCGGTGTGACACACTATCGAATGCCTTTTCAAGGTCGAGAAATATCCCTGTGGAGAGCAGAGAAGAATTAAGATTTTCATATATTCTCTTTGTTAAGGTGGATATAGCATCAGTCGTTCCGAGATCTTTAATGAATCCAAACTGTCTGGGCGAAATTATTTGGTGTTTTTCTAAAAATTGGTAAATATTGTTCTTTAAGTATTTCTCGAATATTTTTGATATTGTTGTAGTTATCGAAATGGGTCTGTAATTTCTAATGTCATAAATTTTTCCAGACTTGTGAAGAGGTTTTACTATTGTTGTTTTAAGCTGCTTTGGAAAGTAACCTAAGGTGAAGGAATCATTGATAATATTCAGCAACGGTTGCTTTAATGACTCTATATTTTCTTTACTAATTCGAGCTGAAATATTGTCTATTCCTACAGCTTTGTTTTCATGTACTTCACTCAAACATCTCTTCAGATCGTATTCTGTTACCGGTGCAAGGAAGCAAGTACGAGGGTTGCGAGTGATATTTAATGTGGAGTCGGAAATCTGTCTGTGATGTTTTGCTTTCTCAGTGGTTTCGTTAATGAAATAATTGTTAAATTTATTAGAAATATTTATGTCATCTTTACAGATTTCACCTTTATATCTGATTTCCTTGATCTCTTCTTTTCTAACTGACCTTTGTGTTATTTCATTGACTATGCCCCAGACCTTACCCCGGTTATTTGAATTGCGATTGATCAGATTCCTATAGTACTCAGTTTTCGTTTTCATAATTAGATCATTTAGTTTGTTCCTATATTTCCTGTACTGTTCTTTAATTTCCAAGTTATCCTTATTTTTTAAATATTGTTGATAAAGTCAGTCTCTTGTGTGAATAGATTTCACCAAACCGTAAGAAATCCATTCTGTTCTTTTAACTTCCTTTGATTTCAATTTAACAGTGGACAGGCTCATGCAGCTTTTAATCGTATTCATGAATTTATCAAGTTTGATATCTAAATCACTGCTGTTTAAGATGTCTCCCCAATTTATTTTACTTAAATGATTTTTGAGCTCAAAATGATCTATTTTAAAACAGTTATGTTGAATATTTGGTATATTATTAGGGACCGAGACATTTTGAATGTTGAGACTTACTATTATAGGATAATGATCTGAAATTTTGCTTTGAGAGATGATAGACAGAATGTCGTCATTTCTCAACCTACTTTTAATCAAAGCATGATAAATACAGGATTTACTTGTACCAGATACTCTAGTAGGATTGTTTATTAAGGACTGAAAATTAGCTTCTTGTAACATGTTGAGATATTTGTCACAGTCGTGTTCATTTAAAAGGTCTATATTTGTGTCCCCTATTATCAGTTCGGTTTCAATATGGCATCTATCTTGGATATAATGATCTAACGCACTGAGAAACCACTGTTTGTGATATTCATGTGACTGTATGCTTTCAAAACAACGTCTAAAATGTTCTTATTTTTCCTTATGCTTCTAATATTAGTATGACAAATTTCTAATGTACTTTTCCCTTCCGCATGCTTCTGCAATCTACTCATGCAATCTTTGATGCCCCTTCTCATCTCTGAAAGAGGTTGGCATGTTACATAATCATCTTCTAAACCTGTTCTGACTATTTACAGGAAAAGGCGATAGTCAGCTGTTAGTTATTACTAAGAAGGAAGTTACTGTAAGTACGGAGTTTGTGCAGAGGGTTGGGACAAGGTCAGTGTCCAGTAGGGTACCAAATTAACGAGCTAGTGAAGGTCAAGCAGGTAGATGACAGTTGTTCAGCCAAGCAGGGTGGAATGGAATAGCAGTGAAGGGAAGAGTGAGAGACAGAGAGAGAGAGAGAGAGAGATATAACGAGAGGGAGATGTGTCCTGGAAGAGGACACAAAACTCAATACAGAGGGTTACCAACTTATGGGTTAGTAAAACACAGGTAAGATATGAGTAAGCTTATGGAATGTCACTCATCTGCGTAGCACGGTGCATGCTGCTGTCAGGGGTCTTAAACAGGATAACTCCATCACTGGTCCAGACATTTCTGACGCCGAACTTGGAGATAGCCACCTTCAGAACCGTCACTCTGGCAGACATAAGGTCCTCCCGGATCGTGACACGAGATCCTATCAAATGCCTTTTTTTGCGAATATCTCCTTCCAGGTGCGATAACTTGTCATCTTCATGATAACAGGCCGGGGTTTATTACCAATTTTAAGCCCGACTCTGTGGCTCCAGTCAATATCAGTCAATTTTATGTCGGCTCCAATGTCACGTGCAACATTTAATACTAAATTGTCCGTGTCCTCATTTGACTCCTCCGGAATGCCAAATATGCGGAGGTTATTTCTACACTGATATTGTTCCAAATTATCATAATTTGATTTTACTTCCACTTTCAGTTCTGCAAGTTCTTTGTCTCTCTTGGCAATCTGATTCTTTAGGTCCTCACATGCATTTATATTGTACTGCACAGATTCCTCTAGTCTCTTTAACACACACTCCATAATTTTGTCCACTATGGTACTCATAATTAATTCCACAAATACCTTAGACTGAAGTGTCTCTTCTATTATTTTCCTCACAGTGTCTTTTGTTGGGTTGGCACTCCTGCACTTGGCCTGGTGTTGATTCTTCTTCGTTCCTGGAGCCATTTCACTATTACACTAATTGCACGGCACTCGAACAAAGAACAAAATAATTGTTGATAGTACTGGATTCCACGATACAAATAGATGCACTGTGGCAAATTACAGCACTGTCGCAGTTGTTTACACCTGCCAAAACACTTAAATTCCACGAGCTTAAACTCACGTGTGTTACTCGTATGGCATCTCACAATCTCTAATACACGTATTGTAAATATAACTTTGTAATGAATAGGTGGAAAACTTTTCTGTTTATAATTTATATGTAATCTCAGTTCAATATGGACCAACAACATGAGGTTAATAACCCTTGATAAGGTAGACTAATTACATACCTAACTTCCTTTTACTTTTGACGCTGGAAGCCATTTGGTTCGTACTGTAAGCAAAGAGTTTGATATATTAAAATGAAAATCATGCCCAAAATGCAAGACAATTATAAATACAAACTCAAGAATTTGTGAGATGGTCTGAAGGAATTAAAGGACAAACATGAGAAAATTGAGAATCTAATTGACATAACTCTAGAAATAAATGGAAAGATGGTGTTAATTCTTCAATTTTTCAACTCACAGTTGGACTTGAAGATTGATGAAAGAATAAAGGATAATTTGTAAGAAAAGGAGAAGAATGAAGGGAGCTTGATTGCCTAAAATCACTAGAAAATGAACATTGAACATATCAATAAAAAAAAACCAGCACAACAGTTTAAGGATAATAATTTCACTGGACAACCTCCTATAATTCCAAGAGAAAAAAGGGGAATATTCCAGAATATAATTTTTTTTTTTTGCTGCTTGTTGAACGTCGCACTAACACATCCAAGGTTTTCTGCAATGGAGGGATGGGAAAGGGTTTAGGACTGGGAAGATAGCAACCGTGGCCTTAATTAGGGTAAGAAGAGGAAATGATCACCACATTAATAAGAAAGAGAATAAACCGCGCATGTATTCTAGAACATCTTTCTCGAATAAATATATTAGAAAGTAAAATATGGACATGTGGAATGAAATTGGCACAATTAATCACTTAATTATCCAATGCCTGAAAAACAAAGTTCAAAATGAATAGGCCTACGTCATTCATCAATTTATAACTTTCAGGTACTAAATTCCATTAAATATTTCTTGTTTAGTATGCCATGAGGTAGAAAGAAGACTATAGATTGGCTAGCATGTCTGCTATAATGCCGTCAATAGTGCCAAGGCAAAATAGCGATGCCATAGTTTTAGCACCCTGCATATACCAGTAGTTTTGTCCACTTATAGTGCATTACTTTTAATAGATTAGATTGAACAAATGAACTGCTTAAATTGTGCTACAGCTGCACAAACCATAGAAAGAGCACAAAGGATGTATCATAGGTCTATTTCAAATAAGTTTTTAGTAAAGTAGACAGTTTTTGGTGATTACCAGAGTTATGTTCCATGTGTTTGTAACAGAAAATAGCATGTGACCATTAGACCTACTTTTCTTTTCTTTGAAAAATAAGGAACTGACGAAACAGTGAAACGCAAATGGCTCAGATGGGAGAGCGCTAGCTTTCTGAATCCAAGCTGACATGTTTGATCCTGTCTCACATCAGTCTAGTAGTATTTGAAGCTGCTCAAATACATCAGACTTGCATCGGTAGATTTACTACTACATGAAACAACTCCTGTGGGACAAAATTCCAACACCTCAGCGTCTTCGAAAACTGTAAAAGTTAAAATTAAAATAATTGATAAAGAGATTCAACCTATTCAATACAAAAGAATAAGAAATGTAGTGAATTACATTCCCATTTAATAATAAGTAGAAATGGTACCGGTTTCGACCCTAGTGCAGGTCATCATCAGCCGATTAAAACATGAAAAACAATGCATAGGAAAAGGAAATGAAAGATCAAGTACAGTCCGGATCAGTAGAAGAGGCGATATAAAAATGAACGATGGTAGACACTGTAAAACTCAGAAGAAGTAAAATGCAAGTTCACTCAAAAGAAAACAGTGCGCAATTCTCTGAGCGGCAGCACGGCACATGCAGCACTAGGCAAAGTCCGACAATATTTACAAATAGCAGAGAACGGTTAAATGAGCCAGGTTTTAAACAATGTCAGGCACAAAGTCACATCACAATTGAACACATACGAAGATCCATAATCGTGCAGGAGTTGAAGACGAGTAGATCCATTGAACTTAGGTTCTAAGTATTCTATAGGAGCACAATTACTTATTCAATTATATTGAATTGTATTATATTTATCTATATAATTACTTTCCCGTGACCAAGGAAAATTACTGGATCTTCATGCTATTCTCCATTTTACTTCAGCGTTTGAAACCACAGTGCCTAATGTTGAATGTGTCGCGCTGATCATCGGGAGCTGGCAAGTTGCTTCAATGGATCTACTCGTCTTCAACTCCTGCACGATTATGGATCTTCGTATGTGTTTGATTGTGATGTGACTTTGTGCCTGACAGTGTCTAAAAACTGGCTCATTTAACCGTTCTCTGCTATTCGTAAACATTGTGGGACTTTGCTTAGCGCTGCGTGTGCCGTGCTGCCGCTCAGAGAATTGTGCACTGTTTTCTTTTGAGTGAACTTGCATTTTATTTCTTCTGAGTTTTACAGTGTCTACCCCCTTTCATTTTTATATTGCCTCTTCTACTGATCCGGACTGTACTTGATCTTTCATTTCCTTCTCCTATGCACTGTTTTTCATGTTTTAATCGGCTGATGATGACCTGGATTAGGGTCGAAACCAGTACCATTTCTACTTATTATTAAATGGGAATGTAATTCACTACATTTCTTATTGTTTTGTATTGAATAGGTTGAATCTCTTTATCAATTATTTCAATTTTAACTGTAATATTCTTCAATACGGAACAATGAAATTTTTTACTTTAAATTTAACTGTAAAAGTAGTTGGTAGGACAAAAATCCAATAACATTATTTATTATTAACTGGTATTCTACAGAACACACGTTACCAGGTTCACAGATTTTAAAGATTAATGTATGATATACACAATGGTAGAAGACACTTGTTGACCAGCTCCATACCTACAACGTTTTGATTTCCCTAGTCACTCATCACTGGAGTAATATGAGTAGTTTCGGTCATACATTACCAAGTGAGTTGGTTATGCAGTTTGAGGTGCAAATCTGTTGGCTGGTAGGGGGTTTGAATATTACTGTTGATAACCATGATAGATGGTTTTCTGTGATTTACCATTTACACATCAGGCAAATGTTGGGGCTGCTGTACTGTACCGTAATTAAGGTCACGAGCACTTCCTTCCTAGTCCTAGCCTTCTCTTATCCCATCTTAGCCATAAGACGTGTATGAGTCAGTGCGATATAAGGCAAACAAAATGTATCGACATCACCAGAATCTTCATCCAAAAATACAGAATGAAATTATTCAGATAAGTATGAGTTTTAACATCTTTAACACAAGGAGGACTACCCTCATTTTAAGTATTAATTTAAACAGTTTACCCTCCAACATATTGTTCTGTTCATTATTATTATTATTATTATTATTATTATTATTATTATTATTATTATATAATTCACAATTTTATAATCGGGTTTATGACCTTCTTCGGTACAATGTACATAGAAGCAGTACTATAGAAGCAGTACTATAGAAGCAGTACTATTTAGTACATATGCACATATGCTTCATACATATTGGTATATACTTACATTCATCATCATCATCATCATCATCATCCTAAACCATCTCCAGTTTCCCGGGTGTGGTATATGAGCCTCCTCCATCTCATCCTGTCCTTGTACCATTCCTCCTCCACCAACTTGTCTCAATCATGACCTCTCAGCAGTACATCGTTCTTAACTAAATCTATCCATTTCCTTCGTGGCCTTCCCACGGGTCATCTTCCTTCTACTTTTCTGTGAAATTTCTTCCTTGCAGTTCTGTTTACAGGCATCCTCTTCATGTGACCAAACCACTTCAGTCTTGATATCTGAATCTTATTGAGGAGAGAATCATCTATTCCTACTTCTTCTCTAATTTTCTCATTCCTAACCTGGTCTTTCCTGGTTTTCTGGATCATAGTGCGTAGGAATTTCATTTCAGCTGCCTGAAGTTTGGAATTATCTCTATTGGTCAGTGTTGTGGTTTCGAGACTGTATGTAAAAATTGGTGTATAATAGGACTTGTACAATGTCATTTTTCTTTTCATGGGTATTTGCTTATCCCACAAATAAATTTGACAGATATTTATGAGATATTTACTATATATAAATGGTCAAAATTATTAGTGGACGATTTTCATTAGCCCTCTGTATATGGTGGATGGTTCATGCCAATAAACTTCCTTACTATATGGCAAGTGGCCAGGATTGCTGCTTTTTGTAATTCTCTGTAAGTGAGAAGGTGGAGATTAAGGGCTTCAATACTCCTGTGTAGTGTCTTTGGTATAATACCATTACATCCAATCACTCCTGGAATTATGATAACATTGTTGAGTTTCCACGTGGTTTTTATCTCTGTGGCCAGATCTGTGTAATTTCACTTTCCAAGACTGATTGGGGTTTGTACTTCCAATATGCTGTGGTACAATGGATTAGGTTATTTTGTTGGGCTAATTTTTGGTGAATGATTTTTGCAATTTGGTCATGTCTGTACTTGCAGCCTGTGTTTGCCATTATTTGACAACCTGAGGTTATGTGCTGGATGGTTTCTGGAGATGTATTACATCGTCAGCACAGATCTGAATAGACAGACAGATCATGCAGTATATACTTTCTGTAGTTCCTTGTGGCAATGACTTGATCTTGTACGGTGAACATAAAGCCCTCTGTTTCTGGGTATATATCTGAGTGTCTCAGCCACTCATGTAACGCTTGTTTGTCGATATATAGCTGTTTTAACTAATTTGGATACCGTCCATGAAGAGGTTTCTTTTTCCGCAGAATGATATTTTCCTCATTTGTGGAGAGTGACATTGTAAGTGAAGCCGGGGTGTTCAGATTGAGGGGTGAAAAACCGTTATCTGCTACAACCATTGCACTATGTAGGGAATAGGTTTCTGATTTATGTTTGAAGTAGCACTTTAATGATGTAATTTGTTCATTGCTTAATTTCTCAAGGTCTATTAGTCCATGACTACCATCAGAACGAGGTAGAGTGAGTCTTTCTGAGGCTGATTTTGGATGATGCATGTTGTGTTTTGTGAGTAACACATTCACTTTCGTTTGAAGATCCTTCAACTCAGTTGTAGTTCACTTTGTGACTCCAAATGAGTATGTGAGAACAGGTATAGCAAACATGTTGATGGCCTTAACGATGCTTTTTCCTGTGAGCTTAGAACGCATGATTCGTCTTACTCGTTCAATATATGTCAGTCTCAATGCCTGTTTTGTGTCCTTGTGTTGAATCCTGGCTGATTGGTTATATCCAAGATATCGATATGTTTCATTTGTTGTCAGTGGTAAGATATCTGTTGCTTCAGAGTGAATGCCCTGTGCCGAGAAAGAGCCCCTCCTAATTGTCTGAGTAGCACATTTATCGAGTCCAAATTTCATGCAGATGTCTGTGGAGAAATTGTGGTTAATTGAAACAATGTGTTCAAGTTGTCTTTGTGATGCAGCATACAGTTTCAGATCATCCATATACAGTAGATGTGAAATTTTGTAGATTGTTCTTTGCTTATTTTTGATAGTGAATCCATATGTTGTTGAACTCAGTAAGTCTGATAGTGGGTTCAGAGCAAGACAAAACCGTAGCAGACTGAGGGAATCCCCTTGAAAATTGCCTCTTTTAATTGGTATGAGGTCAGTTATCACACATTCTTCTCCATTGTGGAGGTTAATAGTAGTTTTCCAAGTCTGCATGGTAGTTGCTAGGAATGTCACTATTTTAGGATCAACTTTATATACTCTAAGGACCTCAACAAGCCAGGAATGTGGCACTGAATCAAATGCCTTTCTGTAATCTATGAAACAAGTGTGCAAATTTTGTTTGTTATGGTATGCTTGTTCCATGATTTTACTATCAATTATTAATTGTTCTTTACAGCCGTTTGTGAACCGTTTGCAGCCTTTTGTTCCTCAGCAATGATGTCATTGGTCTTGCAATGATTCTGGATTCTATTTGCTACAAGTGATGTTAGAATTTTGTATAAAGTTGGTAGGCATGTGATTGGTCGGTAGTTAGCAGGATTTGCCGTGTTGTTATTTTTAGGTTTTAGGTACGTGATTCCCGTTGTGAAAAAGTGTGGGAGGGCATCTGGTGTACTGATGAAAATTTGTATGTGGTAGATGAGTAATCTGTGAGCACTGGTAAATTTCTTATAGTAGTAATTATGTATGCGGTCTATTCCTGGGGTCTTCCAATTGTGTAAAATGTTAATCGCTGTTACAACCTCCTCTAATGTGAAATCTGCTTCGGTCATGCTTTCAATCTTCTCAGTTTTCTTCTTGATAGTTTTGAGCCAATGTGCCTCTTCATTATGTTCTATGGACGCATCCCATATAGTTGACCAGTATTCTCTTATGCTCTCCGCAGTTGGTATCCCATTGCTATTCTGCATGTTAGCTGTCTCATGTGTCCTAAGTTTGTTGTAAAATAGTTTCTCATTAAAAGGAATAAGTTTCATAATGATAGATCCGTATTGAACTGTGATTACAATAGAGTAAAATAATATATTATTATTGGTCCACCTTTTCAATACAAAATGAAAATAGTTTAAATTACATAGGGACTAGTTTCGACCTAGAAATAGGTCATCATCAGCCTGAAGTAAATTAAAGCATAAATATCGAAGAAAACATAAACACTAAATGATGTTATAAAGAAGAATTATCAGTTGAATGCTGGCTTTTTGAGTTTGCTGTTGTATACTCGAAGAAGTTACGTCATTTTTTAAGGTATTATAGACGTCAAAATACATGGATGTTGGAAAGGCTCTTCAGTTTTTTGGAACAAAGCAATTGTTGCGCGTGGAGGCTTAGGAAACCAGAGAAGCGCTATATTATGTTAAAAAATAGAGATCCTTAAAAAAGGTCTCGTGCGACGTATAAAAATGACAATTTGTGAAAGTGGAAATCGAAAAAACTTGGTTTTTAACCCTTTGAGCCCCAGGAAAAGAAGTTAAAGTTGAAAATTTATTTTAATCACAAGATTACTATACAATAGGTACACAGAATCATGAAGCACACTCAGTTTGTTTGTCACAAATATAGGGTGTCCATACAAGGTGTGGTTTCATCAGGAAACCACTGGGAAGTTAGTGTACTTTTTCACTTCTTGTGATACTCGCCAAAACAGTTTCTTTCATTGTTCAGGCACAAACCTACATCACACACAGGACATGCCCATTTGGTTCGCTGGGGATTTGATGTAGTACTGCAATGAGCACAGCGTCGTGGCATGTGGTTAGCTTTGTCAAATCGCATTTCTGTTGCCACTTACTTCTTGAATTTGTTCTCCACGCGTGGGGTTTTCTTGCCTCTAGTTGGAGTTGATCCGGCCCCAATCATTCCCGCAACCACTGACATTCGGAAATCTTTCCGAGTTAGTGTGGCACCACCTTCACTTCTCTCCTTGAACAGGATGTAAGTATTCACAATGCAAACATCAACGAAGTGTCAGAATATGCGCAACCACCATCTCTCACCTTTACGGTTTACTTCATATACCGACTTCAGCATGTCAGCCTTGTCCACAAACCCCATGTTCGAGTTATAATCTGAAACCATTACCGGACAATTGACAGTAACTGTGTTTTTGGAGAATTTTTGGGTTCATAAGTTTGCTCTTTGTTAAATTTCTTTCAGTCATTGTTTAAGTTGGCAACATTAACCCTTTGTTTCCGCCAGTTTTGAAATTGACCAATAAGGAATTTCTGTAATTAATTTTCCACCAATAAGGTGTTTCTTCTTCGTCTAGTGTAGTAGTTTTTGCCATTATCCAATAAAAGGCTTGTGGGCGGGTGTTCTCATTCCTGAAACACCTCAAACTTTCCACGAGGGTATATAAACTGCTGATTTTCGGGTCTCCGCGCCACTTCAGTAACATCTATCAGTGTGTAAAGTACGTAGCAGGGGGCGGGTAGCGCCTCTTTCTTCGGGCAGCAGTTCAACCACCAGGTAATGGCCTTTTAATAACTTCTTTTCTTGCTAGCTCAGCAGTTTAACTCTCGGGGCAGGTCCGAAGCCTTTTTACCATGTAACTTTCCCCTAAAATGTAAAGACACTTGGTATCAATTCTATCTTTTTTAAACTACATATTGGGATAGAGAGTGCTTAACCCTCTCGAGCTCCCACTCATATTGCGTTGAGGTGAACTTATTTTCACAACCGTTTCTTCCTTAACGTAATGTAAATTGTCTCCTTCTATAAGTCACCTCTTTAGTATGGGATTAGCCCTTGCATTAGAGGCCTAGCGCCAAGTAGGTTTTAATAAGGCGTATTTGGAGTGCAGTTTCGCCTCCTCTCAAGTTGGTATTGTGGAGGCCATGTAATATTTCTGTTTCTTCACTGAATAGGCCTCAGTAGGTTGGGTATTTTTACCCCTGTGTATATGTCCTTGGAGGACAGCTTGAACGTGGAGTTTGGTGTGGCCTTTGATAGGCTTGAACTTAAGAGTGGGTTGCTCTTTCTTAAAATCTGTTTCTGCGTGCCTCGAGGAGGCTTTACTGTGTAATTGGAAGCAAGTGCTCCTGGGCATGATTGGGGTCTTCTGCCCCTTTGTTGAATCCTGTATATCGTAAAGTTGGGCTTATAGCTCAAGAATTGTGTGTCTGGCTCTCGGAGCCCAAATCCTGTAACTCTGTAATTGTACATTCGCGATTTGTGTTTCGGCTACTGAGTACTTGTGATATTTGTTATTTCTTAATCTTGAAAAGAAAATATAACCTTGTTAAATTTTAAATTAACTTTAATTTCGTAGATTGAGACCTGTTCATCCCTGCACCTTCTTTCACCTCTGCACATCCACAAAACTCCGTAACAAGTGGTAGCAGAGCGTGGCTGAATGGGTCTCAATGTAGCCCCTTTTGACGGCTAAACATTGCTTTGATTCGAACTCTAACAATTTTCTCTGTTGCTGGATTTTTCCTTTTCGTTTTTCAAATTTGTTTAATTTTTTGTCAGCATGTCCGGCCCTCGTGAGGTTCTTCATCCTTTCTATTTGCGTAAAGAGGAATTAATTTACGAACTATCTCTTAGAAATGTTCAATCTGGAGGCACGGTTGCAGTCGACTCCAATAAGCTAAAAGATTCCCTTGATTTGCCTATTACCATCCCGACTTTGGGAGAGAAAGAGATTGACGACACTCTCTCCACGATCAATAATAATACTACTGAGCTAGCATCTGTAGTTAGTTTTTTTGAAGAAAATGATCCATCACCTAATCAACTCAAAAGAGTACAGGCTAGGTTGTACCACATTTATAACAGGGTGTGTGACCTATTGTCTCTGAAGTTAAATGACCTTCAGGGTAAGGAAGCTAGTGCCCTTACTGAAAACTTGTCCGAAATGTCTAGTAAGGTTAGTCAGTTGTTATCTGGATCTGCGACTTCCAAAATCGACCAGCCTATGATCGTAAATATAGTAAATGTGGAGGATTCCTCTAAAGAGGAAGGAAAGGATACTGAGGCGACCACACAACGAACATCTGCCCCATCAGAATCAGTGTCAGATCGTCGCAAGTCCATTCCACCCTTCGTGTTAAATAATGCTCCTTCTGAATCTGCTTCTCCGCCACTTAGGCCCCTTCCTACTACGTCTCCTGGTTTCAGCAGTTTACCCCATCCATTAGCTATGTTGCTTAGAGGTATCTCTAAGTTTTCGGTTAACTCTACCAGTGACGTAATTGCATTTTTACGGTTTTTAGTTGAGTTTCAGGACCATACTCTTGTTCTTTTCTCTTTCTCCGTGTCAAATTTTGCAGATAATTTATCCCTATGCAATTGGTGTTCTCTCGGACAAAATTGTTAAAGCAATAGCTGAACAGTCATCTATTGAAGATTTTCATGCACACCTTCTTGCAAATTTCATTCCTGCTCGTGCGAGGTCATCTCTAATTCAGAAGTACTATTATCGAGTACAGAGACTGGATGAAAATTTTGCTGATTTCATACAAGACATTAAATTCTATACCAGGGTGTTTGCTCTTCATTTTCCTGAAGATCAAATTGTTCAGGCTATTGTAGAAGGTATTTCTCCACCTTACCGATCATACTTGTGTTTTGCGTCGCGTCTGCAAACTTTCGCTGAGCTAGAAGCTATGGCTGTATCGGCCGAAGGAGTTAGATACGCCGATTCCTTGCGTGTCGCGAAAGAATTCCCTCCTTCTTTTAGTAATCCTCGGCCTCCACCTCGCCGACCAATCACACCGTAAATGTTATGCTTGCGGGTCGCCTGACCATCTTCGCAATAAATGTCCATTGATCAAATCGAGTAGGACAAATAGTGGAGCAGGTTCATCACAAGGCTGTTTTAAATGCAGCGCGTTCTCCCATATTGCTGAGAACTGCCCTAATACCAACAGCACCCCCTCTTGCTCAACTTCGGGTGCAACTTCCAATAACAATCAAAAGTGACTAGTGGCTTCGGCTGAGTCGACTAATCCATCTTTCCGAGGCTCAGCCCCTGGTAAACAGGTCGAAAATTCAGGGAAAATTCAGTCTTCAAATTTATCTTTTGAATGCCCCAAAGAATGTCTTAGGATTGCGGCGGACTCCCCCGCACCCGTACCTTTTCTCAAAATTGGGTTAAATAATGAACCTGTAACAGCTCTTTTAGATTCAGGCAGTGTTTGTTCAATTATTTCGGCTCAATGGTATTCGAAATTGAAATCTATTTGTAAACTTCCTGACTATTGCTCATCTCCTGTTCAATATGTTTCGGCTAATTCTTCTCCATTAGAAATTTTAGGTTCCTTAAAAGCCAAAATTCATAATTTTAAATTTACTTGGAAAGTTAAATTGTTTGTGGCCAAGCACTTGTCTTGCCCCATTATATTGGGAGCTGACTTCATTTCTCACACTGGTCTTGTGCTCAATCTTCAGAGTAGGTCGTGCACATTCAAATTTGCTTCCAATTGTAAAATCCCCTTATTGAAATGTAATTCTGCATCATGTTCATCTATTTCGCCTACCCAGGAGAGATGTTGTTAGACCTTAGACATCTATCTGAGGAGCAGGCTGATAGTATTCGTAAGTTGTGTCAGTCGTTTCCAGAGGTGTTCTCTGATACTCTTGGTGTTACTGACCTTATTGAATACAAAATTGAGGTCACGGATTCGATTCCTGTCCGTTTTCCACAATATAGGCTATCTCCACCTAAAATGAAGGCTCTGAAATAAATCATTGATCAAATGTTAAAGGATGGTATTATTCGGCCCTCTAAGTCAGCGTATTCTTCACCTATTTTTCTAGTCCCGAAACCCCAAGGTGGCTTCAGGCCGGTCATTGATTATAGGGCTCTCAATCGGAAGGTGGTGTTGCAATCTGTGCCCCTTCCTGACCTTCATTCTTGTTTTTCATGGTTTTGTAAAGCTAAATTCTTTACCATCTTGGACCTGAATCAGGCCTATAATCAAATTCCCCTAGCTGAAGAGTCTAAACACCTTACAGCATTTGCCACGGATTGGAATTTGTATGAATACAACCGCGTGCCTTTCGGGCTCCCCACGGGAGCAGCTGTACTCACTAGACTGCTAGATAGGGTCTTCTCTGACATCAAATTCGAGTACTTGTATCACTATCTTGATGATGTCGTCGTATTTTCGGAGACTTTTGAAGAACATCTAGATCATCTGCAAGAAGTTCTCAATCGCCTTCGTAAGGCTGGGTTAACTGTGAAGTTGTCCAAGGTCGCCTTCACTAAGCCTTCAATGTCATTCCTAGGGCATATTGTCTCGCCCGATAGTGTTGCTGTCGATCATTCTAGAACACAGGCCATCCGTGATTTTAAACCTTCCAAGAACATCAAAGGGATCGCCAGGTTCATTGGTATGGTGAATTTCTTCAGGAAGTTTATCCCTAACTTCGCTAATAGAGCGGCCCCCTTGAACCTTCTCCATAGGAAAGGCATCAAATTTGAGTGGGGACCTTCTCAACAAGCCGCTTTTGAAGATCTTAAATTAGCTCTGTGTAATGCCCCTGTTCTGGCTATGCCCGATTTCTCCAAAAAATTCATCGTCCAAACCGACGCGTCGGCGGCGGCGGTAGCTGCAGCCCTCTTCAAGAGACTGAACTAGGGAGGCGACCCATCGCCTATGCCTCTAGGACTCTATCGGCTCAAGAAGCCAAGTATTCCATCTATGAGCTCGAAGGTTTGGCAGTCTTATTTGCCTTAGAAAAGTTCCGTCTCTATCTGGAACATGTCAAATTCAACTTGGAGACGGATAATCAAGCCCTAAGCTGGGTCTTAGTTAGGCCGCGTCGTACTGATCGTATAGCCCGGTGGGCTATCCGAATTTCGGCATTCCAATTTGACGTTAGGCATATCAGAGGTACTGAAAATGTTGTCGCAGACGGACTCAGCCGTATGTTTTCCAACGACGTCAAGACCCATGAACCGGTCGATAGTTCATCACCTCCCGAGTCCATACTATCTGAGGTTAATGCCATCTTAACAGATGCTCCCATGCTCTTTAGGGACCTTGAGAAATATCAACGTGAAGATCCAACGCTGGCTCCGATAATGGAAACCCTTTCTTCTGGGGAACATGTTGTCCCTTATGTACTGAGGAATGGTGTTTTATGTTGCCCTTCGAGGCATGATAAGATGATGAAAGTTGTCGTTCCAGCTGTTCTTGTACCTATGATCTTCAAGTACTATCATGAGACCCCATTAGGGGGGCATCTAGGCATCTTTAAAACTCGTGAGAAGATTCGTGAAAGGTTCATCTGGAAAGGTATGGACGGTGAAATCCGTGAACTAGTAAAGGCTTGTAAATCTTGTTTGCTTAGTAAACCAACCATGTCCACCAAGGAAGGCCTTTTGTCTTCTCATCAAGCGTCGCACCCTATGGAACGCCTGTATATTGACTATGTAGGACCCTTCCCGCAGTCAAAGGGAAATGCCAACAAGTTCATCTTTATATGTGTAAATGGTTTTACTAGATTTTCCTGGTTATTTCCGACTAAGCTGGCTACCGCTCAGTCCACCATTACTTTTCTAAATTCAATCTTTGCTTCTTTTGGTCCATGTCAATATATTGTGTCTGATAATTCTAAGGCTTTCACATCTAATCTATTTCGTAAATTCTGTTTTGACCTGTCCATCTCTCATGTGACAACTTCTGCTTATTATCCTCAACCATCTCTGGGTGAGCGGGTTAATCGTAATCTCAGGTCGGCCCTTATTGCCTATCATCATGAAGATCATTCTAGGTGGGACATGTCCCTGCATTGGTTAGCTTTTGCTTTGAACTCGGCTGTTCATGAATCACATAAATTTACTCCAGCTTCACTGATGTTCAAGTTTGTTCCCAACATGCCGCTCTCTAACCTCTGGTCTCTGTGTGACATTCTACCCGAGACAATAGATCCAGATAATATTAAAGATCTTTGGAAGAAGGCTAAAGCCAATCTTAAAGTGTCTCATGAAAAAGTTAGGGAAAGATATGATCGTGGACGGAGACCCACCAATTTGAAGGTAGGTGACCAGGTGATGGTCAAAAATTTTGTTCCCGCGGGCAAGCTTGCCCCCAGACTTCATGGGCCGTGTATTATTCTCGATTTCCTTACTCCTGTTACCTTATTACTAAGCAATCCAGCCACCAAGAGGATATTTAGGGTTCACCTGTCGCAGGTGAAACCTGTGCAGCTTCCGCGCTAATGTAGCTGATTTTATATTTGCTTTAACCTTTTTGAAAGAATTCGGAAGGTTATATATTTTTTTTGGAGTTGCATTTTGAGGCCTTCTGCCCTTGGAGTCAGGTCCTTTGTGTGTAAGCATTTATTGTAAATCTTCCCAGACCAGTTAAACTGCCATCCTGTCCTTACCATGGCCATTACCACGCTCCCGTCTCCTGCTCAACAACACACAGTGGCTTTTAAATGAAATAAATATTTCCTCGCCGCTGGCCCCTCAACCTCGCCACGAAGACTGTACCCTAAAATAATTATGGTCCAACAAAATTCTGCCGCCGAGCTTTAATGTTTCAGTGCTCCCGCAGCAGCGCGGCGCCGTACCGCCACTGAGGTGGGGTAAGGGCCCGCCCCTCTCCAGTGAGGCCAACCAGTGTACAGCGAGCCGGAGTCCTCCTCCCGGCCAAGGCTGATGTGCGGCGCACAACCTGCAACTTGCCCGCGACCTGTATGTTCTCCTCTCATAGTGCGGGCGAGCGGTATCTCAGGGTACTTGAGGGGTCCGAGCGGCCTCCTCTGGACACAAGCAGCAGCGGCCGGTCTGGCTGTCTAACTTAATCAACCTTGAATATATTTAATCAGCTACATGGACATTTAATATCAACATTACTACTATTTTTGAATTCAACGACAATATCTGGTGGACTTAGAAAATTTTTCTCCACTTTCAAGAATTAAAAGTTTTTCCTTCTGAACTTCTACAAGCACAAAGACTTTCCAACTTCTACAAGCACAAAGACATTACATCAATAGTAACCAAAGAATTTTGAAACTGGATCCAATCATTTAAGAAAATTTGGTTGTAAATACTTCTGCAATTAACTTCTATATCAACATCATAACTTGGTCCTTATTTTAAAACAAAAGTTTATGTTCTTCTGTGTTGCCCCTTGGAGGGACTTTTGGGGGGGGAGGTCTGTACCGGGTGGTACACCTCCACGCCGCTAATTCAAACTTTGCGCCAGTTAAAACTCCTCTACGGAGGAAGCCTGAACTTTAACTTCCATATTAATTCAACGATTTCTCAGAAGATGTCATTACTATAAATTTTGAAGCGTTCTGAACTATGTCATTTTCGATTCGTTTTTGTTTTATCTGTAGCAAGAAGTGCGAACATTCTCTTCTAGATGGCACTACTGAAGGACTACAATTATGCACCCTAGTGCGAAGTGAAAGAACTGTGTTTTTGGAGAATTTTTGGGTTCATAAGTTTGCTCTTTGTTAAATTTCTTTCAGTCATTGTTTAAGTTGGCAACATTAACCCTTTGTTTCCGCCAGTTTTGAAATTGACCAATAAGGAATTTCTGTAATTAATTTTCCACCAATAAGGTGTTTCTTCTTCGTCTAGTGTAGTAGTTTTTGCCATTATCCAATAAAAGGCTTGTGGGCGGGTGTTCTCATTCCTGAAACACCTCAAACTTTCCACGAGGGTATATAAACTGCTGATTTTCGGGTCTCCGCGCCACTTCAGTAACATCTATCAGTGTGTAAAGTACGTAGCAGGGGGCGGGTAGCGCCTCTTTCTTCGGGCAGCAGTTCAACCACCAGGTAATGGCCTTTTAATAACTTCTTTTCTTGCTAGCTCAGCAGTTTAACTCTCGGGGCAGGTCCGAAGCCTTTTTACCATGTAACTTTCCCCTAAAATGTAAAGACACTTGGTATCAATTCTATCTTTTTTAAACTACATATTGGGATAGAGAGTGCTTAACCCTCTCGAGCTCCCACTCATATTGCGTTGAGGTGAACTTATTTTCACAACCGTTTCTTCCTTAACGTAATGTAAATTGTCTCCTTCTATAAGTCACCTCTTTAGTATGGGATTAGCCCTTGCATTAGAGGCCTAGCGCCAAGTAGGTTTTAATAAGGCGTATTTGGAGTGCAGTTTCGCCTCCACTCAAGTTGGTATTGTGGAGGCCATGTAATATTTCTGTTTCTTCACTGAATAGGCCTCAGTAGGTTGGGTATTTTTACCCCTGTGTATATGTCCTTGGAGGACAGCTTGAACGTGGAGTTTGGTGTGGCCTTTGATAGGCTTGAACTTAAGAGTGGGTTGCTCTTTCTTAAAATCTGTTTCTGCGTGCCTCGAGGAGGCTTTACTGTGTAATTGGAAGCAAGTGCTCCTGGGCATGATTGGGGTCTTCTGCCCCTTTGTTGAATCCTGTATACCGTAAGGTTGGGTTATAGCTCAAGAATTGTGTGTCTGGCTCTCGGAGCCCAAATCCTGTAAATCTGTAATTGTACATTCGCGATTTGTGTTTCGGCTACTGAGTACCTGTGATATTTGTTATTTCTTAATCTTGAAAAGAAAATATAACCTTGTTAAATTTTAAATTAACTTTAATTTCGTAGATTGAGACCTGTTCAACCCTGCACCTTCTTTCACCTCTGCACATCCACAAAACTCCGTAACAGTAACAATTGAGTTTAGCAATCATACGGATATTGTTCAATTCTTTTTTAAGATCCCTTTCAGACATTGGGACCGTATAGGCTCGATGAACCATACTATTATAAGCCGCTCTTTTATGGATTTCTGGATGAGAGGAAACTTGATGAATAGTGGAAGATGTTTGGGTAGGCTTTCTGAAGATGTTGAATTTTAAGGAATACAGTTGCCTAATGATGGTTAAGTCTAAAAAATTTATTCTTCGTTCAGATTCAGATTCGAGCGTAAATTTTATGTGTGGGTCGATATTATTAAGGTTGATAAGAGTGGAAGCTGCATCTGTCGTGTTTTCATCTAGAATTACCAAAGTGTCATCAACATATCTAGCCCAAGAAAAGAATATTAATGAAGTTATTATTATTATCAATTTTAGTATGTTCTAAAAAATCTAAGTAGATTTCAGGTAAGATGCCCGAAGCTGGCGATCCCATGGCCAAACCTTCCTGCTGGTAGATAATACCAGTGAATGTGAAATAGTTATTATTTAAAACCAATTTTTAGGATAGACATAAAGTCTTGTATTTGTAAAGCACTTAGGTGGCTGTATTTGCCTAAATTGTTTTCAATGATAGGGTATAATTTAGAGGTTTGAATACTAGGATACATATTAACAACGTTAAAAGAGTGAACGGAATGGTTAGGTTGCATATGAAAGTTATTAAGATTCTCGATCAACTCTGTAGTATTTTTAATAGATTTTTTAGACAAAAAATGATAATATCTTCTTAGAAACTTTTGAATGAATTGAGAAGCATTATAAAGAGGACTTGGTCTGTAATTGATGATCGGGCGGATAGGGATGCCGGTTTTGTGTATCTTAGGAAGGGCTTTAGCGGTCGGAAGACTTGGATTCATGCTAATAAATTTAGTTTTTTCTTGTTCAGTTAAAAGGAATGAAGTATTTTTAAGAGTTTTTTAAGAAGGCATTGGATTTTTTGAGTAGGGTCTTTTTTAACAACAGTGAACGAACTATCAGAAAATAATTCTTTAGTCTTATTAATATAATCGTTTCTTTTCATTATAACAGTGGTATTGCCGTTGTCAGCCTTAGTGACAATAAGATTATTATCAGAAATCTTCTTTTTGAGAGCGCATAATCGCTTTTGATCAATGATTGATTCTTTATTGTCGATAGGGATGTTGGGGTTCATACTTGAGTTAAGAATGTCGTTAATTTTACGTTTTACTTCGAACCTAACTTCATCCTGTTTTTCGAAGGGTAATTTGCTGATGGCTAGTTCAGATTCTAAGATCATAGTAGTAGAGGTGTCAAGCTTATTAAGATTAGGCCAGTTGTGATTAGGACCTTCGGCTAAAATTGAATTTTCGTCATCATTCAGAGGAACATTGGATAAATTAATAATTGGTAGGTGAAATTGAATCGTTGTGCTAGAGGAATTTCTATTATTAGTAGCAAGGGTGTTATTAGATTTAGAACCTTTTAGTATACTAAGTTTCTTATCCAAGGTTTTCTGTTTCTTAGCTAATATGTTGAAAAGTCTATTATCAATTAGAGATTGAAATAAATTCCATTGAACACTTGAAAGTAAATTTGCAGCTACGAGGTGAGTTTCATATAATCTATGATTTAAGAAAGATTTTTTTCTTGTATAGGAATTTAATACAATACCTTGAACATGTCAATGCCCAAAAACACAATAAATTTTCTGCAGTTGGTCAACACATGAATGATTATAATCATAAATTTACTGACATTAAACAAGATATGACAATTCTCAAAATTATGAATAAAGGACCCCTCCTTAACATAACAGAGAATTGCTTTATAAATTTAGACCAATATTTCAATCCCAATTTCAATCTCAATGACATTTCCGTAAAATCGAACATTCTTTTTGACCTGCTCATTCAACTTTTCAGACAATCAAAATCTAATATTAAAGGTCTGATTGTTCATTCTATTTTTAGTACTTTTCTTAATCATTCTTCCATATTCCCACATCCCTCAGCCCCACCTTAAAAAAATCTTTTTTTCTCCTTCCTTTATTTTCTCTCCTCAAATTTTCCATGCAGCTCACCTACCACCATTTTCTCTCTTCAGCTTTTTACAACTCACGTTAATTCTCTTGAAAAAAATAAATAAAAAAAGATATATATATATATATATATATATATATATTCTTCTCCTACCTTTATTTTTCTTCCCTCACCTCCTCAAAATTTCCTTTGATCCTTACCTACCTCCGTTTCTCTCTTCAGCTTATCACAACACGCTTAAATTTCCTTTTGACATATTTTAAAAATTTTTTCCTACTGTCTTTTATTCAGAGTCAATTTTATGGTCCGCATTGAACTGCGAATTTATATCCACCTTTATTTAACTCCATATATGTTATTCTGCCTCATGAAAAATCCATCGTCCTTCAAGATTCCAGAAGCAGAAGAGCTTTCTCCTAGCATCCTACTTCGCATCGACATTTAATTCTAGTTTATAAACATCTTGAAAAGACAATGTTACGATACTTTATTTTCAATTGATCTCTGAATGAACAACATCATCGCTTAAAAACCAAGTTTTTTCGATTTCCAGTTTCACAACTTGTCATTTTTATACGACGCACGGGACCTTTTTTAAGGATCTCTATTTTTTAACATAATATACCGCTTCTCTGGTTTCCTAAGCCTCCACGCGCAACAATTGCTTTGTTCCAAAAAACTGAAGAGCCTTTCCAACATCCATGTATTTTGACGTCTATCAATACCTTACAAAATGACGTAACTTCTTCGAATATACAACAGCAAACTCAAGAAGCCAGCATTCAACTGATAATTCTTCTTTATAACATCATTTAGTGCACACTGGACTTTTATGATATACGGCGCACCGAACTTTACATAACTTCTGCTCAGTGCTTCGTCAATTGGAAGAGTTATTATTTTTTAATATATTGCTACTCAATTTCCCACATGGTATGTACCTTTAAAAAGACTGTACTCGTGTTTACATTGTTTATGTTTTCTTCAATATTTACGCTTTAATTTACTTCAGGCTGATGATGACCTATTTCTAGGTTGAAACTAGTCCCTATGTAATTTAAACTATTTTCATTTTGTATTGAAAAGGTGGACCAATAATAATATATTACTTTACTCTATTGTAGTTTTTCATTCCCATTAAAAAGAGAGTTTTGTGCCTTAGTATAGCTCTTGAGACGTTTAGCAAGGGCAGTTAGTTTATGCTTCATTGTATCTAGATATTCGGTAATGAGGGAGTTTTCTGCATCTTTAGTAGAGTGGTTTTTGGTATTCCTCAGTATTTTCCTTACGTGATTGCAAAGCTGAGGACTTCGATGACCATTAGTGTATTGAGTAAGTCGATTGATGTTCTTTCGTAGGTCTTCAATTCGTGATTTGAGTCAGCGCTGCTATGGTGGTTCTCTTTGTATTCGGTTCATTGACCTATTTGCAGATCTTACTTTTCCCCCATTTGCCCTGATTGCTGCCACTGCAGCACAGTAGATTGCAGTATGTACCTGGAGGAATGTCTGGTGTGTTTCTAAATTTATTGGTAGAATGTTGGCATTCAGCTTTTCAATTATTTGTGTTAATTTCTTCGTTTGCTTCTGTCTGGATAGTATAGGTCTGAGCGTGGAATCTGTACCTTCAAACTCAATAAGTGCTCTTTGGAATTCATCTTCTATTTCAGTTTGCCATTCATTTTCTGCATTCTGTTGGTATGTGTATACTTCAGTTTCTTGGAGATTTTGTGGGGCCATGGTGTTGGTGTAGGGTGTAGCTCTGTTCGTTTCATATGCAATTCTTTCATGCTCACCTGAAGGTTCCAAGGGACCCATTAGCTCAGTTTCAATTTCCTGTTTAATCTTACTGAGAACTGTTTCTGGTATAAAGTTCTTCATGGCAATTGCACGTCTTTGATCTGCTATTCTTTGTTTTGAGAACTGTGTGTTTGGATATTGTGCTTTGAAAACCATGTATAGCTTCTGTCGATAATCTGTCATGTCCTTTTCCAGCCTGGTAACTCTATAGTAAGCCCTCATTATAAACTCATTGACAGAATTTTCCCATTTCATTCGAATATGGACTTTTCGCACTTTGGTGGTTGGATCTTCTGCAAAAGCACCTTCAGTGGTTGTTGTCAAGAGGTGTTGCGCAACACTGTGTTCGTTGGCTTCGGCAACTGTAATTTCTTTGGGATTCCTTCCGGCAGGAGGCCGTCTGCTCACCATCCTACCACCACTGGCTTGCATGCTGTCACTCCTTGCAGAGGTTCCAAGAGTGTCCTGGCGATCCCCAGGCAGTGGCTGTTTTCCGAGGTTATCTTCCTTTATCATAATCTCCATAAAACTGGGTCATGTTTTATACCTACCGCCAGGTTTGAGTAAAATGTAGATCATGTATCCTATGCAATACCATGCAAAGACTGCATGTTGCCCATTTTAATGATGGCTGTCTTAGTTACGTCGAAAGTAGTAAATAAACAATGCATACTCTGTGACCTTGGCAACATCGTGGAGAGAGCGTAGAGTTCCAGTCTTCTTTGTGATTTCTATGAGAGTATTGGCAAACTGAAACAAGATGTCGGACACTTAGGGCAAGAATGTAAACAAATAAATCAATCAAATACCCCTCTTGTTAGTATTATCTATGGACAATTATAGTCAAAACAAGATGGTTCCCACTTAGGGCACAAAACTGATAACAAATATGATCCTGAAATTGATAAAAAAAGGTCATAGATTCACCAGACAACGATGACACATAATTATCATACAAAACAATGTCACAGTTACTCCCCTGAAATCATAAATGAAGCATAATTCTTCCAAACAGTTCTATGTTTTTTGCACCAAATCTACACATGAACTTATTGCATGGAGTCTACATTATTATTATTATTATTATTATTATTATTATTATTATTATTCGTTTTGGCCAGCTGTGGACCACATTATTTCAACTGTTTGCATCCTTGAGTTTTAATTCTTTGCCAGTATTCCCGCATTTGCTTTCTGTGAGCCTCCTTTCTTTCATCAGTCCGCTTCTTACCTGTTTTCAACTTCGGCTTTTCTTGGAATCGCTGGTAGGCTCGAACTTTCTTCTGGAGAGGAACAAGTTCTCTTTCAACTTAAGTGAACCAGGGTCCCTTGACTTCTTGTTTACAAAGTAGGATAAGATCCGGTTGGTCAATCTCTGCAAGCTCATATGTGTTATGTGGTCAAAAAATGAATCCTCGGTTTCCGAATTGTGTCCGCTATCTTTTTTGCATGCTGGTACATGCCATCTCCTGTATTTCTCTGACTGGTCCTAGGATCTTTCTCAGGATTTTCCTTTCTTTGGTTTGTAACTTTTTGGTTAAACCGTTCCTGTTCAATACAGTACAAGGCATTCTGCTGCATAAAGGGCCTCTGTACGAATGACTGAACAATAATGCCTAAGCTTGGCCTTTATGGACACTGATCTTTTGTTGTAGACATTTCTAGTTAGTTGGTATGCCACTTCCATCTTGTTGATTCTAGATGTGATTGCTAGTTTCTCAGAGTTCTTAGGTGCTATCCACTCGCCTAGGTATTTAAACTTTTCTGCTCATTTTATTTTTCCATGATCTAAAATTAACTCTCTGGGAGCTGGCGTGATATTCATTATAAAATCTGTTTTTTCAAAAGAGATAATTATTATTAATCAAGGAATGTGAACAGTTTCCAGCATGGTACCATACTGTATTGTTTTATTGTTATGGTAATTGTAATTATATTATTGCTTATTTTATTATGGGTGAGCTGTTTCAGTACTGGTAAATTGTCTTTATATCATTTCCAAGTGATAATTTCTCCATGTTGTCTTATTATTTTGTTCAAGGTTTTCTGTTCTATTATTTTCATTCTTTGTAAGTAATGGCAGTGTTTTCTGATTTCTTTTGTAAGCACTTGAAATATGTTGATTTTCCTTCTTAATGCAGGATGTAATTACCTACTTACTGTATATCTAGGTGTATTTTGTATTTTAATGTCTTTTGAAAAGGCATTGAGTGCTCTCCTAATTAAGAAAACTGCGTAATGGTAAGCCTGTTTCATTACCACCTCCACTTGATTTGATTGCTTAAAATATGGCAGATGCAGCATTCAAGTAGATTCAGATATGGAGTGCAACAGCATTTTGTTTGTATACCATCTGGGGATTCAATTAGCAGAATCAGTATCTACTGTATATTCCTTGGTGAACCAATCGGCGAAGTACTTCAGTTGGACAGAGAGATGCATAGAGATCTTGGACCTCATATTTTCCCCACCCTGCACTAGTTACAAATGTCAGAAACAAACCCGGAGTAAAACAGATTTTAAATACCTGGGTCCTAGAGACAGATGTAACAAGAACAATAGATTTTCATCTAAAATTATTTGGTATCACTCATAATTAGTCCTTAGAACTTATTTGAACAGAAATGAACAACTGACAGAGGGGATTAGGTCTAAACTCATTAATGTAAATATACATGTGTAGCCATAAATTACTGTTATATGTAATCTCTGTTAAATATTTCCAACACCAATATTATTTACTTAATGCTGTATATATGTAACTGTGTGCTGTAAAATTTTAAATAGTCTGTTGCCATTGTAATATTAATTCATTCAAACTTACACCCAAGCATTGCTTATATGAGGTGGTGGTGATTACTTTTTTAAGAGGATGTAAAGCTGGGCAACCATCCTCTATTAACACTAATCAGAGGGAAAAAATAGAAGGGATCCGACACTTCACAAATTAAGGTATCAGGCAAAGAAGGACAAGGCTATGAAGGGTATAAAAATGAAAAACTCCCTAGGCCTTAAATGCTCTAACTTAATACCATTGGGGTCAGAAAAAAATAAGAGCTGACCAAGGGAGGTTTGGGTAGGCAAAAGTTAGGAGCCTGGCACAAGTAAGTGGAAGCAATGCCCGGACTCAGCTAAGGACCCTGTGATTATCAATCCATGCTCCCAAGTTGAGAGCTTCTGGGGCCCCTTTTAGTCACCTCTTCCAATAGAAAGGGAATACCGTAGGGGTTATTCTTCTGCTCCCATCCACAGAAGGATGTATACTGACCATTCAGCCAAAGACTGAACAATAATGTTAACTATTACGGAGGGTTGCCCCAGTTAAGTTTGGATGATTTTGATGTACTCCTTGTCCTAGGCAATTCCTTTTCTCCAGACCCGGTTGTACTTGATTTGATAGCCACAGGTGCGGACTCTTGACCTACATCTCAATTTCCACTTTAGAAGACTTTGACAGAGTACAGGAAGACAAAATTGTCCCATACCTCCTTGTGCACCTTCCAAAGACCCTCAATAGTGGTGGGACAACTAGAAGAATGTCCTCTCTACAGGAGACAAAGGCACAGAAATCCATCAGCGAGGCATTCGGGGATTTGACAGGGATGTCACTAAATATTGTATGGCATGGACACCCGTCTCTGCTTCTTTTCTCTCGTAGTAGGTGACTGATCATCTGGCAGTCATGACTGGATGCTTTATCCATGTGAAGAGTGTGTTTCGGCCCTTAAGTGGCCACAGCTGGTTCATGGTCCAACAGCTCTGTACTCTGACCAGCCAACTGAGCAGAGGAGAGGTGGCCACGGCTCTACCGTGGCTCTATGCCTCTGCATTCGGGAGACGGGACAGGGCTGGACCACACGGCTGGCCTCAACTGTCGGCTGTCCTGAGAATGGTTTTCCGTGATTTTCCATTCTCCTGCAGTAAGGCGAATGTCGGGACAGTTCCTAGTATAGGCCACGACCGCCCACCCCCTCACCTTCTCCGCACATCTCCTTCACCGCAACAAATCTCCTGGCCTGAGAGACAGCTTCACTGTCTAAGAGGCCCACCTCCCCATTCAGGGGAGGAATGAAAACGTTCAGTAGTAGTAGTAGTAGTAGTCCATGTGAATCCAGACTTTTGAAGCATCCTCACCGTACAGCCGAGGGATATCTCCATTGAAATAGGGGTCCATGACATTCTTCTGGAAGTAGGTAGCATTGATCATCACATTTTTTGGCACTCTGAGGATTCTGAATTTACCCCAGGCACAATATCCTGCCACTACCATGAACCCCCTCGCAAACATTTTTTTTTTTTTTTTTTTTTTCCTTGACAAAGCTTGAGTGCCCTTTTTGGCCTTTTGGGAGATAGTAAATTGCCAGGGGCTTGTTGGTGTCATCAAAATAAACCAAAGCTTCATCCAGAGTAACAACCGACTGCTATTTATCCCCTACTATTCATACAATTTTCGGCATTAGTGATCTGTTCTTTAACACGCCTTGCTTTCAAACCATGTCCACTTACCTTATGCCACTATACCAGGTTCAGATCTTCTATTATATGATAGGCTGTACCTTTTGATGTGCTTGTGTGGCTGGCAAGGTGTCTTTGAGTTGGTGGATTTTCCTTCAAGACACCTTTTTAAAGAAGTCTGGAGTACTGGAGGTTTGAACTCTATTCCACGGCAGTTTTTTCGAAGTTGTTGTTTATTACATAAAATTGACTTCATGGTCTGTATTGCACTTTAACAGATTCACAACTAAGTATTTTTTTATTTTCCACCTTGTCGATGCATTAGTTGCTTAAAGCAACTTATTGGTTAAAAGTGGTACATGTTTCGTATATTATTAACATCTTCAGCCACATAACACTGTTTAGATGAAAAATTCATATATTGACAAAGTCTAAGTTCCTGGCATGCTTTGTCCTTATAAATGCTTAAAAATTGCTATTTTTAAGGACTTTCTCTCAAAGTATTGATACTTTGTCAATACTGTATACGAATTTTTCATCTAAACAGTGTTATGTGGCTGAAGATGTTAATAATATACAAAACATGTACCACTTTTAACCAATAGTTGCCTTAAGCAACTAATGTATCGACAAGGTGGAAGTATAAAATACTTAGTTGTTGTTTATGGCGGGAAACCATTCTGATGTAATTTTATCACATTGCCTACAGACGATTGAACAGTCCTCGATAATGAGAAAATAGCATTGGAAAGGCCAACAATGTACCCTTGCCATATATCTGCAATTCGGCAGGCCATGAGGCAACAATGGTATGATATAACTGTTCCATTGTTGGATGTGCTTGTGAATGATCAGTTGTTGAGAATGCTCTTGAATTATTGTAGCGATAAAGTAGATAAAACCTATTGAAATTGTTTAATTTTGTGTGTGTGTGTGATCCATTTAGTGCTATTTATATATCGGTGTTTAGTGCTTGTTGGTAGAAATTGGGAGTAGTGAGATTTATTTGAATTTTATAACAAGTAATTCAGTTGGTGTTTGGTAGATTACATTTTCTAGGTTAAGTAGGCTAGCTAGGTGTGCCTTGTTTCAAATTTCCGTTTAGGATATACTTTAGGTAATAATATTAACTTTTAAAAATAAAAATAAAATATATATATATCTGTAGGTTTGTTGGTATAACTTAATACTTACAAAGGCAGATTATCATAAGAAGTTGTAACTTTCACAGCTTTTCTGGTATTTTGTGTAGATATCCATTCAAACTATTACAAAGGTAATAATTTATTCAATTAAATAACACAATACGCCTGTAAACTTCAAATTAAAAATAAGTTAAAGAGAATACATGGTATTTCACTGGATAATTACTCAACAGTCTTTGGATTGTTGATGATTGTTGCTGCATTCCGATGAGATCAAAGACTACATGCACATGGTAGTCGTGTAAACAAATACAAGAAATAAGCTGAGTACTGTAATCTGATAATTTGTAGTCTAAGTTCCTGGCATGCTTTGTACTTTGCACCTTTGTTTATTCATTGGGTAAAAGTTAATAATCAAATTTCTATATCCCAATAATATTGCAGTTCAAACCCCTGGCGTAGTTTTGACAGAAATTATTGTAGACAACCTCTTTTTTTCAGTATTTAAGGATACTTTTATTCTCCGTCCCACGTAACAGAGAAAATAATAGTAATCCAACAGCTGCACAATTCATATATAACCACATTTCAGTTGAAAATTTTAATGTAGATACAGTATATGTAGATAGTGCCATATCTTGCCTGCTACCATATATTCGTGTGTATCTTAGTGTGTGTATCTTTCGTGTGTATTTTTTGTGTGTATCTATTAGAGCATAGTAAGGTAAAATAGTACTAATAATAAACTGTATAGGCATTTTGGTTTGTTGGTAATCTTTGAGTAGTTCATGCAAAATTCAAAGTTGCAATTTTCATTTCTGTTTGTGTTTAGCTAGTATCATATTGTAATTAGTAGAGGCCGGAAGTTAGGCATTTTAAATACTCATTCATTTCTTTATTATCAATTTATCACATAATTAGTGTACTTACTCTTACTTTCTTTGGTTACAAGCAACAACAAGGTGCTTTTTCAAAGTATCAACTGTCATAGATAGACGCTTGTCAGAAAGAATGTTTTTCATCATGGAAAAGGAACGTTCTACTTCCAATGAAGTGATTGGCACAAATTTGAAACAAGCTATTTTGGAAGGACACATGCCAGTTACTTAAAACAGAACTTTCACCTTTCAGAACATCACGAATGTTCTTCATATTTTCAATGTCCACATTAGCACTCGGAACACGTTTACACTTTTCACTAACACTGCTTCCTTTTTCTCCTGGTGCTTGCAGCAGTTGATTTACTGCATCTTTGAAGATTGCCATAGATGATACCAGCGAATCATCTCTTTTCTCCAACTTCAAGATTGCTTCCGGTATCACACTATAATGTGCTGTTATAAATGCCAGATCATTGCTGAGCTCTTCATGGTCCAACAACTTTTTTACTTCGTGAACTGAAGCAACTTCGTCTGCTGATATGGCATGAAGTACCTTACGTATCTTGTCCAAATTGTTGCTGTAATATATGACTGCTGAGATCCAGGTTCCCCATCTGGTGAGAACTGGCTGTGGAGGTAAAGGGGGAGCTCTGGTGTCACGTCCTTGAAAATCCGGATTCGGGAGAGTGATTTTAGGAAGATTTTCTTGGTATTAGAAACTAACTTATCTATGTGAAGAGAAAAACTTCTTATCTCTTCAGCAATTCTGTGCAGTCCATGGGCTAGACATGTGAGGTGGAGCATTTTAGGACAGAGAACTTTCAAGGCTGTAGCTGCTTTTTTCATGTAAGGTGCCGCATCTCTGACAAAAAGTAGGACATCATCATGCCGTATTCCATCCGGCCAGAGTAACATTAATGAATTTGTGAACAACTGTGCCACTGTGGAACCATTTGCTATCTCCACCTCGTCTGTTGTCAAAAGAAATACTGATGATAGGTCAGTTTGCTTTGCTTCCATAGTTCCAATGATGACGTTGGCCATGTAACGTCCCATTGCATCCGTAGTTTCATCAATGGAGATCCAGATCTTCTTTTTTGCAACTCTGCTTCGAATCCTCTGCAAGGTCTCTTCAAAGGAGATATTCAAATACGTTTTTCTTAATGTGGATTCTGACGGAATTTCTTCTTTAGTGTACTTCTGCAGAAACGTCCTGAGGGATTGATTTTCCAGTTTCTAGAACGGAATTCTGGAGTCCAAGAAAGCTTTACATAGATCCAGGGAAAACTGAGATTGCCTGCTGGTGCTGTTGATATTAAATTGATCTTAGGGCCAACAATATTTAACCTAGACTTATGTTTCGTTGTTGCAAAATGTTGAGTTATAAAGTATATTTTTTCATGATCAATAGATTTTTCACAGATTTTGCAAAAGAGTATAGCTCCATCAGTAGAAAGTGTATCGAAACAAATTCGCGAACATAGCCATGTAATTTACCACGCAACGATGAAAATTTCGGCATGATAAATAAGTCAGCGCGAACACCCAAGTTGCCTTTAACAAGTTCAACAGTAAATTAACAGCTCCTTTTATGTTTGACCCGTTAGACAGAAGTGATTTCCTCCCTTCCTCTGCATTATCTTATAATTTCGAAATTGGGAATACCAGGTAATCACGCATTGTTACAGCAAAAGGGGTGTGAAGAAGGAGAAGAGACGTACTTCCCTCATCCTCTCTCTTTTCTGGTATTCATTATGCTTGTGCATTTCTTTCACTAATGAAGGTTCTGCTATTTACAGAGGTTAAATGAATGGGTTGAGAAAATAAGCTTTTGAATGCCTGAAAACAAATAAACGATTTACAGTGAACAATATTCTAAATATATATTTGTGACGGCAATATGCAATTTAATTTTTGCAACCTTTTTCATCTTCGATGTACGGAAATTAATTATGTGCTTTTTAAAATGTGTAAATCACAAAAAAAAATAATTGCATAACGATCAAAAAAGGCAAAAAGGCAAAATAAAAATTGCCTCTACACTTCCTAAATGCACAAAAACATATTTATCTCTAGCTGATTCTTCAATATATCTAGTCAGATAAAAAAGGCATTTTGCCTAACTTCTGGGCTCTAGTAATTAGGATACATCTGAACATAGTTTAAAATTATTGTAGTGTAAGTTACTGTAGTATACGAGTAATATATTATTAGAAATTAGCGTGCTTATTCTATTATTGTAAAATATTTGTGTAGTATAGTAGAGGTATCCGTAGAAACTCTCTTAATATAATTCTGTTGTAATTAGGATAGGCTTAACTGCAGTTTAGAATTGTGTAATTCTTGTTTATTCCTTTCGGTATTCGGTTATTAACGGCAGTTTTTAATCCTGTTAGGGTGCTATAGGATAAAAATAGAGTACGACTAAGTAGTATTGTAGTGTAGTAGTACATTAATTACCTTGTTGTAGTGTGATCTTTGTGTACTATCCTAGACAATATATATGTCTTTTCTTTAATTTTTCTTGCACATAGTAAGTTATTTTATTTTTTCTTTCTTTTCATATTCTATAAAGAATGGCTAAGGAGTGCAAGTGTAGGAACTGTGGTTGTGGCCAAGCATTAAGGAGTATGAGGAAGGAGTTAGAGAGTTCGAGGAAGATAATTAGGATTCTCTCAGAAGTCAGGAAGCAAGGTAGGCCTCCCTTCAACAATGTATAGGATACAGTAGATGTAAAAGTGGGATGGGAAGGAAAGGGGGGAATTGTAGAAGACAGGTGGCCTAATGTTCTAAGGGGAAGGAGATTGTTGGCTAAGGGTTCTATTCAGGATCAGAATTCAGGACAGGTGTCTGAGCAAACAGCACGAGACACTGCAGGAAGAACAACAAAGGGAAGATGAGCAACAGGGATCTGTTGCTGAGAAGTGTGGAAGTAGGAGGAAGAGAAAAGGTAGTAAAAGGAAATGTAGAGTAGAGGATAGGAAGAAACAGGTGGAACAGGGCCATGGGAGGGAGAAAAGGAAGGAGGAAGTAGCTTCAACTGCTGTCAGGAAAGTTAGGGCTGACCGGAAGGGGGTAGGGTTGAGGCTCTGGTCATGGGGGATTCCATTGCTAGACATGTGGGGAAAGTGTGTGGAGGAAAGGGAACCAGGGTAGAGTGTTATCCAGGAATTAGGTTGAGGCAGATATTAAGGAAAGTAGAAGAGAAGGAGGAGGGGAAGGAGAAGGTGGTAGTGTTTTACGTTGGTACCAACAACATAAGGCAAGCAGGTATAAGTACCAACACAGTTGAGAATGTGTGGGATCTGGTAAATGCAGCACGGGTGAAGTTTAAGGAAGTGGAGATAGCTATCAGTAGATTATTGTGTAGGAGGGATACTGACTGGAGGGTGATTGGGGATTTAAATGAGACTATGGAGTGGGTATGTAGGAAACTGGGAGTGAGATTTCTAGATCCTAATGGGTGGATAGGAGATAGGGATCTATGCTCAGATGACCTTCACTTAAACCACAGTGGTACGTGTAAGTTAGGAAATTTGTTTAGAAGGGTTATAGGGAGGTACATTCAGGGAAACAGGGTGGTCTAGGGAGCGGTGATAAGGGTACAGAGATCTGGAAGTAGGGATGACATTAAAATGTTAGTGTAGAACTGTAGAAGTATTGTTAAGAAAGGAATAGAATTAAGTAATTTAATAGATATATACTTACCAGATATTGTAATAGGAATTGAATCATGGCTGAGAAATGATATAATGGATGGAGATATTTTCTCACGGAACTGGAGTGTATCGTAGAGATAGGATAGGAACGATGGAAGGGAGAGTATTCATACTGATGAAAGAAGAATTTGTAAGCTATGAAAAGGTTAATGATGACAAACATGAAATTCTAGGTGTAAGGCTCATCTCTAATGATAATAGGCAACTTGATGTCTTTGGAGTGTACAGACCGGGAAAGGGTAGCGCTGACACTGATTCAGAATTATCTGATAAGATAATCAGCTATGTGGGAAATAACATGGAAAGGAATGTGATTGTAGCAGGAGATCTGAATTTACCAAATGTCAATTGGGTAGGTAATGCAAATGACAGAAAGCATGATCAGCAAATTGCAAATAATATGGGAAGGACAGCTGTTTCAGAAAGTGATGGAACCAACAAGAGGGAAGAATATCGTGGATGTGGTGCTGGTAAAACCAGATGAGCTCTACAGAGAAACCGAAGTAATAGGTGGTATTAGTGATCATAAAGCTGTTTTTGTCATAGTTAAAAATAACTGTGATAGAAAGGAAGGTCGTAAAAGTAGGACTATTAGGCAGTACCATATGGCTGATAAAGCATCATGGCCAGACAGGCATCACTTTTTGTTAATGAAACAAAGTCCCTCATAGTACATTGGCACTGCCGGTGGCTCCGAGTAGCCTATGCAGTGGCCTCCGCGGTACGCACTAGCCATGCATCTTGGTGGGTGTGCTATTTACCAACTGATGAGCCCAACTTAGCACACTGGGGCGAAACGCTGGCAACCAGAAATGAGTTATTGGGAAAATTTATAATGTCCAATAATGGACCACTTATGTTGGTATTATAAATTTACTCATTCGGGACAAATATTTCAGGTTCCCTATGGGAATCAACATCTATATCATAAGTGGTATGTTCCGAGCTGTCAGCAGACATGGAAGAACATTAGTAGACAAATAAGTTTGAGCGGTGTCTTTAAAAGTTGGAAAGATCACAATATGCAGTTAAAGTTGGAATTCAAAAGGACAAACTGGGGCAAATATTAATTTATGCGAAGGGGAGTTAGGGATTGGAATAACTTGCCAAGGGAGATGTTCAATAAATTTCCATTTTCTTTAAAATCATTAAAGAAAAGGCTAGGAAAAGAACAAATAGGGAATCTGCCATTTGGGTGACTGCCCTAAATGCAGATCAGTATTGATTGATTGATTTATTGATTGATCGATATGCAACACTTCTCTAAATCACATTGACCAGACAGAACAAAAAAGCGACATGCAGCTGCTTACAGTAGCGACACATGGGCTCAAGGTCGCAATTGTATTAACTGCGGCAACCCTGCATATACAGTCTGAGATGTCTAGTTATACAATAAATTACATTTAATTATTTATTATAATTCACAATTTTCACAATAAAGTAGTTCAGTCATCATGTTAGTGAATCACACATAAGGAAGCTTGTGTGTGAGCTTGTATATTTTACATACAATAAATACATTGCATCACAAAGTAATTTAAAAGACAAGTGGCTAAAACGTTCTTTATTGGGAAGTAAAAATATGGTACCCATTCAGTCTTGATTTATTTATCTTATTTCTTTCACCACTCATATATTATTGAAGAAACATAATTATAATAATTTTATATTTGTACACATTTTTGTTAAATCAAATACAAACCAAACCCACTTTAAACAACCTATCCAGAAAATTTAGATAATGTTTAAAATGTTCTCCCTTTTTATAAAGTCCTATATTTACAAGATAAAATATTACAACAAGAGAAGTAATACTTATTGTAGAGAGGGACATAATTGGTTTGACTTAGCATGATGTAAGTACTAAAGTTATTACAGTGGTAATTAATTATTGGATGTGGCGATATTCAAATTGTAATTATAGTACTTTTAACAGCCTGTAGTGTTTGGAAGGAGGTAACATAGGTAAACATTTATTACATGATTCATATCTGTTTGAAGAAGCCAGGTATTCAGGCATACTTTTAGCTTTGGCCGTTTTCTCATCTTTAATATTTCTGGGGGTAGAGTATTACAAAAATGTGGTCCTAGAAATGCTGCATGTGTTTGTCCAAGAAGTGTGTTTCTGTTTGGGATTTGTAATGCAAATCTTAGTTGTAGTCTACTGCCATGGCAAGTACGTACGTGTCTGGTTCAGGAATCTGTGGTAGTTCTTTATGATGTGCGTGTTTCACTCACAGGACTACAATCTATACCTTCACTTGTCAATTGCTGAAATTCATCATATACATTACATAAATAATCATCACTGCCATTGTTATCTTCATTTGTGTATAATCCCTGAGTGCGACAGGCTTCGGCAGCCGGTACAATTCCTATCCTCGTCGCTAGATCGGGACTTCCATTCCTGACCTGGTTGAATGACTGGAAACAGGCTGAGGATTTCACTATGTATAAATCCTGCTGTGAATGTAAAATAATACCTACAGATCTGATTGTAGTAGTTACAACAAAAGGGCAGCTGACCAAGTGCAGCGAAAATGTGCCAACACACAATCAACTGTTTCTTGTATTATTTCCACGGAAGTAACAATACAAATTTCTTTGTACTTAGGAAGTTACTCCAGGAACCCTACAAAGTTCACTCAATTGAAACAGATGACAGTAGCTCAATGAACAACTTGGTAATGACTGTCAAATTAAATGCCAAAGTGATGCCGATGTTGGACCTGTAATAAGTGACATAATGAAGGTGTGTCTCACACTCTAGTCACCATTTGACTGAAGCAGGGTACAGTGAGTGATCAAGGTAATATACAATTTTCCAGCTCATATAAGGCTGGTGTTATATACAATTTCTTTTTCTTTTCTTTTTCAGATTGATGACGGAAAGTTACATGTCAGCTGGTCAGATGGTCACAGTAGTCAGTTTGAGCTGGGCTGGCTCAGAGAAAGAAATTTCAGCAAAGAGACTCAAGAGGCATGGCTAAATGATGTCTACAGGTTACCAAAAGTGCCCTGGGGTTCTGCAGAGTTTCCAAACATCCTCAAGAGATTTAATTTCCAAGATATTGTTCTAAGGTGTGGTGGAATGTTCTTATGAAAATTACATTTATGAGAGTTTGTTTTGACGGCTATTATACCTCTTGCTTCCTCTTACTCGTATCAGGCTCTTTTCTGCACCACTTTCTTTGGACAGCTCTTCAATCGATCACCATTGATCTGCATTTAGAGCCACCATCCAGGTGACGGATTCTGTACCAAGCTGCAAGGTACCAGAATCCTTTTACATCCTTTTTGGCCATTCCCTATCTTATATGATATTATTATTATTGATGAGTCTATAATTCACAACATACAGGGATGGGATGTTACCACCTACTCAACACATTATGTATACAAAAATATGCATTATATTTCAAGTCACATTACAGTACTAGTTTCAGCCTTTTTATGGGCCAACTTGGGCTGAATATAGTGGAGCTGTACTGTTCCGCAGCCTCGTCTTGATATGCCTGTCGTAGTCGTATTGTTTTGCCTGCCCTTTTCATTAGTTTTATGAACATTTAATACCGGTACATAAAGCTGCCTCTGTGGATCCGTGGTAGAGTGTCGGCCTCCGGATCCCAAGATAGCGGGTTCAAACCCGGCAGAGGTGGTTGGATTTTTGAAGGGCGGAAAAAAGGCCATTCGACACTCCATGACGTACGATGTCGGGATGTAAATGATCTCTGGTGATACATTTGGTATTTACCCGACAAAATTAATTAAATCTCAGCCATAGACGCCCAAGAGAGATCCGGTTTACTCTGTCTGCCATCTAGCGGACCTAGAGTAAAACGGAACGTCGAAATTGACGAGCAGACAGCCAGATGGCGTCAAATCGAAATGTCTGCACACGGTAGCTGAGGCCATACGATTATTATTTTTACCGGTACATAATGATTGACTCATTCGTAATGTAGTTTGTAACACTTCTTTCCATACAATATTCACTGAGTTTCGACCATTCGGGGGTATATGGATCTTAACATTTTCAAACGATCTTGCCCTAGGTAATGCAACATACATTTGTCAGTTACTAAATATTGGTTCGGGTAAGTAGTGCGCCCTTCCTGTGTCCAGCAACGGCGTAAATAAAAATACTCCGACTGCTCTGTCATCTCTTAGGGTAATTCTTCTTACAAATAGTCCAGTTTTACGTGAATTCAGAAGAGAAATACAACTGCAATAACTCATAATTCAATTTCAGATGAACATTTTCAACCTTTCGCATAGTGTCCCAATGCACATAATATCAAAGATCGCAAAAATTCACTTAAGACTAAATTATCCTACAGTAACAGCCTACGTATTAATTAATCCCACATGTAAAATCTAAATCAACAAGTTTATTAACTAAATATAATGCATAAGAAAGAGAAAGTAATTTATTGAAATATTTGTTCCAAAAACCAGAAAAAAAAATTAAAATTATCCATTGATTTCATTTTCATCAGCACTGATTAAAATTGTTCATTCTCAGTCTTGATATGAGCTAACACCTCATCTTCAACCACTATTTGATATTTAAATATTTTCTTTTGTTCATCACATGTTTAAATAATAATTAATTTAAAAGTCAACCATATCACTGTTTAAAATGACACAAATTTCTCATATCTGAATGTTTATCTTTAACTTTTCGAATGCTAAATTGTTTATTTGTTATTGCTTCATCGCTATTATCTCCATTGAATGATGTGCTAAGGTTACTAACACCTACTGCCACTTATAATCTTGGCATCTACCATCCTGGTCTTACTATATTTAATCACTTGAAAAATCATCTTATATCTGTCTAAAATAAAAATCTAAATCTCATTTCTAACTATTCTAGTTCTTAATATTTCGACCTCTTATTCCACATTTGACTCTAAATGAAGTCTCATTTGCCTTGCAAAGTTAAGTGACACCCTTCAACTTAGTATGATAGCTCAGTTATTATCTCAGATGTCAATACTATTCAACACAGCTACATATACATTTCATCTTTCAATCTGTGCACTACCTCTATATGACATTTGATATGGATATTTTCTAACAACACAACCACCGGGCGAGTTGGCCGTGCGCGTAGAGGCGCGCGGCTGTGAGCTTGCATCCGGGAGATAGTAGGTTCGAATCCCACTATCGGCAGCCCTGAAAATGGTTTTCCGTGGTTTCCCATTTTCACACCAGGCAAATGCTGGGGCTGTACCTTAATTAAGGCCACGGCCGCTTCCTTCCAACTCCTAGGCCTTTCCTATCCCATCGTCGCCATAAGACCTATCTGTGTCGGCGCGACGTAAAGCCCCTAGCAAAAAAAAAAAACAACACAACCTTATTTTAAATGTAGCAAGAATCATTTGCTATGACATATGCGTTTGGGTTAGCCATGCCTATCTTATCTTGCGATAATCCCACGACATATTAATCTCTTCATGCACTTGCTTCATATAACTGATCCAGAAGTTGAATATTTGTATTCAGCATCCATCATTACATCTCCTCTGTGAATCTATATTCGCTTCACTGGATCATAAATCTTCTCTCAGAATAACATTTAACATCTAGTATACCGGTACCATGATACCTCTTCATGATGAACATCGACAAGGAATAGTTCATACATACTATCTACGTATCCTTTCCATATCATATCATTATGATGATCAATAAGCATGTTCAGCTTCCTAACCCATTTAAGAAATCCATCACATACATATGCTTTCATTTTTCTGTGTGAAATCTATGTTCATTCTCGCAAATAATCATAAATTTCCTAGCTATCATAATACACTCAACATATATGTAGTCACTTCTTCGAGATATATCGATTTTATCACAACTTAACCTTGAAAAGCTTAATTCAGATATTGCACTTCACCGAGTCACTTGATATCTTAAATATACCACAATAACTAATAATTTCATGGGGTTACTACATCCTAACTTAATTAAGAACTATCATTTAGTAAACATAGCTTGTCATTCTCTGGCTTATGACGATTTTGTAGCTGTCTGCACTACAGCTGTTCTCCTTGGCCGGCTGGAAACCATGGATCAGCTGGAGTTCACTCCTTCATCAGGTTGGTTGGTTGGCCGGTGACATACTCATCTCCAGGTTGGTCCAGTGCGAATTTAGCAACTCATCTTCATAATCTCTTTCTTGTGCTAATTTCAACATAAATAAATCCCGATATGTAAAAGTTCATATCAATGCTTCCTGTAGTCTAAATATCTTGTTACCGGGCGAGTTGGCTGTGCGCGTAGAGGCGCGCGTCTGTGAGCTTGCATCCGGGAGATAGTAGGTTTGAATCCCACTATCGGCAGCCCTGAAACTGGTTTTCCGTGGTTTCCCATTTTCACACCAGGCAAATGCTGGGGCTGTACCTTAATTAAGGCCACGGCCGCTTCCTTCCAACTCCTAGGCCTTTCCTATCCCATCGTCGCCATAAGACCTATCTGTATCGGTGCGACGTAAAGCCCCTAGCAAAAAAAAAAATCTTGTTAATACTCCTTTTATATGCTTGCTTATTGAGCTGACAATTCCCAAAATATTTAATACTGGGTTCAGTGTATTTCCAGTATTATTTCTGGCTTGATTTTTATATAGAATTCAGATAATAATTCTGTTCTTTAATGTTTTTGACTCTCTTAATTCTGTTTTGTTGGTAAAATTCTTGACTATTTTCTGTCCTCCGATCTCTATCTTCAATAGCCTTCGATGCTACGTTACGGTCCTTGTCTGATGAGTTGCTTAGCTTATTTAAGTTTAATCTTCTTATTTCACCCCGCAATTCTGTTCTTATGCGCTGAATATTTAAATTACACCATATCTTCCTCTCAAGACAATTAATTTTGATGTTTTTTACTTGGAATCGGGTTATTTCTTTCTCTTCGTTCGCAGCTAAAGTCTTCAGTGACCGTCCAGTATCTTGGCAAATTAGTTAGTGTGTGTTAATAATATAATAATATAATCTTGTTTCTTTTTAAACCATCCACTTGATATTTTAATGTTCTTTACTCTCAGCCTTGGAAATTGTGCTTTCTCTTCACAATCTTGGCCTCCTGTGAACTTTTAAATCATAGTTCACTTTATATAATTCTGACTTCTGTGGGCTATACATCTACTTTGACGCCATTTTATAACATGCCAGAAAATGCAATGTGCACAGTAGATACCCAATTTTTTAAGAGATTCTGTCCCTGTGCCTTATTGATGGTTGTACAGAAGTCTAATCGACTTCCTACCTTACCGTCTGTGCGGACGTCGACTGTTTTCTCTTACCAGCATAAGTTATTACCAACGTTCTGCCACCTATTGAGTATATTTAGAAGCTGGGGAAGGTCAGAGAATCAAAGAGTATCTAGCAGAGAATAGTATTCCTCCATGATCACTGGAAATTTAATATTCTCTGACCTGACATGCAGTGACATTACTAAGGATGCAAATCACATATGAGGACTTATCAGGGTACATCGGATCACTAGAGGCAAACAGTAAAGTGAACAGTAAGTTACTGGCTGACTATTTCCAAAATCTGCTGAACTGCGATCCACCAATTGAAAGAAAAACCTCCACCAAACCCAGACTCACAGCCCCCAACAACTCTAGAAATAAAAGATATAATCCAATCGCTCAAAAATAATATAGCCCCCGGGAACGATGGCATAACTGCAGAGATGTTGAAAATTGGAGAACATGACCTCATGAGAAGAATTCATACATTTTAAACAGAAATTTGGGAGACCATGATGATTCTGAAGAACTGGATTAATGCCATTAACCATCCATGACATAAGAAAGGTGATTGAACGGGCCCCAACAACTACAGAGGCATATCCCTTTTACCAGTTATATACCAGTCTATATATATAGACAAGTTAAAAGAAAAGAGTGTGAGGGATTGTTTCAAGGAACATGTTGCACAAGGACTAAATGAAAAGGCTGAAGGAAACACTATAGAGGAAGAGTGGAGAGTCATGAAAAATGAAGTCAGTAGGGCTGCTGAAGAAATGTTAGGAAGGAAGAAAAGATCAACTAAGAATCAGTGGATAACTCAGGAGATACTAGACCTGATTGATCAACAACAAAAATACAAGAATGCTAGAAATGAAGAGGGCAGAAAAGATTAAAGGCGATTAAAGAATCAAGTGGATAGAAAGTGCAAGGTAGCTAAGGAAGAATGGCTGAAGGAGAAGTGCAAGGATGTCGAAGGTTTATTTATTTATTTATTTATTTATTTGTGTCTTTATTAAGTGGCGAAGTTAGGGCTCTTGGCCCTCTCTTACACTTAACCACATACATTTTTTTTACAGTATTAATCTAAAGTATCATTGTAAAGTGTAGCTTCCACCGAAGTCCCAGTCAACATCCATGGCTGTGACAATATGGAAGTTGCTGGGGGTATGGGTAGTGCTGAGTAATGACATTCGGAGCATGACTAGTGCATCTGAGTGTTATGAAAGGTGCTGCTCATAGGGTCAGTCGTGCTGCAGTAGTACTTTCTGACCCAGTGAGGAAAGCAATGGCAAACTACCTCACTCCTCATCTTGCCTAGTACGCCTCATTTTGGTGCTGCCATTGGTTTTTGGGGTTTCCTTATAACCGCATAACCTTTGGTGGTGCTAATTGAGGATCCAACCAGCCTCTGGGCTGATGACCTAACAGACAGACTGTTATTGAGATATGTAAGTCAGATAAGGAATTACAATACTACAATTAATTAAGGTTACTACTGATGAAAACTGATAGGATAAATAGAGAGTGGAAAATAACAAAAAAAATATATCAACTTATAACCTAAAGAATATATCTACAACTAGCTTAAAGAAAAACTTATTCAAATATAAGGCTAAAATAAATTAACTAGTATGTTACGATCTGAGTGTACTAAAATCGATGTTACTATGTAGTCTATTTCTGTGAACAGTCTATAGCCTTAAATGAGAGTAGTAAGAACGTAAATGGGATAGCCTAAGAACTTAAATCTAGTACGTCATTTTTGGTTTCATTCACACGTCATTCACTCTTACATTCATTCGAGTCAACTGTATGTACTGGAGGAATTTACGGTAGGCTGTTTTAAATGTCCTAGACGAGCAAGACTTTTTAATATCATCCGGGATCATATTCCATAACCTCGTAGCGGAGACCAGAAATTAATGGCTGTAGGTATTCGTTCGATGTGGTGCTATTTCAAGTAGTGATCCGGAACGAGTGTTAATTTCGTGGAACGAAGAAAGAAGGTTGTATGGTTGTAGGAAAGGTAGATGCTGGATACAGGAAAATCAAGGAAACCTTTGGAGAAAGGAAATCTAGGTGTATGAATATTAAGAGCTCAGATGGAAAGCCACTTCTGGCACTAGAACGGCCGAACATTCTTCATACCTATAAAGGCCGCAGGCGGTCATTTTGACCACTGCCGCTTACTGACCTACACCTAGGATCCAGGATCTGGGAAACATGCGAATGTTCAATAATTTATTTTAAAACAAAAGTTAACCATTAGGATGCATTGTATACAGATCAATCCATTGTTAAATATTAATAATTTTTCATATTCTCTCACTTCTAATAGGTAACAATGAAGTATTTCGGCGGTCTTGCTACTGAATGCCTTTGTGAAAAATTAAAAATAACAGTCTCTGTTTGTTTACAAGCCTATTTAGGCACTTGACAAGCAATTTATGCAAGTTATTACCTTACACGAACATTTTCCACAGACTGCTTTGTTGCACGAAGAACATGTATTAGAGGTTTTGTCGTCGCTTACGACTGGCTCGTTGAACCTGAATCTGAGGCTCAGGCTGAAGTGTAGGGAGTTCAATCAACTGGGATCTTGTCTTCACAAAATCAGATCTTAGTTCTTGTATTACTTCAAGAATATAATCATGTCGAGAGATTCTCTGTCCCGTAACTTCGTTGTAGACTATCCATGAATTTATTGGTCCTAGATAAAGTACGTTGTAAAATACATGTACAGGCCACCTTCGGCATCCAGCTCTAGTGGTGTAGGCCTATTTACAAGCCATTTGATCAGCTACATCCACACCATACTTAGTTCTGTTATAAAATTCAGTAGTACTAGGTAGCTTCTTGTTATCTTCTATGACTTGAACTCTTGGGTGTAGAATGCTTAGCAGAAGCACATTCTTGTTCACTTTTTCTTGATATACTGTGAGAGTAGTGTGATCTTCCTTCTGAAGTACGACAGTCTCGTACAGATTCATATGTAGTGCTTTGAGTGATACCGGGATTTCCTTCCTCACTCTCAATTGATTGTTCCAACAATACTAGTTTTCTTCTCTTTCAGTCTCTCAGCCAAACTTACCGATGTAAAGAAGTTATCAGTGGTCACGTTACGTCCTTTCATGAGGTATGGGTTCATAAGTTTCATGACAACATTTTCAGGCAGTGACTCATTGGCGGATCGCATTTCGTCTTTCCCAAGATAAGGAAACCCATTGCACACATACTTAAAATCAACGTCTACCAGTAGCCAGAATTTTATGCCAAATTTATCTGGCTTGTTGGTTATGTACTGCGTGAACCTGTACCGAGCTTTTCTGGATAAGAGTTGTTCATCAGCTGTGACATTCGCTCCAGATTCTCAATAAATCTATTCCAAATAGCAGACACCAAACCAAATTTATCTGTCTACAAACGAATGGATCCAGTTTTACAGAGATCAAAGGGCAAATACCTCAGTATTTCTCTGAACCCGTTTCTTGCCATACTGTTAGTGAAAATAGGGAGACCCCATAAAGAAGACCACATATGATCTACAGCTAGTAAGTTTATAAGCTCCACGGCCGTATAACAAAGCAATAAAAGCATTTAATTATTCCAAAGAAATAGACCAATTATTATCCATTGTCTGTCTACGAGCTTCGGTCTCTGTGCACATCTTTATATGCTTCAACATGGATGCGTCAATGAATAAACGCTAGGCACTAACCTTGCTATTAGTTTCTACATTACGTTTAGCGTGAGAAGTAGGCCCTGCTGCCTCCTTTAGTACATTCTGAGCAGCCATCCTTCCAGGGGAGTTCCCACTACTGCCGATAACGGTCCAAATAGTTGTTCCATCCTTACCACATAACTGATCCCCTGGTGCAAATGAAGAAGACTTTACCAGTTCATGACCTCTCCCACCTCGTCCCCTTTCTCTTCGAACAGGTTGCCCGCTGCTAAGAGATCGTCCTCTGCTGCAAGATTGATCACGGCTGGTTGAAGGAGTAACTGCGTCTATCGTAGGTGCAAAGTCCACTGCGTGCATATTTTCATCAGCCGAATTACAATCACTATTTGACATATTATCACACTGTTGAGGTATAAAATCCTCATCGTCACTCATTGCGTCTATATCTGACAATGTATCTTCGTCACCGAATTCGTCTTCTCCTAGCTTTTCAAGTTCTGCTAATAATTGAACACGAGTAAGTTTTAGCCGCCGAGCCATTATTACACACTATATGACACAAGGGACAGGCACTAACTCGTCCACTCGCAACCACTGCTAGAGGCATACTATTTAGTTACGCCCATATAGCGCCACTTCTAAATATATCACAGGAAGCAAGCAGTGAGCAGAATAGAGCTCTCCGTATCAAGGAAGTGAAGCGGTCAAAATGACCGCTTATGGCCTTCCTAGGTATAAGGGACAATATCGGCGTTCCCTTATCATCTACGGATGCAATTTTTGGCGTGAATGTACATAACCCCAAAACATTAAAAGAACAACTTCGTGCGTAAAAAATTACGAGCGTGGAAATACCTAGAAATTCGCTAACGGTCAAAATGACCGCTCTGGCCGTTCTAGTGCTAGGGAAAGAAGACAAAGCAGAAAGATGGCAGGAGCATATCAACAGTTGTATCAAGGTAAAGATGTAGATAATTTGGTTCTGGAACATGAAGAGGCTGTTGATGCTGATGAAATGGGAGACCCAATTTTGAGGTCAGAGTTTGACAGAGCTGTGAGTGACCTCAATAGAAACAAGGCACCTGGAATTGATGACATTCCCTCTGAATTACTGACTGCCTTAGGAGAAACCAGCATGGTAAGGTTATTTCATTTAGTGTGCAAAATGTATGAGACAGGAGAAGTCCCATCCGATTTTCGGCAGAATGTTGTTATACCTATTCCCAAGAAAGCCGGTGCTGACAGGTGTGTAAACTACCGCACCATTAGTTTAGTATCTCATACCTGCAAAATTTTAACACGTATTATTTACAGAAGAATGGAAAAACAAGTTGAACCTGGATTGGGAGAAGGTCAATTTGGCTTCAGAAGAAATGTAGGAACACGTGAAGCAATCCTGACTTTACGTCTGATCTTAGAGGATCGAATCAAGAAGGACAAGCCCACGTACATGGCATTCGTAGATCTAGAAAAGGCATTCGATAATGTTGATTCGATCAAGCTATTTATGATTCCGAAGATGATAGGGATCAGATACCGAGAACGGAGAATTATTTACAATCTGTATAAAAATCAGTCTGCAGTGATAAGAATTGAGGGCTTTGAAAAAGAAGCAGCAATCCAGAAAGGAGTGAGGCAAGGCTGCAGTTTGTCCTCTCTCCTTTTCAATGTTTACATAGAACGGGCAGTAAAGGAAATCAAAGAGAAATTTGGAAAGGGAATCACAGTCCAAGGAGAGGAAATCAAAACCTTGAGATTTGCTGATGATATTGTTATTTTATCTAAGACTGCAGAAGATCTCGAGAAGTTGCTGAATGGTATGGATGAAGTCTTGGGTAAGGAGTACAAGATGAAAATAAATAAGTCCAAAACAAAAGTAATGGAGTGCAGTCGAACGAAGGCAGGTGATGTAGGAAATATTAGATTAGGAAATGAAGTCTTAAAGGAAGTAGATGAATATTGTTACTTGGCTAGTAAAATAACCAATGATGGCAGAAGTAAGGAGGACATAAAATGCAGATTAGCACAAGCAAGGAAGAGCGTTCTTAAGAAAAGAAATTTGCTCACTTCAAACATTGATATCAGAATTAGAAAGATGTTTTTGAAGACTTTCGTGTGGAGCGTGGCATTGTATGAAAGTGAAACATGGACGATAACTAGCTCAGAAAGGAAGAGAATAGAAGCTTTTGAAATGTGGTATTACAGAAGAATGCTGAAGGTGAGATGGATAGATCGAATCACGAATGAAGAGATACTGAATCGAATTGGTGAGAGAAGATTGATTTGGGTAAATTTGATGAGAAGAGATAGAATGATAGGTGTAACCGCACCGGGTAATAATAATAATAATAATAATAATAATAATAATAATAATAATAATAATAATAATAATATGACTAAGGAAATTGTAAATAACGCATTGGCGGAGTATTCATACGAGAGCATAGAAGCGTGACGAGTATCTTTTAAATACGCAAAATTAAATCAAATATAGGGAACACTTACAGGCCTAAAAAATGACAACTAAGAAAGGATAGTGGACGGTGCGGGAAGCCCTAATGAGGTCCATGGGAACGTATGATGTTATGGGGGAGAAAAGACTTACAATAATACACCCAACGGACAAATAATTATTAAGGAAATGAACATACAATTATAAATGAATAAATAAATGAACTGCGGATTAACTGATACTTGAGATACAAAACAAGAGATGTGTAAGTGAAACAATTAAGGTCTTCGATTATGAACAAATTTTGACATAAGAGTTTCAGAATTTACAGAATGAAGGGAGGCAACCTCGAACAAAACAAAATTAATTACACAATTCAAGAAGGTGTTACAGTTACTTACAATTACAATTAAAGTTAGAAAAGAAAACAACACGTTGCGGACTAGCATAATCGCTAAGTCATATAAATGCTCTATTTTGGAAAATGTGGAAAACTAGAGGAAACTCCGGCACACGAGATGAACTACATAATTACTGAATTTACATTAAGTGGGAATAAGAATGCATTTAAATAGCATAAGGCAAAAACAAAGCGCTTACCTTTGGCGGCTGACGACCCATTGCGGGACGGACGCAAAACGCGTCCGCCCGCTGTAGTGATCCAAATTCAAAGACGCGGACAAAGTCACTCGCACACGCGAGGAGCCACAAACAGGATATAGAGTGATAATAAATGACCAATAGCAACACTCCAGTTTACCACATTCACCAATAAAAACACTTGACTTTTGACCAATGACAATGATGTTCTAGAATTATGCTTTCAGCAGAATTTGCATCTTTGTGGATATTACAAAATGACAGGAAGGGCCACTTACACGTGGCACACCCTGCCTCACAAGTCCTGTAAAAAATTTCCACATCCCTTTCCATAGTTAACAAAATAATACAATTTAAACCAGGAAATGTAAATGACCCAGGTCTCTTTGAACATAAATCTTCTTCATAGTCCATTTCTTCATATGCCTAAATGTGTAATAATTTTTAAATAAGAGGGCTTCATACAATAATGCTTTGCACAAATTCTTCAGTTTTTTAAATATTTTTGTTTACCTAAAATGATGACAAGACAGAAATTCACATTTACATAATATTACATAATAAAGACTTCTGTTGCTTCACTGATTTCTGCTCACCAACGGCCATAATAGGACACATCGTAAGACACCCAGGACTTGTTCAGTTGGTTTTTGAAGGAACTGTAGGTAGTAGGAACGGTAGGGGTAGACCAAAGTTGGAATACGACAAGCAGATTAGAGCTGATGTAGGATGCAATAGTTACGTAGAAATGTAAACGTTAGCATCGGATAGGGTGACATGGCGAGCTGCATCAAACCAGTCTATGGACTGATGACTCAAATAACTCAAACAACATACAAGGTTCTATATAAAGCGTTATTAAACAGAGTTGAACAACAATCAGATCATTTGATTGGTGAATACCAAGCAGGATTCAGAAAAGGTAGATCGTTAAAAGAAATTTAAAAGAAATTAGTTTCATAATGATAGATCCGTATTGAACTGTGATTACAATAGAGTAAATTAATATATTATTTTGGGTCCACCTTTTCAATACAAAATGTAAATAGTTTAAATTACATAGGGACTAGTTTCGACCGAGTAATAGGTCATCATCAGCCTGAAGTAAATTAAAGCGTAAATATCGAAGAAAAAATAAACAATGTAAACACAAGTACAGTCTTTTTAAAAGTACATACCATGTGGGATATTAAGCAGCAATATATTAAAAATAATAACTCTTCCAATTGACGAAGCACTGAGCGGAAGTTATGTTGTTTATTTATGAATAAAGTTCAGTGCGCCGTATAGCATTAAAAGTCCAGTGCGCACTAAAAGATGTTATAAAGAAGAATTATCAGTTGAATGCTGGCTTCTTGAGTTTGCTGTTGTATATTCGAAGAAGATATGTCATTTTTTAAGGTATTCATAGACGTCAAAACACATGGATGTTACGTTACTTTAATTTCAATTGATCTCTGAATGATCAACATCATCGCTTGAAATACCAACCTTTTTCGATTTCCACTTTCACAACTTGTCATTTTTATATGACGCATGGGACCTTTTTTATGGATCTCTATTTTTTAACATAATATAGCGCTTCTCTGGACTCCTAAGCCTCCACGCGCAACAATTACCTAGTTCCAAAAAACTGAAGAGCCTTTCCAACATCCATGTGTTTTGACGTCTATGAATACCTTAAAAAATGACGTATCTTCTTCAAATATACAACAGCAAACTCAAGAAGCCAGCATTCAACTGATAATTCTTCTTTATAACATCTTTTAGTGCACACTGGACTTTTAATGCTATACGGCGCACTGAACTTTATTCATAAATAAACAACATAACTTCCGCTCAGTGCTTCGTCAATTGGAAGAGTTATTATTTTTAATATATTGCTGCTCAATATCCCACATGGTATGTACTTTTAAAAAGACTGTACTTGTGTTTACATTGTTTATTTTTTCTTCGATATTTAAGGTCGAAACTAGTCCCTATGTAATTTAAACTATTTACATTTTGTATTGAAAAGGTGGACCCAAAATAATATATTAATTTACTCTATTGTAAGGTAGATCGTGTTCTGAACAAATTTGGAGTCTGAAGACGATATTAAGGACACGCCACAGTACCAGCACATTTGTCACCTTTGTGGACTTAAAGAAGGTGTAAGACTCTATCGACAGACAAACTGTTGTGGACATTCTAGGAGAGCTAAGTGTGGACAAGAAGACCAGAGAATTAATTAGTCAGACTCTCACAGACACATCATCTCAAGTGAAGTTTCTAGGTGAACTATCAGAGCCTTTTGAAGTGCATACAGGAGTTCGAATAGGAGATGGCCTCTCCCCAATCCTTTTTAACTTATAGACAAAGTCATCAGGAAATGGGAAAAAGAAAAGGAAGGTATAAACATCGGTTCTCGGGGACAAAGAATTAATGTGAAGTGTGCAGCTTTTACTGATGATCTAGCTATCTTTACCAAGACTAGTGAAGAAACCAGGTATGCCATAGAGAAGTTACATGAGACAGCATCAAAGACAGGCCTCCAAATATCGTATGAGAAGACTCATATCATGGCTAATGGACTCCAGAATATCCAAAGATCCCCACTACAGACAAATTATGGAATATTCACACAGGTCTCTTCCTTCAAATATCTAGGAGAAATCATTGTACCATCTGGATTGGACAGGAAAGCTAATTTAGAAATAGCCACCAAACTCCTGAAAGCATACGGAATAACATGGTATCACTATAATAAAACAGTGATGCCACAAAATGCAAAAATTCAGCATTACAAGACTGTTGTTTTTCTGGAAGCTTTGTAAGCCTCAGAAACCACATATCTAGGAGGCCACTCTAAAATTGATGAAATTGAAAAACAAGAATGAAAAATTCTTAGGAAAATATATGGCCCCGTTCATGTAAGTAGTATATGGATCAAAAGAAAAACTGTAGATTTGTACAAAGCAATCGAAAAGTTCACCGATGTGATACAAATGATTATAATTTTATTAAATACCACCTATTCAGTACATAATAAACTAATGAGGACTTGCATCCTTATTAAATTGTTAACATGGTACATGTTTCGCTCCTTTTTGCAAGCATCATCAGCCAATTAACATTTACTCAAGGTGTAACAATAATAAGTATAATAATAATAATAATGCAATAATAATAATAATAATAATAATAATAATAATAATAATAATAATAATAATAAATATAATAAAATGTGAATAAAGAAATAGTTGTAAATAATATAGACACTTAATAATATGAATAAGGAAATAGTAAAATGACGCAGTGGCAGTGAATTCATATCAAAACATGGAAACGTGACGAGTAACTTTTGATACGCAATATTAAATCAAATGCAAGGGAACACTTACAGGCCTAAAAATGACAACTAAGAGAGGAGAGTGGATGGTGTTAGAAGCTCTATGAGGTCCATGGGAACGTATGACGTTATGGGGAGAAAAGACTTACAATAATACACTTGAGATACAAAACAAAAGATGTGTAAGGGAAACAATTAAGCTCTTCGATCATGAACAAACTTTGACAGAGATTCACATTAAGGTTAAATTTACAGAATGAAAACTTTGACATAGAGGTTCACATTAAGGTTAAATATACAGAATGAAAGGAGGCAACCCTGAATTAAACAAAATTAATTACACTATTCAAGAAAGTGTTTCAGTTACTTATAATTACAACTAGACTTAGAAAAGAAGGTCTGCCTCTGAAAACAACACGTTGCGGACTAGCATAATCGATAAGACATATCAATACTCTATTTTGGAAAATGTGGTAAACTAGAGGAAACTCCGGCACAAAAGATGATATTCTACATAATTACGGAAGTTACATTAAGTGGGAATAGTCCCAAACACAAGAATGCATTTAAATAACATAAGGCAAAACAGCGCTTACCTTGGTCGGCTGAAGACCCATTGCGGGACGGACGCAAAACGCGTCCGCCCGCTGCAATGATCCAAATTCAAAGACGCAGACAAAGTCACTCGAGCATGCAAGGAGCCACAAACAGGAAATAGAGTGATTACAAATAACCAATAGCAACACTCTAGTTTGCCACATTCACCAATTAAAAATACTAATATACTGGCCAATAAAAACACTTGAATTTTGGCCAATGATAATTATCTTCTGGTATAATCCTTTCTGCTGACTTTGCATCTTTGCGGATATTACAAAACAACAGGAAAGGGCCACTTACATGTGGCACACCCTGCGTCACAAGTCATGTATAAAAATTCCACATCCCTTTCTATACTTAACAAAATAATACAATTTAAATCAGGAAATGTAAAAGAACATAAATCTTCTTCATAGTCCATTTCTTCATAGGCCTAAATATGTAATAATAATAAAATAATAAGAAAGCTTCATACAATAATCTGCTTTGCATAAACACTTCAGTTCTTTAAATGTTTTTGTTTACCCAACATGATGACAAGACAAAATTTATATCACAAGGACTTCTGTTGCTTTACTGATTTCTGTTCATTGCTGTTCAACAATGGCCACAATAATAAGATTGTGAACATATTCAATTGAGCTAAAATATGCTTTGTAGGCATGAGTGACAATTCTTATAATATTTTACATGTCATTTTTACAATATTTTTATCATTTAGTGTATGGCAACACACTGGAATATACAACAATATATAAATCATATACTAAAATAACTAGGCCATTATTACTGTTAGACATAAAACAAAGATGTAACAATAAAAGTTATGTCTTTTAAGTTAAAACACATTTGTATAAACTCTTAATATTAACATTGTCCTTTAAACTTATGAACGAAACTCATCCGTTGAACATCATTTTAAAACCACTTTAAAAACAATTTGGGATGTGGCTAATTATATTGATTCACTATTTCTTGACTTGTGTAATTCTCCTTCAACCTTCGTTGTATATATTATCGATTTTATGGAGCTAATAATTGCCTATTAAGAACAATTGTCATATTCTCGATGTTACTAGAGTAACACTAGTACAATGTGTATTGGCAAAATCCAATATTGTCAATAGAACAGTCTTGTTTATGAATGAACTTGTTAGTAAAATGAAAACGTTCTAATGTGAAGTAGAATTTTAACGAACACCGTAAGTTTCTGAATTGAGCTCGTTGATATATCTGTAATAAAAAATATGTTTAAGGCTTCAGCTATAATTCTGTATAAACTTCTTATTGAAAGAATTATCACTTACCCTTCCTTCTGCTGCATAACTATCTAGTGTTACTCACAACCTCATGACAACTATTTGTTGTTCCGTTTGCACTCTTCGTATTATTTGAGTGTGAATGAGCTTGCGTTTTGGCGGGGAGTGGGAAGGGGAAGTGATGGTAGGCGGTGCATTGATAGCTACAGTAGATGGTGGAGGGAGTTGCCTAGGACCAGTAAGGGTAGGAGTTGAGTTTATTTGCGTCGATAAGCTACTAAATTTTGTTGGATTAAAATGATTATAGAATTTATTTATATCAGATTTAAGCATTTGTATTAATTTTGGTTATTATACTAAAAAGGGATTCTTTATTTCAATTTCATCATTGAGCTTTTTGTTCTTGTTATATTGCTGATCTAAATGAATGTATATATTTTCCAATTCCATCATTACTTTTCCCTTTTTAACTCTTTTTAAAATTCTTAAATCCCTTTCAATAGTTGTGAAACAGTGTCCAGTTTCTTGCATGTGAGCACTCATTGCAGAATGTTTCTTGTGTTTTGCTGCATTTACATGTTCAAGATATCTTATCAGAAAGCTTCGGCCAGTTTGGCTAACATATGAATAATTGCACTCTGCACATGCAGATCCTTGATATTGATTGCCATTCATATTAATATTATTGTGATTGAAAAAAATATTTTGGTTCATGTTTTGGGTTTTGAAGGCGATGTCAACCTCTCATATTTTGATGGTATTAGTGACTTGGTATATCGCTGGGTTAGTAAATGTAAAAGTTGCAAACTTGGATTTCTTATTTTAATCTGGTATGAGATTTGTAGCCAGTTTTATTTTCACTTTGTTAATGATCTTGTTAATCATCTCTATTTTATAACCGTTATTGAGTGCTAGGTCCTTTATAAAATTAAGTTCTTTCTTTAAACTCTTGTTTGCAAGTGGAATTTCCAGGGCTCTGTAAACTAAACTTAAAAATGCTGCTTGTTTGTGAGAGTTGGGGTGGAGTGAGTAGTTCTTGATCATTATTGGAGGAAACGTTGGTTTTCTATAAATTTGGAAGTCAAATTTATTTCTTACTCTCTTTACATTGATATCTAGAAAATTTAACAGATTGTTGCTTTCTTCCTCTTCAGTAAATTTTATGTTATTGTCTAAATTATTTTAAAAATCCAAAATATTATCACTATTATTTAGTTTACTCTCTATTATGACAAATCTGTCATCCACGTATCTCAGCCTAAGGTGCAGTCATTCTATGGTATTCAAAATTTTAACATGTTCCAAACGATCCATATAAATGTTAGCCAGTATCCCTGATGCAGGGTCGCCCTTTCCCAAGCTCATTTGATGATATATCTTTTGATTAAATGTAAAGTAATTATTACTTAAAACAAATCTCAATACATTTATGAATTCTTCTATTTCACAGCTACTTAGTTTGCTGTGATTGAATAAATAAAGTTTGATTATATTAATGGTTTCATTTATTTGTATGCATGGGTACATGTTAGTTATATCATATGAACACATTTTGTGATGCGGTTGTAGGTCGAATTTATTAAGCTTATCACAGAATTCAGTTGAGTTATTGATTGCAAAATTATAGTTAAATTTATAGTGCTTTTTCAAAATTTGATGTATAAATTTAGAAGTCTTATAAGTTGAGCTATTCATGCAGTTGATTATAGGTCATATGCGTATGTTAACTTTGTGGACTTTGGGCATAGCTTTGGCTGTTGGTATCTTAGGGTTCATATTTATTAGTTTCTGACACTCTAATTCAGGGCCACCCAGCCATTGTGCTCCGAGAGTGCGCCCGCGCTCAAGGAGCACTGAGCAGTAGACTACCGCTCCTTCCTCTACCACCACTACAGTGTGGCAGCGAGAAGACCTGAGACGGACGTTGTTCAGACTGCGCAGACTAGATACATATGTACAGTCATGCGCCCGACTGCTTTTGTGGGTTTGTTGACATCATATTGATAGGGCTGTTTTGCCATAACAAATATACTGCATATACAAATCGAAAGGTACTCCAGTGTATGGAATATGCAGGAAACAAAATCAATGTTAAATAAAGAATGCAGTAATGTGATTTATTCAAAACTGAAATTTGAACATATCTGAGAGGAAAATTCAACAAAATTTTACCAATATTTTACCAATATTCTTAAAAGATTGTGCAAGTTTCTATCGCTCATCGTTGCACGGTGTTTACTTTTGGTAAGCTTAAGAACCTAAAGGAAACACTCACAAATGTACGTTGGGCCGAACATTGACAGAACTTTGTATGCATGGTTATACAAAAGAGAGTATTCTTCTTGCTGAAAGCTGCTGTAAAATTTTTCTAAACTTCGTGACTGTAGAAAGCAGTCTTTAAGACGAACATTGCACTGCAGTTCAAGCAACTCTACTTGAAATAGCTGTGGAGCACTGTCTGCACTAAGAGAAAATGGTCGAACAACTACAACTAACACCGCTTGGAGTTCTAATAATTCTGAAAATCTCTTTTCAAACTCTTCTTGTAATTGGCGAATTACCTGCAAGCACTGAACTCATCAAAGTCGACACCTTAGTTCACTGTTTCAAGCAATGGAAAATGTCCTGTGCTCCCTGCATGCAACTGGTTTCCCCACAAAATCAATTTTCTTTTGAATGCTTGAATTTTTTCCACTAAATCGCAGATATTTTGCTTTTTGCCCTGAAGCGAAGTGTTCAAAGTATTCAGATGGGCAGTAAAGTCACTTAAAAAGGCCAAGTCCGCCACCCACTTAGGATCGCGCAAAAGAACTTCGGGCCGCCCTTTCATGTCATAAAAGTTATCTATTGCATACCGCAAGCAAAAAACTCGATGCAGCACCTTCGCCTTGATCAGCCATCTTACTTATGCATGGTACGGGATATCTGGATACTCCGCTTCGATGTCATCCAAGAATTCTTTGAATTTCTTTTCTTTTTTTCTTGCTATTTGCTTTTCGTCGCACCAGCACAGATAGGTCTTATGGCGACAATGGGACAAGAAAGGCCCAGGAATGGGACTGAAGTAGCCGTGGCTTTAATTAAGGTATTAATTAAGGTACAGCCCCAGCATTTATTTGGTGTGAAACTGGGAAACCACGGGAAACCATCATCAGTGGGGTTCAAACCCAGTATCTCCTGATTTTGTGCTCATAGCTCCGCGTCCCTAACTGCACGGCCAACTCGCCCGGTACTCTTTGAATTGACGGTGCGTGAGTCCATGGGAGTGAAGAAAACTTACCATTCGCACAACTATTCCCATTACATCTTTAAGCTTGGTGACTTTTCCACAGATTGCCTCCTGGTGTATCAAGCACTAGATCGCCACCATTAGGGTACTACCGCTCTCAGCCATTTTTAATTTTCATAGCTGAGGAACCTCGTGTGTAGACTACGTAAAGCTGGAGCCCCATCCATCGTTACACTCATCAACCGCTACCATTTTAATCCCATTGACTTAAAAACACCCTCCACTGCTTGGAAAATATCGAAACTGGTAGTAGTGTCTTTGAGACCTACCAAGTCTAGTAAATCCTCGGTGACCTGAATATCATCATCCACCCCTCGAATGACAATAGTAGATCATGGAAGACTACTGGCAAACATGAGTGCTATTGGACTAGAAAAAATAGTGACTGAATGGGTGGGTATATTTCTAGAAAATAGAACTCAGAGAATTAGAGTGGGCAAAGCTTTATCTGACCCTGTAATAATTAAGAGGGAATTCCTCAAGGCAGTATTACTGAACCTTTATGTTTTCTTATATATATCAATGATATGTGTAAAGACCTCCTCTGTGAACCATGTGACCTTGCCACGGTGGGGAGGCTTGTGTGTCCCAATGATGCAGATAGCCGAGCCGCAGGTGCAACCATATCGGATGGGTATCTGTTGAGAGACCAGACTAACGAATGGTTCATCGATAGGGGGGTAGTAGCCTTTCGGTAGTTGCAAGGGCGGCAGTCTAGATGATTGACTGATACGGCCTTGTAATAATACTCAACATGGCTTAGCTGTGTTGATACTGCTACACGGCTGAAAGCAACGGGAAACTACAGCCGTAACTACCTCCCGAGGACATGCAGCTCTCTCTGTATGAAGGATGTACTGATGATGGCTTCCTCCCTGGTAAAATATTCCGGAGGTAAACTAGTCCATTGTGGAGTTTTATCTCCCGTATGCAGTTATCAGACTGTGCTTCATAAATAAGCTTCTGATAAGTTCACCTGCATACACCCCAGCGTCAGTGGGTAAGGTCTGACACATCCCACTCTGAAGAGTCTAGTGTCAGACCTAAGACGAAACGCTGGTTAATAGAGCAAACGCCGGAAAAGCCATACATCTAATTTTTGATCTGATTTTTGATATGCTCTATTGGTGGAAAAGAATCTAATTCCCTTCATGGGAACTTAGAATTTCCATTTGGAATTGCTAGGCGGGCATTGGTTCCATTGTGGAGTTTTATCTCCCGTATGCAGTTATCAGACTGTGCTTCATAAATAAGCTTCTGATAAGTTCACCTGCATACACCCCAGCGTCAGTGGGTAAGGTCTGACACATCCCACTCTGAAGAGTCTAGTGTCAGACCTAAGACGAAACGCTGGTTAATAGAGCAAACGCCGGAAAAGCCATACATCTAATTTTTGATCTGATTTTTGATATGCTCTATTGGTGGAAAAGAATCTAATTCCCTTCATGGGAACTTAGAATTTCCATTTGTAAACTAGTCCCCCATTCGGATCTCCGGGTGGGGACTACACGAGAGGGGGCGATCATTAGGAAGATGGATACTGACATTCTACGAGTCGGAGCGTGGAATGTTAGAAGTTTGAATCGTTGTGGTAGGTTAGAGAATCTGAAAAGGGAGATGGATAGGCTAAAGTTAGATGTAGTTGGTATAAGTGAAGTACGTTGGCAGGAAGAACAGGATTTTTGGTCAGGCGACTACTGAATTATCAACACGAAATCAAACAGGGGAAATGCAGAAGTTGGTTTAATAATGCATAAGAAAATAGGACAGCGGATAAGCTACTATGACCAGCATAGTGAAAGAATTATTGTCGCCAAGGTAGACACCAAACCAATGCCCACCACAATAGTGCAGGTCTTTATGCCTACTAGTTCAGCGGATGATGAAGAAATTGAAAGAATATATGAGGAGATAGAAGATTTAATACAATATGTTAAAGGTGACGAGAATCTAATTGTGATGGGAGACTGGAATGCAGTGGTAAGCCAAGGAAGAGAAGGTAGCACAGTAGGAGAATTTGGATTGGGACAAAGGAATGAAAGAGGAAGTCGGCTGGTTGAATTCTGCACTGATCATAATTTAGTCCTCGCCAATACTTGGTTCAAACACCACAAACGACGGCTGTATATGTGGACGAGACCTGGAGACACTGGAAGGTATCAAATAGACTTCATTATGATTAGGCAGAGATTCAAAAACCAGGTGTTGGATTGCAAAACTTTCCCAGGAGCAGACGTGGACTCTGACCACAACTTGTTGGTCATGAAATGCCATCTGAGGTTGAAGAAATTGAAGAAAGGAAAGAATGCTAAAAGATGGGATCTACACAAGTTGAAAGAAAAGAGTGTAAGGGATTGTTTCAAGGAACATGTTGCACAAGGACTAAATGAAAAGGCTGAAGGAAACACTATAGAGGAAGAGTGGAGAGTCATGAAAAATGAAGTCAGTAGGGCTGCTGAAGAAATGTTAGGAAGGAAGAAAAAATCAACTAAAAATCAGTGGATAACTCAGGAGATACTAGACATGATTGATGAACGACAAAAATACAAGAATGCTAGAAATGAATAGGGCAGAAAAGAATACAGGCGATTAAAGAATCAACTGGATAGAAAGTGCAAGGTAGCTAAGGAAGAATGGCTGAAGGAGAAGTGCAAGGATGTCGAAGGCTGTATGGTCCTGGGAAAGGTAGATGCTGCATACAGGAAAATCAAGGAAACCTTTGGAGAAAGGAAATCTAGGTGCGTGAATATTAAGAGCTCAGATGGAAAGCCACTTCTAGGGAAAGAAGACAAAGCAGAAAGATGGCAGGAGCATATCCAACAGTTGTATCAAGGTAACGATGTAGATAATTTGGTTCTGGAACATGAAGAAGCTGTTGATGCTGATGAAATGGGAGACCCAATTTTGAGGTCAGAGTTTGACAGAGCTGTGAGTGACCTCAATAGGAACAAGGCACCTGGAATTGATAATATTCCCTCTGAATTACTGACTGCCTTAGGAGAAACCAGCATGGTAAGGTTATTTCATTTAGCGTGCAAAATGTATGAGACAGGAGAAGTCCCATCCGATTTTCGGCAGAATGTTGTTATACCTATTCCCAAGAAAGCCGGTGCTGACAGGTGTGAAAACTACCGCACCATTAGTTTAGTATCTCATGCCTGCAAAATTTTAACACGTATTATTTACAGAAGAATGGAAAAACAAGTTGAAGCTGAGTTGGGGGAAGATCAGTTTGGCTTCAGAAGAAATGTAATAACACGATAACACGTGAAGCAATCCTGACTTTACGCCTGATCTTAGAGGATCGAATCAAGAAGGACAAGCCCACATACATGGCATTTGCAGATCTAGAAAAGGCATTCGATAATGTTGATTGGACCAGGCTATTTATGATTCTGAAGATGATAGCGATCAGATACCGAGAACGAAGAATTATCTACAACCTGTATAAAAATCAGTCTGCAGTGATAAGAATCGAGGGCTTTGAAAAAGAAGCAGCAATCCAGAAAGGAGTGAGGCAAGGCTGCAGTTTGTCCTCTCTCCTTTTCAATGTTTACATAGAACAGGCAGTAAAGGAAATCAAAGAGAAATTTGGAAAGGGAATCACAGTCCAAGGAGAGGAAATCAAAACCCTGAGATTTGCCGATGATATTGTTATTTTATCTGAGACTGCAGAAGATCTCGAGAAGTTGCTGAATGGTATGGATGAAGTTTTGGGTAAGGAGTACAAGATGAAAATAAATAAGTCCAAAACAAAGGTAATGGAGTGCAGTTGAAGGAAGGCAGGTGATGTAGGAAATATTAGATTAGGAAACGAAGTCTTAAAGGAACTAGATGAATATTGTTACTTGGGTAGTAAAATAACTAACGATGGCAGAAGTAAGGAGAACATAAAATGCAGACTAGCACAAGCAAGGAAGAGCTTTCTTAAGAAATGAAATTTGCTCACTTCAAACATTGATATCGGAATTAGAAGGATGTTTTTGAAGAATTTTGTGTGGAGCGTGGCATTGTATGGAAGTGAAACATGGACGTTAACTAGCTCAGAAAGAAAGAGAATAGAAGCTTTTGAAATGTGGTATTACAGAAGAATGCTGAAGGTGAGATGGATAGATCGAATCACGAATGAAGAGATACTGAATCGAATTGGTGAGAGAAGATCGATTTGGCTAAATTTGACGAGAAGAAGAGATAGAATGATAGGACACATCTTAAGACACCCAGGACTTGTTCAGTTGGTTTTTGAAGGAAGTGTAGGTGGCAAGAACGGTAGGGGTAGACCAAGGTATGAATATGACAAACAGATTAGAGCAGATGTAGGATGCAATAGTTACGTAGAAATGAAAAGTTTAGCACAGGATAGGGTGACATGGAGAGCTGCATCAAACCAGTCTATGGACTGATAACTCAAACACATGTGTAAAGAAGTGGAATCAGAGACTGCAGATTATGTTATTCTGTCCAGAGTAATAATTAAGTTACAAGATTGTGAGCGGCTGCAGGGTGACCTCGATAGTGTTGTGAGATGGACGGTGGGTAATGGTATGATGATAAATGGGGTTAAAAGTCAGGTTGTGAGTTTCACAAATAGGAAAAGTCCTGTCAGTTTTTATTACTGCATTGATGGGGTGAAAGTTCCTTTTGGGGATCATTGTAAGTACCTAGGTGTTAGTATAAGAAAAGGCCTTCATTTTGGTAATCACATAAATATGATTGTTAATAAAGGGTACAGATCTCTGCACATGGTTATGAGGGTATTTAGGGGTTGTAGTAAAGATGTAAAGGAGAGGGCATATAAGTCTCTGGTAATACCCCAACTAGAGTATGGTTCTAGTGTATGGGACCCTCACCAGGATTACTTGATTCAAGAACTGGAAAAATCCAAAGAAAAGCAGCTCGATTTGTTCTGGGTGATTTCCGACAAAAGAGTAGCGTTACAAAAATGTTGCAAAGTTTGGGCTGGGAAGACTTGGGAGAAAGGAGACGATCTGCTCAATTAAGTGGTATGTTCCGAGCTGTCAGTGGAGTGATGGCATGGGAGAACATCAGTATACGAATAAATTTGAGTGGTGTCTTTAAAAGTAGGAAAGATCACAATATGAAGATAAAGTTGGAATTCAAGAGGACAAATTGGGGCAAATATTCGTTTGTAGGAAGGGGAGTTAGAGATTGGAATAACTTACCAAGGGAAATTTAATTTAATACTTTATTAACGGTAATACCATTTTACGTAACAGTAGAGAAGAATAAACAAAACAGAACACACTAAGAAGAAAGTTCAATGGAGTATAAGTAGAAAAATATGTACAGATATATACACAGGTTATATTACAAGTAATCACAGGAAAGTACTCGATAGCTGCAGTCGCTTAAGTGCGGCCAGTATCTAGTAATCGGGAGATAGTTAGGTCTATGCCAATTTGTAGACAATGTATTCTTGAACCTTGTGCGTCTGTCTGGTACATGTACGTTAATTTTTGCAAGGAGTTGTGGACAATTCACCAAGGAATGAGGCAATTTAAAAATGAAGAGTGTATCCAATAATTCACGGCATTGTGACCGGCTAGTCAGATTTAAGGACTGTTGTAGGGATGTATAATCAACATTATCATATGAGAATCCTGCTCTAAATGAATATAAATGAAGAAATTTATGTTGTACTGAATCTAATCTATGGATAGAGGTCTGATGAGAAGGCTTCCAAACAGGTGTACAGTATTCTAGTATAGGGCGTATCATAGACACATACAGCAATTGATAGGCAGCTAAGTTTGAAAATTCTCTAGAATATCTAGTAATGCAACCCACTCTTTGAAATACTTTCTTACAAATATTTTCAATATGTTCATTAAACGATAGGTTATAACTGAGTAAAACACCAAGGTCATTAACTTGTGAAACAGGAGTTAGAATGTTGTTATTACTAAATTTGTACTGAAATGATATTTTCTTCTTGTTTTTAAAACACAATATTATTTTATATTTCTCATGATTAAGTTTCAACCCATTATGAATACAGTACTTTTCCAGATGATGTAAATCTTCTTGAAGTTTTAAACAATCAAGTGGACAATTAATTTGCATAAAATTTTTTGCATCGTCAGCAAACAAAAGCAATTCAGCATTCTTTAGTATAATTTTAATGTCATTTATGTAGAGAGTAAAAAGTAAGGGCACAAGGTGAGACCCTTGAGGAACTCCACTGGTAACAATAATAGGCGCAGAAAAATGATTCCTTATTTTAACAATCTGCAGGCGATTTTTAAGTTATGATTCAAACCATCAGAGGAGAGGCCCATTAATTCCATAGCCTGTTAGTTTTTGCAACAAGATATCGTGGTCGACAGTGTCAAAAGCTTTTGAGAAGTCTGTATAAAAGCAGTCCACTTGGGAGTGGTTCTCTACTGCATCCAAGAGGAACTGATAGAATAAAAGAAGATTGCTACAGGTTGACCGTCCTGAAAAGAATCCATGTTGCTCATCAATGATGATGTTTCTAAAGAGAGTTGTGATTTTGTCAAGAATTATAGAGTCAAAAATTTTGGAAATATGAGAAGAAATTATAACTGGTCTATATTGTTTCATGTCAGTTTTATCACCATTTTTGAAAACTGGACTAACAAATCTTTTCTTCCATTCCACTGGAAAAATGCCTTGGTTTAATGATAAGTTGAACAGATAAAAGAGTGCTTCACATAAAACAATTTGCAGTACTTGAGCATGTAAGTTGAAACACCATAAGGTCCTATAGTTTTCTTTAATTCCAGAGATATCAGTTTGTTGTAAATTTCTGCCTTACTAATGTTTATAACTGATAGATTGATAGAGAAAGGATAATCATATGACATACTACTACTATTCTGATAAGAAGAATAAACAGATGAAAAGTGGTTAGCAAAAAGATTGACAATATTTTCTCCAGTATCTGCTGTTACTTCATTAAGATGCATTGTTGAAGGTATATTATTACATGACCTTTTAGAACTTAGGTATTGCCAGAATTTCTGTGGATTGGAAGTAATACTTCGTTCACAGTTGGAGACATATATTGTATAGCAAGATTTAGATTCAGACTTGCATTCATTTCTTAATTTTGAGAAATGCTGATAATCACTATTGAGACCTGATATTTTGTATTGCTTGTGTGCTTTCTTCTTTTCAATAATCAGGGACTTCAATTTATGATTAAACCACTTTGGGAATTTGGGAGTCTTAAAATTCCGTATAGGGATGTAAAGTTCCATGCCATAATGTAGTACTGAATAGAAGATTTCTACTGCTTTATCAATTGATACATTTTGAAACATCACCTTCCAGCTGAACTGTGACAGATAAAAATTTAGTCCATTATAGTCACCATTTAAAAAGTCAAAATAAAAACTATCAGCAGGCAAGGAATTGTATAGCTCATTTATAGGTAAAGAAATCTCTAATGCTGGGTGGTGTCTGTCGAGGGGGACAATGCTTTCATTACTAGATTTTACTTCAATGGAACTGGAGTTACTGAAAACCAAATCAAGAAAGTGATTCAGAAAATTTGGGATAGCATTAAACTGATTTAAACAGAGATAAGAAAAAGTGTCTATAACTAAACTGGACTGCATAGTGTGGTTACCTACTGACATAAGGCCAGAAGATGTTTCTTCATTTACTATCCAATTAAGATGTGGTAGATTGTAGTCACCAACAATGAGCAATAAATGGTTGTCGAGATTTGACATAATTTTTTCAACAGCACTGCAAGGTTCGAAATATTTTTGGACAGGAGACTTGGGTGGAATGTATACAGCAACAATGATTAATTTTGTGGTGTTAAAAATCAGGGACACAAACAACTGTTCAACTGTGTTAATGCATGGTATCAGAGGAGGTTTAAACCTCTTGTTAATACAGATCATTACCCCCCCATGGGATGCCTTCATACTCGTTAAAGAAGACCTATCACATCTGAAAATTGAATACATTTCGAGTCCGAGTTCCACATCACTAATTTCATCATTTAAGTTTGTTTTGGTTAATACCATGAAGTCATAGTCAGCTAAACGTGAAGAAATTTTAAGTTCAGTTAGTTTGCTTCGAAGTCCATTTACATTTTGATAGTATCCTCTAAAGTGTGGTGCTTTCTTAGTATAGTGTATCTGATCTCTGTGAAATGATTCCCTATCTACATTTTGTATTGTATTCCTGATATAAGTTACACTTTCTAAATCATTTTCTGTATCTTAAGTTTTTGCCATTAGGATTAGCATACCCCCTCATTTTCTTAATTAGTTTCCCGAGAGCATTCTACTACATATTCTATTGAGAAGTTTACCAAACTTAGAGGTTCCTTTTCTGTTAAGGTGTAGCCCATCTTTTCTAAAATCACTATCTCTAAGCCAACTATTACCATTGACAAAAAAGACATCTCCATTTCGGCATAACCAGTCAAGAGTAGAGTTTACAGCATCTACAGTATATAGCGATAATCAACATCATGCCAATATAAAACGCCACTGAGACAAAGCTTTGCCACTGGAAACCTCCTTTTTATTGCAGTAATAAGCCTATTAGTTTCGGCCATTATGTCACTAGGTGTTGAGAAATTATGAAGGTCATTTGTGCCATTATGAACTATCAGGGCTTCAGGATTTTCTTTAATACTGTCACTGTTTACATGTTCAGCAAATTGACCCACTCGTATGCCTGGATAGCAGTACGCAATTCCCTCTTCAACTTTGGGTCCAACATTTTTTATAATCGAGTCCCCCGCTATTACTGTAGTCTATGGGCCTGTTCATGTACCGGTCGCCGGCGGGATTTTTTTGGTCTTTTCGACACTGCAGCTGAGTCATGTTCTATGATTGCCTCATGATCATTACATTCTAACACTTGAAAACTGTTTTGTGACACTAAATTACTATTTACAGAATCATTAATTGCAACATGTTTCCAGTTAGGCCTAACATTCTTCGACTTAACCTCTTTAAAATCATTTTCGTATTGTCTCGGCATTTCAACATTATTTTGTTTAAAGTTCTTCAATTCCAGCAGAGCATTTTCTAGATCTGTTGATAACATTTTAATTATTTCATCTTTGGATGAGAGTTCAAGTTCCAGATCTCTTATTGTAAACCTCAAATGCGAGAAGTCCAAAGTGAGGTTATCAGAAACGAGATCGTCTATCGGATCCGACACTTCGCTACCAAGCGTATTCTTAAATACGCACTCATAAGAAGCATTAAGACTATTGAGAGTAGCATTACTTCCGTGAATAGATCCATTGCACTTCATACACATATTACCAAACATATCACCACTCGGAGAAAAAACTAAATCACTGTCTGAACTGCCTCCTGTCGAACCAGTTATTAATTTTATACATAAATTTTTGAAAACGCACTACAAATTTAACTATAATTTTGCAATCAATAATTCAACTGAATTCTGTGATAAGCTTAATAAATTTGACCTACAACTGCACCACAAAATGTGTTCATATGATATAACTAACAATGACAATATTTAAAAATTAAGAGGGTTCCTCCTATTCAATACAAAGATATTTATTAATGTGAAAGAATCACATATTGTTCAAATGTGGTACTAGTTTCGGCACCAGATATGTGCCATCATCAGCCACAAAGTCAAATCGGGCAAACACAATAAAACCCTAAAACAACTTTATACACACTATAACATTCACTGGCGTAGCCAGGGGGGGGGCCCAGGGGGGCCGGGCCCCCCCAAAATATTTCCTGAAACTAGAGCGAGGATCAGCCGTTGTTTTACGTACGGTACGAACAACTTAAAAACGTACGCCGAAATGTTAAATTAACGTAGCGACAAGAATCTATTAGTAGGGCTCAATACGGACATACATAATTCTCCATATTTGTACTGCTTGAATGAAAGGAAGACACTTAGGATTGTGTTGCGCGAGGATATTTTCCTGTAGAGGCCTCAGTATTGGGAATGAAACCGTGTATTGACAAATGTCAAGACATGAAGAAAGGGCCAATTAGCAAGGGATTACTCAGTAGGGGGTCGGAACGTGACCACCGAGATTCGGGGGCCACGTCCAGAAACAGCTGCAAGCTTACAACATCGTGTCAGCTTTTGCAGATCGGTTCCAGGAAACAACAATGTCCTAGGGATCCTCGGGTTGCACCGTGGTTGAGAGATGTGCTGTGTTTGAGTTGCAGCGTTGGGAAGACTGTGACAGGATTGTGATCTGCACGTTAGTTCCTCATTTTGTGCCATATAAGTAACATTTTTTGAAGAGGGACCGTTTTGTCACTGAAAAGCCAACACTACGTGCATCCTCGGTAAGTTATGAAAAAGTTTTTTAAAAAATTCTTACAGTGCCAAGACAATCGCGGATGCGTGCCTAAGTTCGATAGGTAGACCTATATATTTTGTCAAATGCCCGGGGACTGATTGGAACCTCAAATGGCATCATCAAAAGTGCGGGTAAATACTTTATAATTGGCGGGCATGATAACTCCGTTCCAATGCTTCCATCTTCTCATCAGGATGGCCCAGGCTTGAATCGCAGTCGATACATGAAACATTTTTAAAATGGGTAGTCACGTTCTACTGATACGGATTCTACTTAAAACACTAGATCCTGTCCCTTACCTTTCTTTATACTTTTGAGTCAGAACCGCATCATTTATGGTGGTGTATTTTGAGTATCCAACCATTCTTCGGACTTACCTTGTACCTTAAATGGTGAGTGGATGCAGTGGCGTACCCACAAAATAATTTCAGTGGGTGGGGTGTAAGTCCAGGCCAGTAGTGTGGATACAACTTTCCCTTGAAAGGGGTTGTGAAAAGATTTTTTATTTAGAATTTGCTTTACGTCGCACCGTAGGTCTTCAATGGCGACGATGGGAAAGGAAAGGGCTGAGAGTGGGAAGAAGCGGCCGTGGCCTTAATTAAGGCACAGCCCCAGCATTTGCCTGGTGTGAAAATTGGAAACCACAGAAAACCATATTTAGGGCTGCCGACAGAGGTGTTTGAACCCACTATCACCCGGATGCAAGCACACAGCTGTGCGCCCCTAACTGCACGGCCAACTCGCCCGGTGAATATGAAAAGAAAGCCGGTCCTACCGAGTGCGGTGACGGATCTTCAGTAGATATTGTTGGTTTTGATTGTTACCATGTACAATCATAGCTTTTGTACTTTTAACATAAACCGGCTGCATTATTGAAACTGTTCGTAAAATTGAAAATATTGTTCTTCGTTTGTGAGGAAGTAGAATCTTCATTTAATTTGTCTTCTTAAAAAAAGGAACCACTTTGGTACTGCACCCCGTGAAGGTGACTACCTTCCAGGCCGTATATATTTCGATTACGAGAGACTCAAGGAAAACTCTACTGCACCGAAAAACAAGGCTGTATCCTCCCCATCCCATGCCTTTCTTAACTCTGTCAGTGCCGGGAATGGAATGCAGGGTGTCTTAAGTCAAATTCGAAAATAAGGAGACCTAAAAGTACCAGCCGGCCCCACAGTGTACGGGTAGCGTGCCTGCCTCTTACCGGAGGCCCCGGGTTCTATTCCCAGCCAGGTCAGGGACTTTTACCTGGATCTGAGGGCTGGTTCGAGGTACACTCAGCCCACGTGTTTATAATTGAGGAGCTATCTAACGGTGAGATGGCGGCCCCGGTCTAGAAAGCCAGGAATAACAGCGGAGAGGATTCGTCGTGCTGAGCACACAACACTTCGTAATCTGCAGGCCTCCGGGCTGAACAGCCGTCGCTTGGTAGGCGATGGCGCTTCGGGGCTGTTACGTCATGGAGTTTAATTTGGAAAAGTGAATAGAGAAGGAAGCGACACCCCTGCAAGGTTCCTTAGCTTCCAGCTAGTTCTTCTGTCCGGCCTCGTGCGTTTAGAACAGTAAGAAAACGTACGCCTTTATAAATGCTCCTCATAAAACCTTTGTAAAAATACTAGCTGCATCTATTCATAACAATAATCACAAACGCCTCCCTTTCATGTGGCTCAGTTGGTTGAGTCGCTGTTCTTCTGAGTCTGAGTTCGCAGGTTCAAATCCCGGATTGGATCGGTAACTCTTAAAACGGTGTTGAAATGGCAACAGCTCAGTGTCGTTGATTTCTGGCACGTTAATAAAAATTGTAGATATGAATATTAGCGTCACGAAACTCTAACTTTATACTAGGTACTATATTCTGTATCCCAGACTTGCGTGGAAAAGTAATTAACAATTTACTTTACGTCACACCGACACAGATAGGTCTTATGGCGACGTCGGGATAGGAAATGCCTAGGAGTGGGAAGGAAGCGGCCGTGGCCTTAATTAAGGTACGGCCCCAGCATTTGCTTGGTGTGAAAATGGGAAACCACGGGAAAACATTTTCAGGGCTGCCGACAGTGGGGTTTGAATCCACTATCTCCCGGATGCAAGCTCACAGCTGCGTGGCCCTAACCGCGTTGGGAACTAACAGGACAAGGTAAACCCTACATAGCATTTGTTGTAACGTGTATTTTTCTTTACCAACTAACAAAATATCTATACCCATACGCTTTACATTATTTTTTTATTTATTTATTTATTTATTTATTTATTTATTTATTTATTTATTTATTTATTTATTTATTTATTTATTTATTTATTTATTTATTAGTGCCTTCAGTACAGTGGCGAATTTAAGGCTCCAGGCCCTCTTGTACACTTAACCACATACTAATCAAAATCTTAAATAAAATACTGAAATTCTTAAAATAGTTAAAACTACATAAATTAATAGAATTTAAAATAAATTTAAATAAATTACTTACTAAATATTCGGTGGTGGGGTCATGTGAGCCGAATGGAGGATAGGTTACCTAGGAGAATAATGGACTCTGCTATGGAGGGTAAAAGAAGTAGAGGTAGACCAACACGACGATGGTTAGACTCGGTTTCTAACGATTTAAAGATAAGAGGTATAGAACAAAATGAGGCCACAACACTAGTTGGAAATCGAGGATTGTGGCGACGTTTAGTAAATTCACAGAGGCTTGCAGACTGAACGCTGAAAGGCATAACCGTCTATAATGATAATGTATGTATGTATGTATGTATGTATGTATGTATGTATGTATGTATGTATGTAAATTAATATTAGAACTAATTAATATTAAAAACTCTTAAACATGGCTATTCCTCAGGAACGCACACATTCATACTTCAACCATTCAGTCAGCTGTCCTCAGCAGGTAGTCTCGGCAGGTGACCTTAAATCGTGATTTAAAAAAGTTAGTTTCTCTGACCTGAACTGGCAGGGAATTCCATAATCTGGCGACAGTCACCACAAATGATCTAATAATTTTATGTGTGCGGTGCAGTGAAATAGAAAGAATGGATCTAGAACGTGTATTTAAGTTGTGATATGATGATAAAAAGACGAATTTAGAAGAAATATACATTGGCTGGCTTTCAGCTACCACTCTGATCACCATCGTTAAAGTGTGCAGCTGGCGACGTTTATCAGACATCAGCCATGAGACAGCCTGATAGTAGGGGGTGATATGAAAATCGTACGGTACTCGATATTGGAAATAAATCGCAGGCAGGAATTCAGTGCTCGTTGAAGTTTAAGTGTTTCTTCTCTCGTCATGTCAACTAAAACGTCACAATAATCAAGAATAGGGAGAATGAGTGTCTGTATTAGTTTGGCCTGTAGCTCAAATGGAAATACATTCCTCTGTCGTTTAAGAGGGTGAAGTACTCCAAAAATCCTTTTACGTATTTCTTTCGATTGATCAGACCAATCAACTGTTACATTCATCATTACGCCGGGATTTTTAACCGTTTTACTGTAGGGAATAATGTTACCATTCAGTAGGATAGGCGGGATTGCGACATTGTTTGAGAAGCTCAGTAATTTTCGTGATCCAATTATAATTGTCTGAGTTTTTTTTTTTTTTGCAGTTTAGTATAAGAGAGCTTCGTTGTGCATATACACTGAGTCGTCGGAGGTCCCTGTTAATATCTTGTCTTGCAGTGTCGATATAGCTTATTTAAAGATCGTCAGCACAGAGGTCATGTGTGTTATATCCTGTCACAGATGGTATGTCATTGATATAAATACAGAAACTTAGGGGCCGTAGAATACTGCCCTGTGGGGCAACACTAAGTTTCATTTTCCATTTAGAGGCCTTGTCGTTTACTGTTACACGCTGTTGACGGTTACTCATAATGTTATGTATAAAAGTAATAGGAATATCATATACACCTGTAGTCTTTGATTTTATCTAGTACAAAGCCTTTTAACCTGATTTTCTGTGACACTGTGAAATGTGAATGGCAGATTGGCTGGAGGGGAGGGCGGTGAGTCGGTGCAGTTAATTTGGGTAGGTTGAATATTTATTCTACTAAAGTAATCGTTCAGTTCGTCAAGTGGAATGTCGGGAGTTGTCTGTCTCTGTTGATGTTTTCCTATTCCCAGAGCTCTAAGTTGGTCCCATGCGCGATTAGAATTTATGTTGTTAGCTGAAATCCGAAAATATATGCATTTTTTAAATTTCTGATTAACTGCTTTGTGCAATTTCTTAAGATGCGGTTAGATTTGAAGTCTGTGTCATCTAGGGTTTGTTTATAATGTCGAAATAACGAGTCATGGTGGGCCATCATTCTCTTGCCTTCATCATCTAGCCATGGACAAGAAGGACGAGAAACCTGTATTCGACGCGCGCGCGCGCGTGTGTGTTTGTGTGCGTATCTTTGCCGCATTATTTGTATAAAATGTCACTTCTTTATTGCTTATCACATGACCATTATTATTATAACATTACCGTATTTGTCCTAAACCAGAATATTGCATCCTTACTCAAAGTGTTTATTCTTGCATTCATTTCACTTCTACGCGGAATATATGAAATGCTGCAGTTATGTTGGGATGGGAGTAACAGAGATAGCCGAGGGACCGGGGCTTGTCGTCCAAGGAGTCCAGACACCCCAGGAGTTTTAACGAAAGTTCCTTTATCGAGCATTTTATATATAATGTGCATTAATATTAGCTTCCGGAGTCCGACTCATTGGCTGAATGATCAGTGTTGAGGCTTTCGGTTCAGACGGTTCCGGGTTCGATTTCCGGCTGGGTCGGGGATTTTAATCGCGTCTGAATCTGGCTTGGGACTGGGTGTTTGTCCCAACATATTCATATTCAGACAACATACTACATTACCAACCACCAAATAAACACACAACACTGATCACATCCCCCTATATAGGGTTGGCGTCGGGAAGGACATCCGTCCGTAAAACAGGGACAAATCCACATGTGCGACACATTTCGCACCCGCGACCCCACAGATGTGGGAAAAGTGGGGAAGAAGAAGAAGGAAATTACTATTAGCTTCCGGAATCCGCACAATTCCACCACTCTTACTTGGATCCAAGGACACTCATTTCCTTTTTCGGTATTCTACACCACCTAAACTAAGGAAGTTTGGACACCTATCAAAATAAAATTCTGGATGAATGGCCCCCCCCCCCCCAAACTGAAATCCTGGCTACGCTACTGATAACATTTGCATGGATGAATATGAAATATGACTTTAAAACAACTTTAAAAACACACTATATCATTTGCACAAATGATTTTTTAATATTGTAATCCCACTTCAATACGGATCATGAAATTTCTAAATATTAATAACTAACAATGACCCATGCATATCAATTAATACAACCATTAATATAATCAAACTTTATTTATTCAATCACAGCAAACTAAGTAGCTGTGAAATAGAAGAATTCATAAATGTATTGAGATTTGTTTTAAGTAATAATTACTTTACATTTAATCAAAAGATATATCATCAAATGAGCTTGGGAAAGGGCAACCTTGCATCAGGTATACTGGCTAACATTTATATGAATCATTTGGAACATGTTAAAATTTTGAATAACATAGAAGGACTGCACCTTAGGCTGAGATACGTGGATGACAGATTTGTCATAATAGAGAGTTTAGACAAATGTGTTTTAACTTAAAGACATAACTTTCATCATTAGATGATCTGTAAAATATTTTAAGATTTGTCACTCATGTGTACAAAGTGTATTTTTGCTCAAAAGATTATGTTCACGATCTTATTAAACCTTGGGTAAATGTTAATTGGCTGATGATGCTTGCAAAAAGGAGTGAAACATGTACCGTACCATGTTAACATTTTAATAAGGATGTAAGTCCTCATTAGTTTATTATGTATTGAATAGGTGGTATTTAATAAAATTATAATCATTTGCATCACATATTGCCTTCAATATGGACAAAAAAAAAAAAAAATGAAATTTATAACCTGCAAAGTTCACCGATCCTGTACGCAGGAGACAATTGAAATTCTATGGTCACATCTGTAGAATGAATGACAGTAGATATGAAAAAAAAAAAAAAAAAAAAACTGCTTGGTATAATTAATTTAAAGAAGGTCAAAATCAACTTGTTAGAGGAAATAAAGCAGGATCTAAAAGAAATGAACATCATGGAAGATACCATCAGGGATCCAAAGGCTTTTGGAACTCTGGTTGCAAAGCACATGTTCGCAGAAAAGGCTAAAAGAACCACAGGGAAACAATGGATGGAAGAACACAAGGAACTACATAGCGAGTTCACGAAAAGATTTTGGGAGGAGAAGAACAAAGGAAAACCATCATCAAGTTCCAACGTGCTTCATAAATGGCATAACGAAGAAAGAAGAAGAATAACCCGTACAGAATGTTAGGGTAAGCTTTCACTTGCAGTCATTGGAGTGATCATTTAATAATTTGATTCGATGGTTACACAAGAGAATAAAACAATTCGGTCCAGGAGAACAGACGGATGGATTTTTCATATCTGTTTTTAGTAAACTCTTTGAATATAATTATAATTATTAGCCTAAGTTCTAAAATGGCATAGTTCACTGTTATTGTCTTAAAATTTTTTTTGGTCTTAAAATGGGGTCCTTTTTGTGCACTTGTTCTGTTGTTGAGTTTGAGTTATCAGTCCATAGACTGGTTTCATGCAGCACTCCATGCCACCCTATCCTGTTCTAATTTCTTAACTATTGCATCCTACATCTGCTCTAATCTGCTTGTCACGTTCATACCTTGGTCTATCCCTACCGTTCTTACCACCTACACTTCCTTCAAAAACCAACTGAACAAGTCCAGGGTGTCTTAAGATGTGCCCTATCATTCTATTTCTTCATCTCGTCAAATTCACTCAAATCGATCTCCTCTCACCAATTCGATTCAGTATCTCTTCATTCGTGATTCGATCTATCCATCTCACCTTCAGCATTCTTCTGCAACACCACATTTCAAAAGCTTCTATTCTCTTTCTTTCTGAGCTAGTTATCGTCCATGTTTCACTTCCATACAATGCCACGCTCCAAATGAAAATCTTCAGAAGCATCTTTCTAATTCCGATATCAATGTTTGAAGTGAGCAAATTTCTTTTCTTAAGAAAGCTCTCCTTGCTTGTGCTAGTCTGCATTTTATGTCCTCCTTACTTCTGCCATCATTAGTTATTTTACTACCCAACACTATTGCCGGAAATTATTTGAGACATCGCGATGCTAAGCATACCGATGAATCCGAAATAAAGTGTGTGATTGGTATTCTGATACTAGCAGCTGTTTATTGCTCTGGACATCAAGTAAGACGACAAACGTCCGAGAACGAGCTCTGAAACAATCACTGTGCACAGTATGCCCTAGAAACAAAGATGTAAAGACTAACTCGTACTGTGATCGCTGTTGTAGAGTGATATGTCTGAATATGTGTGAAAAATGTTACCAAGATTCAGGTGAACTACAAAGTGATACAGACTAAGTTTCTGATCTTATGTTATGTTGAATGTTTTCTTACATGTCTTTACTTCAATCTGATAACAGAAACATTGAGTGTAATTGAAAAATATTCTTGTATTAATTTGTTTTGTACTGAAATGCAGAAATTGAGTAATAATTTCAATATTGTCGTATGTTTGGATTTTTGTAGATGAATATTTTGCATTTTATGATTTTCATATGCTAGTCTCGTTTGTAAATCTATATAACACATAATCAAATACATTTTTGAAAAAAAATGTATTTATGTAGGTTTTACTGTGAAATGATAGTTGGGGTGTTGTCAACACCCCGCGCGACTACTAACGTTTCAAATGAGTGAGCAACTCCGTGCGGGTTAATCAACACCATAAACACATTTTCCAGACTCTTCCATTCACAGCCACTCCTTCCTCTCCAACCCAGTTCATGAGGCAAGAGAATTAACCGTTTAAGATTACAATCTCCTGACCCAGCTGGGAATCGAATCAGGACCCTGAGGACTGAAGAACACAACACTGGCCAGTGAACCATGGAACTAGACATCAGTGCATTAAAACCTGTAAATAGCTTTGGATATTGAAGAATGTTGTATGTTGAGTTCTCAGCCTGCAGGCTGCTTGAATCCTCAACAGATTCACCATCGGCTGGGACGAGTAGAGTAGGTAACACAGCTATACCGTCTTGGCTGAGGTTATATTCAATTTTTAGAATATGTGGCATTCATGGGACTCCAGCATGCCAAAGCCATCCATTGTACCATATGTATATATCTCGTTTGACGTAATGTTGGCAATAGCATAGATATTTGAATGGAACTCCAAAAAGTCAAAGCCCTATAATTGTTCCATATGTATATATCTTAACATTAGTATTATATTATAATAAGGCATTTTTGTTTAATTAGTTTTTAGTAATGTTTTATTATGTACAATCGCTATTAAGCAGGTTCTCCAACAGCTGATGATCACCTATTTACAGATCGAAACTGGTACTGTTTTAATGTAAATAATTCTAAACATTTTGTAAAATAAAGTATTGATTAGGTGGAAAACTCATCCTTCACACTTGTGTGCTTAAATTATCAATACGGGCAATGAAGCTGATAGATTACAGTACCTATCTCAGTCAACCAGGCAAAGAACATTGCCTTTCTAAAAGAATGCCTATCTAGTAACTTAGTACCAAACTTCCTTAAGAGATACAACAATAAACACAGAAACACCATCCAGACATGGAACACCCAGAAAAAGACTATCAAAATATGGTTAACAGAAGAAATAAAATCCCTTTATAGGAACAATCCCTTAACACCAAACTCTATGAAACACACCAAGAAGCATCCCATGTTTTACCACAAAGTTTTTGGGACAACTTCCAACAAATAACCCAAAACAAAATAACTAACCTAGCAATCCAGAAACAGCACACGTTGGATAAGAAGCTAAATGCACTCAAGCAGTCACAAATCCAAAACAAACAAGACAGTAACACCCCCTTCAAACGACACAAAGAAACGAACACACCTTCCACCCACCCATCATGAATTTAACAGACACAAACTTTGATGAAACAGAGACCAATATATTGAGCAAAGGACCCAAACACAATTGGAAAAACACATCAGCCTTTCATAACCTCACAACCATCATTGCTGAAACCGAAAATGCTCTAAATAAAGTTCCCCATGATTTATGCAACGAGATCAGAATTGAGGTTAAGAAGAAATTACCACAATACAATAACGAGACTGACAACAACAACAACTACTATAGAAGCAAAACTGATAATATCCAACTCAAAGACATAATTAAGCATAACAATCTATTAATAACAAAGGCAGACAAAGGTAATGCCACAGTCATCACCGACAGAAACAAATACATCAATAAAACTAAACAGTGTTTCTCGGACAACACCTTTCAAATTAAACAAAAAGATCCAACTGCCAGTATCCAAAAAAATCTCAAAACATTACTGAAAAACACCCATTTTCTCTTTAACGAACAAGAAAGCACGGAGCTGACTATAATGAATCCCAAACTGCCATCTGTGAATGCCTACCCTAAAATCCACAAAGACGAAGTACCCATGAGACCGGTCATAAATTATAGATCAAGCCCAACATACAAATTATCATGCTTCATTCAAACATTTCTCAAAAAACACAACTCATTCTTAGCTAAGAAATCAATACGAAACTCAATAGAATTCTGCAACATCACGAAAGAGCTGAAAATCAAACAACACCACACTCTAGCATCATACAATATAATTAACATGTATCCCAACATACCCATACAGAAAACAATAAGACTAATATAATCAAATTTAAGAAATTGCAGTAATCTAAGTGTCCTTGAAATAGATGAATTCATTAATTTACTTGAATTTGCCCTTAACAATAATTACTTTAGATTCCACAACACTATCTACCAACAACAAGGCCTTCCCATGGGTTCACCAGCTTCAGGAATATTAGTCAAGATCAACAAAGACCACTTAGAACACTCAGAAATTAGCAAAATTAACAATATATCATTCTGGTGCATATTTGTAGATGATATCTTCTTTGTTAGAGACTGCAGGTTTACAAACAAAAACAACATATTGGAACAGGTAAACAAAATAGATCCACATATAAAATTTATGATGGAAACTGAGAAAGATCACACTCTGAATTATCTTGATTTATCCGTTACTAAAACTGAAGACCACTTAACATACAAAATCTATAGAAAACCTACACAAACCTCCAATACTATAAAACCAGATACCACTCACCCTAATGCACATAAAAAGGTGGCATACTACAGTATGGTATACAGAGCTTTCAACATACCCCTGTCCCAGCAAAAAGAACTAAACCTAATTCACAAAGTAAGACAGAGTTTGAGGGATGTTCCACCATTCAACACATTGTAAAATACATTAAATTATAAGAAGACCAGTGTCGACTCCCCTGGAGTCATCATCAGTTCCTGTTGAAAATTAATTCAGGGGGAATCTGATAACAATCATCATAATAAGAAAATTTAAAGGTGATAGCCTGGAGAAAAGTCAATAGGTTGCAAGACATTACTTGTTCATGGAACACGTAACACTGGAAACACATGCACTGTTGAACACATGACACAGACACTTATAATGATATGAAACCTTGGCTCTCTAAGAGCGTTCCTGGACTTGACAGTTCTGTTTCTATCTTAAAAAACTGGATAAAATACACACAACGTAAAACAAATATACAAAGACATGGTTCTGGTCTAGACTGTCATGCGTTCATAGACACGGAAATACTGGAATTTCTTGCACTGGTTGAAAACACACTTACGATGTGAGACACTTACATCAATATGAAACAATTGGCATTTCAAGTATGTTCCTGGGCTTGACAGTCTTGCCTCCAACTGATTAAACTAGTTGAAACATATATACATTAAATGTACAAAGATAAACCACTTGGCATCTAAAAGTTCTTTGTTTGGTTTCAAAAATTTGTCATGTGTTCATGGAATTAGAATAGAACCGTTGGTCCTGCTACAATCTAGTGCTACAATCCAGTGTTACGTGTTCCATTAACACAGGACAGTTTAGGCCAGAACTAGGAACATATTAAGTTCCCAGTGCTGCTTGCCATATATGCGTTGCATTTCAAAGTAATGTCTTGCAACCCATTGATGTTTCTCCAGGCTATCACCTTTAAATTTTCTTATTATGATGATTGTTATCAGATTCCCCCTGAATTAATTTTCAACAGGAACTGATGATGACTCCAAGGGAGTCGAAACTGGTCTTCTTATAATTTAATGCATGTGTTGAATGGTGGAACATCCCTCAAACTCCGTCTTATTAGTTAAACGTCAACATGGAAATGAAGATCATAACCTAAGATAATTCACAGAATAGCGGAGCACAACGGATACAACAGAAACATGATAAACAATATCATTCACCAAATAAAACATCAACCGAAATCCAAATTAAGTAGAAACAACAAACCTAAAAAAGACTACACACTTTTTACCTTTAACAACACCCACATCCTTCCCATAACTAACATTTTCAAAAGATACAATCTAAGAATAGCTTACAGAACCACGCGCAATAATGCTTCCATTTTACATAACACTAAATCTGTCAATGAAAACAACAAATACAGCCACTCAGGAGTATACCGCATAAAATGCAACAATTTTATATCAATTTGGACCAGTACGCTGATCCCCACCTCAACTTAAATGAAATTACAGATAAAACAAACATTCTCTTCAATACAGCCCTCCCCATTCTAAAAGACACATATTTAAAAAGAATTTTAACAGACACAAACCCACACACAACCCAAAAGACACACCCCACTCCACCCCTCCCCACCACCTTTCAATCTGAACACTACGACAGCCACACGACGTACATGCAACAGTGTGCAGCACACTCCCGACCATACTTATGGACATATCCAGCCCACACGTAAGTAACACACATTCATTTAGCAGGCACTCTCTATCAGTTATTCCTACTTCCTTTTTCTTTCTCAGATTTTTGAATTTACCCAAGCGTAAATACAAGTATGAAGAGGGGAGCTCTATCAACCTAATTTCTTTAATTTCAATATGTCATACATAGCATGATATGCCTCAACAAGGATCCTGAAAACTAGCATGTATCAGCAACAACATAGATTATGAACGAACATAGTACCTGTTAAACAAGCTACAGAACCTCAATCTACTGAACGCAATGTTTCCCACAAAATTGCAGACCAACAATGCACCTTGATTCTATCTATACAAGAGTTGGACATAATGCTGTCATACTGCATAGATTTTTGAACTTGACACCAAAACCTCAGTGACCCTTTATTCTCTAAGAACTATACTCTATTTTTAACCTCAGCTATACAATTTTTGGAATATGTGGCATTCATGGGACTCCAGCATGCCAAAGCCCTTCAGTGTACCATTGTACCATTGTACCATTGTTTGACGCAATGTTGGCAACGGCATTGATATTTGAAAAGGACTCCAGCAAATCAAAACCCTATAATTGTACCATATGTATACATCTTAACATTAGTATTATATTAGAATAAGGCATTCTTGTTTAATTAGTTTTTAGTAATGTTTTATTATGTACAATCGCTATTAAGCAGGTTCTCCAACAGCTGATGATGACGTATTTACAGGTCAAAACCAGTACTGTTTTAATGTAAATAATTCTAAACATTTTGTAAAATAAAGTATTGATTAGGTGGAAAACTCATCCTTCATACTTGTGTGCTTAAATTATCAATACAGACAAACAAGCTGATAGATTACAAAATATGAATTTCTTATGATTGGGGCAGAAGGCCTCAATATTACAAACTTTCTTTGTCTAATTGATTTTATGATACCGGACCATAAGTGTAAGGAATATAGCCTTTTCTTACTGCCAAGATTTAGTGGCCTATATACTTGTACAAGGGATCTATATTGGTTTCACCTGAGAAAGGTGAACTCTAAATATCCTCTCTGTAGCTGGGTTGCTGATCTATAAGGTGACTGGGGTTAGGAAATTCGAAATGATACGAGGCCCATGAAATCTGGGGGCAAGCTTGCCCACAGGTACAAAATTTCTAACCATGACCTGATCTCCAACTCTTAAATTGGTGGACCTCCGTCCACGATCATATCTTTCTCTAACTTTTTCATGAGAAGCTTTAAGATTACTCTTAGCCTTCTTCCGTAGATCTCTAATATTATTGGGATCTGTTGTCTCTGGCAATATATCATTAAGTGACCAAAGATTAGAGAGCGGCATGTTGGGAACAAACTTAAACATGAGAGAGGCCGGAGTGAACTTGTGGGACTCATGAACAGCCGAATTTAGAGCAAACGCTAACCAATGCAGGGAAGTATCCTACCTGGAATGATCTTCATGATGAAAGGCAATTAAAGCAGATCAAAGATTACGATTGACCCGCTCAGCCAGAGACAGTTGAGGGTAATAAGCGGAGGTTGTTACATGTGATATGGACAGATCAAAGCAGAATTTTCGGAATAAGTTAGATGTGAACGCCTTAGCATTATCAGAAACTTTGTATTGACAGGGACCGAAAGAAGCAAAGATAGTATTAAAACAAGAAATTATAGACTGAGCGGTGGTCAGCTTAGTCGGAAAGAACTATGAAAATCTAGTGAAGCTGTCTACGCACACCAGAATGAATTTATTTCCGTTCCCCTTTGATTGGGGGAAAGGTCTAACGTATTCTATATATAGATGCTTCATGGGGCGAGATGCTTGAGGCGATGACAATAGCCCTAACTTAGTAGACAAGGTGGGCTTACTAAACAAGCAAGATTTACAAGCTTTAACCATTTCTCAGATTTCACCATCTATACTCTTCAAATTTGATGTCTCTCCTATGCAGTAAGTTCAGGGGCGCTGTTCTGTTAGTGAAGTTAGGAATACATTTCCTGAAGAAATTCACCATGCTTATGAACCGGGCAATGCCTTTGATGTCCTTAGGAGGTTTGAAATCACAGATAGCCTGAGTTCTGGAATGGTATATGGAAACACCGTCGGGTGACACAATGTGCCCTAAGAATGACATAGAACGCTTAGCAAAAGCTACCTTAGATAGTTTGACCATCAACCCAGCCTTACGAAGGTGATTGAGTACTTCCTTTAGATGACCTAAGAGCTCTTCAAAGGTCTCAGAAAACACGATGACATCATCGAGGTAATGATACAAATATTCAAATTTAATGTCCGAGAAGACCCTATCTAGCAGTCTAGTAAGAACAGCTGCAGCCATGGAGAGCACAAAAGGCATGCGGTTGTATTCGTACAAGTTCCAATCCGTGGTGAAAGCCGTTAGATATTTAGATTCTTCTGTTAGAGGTATCTGGTTGTGTGCCTGATTAAGATCGAGGATGGTAAAGAATTTGGCTATTTGAAACCATGAAAAACAAGAGTGAAGATCAGGAAGGGGCACAGATTGTAACACCACCTTACGGTTCAAAGCCCTGTAATCAATCACAGGCCTGAAGCCACCTTGGGGTTTCGGCACAAGAAAAATGAGCGATGAGGGTCGAATGATACCATCCTTTAACATCTGATCAATAATTTCCTTAAGAGCCCTCATTTTAGGTGGGGACAGCATATAAGGCAGAAACCTAACTGGAATAGAATCAGTTAACTCAGTCTTATATACATTAAGGTTAGTAACGCAAAGGTATCTGAAAATACATAAGGAAAGGATTGACACAGCCTTCTAATACTTTCAGCCTGATCCTCGGGTAGATGCCTAAGAACTAACAACATCTCCCTCTGTGTAGGCAAAATAGATGAACATGACACAGAATTACATTTCAAAAGGAGAATATTACAGTTACTAGCAAATTTGAAGGTGCACGACTTGCTCTGAATGTCGAGCACAAGACCAGCATTGGACATGAAATCCGCCCCCAATATTACAGGGAAATACAATTGTTTTAGCAACAAATAACTTCATGTTGTAACCAAAGTTGAAATTTACAGAACACAACTTTTATTGCTTCACTTTATGATATTTACATAAATAACAGAAATTTATTTTGAAGCAAAAAGGAATATTGAATCTTGAGAAAAGTCTGTCTTTATACAATATGTACAGGTTTACAGTCTTTATATACACTTCTATCTTGAAAAGATAGTCTTTGTGAATTGACACGTTGATAGTCGAAAACTATCTGGCACACTAACATAAATGTCTTTGATAGTCCTTGTTTGTTGAAGTGCCTGAATTCCTAAAAAGCAAGTTCAATTGATTGAAGAAATTCCACCTAGCGAAACTAAGGGAGCTTGCGTAAATTAGGGAATGAAAATGGCTTGTAAAAGAATTACGGAACATAGGCAGTGGAAACAGGTAAGGGAGCGGTGACCAGAGGTGAAACCTCGTACTGCCAGAAATTCAGTCCACCTGGTCGAAGCACATTTTCAAGAGGAGTAGCCTCCGTGCTCGACGTAGGGTGTATTCTGGAGCTGGACACCGGGGCGAGTGGGCGAGTAAGCAGGCAGGGAGCTCCTATTTATAGTACACTCGATGGTCAGGCACGCGCACTGAGGGCTGCGCGTCGAAGCTAGCAGAATGATACACAGGCGCGCTTGCAGCTGGCTGGTGGAGCGAGAAGTGAGCGCCGGACATACAACACCCTCCCCTCCTAAATACGCCGGTACGGCGTGAAGCGGCGGCGGCGCTGGCAGCGACTGCGATGCTGGGGCGGAGCTGCTGATATCTCTGTTGTATTGTCCGGAGCTGGAACTGGGCGGAGTGGCGCTGTCTCGTCCTGAAAGGAACCCATTGTTATTAAATGATCTAAAGCTCGTTCAGCAATAGATTTATTTGGTTTAGCAATAGCATCAATAGCTGGACAGGGACGGTAGCGCAGACGTATCTGATCTTGATGGCGGCAGATACGTTTCTCCGTAGTCTGTATCTCGTATAGACGATGACCCAAAGATCTGCAGATGACTCCAGGTATCCAGAGTGGGTTGGATTTGAATGTCCTGGTGTAGACCTTGTCGTTGAGGGAGAACTTCGTTGGTGAGGTCTTATGCTGGGTCGGAAGAGGCTGTAACAGAGAAAGTAAAGTTCTGTGAGGTCGTCCATGGAGCTTCTGTGCAGGAGTGACATTATCAGCGCCGGGTAGAGTTCTGTAGTTGTTTAAGAGTTGGAGCAAGGCTTGGTCTTTAGTTAAGCCTGAAGATACAGCTTTCTTCATACTTCTTTTAAATGTTTGTACGAAGCGTTCAGCTTCACCATTAGATTGAGGGTGAAAAGGTGGTGCTAGGATATGACGAATGCCATTATGCGTACAAAAGTTCTGAAAAGCAGTAGCTGTAAATTGAGGTCCGTTGTCCGAAATGAGTACTTGCGGTAAGCCTTCTGTAGTAAAGATTTTCTGGAGAGCACGAATGGTAGCTTCGGTTGTAGTAGTCGAATGCATATCCACGACATATGGAAAGTTTGACAGTGAATCGATGACTATTAACCACATGGAATTGAGGAAAGGACCTGCGAAATCGATGTGAACTCGTTCCCATGGAGTAGTAGCAGGAGGCCATGAAGCAAGATCAGAAGACGGGGCGTTCTGATTCGTTTGACATTGCTCACAATGACGTATTAGCTTTTCGATAGCGGCATCAATACCGGGCCAGTAGCAGTGTTGACGGGCGAGTTGCTTTGTTCTGGAGATACCCCAATGGCTTTGGTGTAATAATCCGAGAACTTGTTTCTGTAGGCTAAGTGGGATAACCACTCGGAAGATGGTGCCTGCTTCTAGTAATACAACTCCGGCACGAGTCGTGAGACGATGCTGCATACGATGATAAGGTGCCAGGTGGGCAGGAAGTGTGCTCTGAAGAGGCCAACCGTTGCGGATGTAAGTACATACAGTAGCAAGTGTACTGTCCTTATCCGTACCTTTAGCTATGCAGGTAGCATCAATAGGAAAACTGGATACAGTATCTTCAAGTTCTATGTCCAACTGAAGACATTCAGATTCTTGAGAATCGAAGGCAGTATCAGGACCAACGGGTAAGCGGGAGAGGGCATCAGCATTACAATGCTGGGATGTGGCTCGATATACAATCTGATAGGAATAATCAGAAAGGAACATGGACCATCTTTGAAGCTTTCTGAGGGAATTCTCTGGGATCTTATTACCAGGATGGAATAAGTGTACGAGAGGCTTATGATCGGTAATGATCAGGAAATGGTTGCCATAGAGATATTCATTGAAACGGCGAATACCAAAGATGATGGCTAAAGCTTCTTTCTCTATCTGTGAGTGTTTTCGAAGCGAAGGCAATGGGGCGTTCTTGGCCATGACGATCCTTCTGGGAGAGAACGGCACCGACACCGTAGTCTGAAGCGTCAGTAGCTAGCGTGATGATCTTGTCGGGCTGAAAATGAGTGAGTTGTATAGCTTGAATTAAGGCGTTGTTGATTGTTTTCCATGCCTGTTGGCATTGCGGAGTCCACTGAAACTTAACACCTTTTTTACGTAGAGCGTTTAATGGAGCTGCCACTGTAGCGAAGCGTGGAATGAACTTATTATAATAGTTCGCTTTGCCTATGAAGGACTGAAGCTGCTTGAGGTTCTGAGGTGCTGGCATGTTTACTATCGCTGAGACATTCTGTGTACTAGGACGAATTCCATTCTTATCAAGTATATGTCCTAGGTAGTGAACTTGAGGCTGAAAGAAGGTACATTTAGCGAGATTCGCTCGTAGGCCATTGTCTTTCAATTTCTGGAGAAGGAGACGTAGATTGGTTAGATGTTCCTGATGATCTTTTCCAGTAACAATAATATCATCCAGGTAGTTAGCACAACCGGGAATGGAGGCGGTGAGTTGTGCCAAATAGCGCTGAAAAATAGCCGCTGAGGATGAAACACCGAATGGGAGCCGCTGGAGCTGGAGCAGTCCGAGAGGAGTGTTGAGTGTGAGAAATTTCTTAGATTCTTCGTCTAAAAGTAGCTGGAGATATGCTTCTTTAAGATCAACTCGAGAGAAGAATTGTCCACCAGAGAGACGACGGAATAAGTCTTCTGGACGTGGAATAGGAAAGATATCTGTGTCGAGTTGTGCGTTGACTGTAGATCGAAAATCGCCACAAAGTCGAACATTACCATCAGGTTTCTTGATTACCACGAGTGGAGTAGCCCATTGACTAGAAGTAACTGGTACAACAATTCCAGTTTGTATCCATCTTTCTAATTCTTTCGTGACCTGGTCTTGGAAGTGCTAGGGGTACTGGACGTGATTTGAGGAAGCGAGGCTTAGCTCCGGATTTCAGCTGTATGTGAGCTGTATAGTCTTTTGCTGTTCCGAGCTGAGAGTCGAAGACTTCAGGAAACTGCGCTAGGAGAGCGGTAACGTCAGAAGTAGGATGCAATGTAGATACGACGTTAATGTTGTCATGTATCTGGAAACCAAATAAGTTAAATAGATCCATGCCCATAATGTTTGATGCAGTGTAGTTGTTAACTACGAGAAGAGGAATGGCCTTCTGAATTCCTTTATAACTAGCCTGAAGCTTGATTTGACCTTTGATGTCAATTTTCTTCTTGTTAAATGTTACGAGCTGGATGTCAGCTGGAGAGCATGAAGGTGAACCTAAGTCGTGGTAGGTAGTCAGGTTAATAATAGAGACAGGTGAGCCAGTATCTAATTGAAAATCGACAGATCGATCAGAGAATGAGAGAGGAATGATGATCTTGTGAGAATCCTTTGTGGGAAGAATAAGATTGATCTGATCAACTTCCATGTCTTGGCGGGGCTGTATATGCTTCCGGCGTGCTGCAGTAGTCTTAGCAGGGCGGAGCGAACTTTGACAGACAGTCTTAATGTGTCCAAGTTTATTACATCGTTCACAAGTAGCTTTGAAAAAACGACAGTCACGACGTTCATGATGCTTGAAACAACCTCGGCAGGAAGGCAGGAGTTTCGAGGTGCTTTTAGAATTGGGCTTCCGTGTAGCATTGCGAGAGGGAACCTGGCGAGAATGCTTGGTGGAGAGCGCCTTATCCGTACGGTTCACTGTAGCAGAGGACTTGCGGGCCTGAGGAGAGACTTGTGCAACTTCGTGTGGAGAAGCTATGGCTGCGGCAGTCTTGGTAGTAAGCTCATAAACCGTAGCAATACGCTGGACGTCTTCTAAAGAAGGGTTACTCTGCTTGACAGCGTCAAAACGTATTTTGTCTTCAGGAGTATGTAAAATTATCATGTCCCGAATGAGAGAATCAGTGTAGGATGAACCACAACCGTCCTTGGAGCAGATGAACTGGCAGGGTTTAGCTAGACCACGCAATTCAGTTATCCATTCAGTATGTGTCTGATGGGGTTGCTTTCTGCTCTGAAAAAATTTATAGCGAGCAGCCACTATGTGAGGAGCTTTGGCATAGTGTTCCGTGAGACGGGCCAAGAGCTGCGTGAAGGGTACCTCAGATAAGTGTTCTTCCGGACTTAATTTACGTAGTAATTCACACGTAGCATTGCCAACCGAACTAAGAAATAGTGCGCGGCGGCGTTGATCATCAGTGACAGAATGGCAGATGAAATGCTGTTGTAAACGGGCTAAATAAACGGACCATTCTTCCTTAGCTGGATCAAAAGCAGAGAACGGAGGAATAGCTGATGGCTGTGTAGAGACAGAAATAGCTTGAATAGCCTGAATTAATGCTGCCTGTTGTTGTTGCATAAACTGTTGTTGTTGCTGCTGTAAGGCTTGGAAGACCGTAGCGAGTTGTTCCGCAGTAGCCATTGCGAGATGCGTGCAAGAATGAGTAAGGTAAGCTGTGTGTCAGAACTGGTTGGAGTGTCGTTGTTGTTTAGCACGTCGCCGTAGAGTTGACAACTGGGCCTGTGGAATTGTAGTGTCGTTTGTACCTCGTTGCTATAGAGTTGGCGATTGGGGCTGATGACGTGTAGTTTGTTGCTCTTTTACCTCGTCACTATAGAGTTGGCAACTGGGGTCGAAGAATTGTAGGTTGTTGCGTTTTTACCTCGTCGCCATAGAGTTGGCAACTGGTGTCGAAGAATTGTAGGTGGTTGCGTTTTTACCTCGTCGCCATAGAGTTGTGTTGTAACCAAAGTTGAAATTTACAGAACACAACTTTTATTGCTTCACTTTATGATATTTACATAAATAACAGAAATTTATTTTGAAGCAAAAAGGAATATTGAATCTTGAGAAAAGTCTGTCTTTATACAATATGTACAGGTTTACAGTCTTTATATACACTTCTATCTTGAAAAGATAGTCTTTGTGAATTGACACGTTGATAGTCGAAAACTATCTGGCACACTAACATAAATGTCTTTGATAGTCCTTGTTTGTTGAAGTGCCTGAATTCCTAAAAAGCAAGTTCAATTGATTGAAGAAATTCCACCTAGCGAAACTAAGGGAGCTTGCGTAAATTAGGGAATGAAAATGGCTTGTAAAAGAATTACGGAACATAGGCAGTGGAAACAGGTAAGGGAGCGGTGACCAGAGGTGAAACCTCGTACTGCCAGAAATTCAGTCCACCTGGTCGAAGCACATTTTCAAGAGGAGTAGCCTCCGTGCTCGACGTAGGGTGTATTCTGGAGCTGGACACCGGGGCGAGTGGGCGAGTAAGCAGGCAGGGAGCTCCTATTTATAGTACACTCGATGGTCAGGCACGCGCACTGAGGGCTGCGCGTCGAAGCTAGCAGAATGATACACAGGCGCGCTTGCAGCTGGCTGGTGGAGCGAGAAGTGAGCGCCGGACATACAACACTTCACTTTCCAGGTAAACTTCAAAATATTAACTTTAGCAAAAATGAAACCTAAAATTTCTAATAGAGAGGAGTAAGCCGAAACATATTTAATGGAAGAGGAACAACAGTTCGGAAACCTACAAGCAGTTTTTAATTTAGAATACATTCTTCAGAAATTATGGAACTCACACTCCCGGAGTCTAATAGAGCCATGACAGGTTTGTTATTTACTTCAATTCTCAGGAATGGCACGAATCCTGGGGCCTCTTCCGCAATCCTAGGCCCTTCAAATGACAAATTAGAGGAAATTTCACCCTTAACAGAATTTTTACTTACTTTAATGGGGGCTGAGCCTCGGGAAGGCAAACATGCTGACTCAGCCGAGGACGCTAGTCACTTCCTATTATCGGGGTTAGGGAAGGTAGCATCAGAAGTTGAGCAAGATAGTGTGCTATTAAGATTTGTGCAATTCTTGGCAAGATGAGAAAATGAGCTGCATTTAAAGCAACCCCGAGAAGGACCGGCTCCATTCCTATTTCCACTAGATTTTATCAAGTGGCATTTATTTCAAAGATGATCGGTTGATTCACATGCATAACATTTGCGTGTTTGGAAGGTGGAGGCCGAGAACTGCTAGATGACGGCAGGGACTCCTTAGCAACTCGTAAGTTGTTGGCGTACCTTACTCCTTCTGCTGACCAGCCATTGCCTCTAATTCAGAGAAGGTTTGAGGTCGAGATGCAAAACATAGATAAGACCTATAGGGCGAAGAAATACCTTCAACAATTGTCTGCACAATTTTAAGGATGAAATACCCTGGTGTAAAATTTAATACCCTGAATAAAATTGGCCAGGTTCTCATCCAACCTCTGCACTCTAAAGTAGTTCTTTTGGATCAATGATGACATAGCTCTAGCCGGGATGAAATTAGCCAGTAGGTGGGCATGAAAGTCTTCTATAGATGATTGGTCAGCTATTGCTTTAACTATTTTGTCAGCAAGGACACCTACAGAATAAGGATAAATAATCTGAAGTATTTGGGAGTGAGACAGGGCAAAACCTAGTGCATGGTCTTGAACTTCTACTAAGAACCTTAGGAAGGAAATGACTTCATTAGTTGAATTTACTGAAAATTTTGAAATGCCCTTAAGCAACATAGCCAACGGATGAGGTAAACTACTGAAACCAGGTGATATAATAGGTGACGGCAGAGGAGGTTGAGAAGGCTCAAACACTGCATTATTCAAGAAAAAAGGTGGAAGTTGTCTTGGATGACCAGACTCCGTTTCCGATGGGGCAGATGTTTGTTGAGTTGCAACAGATTTCCTACATTCTATAGCTTTACTAGAATCCTCCTCAGTAGCCAAGTTTATCAAAGGAACTTGGCCGCTTTTGGGAGTAGCGACCCCAGACAACAATTGACTAACTCTATTAGACATCTCGGACAGATGATCAACCAAATTACTAGCCTCCTTAGCATGATCATCCTTTAATTTTAGAGACAGTAGTACCCTAGCCCTATTGTAGAAATGAAATAACCTAGTCTGAACTGTTTTAAGTTGGTTTGCAGACGGATCACTCACTTCAAAGAAACTAACTATAGAAGCTAGCTCAGTGGTATTGTCAGTGATAGTGGAACGAGCCTCATCAATTTCTTTCTCCCCAAATACTGGGATAAAAACAGGAAGTTCTAGAGATTCTTTAAGTTTGGCAATATCTGCCACAAACGTACCTCCAGATTGGACCTCTTTAATTAAAAGTTCGTAAACCAATTCCTCCTTGCGCAAGTACCTGGGAGCGAGGACTTCGTGAGGACCAGACATGTTTACAGAAAATGAATTATAATTTTGAAAATTTTCAGCAACCAAGAATATTCTTAGAGTTCAGAGCAAATTCTATGTTTAGCCATCAAAAGGGGCTTTAACTAGACCCATTCAACCATGCTCTGCTACCACTTGTTACCGTGTTTTCATGGATCACAGAGGTGAAAGAAGGTGCAGGCTGGAATGGGTCTATCTACATGAGTCAAAGATTAATTTAAAACTTTAAAATAAAGGTTATATTTCTTTTCAGATATTACATTTTAACAAACAAGATTTCAGGTACAGGTAGTTAAATACAAAATAGAAAAAACAGGAAAAACCTAGAAACGACTAGTTAACATTTGAGCTTCAAGCCCATAATTTACCAAGGTCCCAATATTGCAACTGTTGCATTAGACAGATAGACAAGGAGACTAATCTCCCAATTGTTTTACAGGAAATTTTAGATTACAATTATCAAGAGCACTATTGCTCCAGAGGTTACAATATATGGCCTTCCTAAGGCACCATTCAATATCACACAAATATATTTACATTTGAAGGAAATGCTCTACAATTTCTGCCAAGGAGACCACTCTCCCAAACCCTTACAGCTTACTCAAGGCTACCATGCTTTTACTAGAGTGCCTTTGCTTAATAAACTTACACTTTCAGGCCTCTCTAGGCACAACCTACAATTTACAACACCATATTGATTAGTTTACACATGGGTATCTCGTACCCATTCTACTGGGCCCTTATGGAAATGAACAGGTTTAATTACTGGCCCAAAAAACAAAATGTATGGCTGTAGATACTTGCGCTCCTTGAAATTAAGAGGTTAAAACCCTACTTGGGCTTGTGGCTCAATGATGCAGAGGCTAATCTCACACTACTGAGTTGACTAGATGGACAAGTTAATTTACAAGTTACAAGCAGAAACGGTTACAAAATCATAGTCATCTCAATATTAATTGAAAGGGGAAATCAAGAGGGTAACGCACTCTCTATCCCCGGATTACAGTTTAAGTAGTCAACTTACTTGAACTTTTACATTAGAAGGAAGAAAGTTTACATTTTAGGAAATTGACAGTTACACACTTAAAGAGTGGAACCTTCCCCTCGGGTCAGCTTGCGGAGAGAACTACTTAGATGGAAAAACTGTTGACCATTACCTTAGCTGATGTTCTGCCTGCCAGAGAATGAGGCCCTCGCCTCCTGCCTTAACACACACACTCAGTAAGACGATGATCAGAAAGACAAGTTAACTCGAAAAGGCATCAGCTTTTATACCCGAGAGGAGGGTTTGAGAAGGCTCTGAACTAAAACCGGACACACCCTCTCATTTTTATTGGTGGATAAAATAGGTACAAGAAGTGTATGATTGGCTGAAAAACAAATACATGAAATTTATTATTGGTTAAAAATTCCCATTGACGGGATGAATAAGAAGTGTTGCAAACCTTGAAATATCAAACTCTAAGAAAATCCCTTCAGATCAGAAAACCCATAAACACAAAATTTCTTTCAATTACTAGTTGGTCCACTTTGCACCAGAGTGCATGGCATCAGTTTTTTAATAGAGACATCTATGGAGAAAAGTCCAAAACTTCTTGAAATAGTTGTGGCAAACACCCAGAAACAAAAGAAATCCAGTCAGTTTAGGCAACCTTAAAATGTCACATTAATCTATCCCTTTAGTAGTGACATCTGTTGATCAATGTTCCAACTTCTTGCACTAGCTGTTTCAAGTTTTGTATGATAGATGACTTTCTTCAAGGCGCTTCTTTTAAATGCGCGAAGTTGAGGTGTATCTCCCAGACAGTAAGGCCTTGGGAATTTTTCACTCTCAAGTCCTTCTTAGTTCTCACATCAAAAGCTTCAGTATTCTCCAATTGAGGAATTAAGAACCGACAAGGTTCTTTTTCTCCCATCTCCGAGGCCACAGCTTAACTTGTAACTTATTCCTTTATTTTGCCATTGCCCTTCTAGGAGCAGAACCTTTTTAAAATTTTCTTATCTGAATAATTGCGAGAGCAATTTCGTACTTCCTGAACAATAAAGTAATTACCAACCACATTTGCTACTTCACAAAAATTTAGTGATCAACCTGTAATCCCTAATTTCTTTATTCTCTTAACAGTGATAATGTGCTACTAGACTGGCTCGAGAACTTGGCGATGCATGGGGTAGCCATTATAACTGACACACCATGTAAAGAAGATCAAATACGACACCTAGCAAACAGAGTGTGCTTTATCAAGAAGACTCATTATGGGTAAGTCTTATTGATTACTAGCAGTATTCTCTGTTCATTAATATCTCCATGGATGTCGACCGACAGCGTAGCTCATTAATCTGCACCATCTACTGCATGAGAAATGTAGGTGTGAGTTTTTAACTAAAATAATCCATTCAGAGTTATCTGGTTATCGAGCTAGCCTTGTTTAGTATTGCAAGAAGTAATTCAGATATCTTCACTGTTTTACACTTATGATATAATCACATCAGTTTCCATGTGTTGACTCTGCTTTCCCACCAAATGAAGTATTGAATTTCTTCAAATTGGAAAGCTGATCTTTGGAAACTGGAAATTTGATTTCCACTTAAACCATCTGCACTAGTCATTCATGTGAAGTTAAAAACACTTAACACAGAGAAGATGCTGAATATTGCACATCATAAGAACAAAGCAAAAATGAATAAATGTGGAAAATGCAAGCAAATGAGAAGATCTGCAAAATGTAATCCTATAATTTTCATTATTAAAACACAGTCATGTCTGACATTAGTAACTCGCTCCCTCTCTTCAGAAGCCAACAGTATTACTTCTACAACACCTAGGGAGTATTATTTTCATGGGCCTTGCATTTCTTCACCCATCGATGGGGCCAGCAGAAAACGTCCACGATATCTCCTGCCTGTTAGATATGAATAAAAGGGGGACCAGGGACTCTTGACTTTGGAGCATGGATTGGTGATCAAGTTTCCTCTAGCTGAGTCTGGCATTATTTCCACTTACTTTTGTCACTTTTACCTCTCCTATCCAACCTCTCTTGGTCAACTCTTGTTCTTTTCCAATTTTGAGGGTATTAGGGAAGATAGGATGAGGAAGACCAAGAATGGGGTGGATGGACTTGGTGAAGAGTAGCATTAGAAAACAAAACATGGATTGGAACATCGTGTCGGAAGAAGGATGGTGGAACAACAGAAAAAAGTGGAGAAGAATCATATTTGCTCCCACCTGGTGTCAGCTGGAAATGGGAAAATGATGATGATGATGATGATGTGTGCGAGGTATGGAGTCTTTCATTTTCATACCCTTCGTGACCCTTCCCTCTCTTTTGTTGATGTCTTCATTCTTTAAAGTGCCACACTTTTTGCATTTTCCTTCTGATTAGTGTTAGAGCAGGGCCTCTCAGAGTGCATGCACCTGGTGCATGTACTGTGCACGGTGCAAAAGACGACTTCGCTTGGTTGACCCGAATGCAGACCCCCACTCCATGATTTGGAGCAATAGCGCTGTCTCTCTCTTTCCCCACGCCTGTCTCGCTCACACCGCCTGTCTCCCTCTTCCTCACTTGCTCCGTAGCGCTCCACATCTGAGTCGAGTTGAGCCAAGCTTAGCCGAGTAGCCCAGAGATGAAGCGTTGGTCCGAGCCGAGCCAAGCCGACTGGGACCGATGCACTCTGCACAGGAACTCTGTGCCCCAGTTTGCATGCGTGAGATTTTGGGCGTTTGAGAGGCCCTGTGTTAGAGGATACTTGCCCAGTTGTTCTTCGTCTTAAAACAGTATTTCCATCATCACTGATATTAGTGTCTCGGCATTTAGTCTGGGGGTGCTTGTTCTGATTCCTGGTCGGGTCAAGCTAATTTAATAGTAAATGATTAATCCTCTTGACCCAGGGACCCCAGTGGTCCTGCTACTCACACACCACCCTCCCTCTTTGGAGGGACCTGTATTAGCCAATCAAAATAAACTTTATTAAACCACTTCAGTGGCTTACCTGCTGGCTTTCCACCTAGATAACCTAGGTGTGAATCCTTGTAAATCCTGGATTGGAATTTTCACCTGAAAAGTCCTGTGGTGTTACGGAAGGTATCTGGTCATACATTTCCTGGACAATCCAAAATGAGCCAGAGTGGGTCCTGCAAACTCAGGATGAGCTTGTGGTTTTTTATTAATGAAAACCACACACATGAGTGCAATAACTTATTTACTCAACTTTAAACAACACAAGGTTTTATGACTCGTGGAATACAAAGTTCTTCTTCTTTGAGTAATTCAGGGACTGGTTTGTCCCTGCAATGAGTCTTCTCCAACTGGGTCAATCGTGTGCAGTATGTTTTGTGTCTGCATAGCTCCTGCATCGTGAGTTCACAAGAAATGTCATCATGAATGTCTTTCTTGGTCTTCCACGAGGGCGTTTTCCAGGTATTTTACCTTCCAAAATTTCCATCAACACATTCTTATGTCAAAGCCTATGTCCCATCCAAGAAAGTGTCTCTTCCTTATCTGACTCAACAGCTGTTTCTTTTCTTGTACAATGTTCAATACCTCAATACTGGTCTTCTACCCAACTGGGTAGGGTTTTTGAAAACAAGCATATTCCAAAGTTGCCTATTCAAAAAAGATTTTATTCTCTAGGATGGATTCCCAATTCCATACTCTTCTCCCCATCTTCTTCTTGGTCTTCCAGCTGGTCTTCTACCTGTTATTTTCTTTTCCAAATAAGCACATGGTAACCTTGTGCTATTCATTCATTTAACATGCCCAAATTGTTTAAGTCTAGATGACCTACTTTGTAAGCCTTTCCTCCATCGATTCATTTAGACCTAGGTTAGATCAGATCTCACCACTTTTCACGTGATCAAGTTGTGTCTTTTGGAGGGCAGTTCTAAGAAATTTCATTTCACAGGCTTGATTTCTACTACAATCCTTTGATGTTAGTGTACAGATTTCCAGAGAATGTCTAAGGATTGGAATGAAATATGACTTGTACAGGATCATTTTTGTTCTTTGTGGGACCTTCTCATCCCATAGTAGGTGTCTAACGATGCTGTAAAAGTTAGAGCCTTTGGTTACTCTGTTTGTTATTTCTATCTCAGCACTGTTATCACTAGCCATTACGCTTCCTAAATATCTGAACTGGTGTACTACTTCAACTTGGTGGTCCTGTAGTTTTATGTTGCATTCTGTATTATGTCTGCTGATTTTCAATGCTACTGCTTTTGATGGGTTCAGTTTCATTCCAAAATCATCAAATTTCTTACACCATTCATTCAGATTATTTTGCACACCCTCCTCTGTTTCATCCCATATTGCCATATCATCTGCAAACACCAGAGCCTGGAGATCTTTTTATTTTTTTAAATTTATTTATTAGCTGAGGCACCTGAGCTAAAGCTCGCTGTGGTGCAGCACATTCTAATATTATGGCTTCAGAGTATTTATAAAGTAAATTAATACACTCCAGTAATACAAGTTTGATACATCAAATCAGTTAATAGTAATTTTGGTTACATGAATAGAGCTAAGTACTACATATCACACATAAGTTACGTTAGTTTCATAAAATATTAATGTATCCTATAAGTAATCATATGTACCGGTATATGTTTTGTTTTATATAACTGAATTGTTTCATAATGATACACTGTACGAGTAAACAAGCAGTCACACCAACTACTAAATATACAAGAAAGAAAATGTAAAAGTCAGTTTCAAAATTCGTTAAATTTACATTTTTTTCTACTTAAGATAATTATTTAACTTCTTTTTGAACATTTTACCTTTTCCTTTTAGTTCCTTTAAAGTGGAATCCATAGCTGGTATGAATAGAAGAGGTGATAAGGCACTTCCCTGTTGTACTCCTTTGGTTGTGTTGAACCATTCAGAGTGACCATCTCCAATATGGACACAGCTTTTGCAATTAGTATATAGCATTTGGATCTTCCTAATAAGGTACTCCGGTACACCAAGTTTTCTAAGACTTTTCCAAATAGTTGATCTAGGAACATTATCATACACCTTTTCAAGGTCCATAAACACAATAATTAGGACTTTTCCTCTTTCCCAGTGTTCCTCTACCAACATCGTCAAAGCAAATATCAGATCTGTTGTGCTTCTTCCAGCCCTAAAGCCATGTTGTTCCTCTTCTAAGATAGGCTCTAGTGTATCCCTTACTCTGGCTTCAATGATCTTCTCCATGATTTTAACGCCGTATGGTAGGAGGGTAATGCTTCTGTAATTTTCACTTTTCCTTCTACACCCTTTCTTAAAGATAGGAATTATCATCTCTTTTATCCAATCTTCAGGGATTTAGTTATCCTTCCATATTGTTCTGAGATTTAGTTATCCTTCCATATTGTTCTGAGAACTCTATACAGCCAATGTATTCCTGGTGGGCCAGCAGCTCCTGATGACTTACCACATCTCATCTTATAGAAAGCTTGCTCTACTCTCTCCATGTAATTAGGATATCTTCCTCAACAGAGATCTCCTTAAGGCCATTTAGGAGCTTGTCAGAATACTGTCCCATTGCATCCCTGATATCTTTCATATTGCAAACTATATTCCCATCTGCAGTCTCCAGAATTGTATTTGCTTATTTATCTGATATTTTACTTCTTACTATTCCCTGTATCACTTTCATATTACCTTTACTGTCTTCTTCCAGTTTGGTTTTAAATTCTTCCTATCTTTTCTCTTTTTCTTCCTGTACAATTCTCTTGACTTACAACTTCCTGTATTTATATTCTTTCACCATCTATTCCAATTTATTGTTGCCTTTTCAGTCGCTGTTGATTCTTCTGTCAGACTTAGCCACATCAAGAGCTTTTTTTGGCTTTATTCCCTTTCAATGGCTTCTGTTGCTTTATCATTACACCAAGATGTTCTTTTCTCTCCAACTCTTCTGCTTGTTCTTCCACATATTTTATCTGCATTACCAACCAGACTTGTCTTAAAATCATTCCATTCTTCATTACCTTTCTTTGTGTCTGTTATTGGTATTTTAGTTCTGATTTCCTCGTGGAACTGCTTTTTGACTTCCAGATCTTTCAATTTACAGTCTTTAATTCATGGCTTTTTCTTCTTGTTTGCTTTAATAATTGGTTTGGTGACTCTTAGTCTGCAGTGATAAGTCTGTGGTCCCTCAAGGTATCACTTTTACATCATGCGCCTTTTCTCCATTTGGCCTATCTGTGACGATAAGGTCTATCACTGATCTATACGGACCATTCCAGCTGTATCTCATTATCTTGTGGCTATCCCATTTCTGAAGCCACGAGTTCTTCACTAGAAGTTGGTGTATATAGATCAAACAGAAGTTCACCCTCCTCATATCTATTACCAAATCCAAAGCCATATGGACCTCTAGTTTTCCTAGGAAGCTTGCTTTTTGATCGTCACTACAACCCTGCTGGGGAGCATAAACTTGGATCACAGTTTGGGTTTCTCCATTTAGGCATATTTTAGCTTTGATGAATCTCTCATTGATGAAGGAGATGTCTGTACGCAGTACAAAATCAACTCCATTCCTCGCAACTGCAGGATTACCACTCCAGTATAATTTATATCCATCCTCTAACATTCTTGTGTTGCAACCTTTCCATTTGGTTTCACTTAGCCCTAGGATGTGAATATGTCTACGGTTCATTAAAGCCGTGATTTTCTTGCATTTTCCTGTTAGAGTCATAACATTTAAGGTTCCAATCCAAAGCTTGTTTCTATGATCGGTTCTTCTCGTGCATCTTGAACGAACATCGGACATGACATCGTCATTAGTTTCAAGAGTACTTGAAGTATTGTCGACATTCAGAATATGTTTCTTTCCGAGGCTCATTTTCGTTTTGAATGCAACTGCATTGTACTCCTGTACTGACTTCCTAGGCCCAACGTACTAGAGGATTTTCTTTCAGGGTGGTCTCCCTTAGCCTTTGGCAGTCCCCTGCCTCACTGCAAGGCAGCAGCTGATGAATTTGTGTTATTTCCCATAAAAAGGTCTCATCCAGCCTTCTAAGGGAAATCTCCTCTGCTCGCAGCTATTGGTTTTTCCCTTAGTTTGCCGGACATGGTATCGGCCGCCAGACCCTCAGCCAGACAGTCGCAGGTAGTACCATCAACTGTCGCATACAGTAGCAGAATATACCATTCTGACCTTAGAATACTATTATACATTATATACATAGGTGGCACTAGTGCCTACCACAAGCTGAAGAATATCATTTCCATTATGTCTTCAGTGGTCGGTGGTGATATGCTGCAATTTTGATGATGATTGTCCTTTTTGTTTCTAAGGGAGGAATTCGAGGTTCGAAACAAGCCTGATACTACTAACCTCGCATATTTATCCACTCCACTACAAATGCACACCGACTTGCCCTACTATGAGTATAAACCTGGGGTAAGTAGGAAGATTAATTCAAACATTAACAATTTATTGATATTAATATTGTAGATTTGTTTCCATAAAAATTTGTCAGAGACAAATAAAAACTTGTAACTGCTTATCTGGTTTCAATTTGGCAGTCATAGGAGTATAGTTGAATGTCTCAGAGTGAGGCTGTTTAGTATTCTGTCATGTCACTGTGATGATTGTCACCACACCTAAATGTTTAAAAAAATAATAAATTGTGGCCTTAGCTAAGCACTTTGTAGTGTGGTACAGGTGTAGCTATGGTAAAATGAATTGTGAAGTAATTCTGAGGAGCTCTAGGTGGGCCGGCGTAAGGTTCCACATGACAGCTGTGCACAATGTTGGTCACACTGCAATGGCGCTCGAAGTGATGTTGCTGATTGCACGACACGTGAGTTTTTAAAAACATGGGAGAAATTCTTTTAAGGGGATCGGTACAGTAAACAACCTTCAAAAATTTGATTTTTCAAAGTATTTTTTAATGTTTAACTGCACTCCTCTAGTTCATTTTGGTGAAAGAATGATTTAAATATCTGCATTAGTTTAGGAGTTACGACTTAAAATGTTAGACATTGCATAGGCTATTTAGAGAACTCTGAAGGTTCTGAGATAACATATGGTGTCCGGTACATTACATAACATATACTGGTGATGGTGACACAAAGTCATTCACAGCTGTGTCAGGTATGCAAGCGTATGGTCCTAGTGTATCAGTCACCAAACCTGAATGTGTTGGTCATGTTCAGAAACGTATGGGCAAACGATTGAGAAATCTTAAGAAAGAATTCAAGGGGAAAAAAACATTCAGATGGCAAATTGCAGTGTGGATAAAACAGACTGACAGATTCTGCAATATATACTCTGATGACCTACTGTTGAAATTCCAGAAGGAGTAATTCAACATCAGTAAATGATATGAAAACTGCTATCTGGACTAGTTGGTACCGTAAAACCTCATCTGATGAAAATCCCTTCATTACTTCTGCCCAAAAGGAGATAATTCCTGGTGCCCGTACCAGCGAGCTGTCACTGCAGGCACAGTTCAAGAGTACAAACTCAAAAACACCTTACCTTCAGCTGTTATGGATATGATTAAGCCTGTTTTCAAAGATTTAGTTGCTACTGAACTGTTGAAAAGGTGCTTAGGATGTTATACACATAATGCTAATGAGTCTCTCAATGCTCGGATTTGGAAAGTGTGCCCAAAAACTGGAATCTGTGGAAATACAATTGTGCAGATTGCCACAAATGATGCAGTTATGGCATTTAATGATGGAGTGAAGAGTAGGTTGGCTGTACTGCAAAAAATGGGCATGAATCTTGGTGTCTTTTGTGAATGTACAATGCTACAAGAGGACGTGATGCGTATAAATTCTGCTGAAGAAAGGGTACAAGAACCCACAAAAGAGGTCAGAAAAAGCAGAAGAAGATTAAGACTGGAAAATGAAGCTGAGTGGTCTGCTTTAGAGGGAACATCTTATGCCCCAGGAGCATTTTAGCAGCCACTGGAAGACTGCTGTGTCTTTACAGGTGTCATATAACTTTACAGCTCATTTTCTCAAAACTGTATTTTTCAAAACCATTTCCCTTCTAACTCCTAAATTATATGGTGTATAACAATGCCACTTTTCTCTCATGATCTTAGTGATAGTGTCTACAAAACTGACCAAATTCATGTGCCTAGGGTTGATATTTGTTTGGAAAAAATATATTTACATGCAAGAAAAATGACCAAAATATGCAATATTTAAGTAACACGAAATTAAAAATACTAATTTCGCAAATATAGTTCTGGAAGTGGTCAGTTTTGTAGCTGTAACTTCAATTAGTACATTTAAAAAAGCAGAACACAAATATATTGATAAATGGCCCAGTTATGAAGGAAACGGTGAGCACAGACTCACAAAGAGCCGCCATTTTGAATAATTAATTGGCGAGTTTGTTAATGCCAAAATCGATTCTTAGATATGTGTTTGCATAGTAAATATATAGTATGCTTCATTTAGAAAGTTTCATTGTTGTACATTCAGTAGAAGTTGATATAAAAATTATTTAAAATATCCAAATTTTGAAGGTTGTTTACTGTACCAATCCCCTTAATATCACTGCGATGATACACAATACAAATGAAATTGGCCGACGGAAATTGAACTTTCAACACACCGATTAAGTTTATAATAAAATATTTCATCACACAAAATAATACGAGATACATGTACTATGAAGTTCTTATTATCATGATGTTAGAAAATACGGAAGAAATTATCAGAAATAAATTGGGGCACAACTCTCAATAATTGATTAGAAAAGTTTATTAAAAACTTTCTGTCTCAACTCTACTCTACACACAACAACAGATTGTGCAATCACTCGGCACAAAAAGACAAAAGATTCATAGTTTCAGTCATAGAGTAATAATAAATTTAGTGCGGTCCCGGTGCGAGAAGGTTGGAGACACACAATCTCTGGATAAAACAATTGAATAATAAGAAAAAACACTACCATAGATATGCAAAATACTACAGACACTACGAACTATTTTTGTCATTATATCAAATTTTTAACGACACTAAATACAGAAGAAAAATTATTAATTCCAATACCTCCCTTGTCATAAAAATTTGACCACAAACACAAATAAAGAAAGTAAGCAACACAAGTAGATAACATGTGGACGCTAATCAACAACTCATAACAAGTTCCTAAATTTAGAAATTCCCTCCCCTGACAATGCCTTTGTGAAAACATCTGCCAGATTTTCATCTGATGGTACATACACAAACTCTACCAATCCCTTGGCCACAATGTCCTTTACAAACAAATAGTGAACATCCATATGTTTAGTTTTCTCAGACACAACATGAACACCTTGATTATCACAAAAAATTTGTATTGGCACTTTAACATAATTACAATCATCAAACTCATTGAAAAAATTATGCAACCACAACATTTCCTTTGTGCACACCACCATTGATACAAACTCAGCCTCCACAGTTGAAGTAGCAACAATCTGTTGTTTCTTGTTAGACCATATAACCGGACAACCAGCCCTAATAGGGCTCATGTTTATACAATTTTGACTCACCCTTCATGACCATTTTGTAAACTGACATTGTAATTCACTATTTCATGTCTCTCATTTAATCACACTGATTTAACATCTTGTATAATGTAAATGTCTGCATGCTTACGCCTATGCCTATTTCCCACATTTTGGCTGAAGATGACACCAAACAGCGTCGAAACTAGTTCCAAGTGTAAATATATGTTGTAAATAAACTTATAACATTTATTTGCATTGAAAAGGTGGACCCTTTTAAGTTTCCTATCTTATGTTCTCAGTTCAATACGGACAAAAAATGAAATTCTTAGATAAAAAAAAAAAATGTCCTCAACGTCGCTATTTCCTGTTGAGACAAGGCCCTTTCCACAATAATGTCGATGCCATTCTCTTCCAATACAGCATCACTTAAACACTGTAGGTATAGAATAAAAGCCTTTCCTGTTCATATAGGAATTCGGGTCATTTCCTGGTTACTGGGCAAGTTGGTCGAGCGGTCAGGTGCACGTGGCTGTGAGCTTGATCCGGGAGATAGTGGATTCGAATCTCACTGTCGGCAGCCCTGAAGATGATATTCCGTGGTTTCCCATTTTCACACCAAGAAAGTGCTGGGGCTGTACCTTAAATAAGGCCACGGCCGCTTCCTTCCAACTCCTAGGCCTTTCCTATCTCGTCGTCGCCGTAAGACCTATCTATCTTGGTGCGACGTAAAGCAACTAGCAAAAAAAAAAAAATTTCCTGGTTTGTCAATTTTTATGTGAGAGCCATAGATGGTCCCAGTAACACCTAGAAACCCTCTTTTTCTGAAATGTAGTTCACTGTCCCTTTTTTCAACTTCTGTAGGCCAGGTGATTATTTGGATAGATAGATAGATAGATAGATAGATTGCTCAAAAATAGAACAACTCTTTGGAGCACTCCATGTAAAGAGCTGATGGTAACATCAAATCTGTCAGTAACATCTCTGAAACTTGCAATTTGATACGCGATGAACCACAGAAATATGAGAACCTGAAATTAGCAATGCATATACGAAGTGTGTTCAGAAAAAGACCGAACTTTGTAAATTGCGCGCAAACCGCAACATGGAGTGAGTTGTGACTGTGGCGGCGCCTAGCGGCAACTTCTGACAACAGACCGCTGCTTTCCGCATTCCATTGCCTGCATTATCAGTTGAGTTAGAGCCTCTGAAGTGATTGCGTGTGTCACACGTTCGTCGAATTCTATAATGAAACAGCTTGAGGAACAATGCGTGTGCGTGAAGTTCTGGTTCAAAGTTGGGAAAACGTTTGTGGAAACATTTGAAATGTTGAAGCTAGCATACGGGGAGGAATGCATGAGTCGTACACAATGCTTCGAGTGGTTTAAACGTTTCAAAGACGGTAGAACGTCTGTCACTGAAGACCCTAGGCCTGGGCGACCTTCCACATCAACAGACGACCGCCATGTCGAGAGAGTTCGTGAAGTGATTCGTGGAAATCGTTGTTTGACAGTCCGAGAGGTTGCTGATCAGGTGTGCATCAGCGTAGGATCATGTCATGCAATTTTAACCGAAAAACTTCAGATGCGGCGCGTCAGTGCTAAATTTGTCCCTCGTTTGCTGACTGACGATCAAAAAGAGAACCGAGTCAGCATCAGTCAGGAAATGCTTGCTAACGCAGATGCTGATGACAACTTCCTGAAGAACATCATCACTGGAGATGAGACGTGGGTGTACGGTTACGATGTCGAAACCAAAAGGCAATCATCACAGTGGGTGGGGAAAGGTTCTCCTCAACTGAAAAAAGCACGAATGAGTCGTTCAAACATCAAGGTGATGCTGATTGTGGTTTTTGATTGGAAAGGCATTGTCCATCACGAGTTTGTACCCCGAGGCCAGACAGTGAACAAAGAACTGTACCAGAATGTTTTAACGCATTTGAGAGATGCTGTGCGCAGGAAGAGGCCTGAACTGTGGGAAAACAAATCCTGGATGTTGCACCATGATAATGCGCCAGCACATGCCTCTCTCTCGGTCCGCAGTTATCTGGCAAAACATCAAATTCCTGTTGTGCCTCATCCACCCTATTCTCCCGACTTGGCTCCAGCAGACTTTCTTATTCCCCAAATTGAAAACCACCTTGAAAGGACATCGTTTCCAAAACATTGAAGAGATCAAGGAGAATGCGACGAGGCAACTTCGCACCATCAAAGAAAGTGCATTCCAGGAAGCATTCCAAAAGTGGAAGAAACGTTGGCAACACGCTGTTGATAGTGCAGGGGACTATTTTGAAGGGGACAGTCTGTGAAATGATGTAAGCTACATAATAAAGTTTTTCTAGCCACAGTTCGGTCTTTTTTTGAACACACGTCGTATATTATGCCAATGATGAATAAAATACATGTATAGGCATTTTGTTGAGAAATGAAAGCACAAAGCGTAGTCAACTATAAATTACCACTGCTGACCTGACTTAGAACTGAGAGTTTTTCATACTGCCCATAGTGCCTTTTAAACTGAGGAGTTTGCTGAAACTGCTCAGCAATTGCTCGAGTGACCCGAAAATGTTATAAAAATGAATCATCTTCATACTGAGGGACTGTTTGTTCTGAAAATATAAGTTATAAGCAATAAGTCTGTGATCCCTTCCACCAGAAATTAATCATGGTGTAAACACATAAGAATAGAAATTTTTTTTTCCAAATGGGGTACTTTCTTACTTACTTCTGCTATGACTTCATTCTACTTTTGAATGAATGCACATATTTTTGGAAATGATTGAAGGTGTCCTTTGCTCAGCTATTCCATTCCCCCCCCCCCCCTTTCCCACAAATGAATATTTCCCCTGGTTATTATGCCATTGGCGTAACCTTATTTTAAACTCGTGATCGAACCTACCTCCATAAACACCTTCAGTCTTTAATCTCTTTCCATTATCCTCCCAAGCACTTTCCCCTGTATATCCCAGGTACATACTCTCAACCTCCTTTCTGTCAAACTTTTCCTCCCAAGTTTTCTTAGCACGATACTAACATTGCTGGTCATTCTGTGGTCTCCATCACATAACTAACCTGCTTTCCTCTGTACCCACTCCAATTCTTTTACCAAAAATTCTTGATAAGGATCCCTTACCTGCGAAGCATACTCCAGTTGAGGTCTTACAGGTATTAAATATGCCTTCTCTTTTATACCCCTGCTTGTTCCTTTTAATATCCGCATTGTAATGTGCAGTGACCTAAATGCTTTATTGACTACATACCTTATATGTCTTCCCCAGTGAGCCCCACTGCCTGATCTATCTATAATTATCTTCAAAATTCACCTTCTCCCCCCATTTAGCAATTATGCACTATCCTGCATGTCTTGTTTCTGCTTGACTCCTTTCAGCATTAATTTTCATCCCACTTTTCTGAGTCTAGATACTGTATGTATTTTGTCCAGATCCTCCTGCAATATTTTAAACTCATAAAACAGTTCACTTTTCTATATACAATTTGCAAGATCAATCCTTCTTGTATATTGTTCACAAAAATTACAAAAATGTAAAGGCGCCAGTTTACTGCCCTCTCCTATACCCCTCCCCACTTTCTGAGGTTCTGTTAATGACCCATCTGCCTCCTATCCAGGCCTCCATACTGTATTAAATCATTCACTAATTTTACATCTCCCCTTTTCCCTATCTGCAAGGACACATCCTGAGCTCTCCTGTCTCCCATTTTAGGTCTGGAATTTTACTTTTTACCCCCTTCTGTGTTTTAATATAGCTGTACATATTTCTCCACACTGTCCCCCTTTCACTAGCTTACTCTCAAGAAAATTTTGTGCTGTTGATGTGAAGTCTAATACATAAAATTTCATTTTTATTACATTTTAATATTTAATGACTTGCAAAATTATTTATATTTAATAAGAAAACCCAAGCACCCCTGCTTCCCCTATTCCTCCTATAAATATTATACCCTTTTGGAAAAATATCCCCTCAGCATCACAACTGGGCAATTCAAAAAGAAAATTCAAGACAGGGTCCAACCCACATAACCAGAGCATCTTGCGCTTGAAAGTGGGCATAGACATAGTTGATTGGGTAAGCGACTATAGTGTAAAGGTTAGCACTCTGGACCCTGAATCCAGTGATCTGAGATCATATCTTGGTGGGACCTCCATAAACAGGTTCCAGGAAGGACATTCCAGGGAACATTAATGGACAAGGCAAGTTTACATGCGAGGATTTACAGAAGGCAGAATTTCTTTATTTTTTTAAAGGTACCAGTACCAGCCCTGACCTTAATGAAAGTAAATTACAACATTTGCCTGGTGTGAAAATGGGAGACCACGGACAACCATCTTCAGAGCTGCCTACCGTGGGGGTTCAAACCCACTAACTTCTGAATGCAAACTCACAGATGCGTGACCGTAATCCGGCCAAAAATGAGACATTTATTGGAGCTCAGCAAATCGCAATACTTGTCTGGACGGAGGTACCTATACCGATATGTTTACATTAGGATTAAAATCTCGTGGGAAGAAAAATGTTATGCAATCAAGTTAAAATATTCAGTATTATAGAAAAGTCATCTCTGTACAGGCCATGAAGGCCCTTGGAATGGTGAAAGGCGAAGGCTTCCACTATTCGTAACTTCGGCTTCAATATTATAGGCCTAACCTAAGCTTGAATTCTTAGTTACTGTACCTAAATCATTTTCATTCTTTTTTTCTAAGTATGTTCATATCTAACTCATCTCGGCCATGAGGGTTACAGAGGAAGTGCAGTGCACATCCAAGTGCGTATATTGCGTTCTGAACTCTTATTGGAACAAAACTTTTAGTGCGCATGACCAGAATGTGTAGTTCTCACTTTAGACCGAAAATCGTTTTCACCGGTTCGGACCCGTTACGAACCAGTTCTGAATTGTTTTGGAACAGCAAGCTGGGAATTCAGAACCGTTCAGAACTGATTCTCATTTATGTTGGAACGCACGTCGAGTTACTGCGCATGAGCAGACAGTTCAGAATCGATTCGGAATCGTATTGGAACAAACCTATTACTAGTTTTGTAGCATAACTTCACACCTCTTGTTTTCTTCAGATATCTAAACACCTTCTTTATTCTTTGTCAATCTTTTATGCTAGGGTTCTGAGAGTACTGGCTCAGCTTGCAGACCGCAAAGGATATGTCTGGTCTTGTATTGTTGGCTGTATAAAGTAGATTGCCTACAGCCTTTTGATACAAAGTCTGATTACAACTATTGGCCTCCCCTGAAATCCTCTTGTCCGCTACATCCAACGGAGCAACACATCCTTTGGCATTTTCTAAGTTATAATCATGTATCAGATTATCAATGTATTTGCATTGATCAACATACACCGCATCTTTGGTTACAGTCGTAGAAATCGATAAAAAACTCTTAATTTGCCCAAGATCTTTGAAGTCTAGATAGCGACACAACTCTGACTTAAACCACTCCAAAACTTCAACAATACTGATAGCTATCACCTCATCAACATACACTCCAACTAACATATTTTTACCGAAGTACACACGTGGTTGACAAGATCTTTTAAGACCGATTGACTTGAAGACACCATCAATACAAATGTTCCAGTCCTTTGAACTTTGGTGTAAACCATACATGCTTTTTCTTTCAAAACCACTTGGTGGCTCCACAAACACTTCCTCCTTAATGTTACTCTTTAGAAATGCTGCATCTACATCATAATGTTGAATACTTCAGCCTTTGATAACCGCAAGAGCAATCAAGATTCTGACAGTCTGACGCCTCAAAACAGGACTGTAAGTATGATTATAATCAACATCTTCTACCTGCTTATAACCTAAAGCTACAAGCCTAGCCCTGTAAATGTTCTCATTACAATCAAGTCCTTCTTTGATTCTAAATACCCATTTTGTCCCAATAATATTCTTTCCTTTTGGTCTTTCTACCAATTCCCAACACTCATTTTTCTCAAAATTACTTAGCTCCTTCTCCATTGCTGATTTCCATTTTTCATATTTAGGACCAGTCAAAGCTTCCTTGGCACTCTTTGGTAAACTGTCAGTTACAGCAGACACAACATGCAAATTACATCCAGTGCAACCTACACACTCTCATCTGTTTCTGAATCTCTGTGACCTACGTAGTTGAGGATTTATGGGTTCTTCCTGCACTTCAGCATTGACAGTTAAATAAGCACAACTTTGTAATTGACACTAAAAATAGATTTTCAGCCCTGAGGGAAGTAAGCGATACGCAAGGTATCCGCACGGGAAGCAGTCAGACGTATAGCACAAGACCCGTTACGAGAAGTGGCAAAGTTAGGCCTAAAATCCCACACAGTGCACCGGCAAAAGTGTCGAACATTCTCATATTTGGTGATAGCCAGGCGAGGGGAATTGCGGAGAAAATGAACAATAAAGATATTGCAGCATCGGCTGTCATCTATCCTGGGCCCCCAATGACGAAGGTATTGGAAAACACGGAGCAGGCGGCAAGAAATCTCGGAAGTCGTGATGCAGTAGTGATCATCGGCAGGACGAACGACGTAGCTCACAACGACGCTAAGAATGTCATTTCTGAACTTAAATGTACACTAGGTAAGCTGACTCACACTAACATCTTTGTAGTGAACGTGCCCCACAGGCATGATTTGATTAGAGACTCGTGTGTGAACATTGAACTGGACAAAGTTAATACAGATATGGTTAAAATTTGTAAACATTTTCGTAATACACAGGTAATTGATAGCAGCAGTTTCGAGAGACACTGTTACACAAAGCATGGCCTTCATCTAAACAATTCAGGTAAACAAAAGATAGCAAATATTGTTCTAGATTTTATTAATCTTAAGATATGTACTGTAAAAAAGGCAACTCCCTTGAGTTATAGTACTGACCAGGAAAACTAGTAGAAAGAGCCAGCCGTACTTCAAGCTGGCTCAGCCAACTAGAAAATGAAACTCAGGAAAGTAAGGAATTTCAAGTTAACCAATTGCAACAGTCAAGTTTTAGGGAGGAAGGGGGTCTGAGATTGCTCTTGGTAAACTGTCAGAGTGTAGTAAATAAACAATTAAAATTCGGTACTTTAATGGAATCTTATGAGACTGATGTGGTGATAGGAGTGGAATCGTAGTTGAGAGAAGGGGTGGGCAACAGAGAAGTATTTCCAGAAGGGTACACAGTCTATCGTAGAGACCGAGGAGATAAGGGGGGGTGTTTATTCTGGTGAAGGAAACTTATTGTTCACATGAATGGTTTACCGATGAAAGGGATTAAATATTAGGGATAAAATTAATTTGTGATAATATGATGGAGGTGGGAATTATAGGAACTTACAGGCCAGGAAGAGAGGAAAGGGACGTGGAAATATTTGAGAAAATAATAGATTATACTCATAAAAACAATAATAATGATGTGGTAATAATTGGGGGAGATCTAAACTTGCCTGAAGTTGAATGGAATGGAGCTACAAGTGAAGCCCATGAACAGAAACTGGCCAATAAGTTAATTTGGGAGGGAGGATTTACACAAGTAATACAAGTACCAACTTGTCTCAATAACTTACTAGATGTATTCTTGGTTAAACCATGGGAAATTGTTGATAAAACTGAGGTAATTGAAGGAATAGGTGACCATAAGGCTGTAATAATGGATGTAGGACTGGTACCAAAAAGGCTTAATAAGAGGGTCACACAAGACAAGAAATTGTACAGAAAAACTAAAGTTGATGAATTTGGGACTTACCTTAAATCACAATTCAGTTGTTGGATAAGTGAAGGGAGTAATGTGGATACACTTTGGGCTAAATTCAAAGGAATCATTTGGGAAGGAGAGGAGAGATTTGTACCTGTTAAGAAGGGTAAAATGACCTCAGACCCTGTTTATTATACAAGGGAAATAAGAAAATTAAAAAGAAAATGTAGAATAGTAAACAGGAGAATCAAAGAAGGTAGGGAGAGTAGAGAAACTAGAAAACAGCTAATGAGGGAACTGAATAGAGTGAAAAAGGAAGCAAAAGAGAATTATATGAATGGCATTCTTCAGGAGTGTAATGACCACAAAGAGAAATGGAAAAAGCTGTATTCATATATCAGGAATCAAAAAGGAAAAGGAATCCAAATTCCTATTCCTGAACACTATTTAACAGATACTGAGAAAGCAAACCTCTTTAGTAAGGAATTCAGATATTCAGTAGATGATTGTCAGGAGTTGGAAACCAAAACAGAAGATACAGAAGGAGAGACACAGAGGGAAACAAGAAACTTCTCATTCACAAATGAAGATATTTTCACATAAATCCAACTGCTTCAGCAAGGAAAAGCAGCAGGAAGTGATCAAATTACTGGGGAGGTGTTAAAGACAATGGGGTGGTACATAGTGCCTTATTTAAAATTTCTCTTTGACTATGTCATAAATAATGGTGTAATACCAAAGGAATGGAACGAATCTATAATAATACCAATTTATAAAGGAAAGGGTGATAAAAGGAAACCAGAAAACTACAGACCAATCAGCGTGACCAGTATAGTTTGTAAAATACTGGAGAGTTTAATATCAAAGTACATCAGAGGGATATGTGATGATAAAAATTGGTTCATGAGGAGCCAGTATGGATTTAGAAAGAAATTTTCTTATGAGGCACAACTGGTGGGATTTCAGCAGGACATATCAGATCAATTGGATTCAGGAGGCCAGTTAGATTGCATAGCCATAGATCTTTCCAAAGCCTTTGATAGAGTGGAACATGGAATATTATTAAAGAAATTGGAGGGAATAGGACTGGACGTAAGGGTTACACGTTGGGTGAAAACATTTCTAAATTCAAGGGTTCAGAAAGTCAAAGTAGGAAATAACGTATCGCAGGAAGAGAAAGTTTGGAAGGGAATTGCACAGGGTAGTATAATCGGTCCGTTACTTTTCTTAATATACGTAAATGATTTAGGGAATAATATAACATCAAAAATAAGGCTGTATGCAGATAACATAATTGTTTATAGGGAAATAAATACCATTGAGTATTGTTCAGTATTACAAAGGGACCTTCAAAGTATCCAACAATGGGTTGAAGAGAATAACATGAAGGTTAATGGAGGCAAATCAACTGTTACAACATTTACAAACAGGAGTTTTAAAACTGAATTTGAATATACTTTGGATGGGGTAGTTATCCCGAAAGATGGCAAGTGCAAATACTTAGGTGTAAAATTTGAAAGTAATTTGCACTGGAAGGGTCATGTGAATGACATTGTTGGGAAAGCATACAGATCATTACATGTCATAATGAGGCTACTTAAAGGATGCAACAAAGAATTAAAAGAGAAAAGTTACCTCAGTATGGTTCGTCCATTATTGGAATATGCAAACAGTGTTTGGGATCCTCACCAAGAATACCTAATAAAAGAAATAGACAGTGTGCAGAGGAAAGCAGCAAGGTTTGTGACAGGGAATTTCAGGAGAAAGAGTAGTGTATCAGAAATGTTAAAGGAACTAGGGTGGGAAACTTTAAGTAAGAGAAGGGAGAAAACTAGACTTATAGGGTTATATAGAGCCTAAAAAGGAGAAGCAGCATGGGGAGATATCCGTGAGAGGCTTCAGTTGGAAAATAATTATATCGGCAGGACTGACCACAAATGTAAAATTAGAAGAAATTTTAGTAGAAGCGATTGGGGTAAATTTTCATTCATTGGGAAGGGTGTAAAGGAGTGGAACAGTTTACCAGGGGTAGTGTTTGATCCTTTTCCAAAATCTGTACAGATATTCAAGAAGAGAATAAACAGCAACAGAGAAAATAAATGAAATGTTAGAGGGCATTTGACCAGTGCAGGTTAATGTAAATAAAAATGTGTGTGAATAAATTAATTCCATCCCCTAGTCTAAGAGTTTGGACAGCCAAAGTAGGGGACTGCCTGTAGGGGTGAAGTACAGTGGGGACTTCGAGGGCCCTGGGACCGCTACGGTAGCTGTGAAGGCCCTTCAGGAACTCTGAAAAGTGGTGGCAAAAGGGGCTCTGGTTAAGACGCAGCAGGTCGTTATGCTACTTAGGTTCCAGAATGGTTAAAGGAAAAAAAGAAAAAAAGTAAATAAATGCAATGTAAATTTTAATCTTATACCAGTTGTACAGTATCATTTGAAGTAATTCCACATACTGTATATCAGTTGACTATATTTGTAAGTAGTACAGGAGATATTATTAGTAGAATTTTGTAAACAATATAAATTTACTAAGGATGAGCTGTGTGTTTAATAGAAAAAATTGTTAGCGTAAATTGTATAATATTGTATTATAGGAAAATTTTGTTCTCTTGTTAATTTAATATTTAGTGCTTGACAATAATGTATTTTAGTGTACCATTTGCCACCGCGGTAGACACCTCATTTGCAAATAAAGAGATTTTGATTTGATTTGATTTGATTTGATTTGATATTATTCACACTGATTTCAGGACTTCTATCTAGCTCATCTATTACTTGCTCATCAATTCTGCGCACCAAGTCAGATTCATTATCAGAGTCAAACAAACTTAAATCTATGACCAATGGTTTCTCTCAAGACTTAACAGACAACACAGTGGCAGGTCCTTCCTTAGTTTTCATGGGAAACATCTCTCCTCAAATACCGATACTACATTTCTGGACAAAACAACACATTTGTTTTCCAAGTCCCACAGCCTACAACCTCTTTTATTGTCAGGATAGCCCAAAAAGACACATTTCTTTGCTCTAGACTCTAATTTCTCAGCTTTGTTATGTTCCTCATATGCCCCGGCACGACATCCAAATACTCTCTTTCTACAAATTTCCTCATCAGACAATTTTTTGTTAAACCACAACTCATAGGGTACATTGTTTTCAATAGCAGATGCCTTACACATATTCTTAATGTAACAGGCAGTATAGAGCACCTTGCCCCAAAAATTCAAAGGCATACCTGCATTCAATAACATGCACCGAACTAAAGTCAGAAGCTGTTGATTCAGCCTCTCTGCCACTCCCATTTGCTGGTGTTCCCTGGTAAAGACAGCCTGTGAACAATGCCACTGTCAACAAACAACTGTTCCAAGTCATTATTACAATATTCTCCTCCCCCATCCATTTGAACACTTTTCAGTTTTCTATCTTGAATATTCTCAGCTCTCTTTGTGAATGTAATTATTTTTTCACAAGCCTCATTTTTGTGCTTTAACACACTCACTTCACTGTATCTGGAAGAGCCATCTGTCAAGGTTAGGAAATATTTCTCCCTTCCCAAGGTTTCAGGCTTTACATAACAAACATCAGAGTAAACAAGATCTAAGGGAGCTGGTGATTTCACTAGTCTATCTGGGAAAGGAACCCTTTTAGCTTTGCCGTTCATGCACACTTCACACTTCTCACTACCTTTTTGCTTGCCAATCAAATTACTGTCAGGCAAATTTTCAGCATGCCCAAAACGGTCATGCCATATTTCTCTTGTTACCATCTTGCAAGCAACTGCACACACAGATTCCTGTTCACCATGACTATCTTGACAGACTTCTCTAGTTCATACCAATCATATTTGATGGTATACATGTCATCTTCTTCCCTTGCATACGCACTTAACAATTCTCCATCTCCATTCCCTTTGTCATAAGCAGTCAGCTTTCCATTGTCTATCACAAAACGCACATTAGTTTTCTCAAGTTGCCTCACTGACAAAATATTATCAGATGCATCTGGAACCCCCAGCACTTTGGTTAGTTTCAAAGTCCATCCACCACACTAATCACTTATTTTCAGCACTATGGACCCACTGGCTTTCACATCACATATGACACTTTTCTTTCCCACCTGTACTGAACCTGACATATTTCTTGCAAAGTCGTCCAACAACTCATGGTGAGGTGTAATGTGGTGGTTACAACCATTGTCCACAATCCAAGTGTTTGCAACACTTGACTTTTGATCCTGTTTACATTCTTTGTCCTCAGGTCCTCTCATCAAATGCACAGCATATTTCACATTCACAGTGCTATTTCCAATCTTCTTTTCTTCTGTCTCTGGCTCTTTCTTCTCTTCATTAGTGGCAACTTTATTCTTGAATTCTCTTTGTGGCTTCTTGTTGTCACGGGTATTCCTATCTGAGCCCCTATTGTCACTTGTACTAGCCTCAGAGTTTCTACACTTAAACGAAGGATGTCCCTCCTTGCCACAAGTGTAACAAATTACATTTCCTCTTGACTTGGCTTCTCTTACTTTTGGACACTCTCTTGCAAAATGCCCAAATTGACCACAGCAGTGACAGGATCTATCAGAAGAGCTGAATATTTCATCAGGAAAATTGTATTTCTTCTCAAAACCATGGAATTTTCCTTTGTTCTTCATAACATACCTTCTCAATTCTTGATTTTTCTTCTCATGTTATCCTTCTCTCCCTCTAGTCTATCTTCTTCCAGCAGCAATTTACTCTTCACATTTTCTGACAATAGTTTTTCTTCATTTAACTCCATCACATGGGCAATGTGTTTGTAACTTTCTTGCTTCAAACCTCTCAGCATGTAGGCTGATGTTGGATCCATGATTTCTCAGTTTTTCCAGTAATTGCTCAACCCGATTCAGATATTCCAAAACAGGTTCATCATGTTTTTTGATGCAGCTTGCCAATTTGTCCATGGCACTCACAAATTGAAAAGGAGAGATCTTGTAATGGATTGCATTAAGTCTGTTGCAAGCATTCTTTGCTCGTTCATGTCTGGTTTCATAATTCAAGTAACAGTCCTCTACCAACTCCATCAAGTAACTGAGTGCAGTGACGTTTAGGTCCTCTTCGTCTGTAGTTAAATCTTCATCATCATCATCATCATCGTGAACGGGATCGATGGCAGCCCAGCAGTTCTTTCTTGTTAGGAAAGCCTTCACTCCCTTGCACCACACCACATAGTTTTTCGGCCCAAGTCTCTCAATCTTTGGCGTATCTGCAACTGATACCATTTTTACTCATGACTTACTGGCGCACTGAGCCCATAACCTATCAGAAATAAATTGGGGCACAACTCTCAATAACTGATTAGAAAAGTTTATTAAAAACTTTCTGTCTCAACACAACTCTACACACAACAACACATTGCGCAATCACTCGGCACAAAAAAGAATCATGGTTTCAGTTATAGAGTAATAAAAAATTTAGTGCGGTTCTGGTGCGAGAAGGTTGAAGACACAATCTCTGGATAAAACAATTGAATAACAAGAAAAAACACTACCATAGATATGGAAAATACTACAGAGACTATCAACTATTTTTCTCATCATGTCAAATTTTTAACGAGACTAAATACAGAAGAAAAATCATTAATTCCAATAGAAATCGGCTGACAAATATCTTACTTTAAATACACCAATAAGTGTTAAAATAATATACACCGGTGCTAACACAAAAGGTTTCAAGTAAGATCTATTAAATTTATGAAAATTCAGAAACCTTATTTTCATACTTGATTCATACAGGTAGAGGCTTGATACCCTCCAGATCACTGCTATCACTACCGTCGCCATCGTCGTCGTCTAGGCAGATCATCAACTCCTGACAGTCGCTGTTGATGTCACTGCCGAGTTAATGAATGTTGCGAGATGGCTAACTTTCTTCCTCCACAAAGCCGCATTTATTCTAGCAATACTCTCCCGGAACAGTCCTTCCGCTTCAGTAATTGTGAAGGACTTGTTATTAGTGCGTTTGTATTGTTTTACTTCACCTCATACCATACCGGTACCAACTCAACGAGGTTGAAGTGACATTGGTACGGCGGCAACTTAATAACCTCGTGCCCTTGTTCCTTTGCTACCTCGTCGATTAATTTATTCCTACACATATGCATTGGTATATTTCTTTCCTTCAGGCATTCCGCTCACAGTTCTTTACGAGTGATCGAAGTAGGGATCTTGTCCATTATTACGGAGTAGTAAAGTGCATTGTCCATAACAATAGCAGAAGGGACTTTGAGCTGTAATAATCATACACGTGTCTTTGTACTGCATCAGCCTGGAAAGAATTAATTCCTGTTACAGGAGATGGCTTAATTCATTTCTTTCCCGGAGTGCTGTGAAACAAGTCCCTACTATCAGCCGTATTTCCGCTACTGCAATGTTCCCCAGTCCCTTTTTCCTTCTGTTCTTGGAGGTAAACACCTGTCTGAATAACAGTACGCTTTGAAAGCCCTAATGTTTGACATGCGTTCCATAACTTGATCTGCAGTAACAGAGAGACGGCTATACAAGCATACGAATTTCCTCTTCCTCTCGTAAAACTCACGAGTTCTCCGCACTATAATGCTTGACTATTAAGGGCCATTCCATGCTTAACTATGTAGTCGTTTCCATGATATCGCACTGCATTTGTTAAAATAAAGTTTCACAATTATCTCACAAAGAAAACAAAACTTTCATAAATGTGCAAAGCACACCTGACCACGTGCTAGCGACGACAGACGAAATGGCAGTCAAACTAGATATAGATGGCACCACTATACTACCCATATTGTCAACAACAATCAACTGAAAATAGTTGTATTTATTTTGTGGCTCGCTTAAACCTTATAATATTTTCAAGGGTTATGAACTTCATGTTGTTGGACCGTATTGAACTGAGATAACATATAAATTATACACAGGAGAGTTTTCCACCTATTCAATTCTAAGTTGTATTTACAATGTTATTTACATTACATGGGACTAGTTTCAACCCTGCTCGGGGTCATCATCAGCCATATTAAACATACACAATATTTGACGAAATCCTAAAACGTGTTTATAAGCAGTAAGAATCTTATGAATATATAATTTACAATATGAAGTGTGGTTGAATTAGGCAAGGGCTATGGCACTCAAAATGTTGTAAATGAAATTGAAATATTATGTGTGACATAGGTGAGCAATAAATAATACAAATACACTAAACATGCTAAGAAGTCTAGAATAAAGGTACAAATGAGATGCTCTGTGTTGTAGGTTAAAAATTTCAGTATGATTTTAGACTCATGGAATTCAGTAGGTCCTGGTCGACCGAGTGCTATGATATTAAGAATGAACACAATGTAAACTGACACATATATAAAAATATACAAGTATGTACAATGGCTGAGTAACAAAATGTGTAGTTGATACTCTCTAGAAGAAGAGTCGACTATGCACTGTATCAGCTTAAGCGGAGAATTTGGTACTTGGTGTATTAAGTAACCAAGCCATGTTGATAGGGCTGCATGGTTGATTGTTGGAATTGTGCAGACTGAATGTGAAGTTTCTGAATTCTTCTTGAGAAGAAAGTAGACACTGCGCGTGGTGATATTAATTGGTAGAACTCTCAGTTCATAGCGGAAAACAAATTGGACCTCGCGCTGCGGTGCGTGTAGCTTAGCTGATATTTCAATTTCATTTGCAACATTTTTTGAGTGCCATAGCCCTTGCCTAATTCAACCACACTTCATATTGTAAATTATATATTGATAAGATTCTTACTGCTTAGAAACATGTTTTAGGATTTCGTCAAATATTGTGTATGTTTAATATGGCTCATGACGACCCCGAGTAGGGTTGAAACTAATCCCACGTAATGTAAATAACATTGTAAATACAACTCTATATTGAATAGATGGAAAACTCTCCTGTGTATAATAGATTGGCTCGCACTATCAGCTAAGCTAAATACAGATCAGTAGTGATTGATTCATTGATTGCTGTTTTCAAAGGAAGTACAACTGGGCAACCAAAAGGAAAATGGAAGAGATATGATACTTCAGAGAATGAAGGTATCAGCAAAAGAAAGGAAAGAGGACAATAGGGAGTGAAAATGGAAGACTCCCTAAGCCTCAAAAACATAACACCATTGGAGTCAGAAAAGAAGAAGTGTTGCTGAAGTGCCTGATGCAAGTAAGTGGAAGCAATGCCAGACTCAGCTAGGGGACCCGTGCCATTCCAAAATCCTCAAACCTAAAATTAACTTTCGCTAAAAATAATTTTAAAAAATATTTTTCTCAACTGGCAGCCTTTCACAGATTGTTCATTTCATGCACGTATTTGAGTGCCTGGCATTTTACATGTTGAAAACCTTTCTCGGCAAACAAAGTCGGGGTCCCCATTCTAAAAAAAAATGTAAAATTAAGCAATTTTGTCAATTGTGCCGAATGTTGAAGGGCTAAAGGACCCAGGAAGGTCTATCAAACTAAGAAAACAAATTTTGAAAATTGCTTCTGGCCTAAATGCAGTTCTGGGAAAACTTGTTTCTTTACTCATTTGCTTTTCGATTCAAATTAACTTATTTACACAGTTCTTTCTGTAATGTTCCTTGGTTCAATATCCTCTGGCACTTTTTAAAATTTTTGAAAAATGTCCACACTGAACGTAGTTGTAAAGGCTTAAGTGAAACAGTGCACTGACTCACATTAGTGCTCATGGCGGTAGAAAAAGGCAAACTGCTGTTCTAATCAACCGGATAACGATGATTAAGAAAAGGATTCTAATTTTTAGGAATAAATAAAGAATATATCCTCATACTTTATTATATTTCATTTAGGTACCGATACCTAAAATTCATAGTTCATATCACTAGGATTTTTTCAACATTGAGTTGCTTGCCTTTCATTTTGCAAGTCTGCAATTTACCAAGTTTTCTAGTTCATAAAGAACAGGTTTCTAGCAGATATTACATCCCTTTAAAATAATAATCACCACTACACCACCACCACCACCACCACCACCACCACCACCACCACCACCACCACCACCACCACCACCACCTACAACAACTCGTTCTCTCTTTTTATGCTGCTGCCATTAGGTTTATGAGGCCTAGAAAGTCTTTGTGTCCCTTCCTTTATTCTTTTTCTTTTACCAATGCATTAATTATTGATAGGGTTGGAACTCTTCTATTTTTTTTCTGATTTGCGAGGAATGGTTGCCCAGTTGTACTTATCATTAAAATAATGATCACCACCATTGCCAGCCTTCAATCTTTAGAACTGTATGAAATATACACACCAAAGCACCAACAACAAAAACACTTTGAATTACACACATTAAGTGAACATTGTACTGGATACAACATAATGATGTGTTCTGATCATAAGAGTCAATTGTTGAAGAGGCCAAATAGAATTAGTTGAAAGCAGTTCAACAAATGAACATGTTTACAATTAAAGCTATACAGAAGTTATCATCCATCTTTTTTTAGTTGTTTTTTAGCTGAAACATGTGTTAATGTTATAATTTTTTTTGCTGTAGGTGAACTTGCTGCATTGCTTAGTACAAACAGTTGGAGAAGGAGGTGAAAATGAACTAACAGATATCCTAAATGTCAGTAACAAGCTGAGAAGAGATAAACCAGAGGAGTATAAGATACTGACCAAGACACTTGTGGAATGGTCAGATATTGGAGAAGAGAGGGGCATTCGCTTCCACAGCCTTTATCGCAGTCCTGTCATATGGTAAGTCTTCCTTACAGAGTGTTCAGAAGATGCCTTAATCTATAATATATACAGAACTATTTTTATTTATTTAGTTTTACAATCTGCTTTATGTTGCACTGATACAGACAAGTCTTATGGCGATCATGGGATAGGAAAGGGCTAGGAGTAGGAAGGAAGTGACCATGGCCCAGTCCACCTAGTGTGAAAATGGGAAACCATGGAAAAGCATCTTTAGAGCTGCTGACAGTGGGGTTTGAACCCATCAGTTCCTTAATACAAGCTCACACCTGCGTGTCCAACTTGCTTGGGTTTTTACAGTAAGTTAATGGCACGAGTAATTGGGCTGTTAGCTACTCTAATTTCGGTACTCATGCTAATGGGAAGGAAGAGGCCAGGGGAACAAAACAGTCAGTAACATCTTCCTCAACGCGGCATTACTCGCTAGGTCTTAATGTGCGCCGTTACTCGCAGCACTCACCTTTATGTTTGAAGACCATAATATGCCCATATAAAGATGGATGTATTTTTAATGCGTCAGTTTGGGATAGTTGTTAATTTAGGAACAGGAGTGAGTGGAGTGGTCGCGCTACAGCTACGGGCCAAGCTCTGCATTTGGGAGATAGGTGGGCTTGAACCCCACCATCGGATGACCGGAAAATGGTTTTCTATGGTATTCCATGTACACTTCGAGCCAAATGCCGGGACAGTTCCACAGCTGATTCTTTCCACCTCCTTACCCAATTTCATTCACCATTATTCATCTTCATTAGCTCCTCAACTAAGGAAGGGCATCCGGACGTAAAACATGCGATATAATTTCATCTTACTTCGGCCTGACCCTGTATCAAAGAAATGGGACTAAGGGGTAGATAAACAATTTATTTAGGAACGTGATAGCAGGAGTGTGTTTAGTATGAACTAAACAATGCGAACATATAATCCAGCATAATAGGAAACAAACATTTTACATAGTCAGTCATCATTTTTGTTCCATTCAGCATCTTTCCTGGAACACTACTTCCGGGTTCAAACATTTGTAGCAGGAACATGGTGGCCCAACTTAATAATTCCATCCTTTCATAAAACGAATGGAATAAAGCCTTCAGTCAACGAAAGTGCCTCTTCTTTCTCACAACTTGCAGACACTCTGTTTCAGGTTAGGATGATTTTCGTAAACTTCATCTGTTTCATAGCCATCACTTTCGGTGTCCAAGACACTCCCTCCAATGTTTCACCCAACCACAAAATTATTTAATCAGTGGAAACCATTATAACTTGTATAAATTCACTAACAACAGTCACAATATAAATATTTCACATTAAACACAAGTATAAGATAAACATTGACTTACTACAATGTGCAAAATTGAGTATCACTGTTACTCATTATTGAGCGCACCGCTCACCAAACAAACACTGTCGTGCTTAATAATCGGTTGAGGGTATTTGTTTTCAAAGATAATGGAAATAACTGACACCTCCCCTTCCCAACAATCTGTTTGAAAGGTATATTGAGTTTCAACAGCAGAGGAATTGTAACATTCCTACAACAAGTAACATACTACGGAGGTGATTGAAGTAATGTTACTAAGGCTATCTCGCATCATTTTTTTTTTTTTTTTTTTTTTTTTTTGCTAGTTGCTTTACGTCGCACCGACACAGATAGGTCTTATGGCGACGATGGGACAGGGAAGGGCTAGGAGTGGGAAGGAAGCGGCCGTGGTCTTAATTAAGGTACTGCCCCAGCATTTGCCTGGTGTGAAAATGGGAAACCACGGAAAAGCATTTTCAGGGCTGCCCACAGTGGGGTTTGAACCTACTATCTCCCGAATACTGGATACTGGCCGCACTTAAGCGACTGCAGCTATCGAGCTCGGTATCTCCCATCATCTATCCCCTGATTTTTTTTTTTCATATGACGAGCAAAATCTCATAGCAGTGGGTGAGAAGTAGTGGGAAGGGGAGGGATGAATGGGAGTTGCAGAGTTGCCCTACTGTCTGAGTTATATAGATTTTTTAAATCTGTCACATACAGTTGCTACCACCTGAGCAGACATGTTGAATGGCTAATAATTGTGTTACTGCATGTTACTGCTCCTTGAATTGACTTGGAGTGTTTACTAGTCTGCTACTTTTAGCTAATACTGCTCCTAATAACTGTACTGTTATTATGCTGAGAGAAGCTGGAAGATCATTACCATCTATTACTAAATTTTGCCTATACAATGAATAAGAATTAGGTATTCAAGCTACTTCTTCTAAGGACTTGTCATTGGCATTGCTATTGAAAGCTGTATCTAATAATGATTTTTCCCTCTCACTGAAGAGTGCAACAGCTAGTCCTTTATAAAATCAATTTTGAGTTATGCAGACGTGTCTTAGTATAATGCTTGTGGATTGAAATCCAAAGTGGCTGAAAGCTGGTTTATCTTGAGTACATACATGTACAGTTTCAGACACAAGCAAATGATCGGTTCAAAAGAGTTCCAGTCTTCAGTCAAGTCGACTGAAGTCGGTGTGAATAGCAAAACCTGGAGATCTGATCATGCTTACCTTGAGACCCCAATTTTGATTCTTGGCCAATCCAGGGATTTTAATTCTAGACTGGTCGGCATACCAACAAACAAAGAAAAGGACAATCAGACAACTGGTAGCATGGCACCGCAGCCCAGGTCTTTGATTGCTAGCACAACCACTAAAAGATTAGAGGACAACCCAGCGCAAAAACACGCCAACCACTTAGGGCAGGGACGTTGGGCAATACCAATAGGTCAAGGACCATAACAGAGGCTGGAAGAAGGTCAAAGGATATAGCAACTCAACTACAATAACACTCACGGTCACACTTAACGACCAAAATTTAATACAAATTCCTGAACAAGAAATAGGGTGGGTGGTCCAACATAAAATATAGAACACAAATTGAGAAAAATTAAATAGCTACCAACAAGATCCTCCTCTGCGAACCATGTGACCTTGCCGCGGTGGGGAGGCTTGCGTGTCCCAATGATGCAGATAGCCGAGCCGCAGGTGCAACCATATCGGATGGGTATCTGTTGAGAGACCAGACTAACGAATGGTTCATCGAAAGGGGGGTAGCAGCCTTTCGGTATTTGCAAGGGCGGCAGTCTAGATGATTGACTGATACGGCCTTGTAATAATACTCAACATGGCTTAGCTGTGTTGATACTGCTACACGGCTGAAAGCAACGGGAAACTACAGCCGTAACCACCTCCCGAGGGCATGCAGCTCTCTCTGTATGAAAGATGTACTGATGATGGCTTCCTCCCGGGTAAAATATTCCGGAGGTAAACTAGTCCCCCATTCGGATCTCCGGGTGGGGACTACACGAGAGGGGGCGATCATCAGGAAGATGGATACTGACATTCTGCGAGTCGGAGCGTGGAATGTTAGAAGTTTGAATCGTTGTGGTAGGTTAGAGAATCTGAAACGGGAGATGGATAGGCTAAAGTTAGATGTAGTAAGTGAAGTACGTTGGCAGGAAGGACAGGATTTTTGGTCAGGCGACTACCGAATTATCAACACGAAATCAAACAGGGGTAATGCAGGAGTTGGTTTAATAATGAATAAGAAAATAGGGCAGCGGATAAGCTACTACGACCAGCAGAGTGAAAGAATTATTGTCGCCAAGATAGACACCAAACCAATGCCCACCACAATAGTGCAGGTCTATATGCCTACTAGTTCAGCGGATGATGAAGAAATTGAAAGAATATATGAGGAGATAGAAGATTTCATACAATATGTCAAAGGTGACGAGAATCTAATTGTGATGGGAGACTGGAACGCAGTGGTAGGCCAAGGAAGAGAAGGTAGCACAGTAGGAGAATTTGGATTGGGACAAAGGAACGAAAGAGGAAGTCGGCTGGTTGAATTCTGCACTGACCATAATTTAGTCCTCGCCAATACTTGGTTCAAACACCACAAACGACGGCTGTATACGTGGACGAGACCTGGAGACACTGGAAGGTATCAAATAGACTTCATTATGATTAGGCAGAGATTCAGAAACCAGGTGTTGGATTGCAAAACTTTCCCAGGAGCAGACGTGGACTCTGACCACAACTTGTTGGTCATGAAATGCCATCTGAAGTTGAAGAAATTGAAGAAAGGAAAGAATGCAAAAAGATGGGATCTAGACAAGTTGAAAGAAAATAGTGTGATGGATCGTTTCAAGGAACATGTTGCACAAGGACTAAATGAAAAGGCCGAAGGAAACACAGTAGAGGAAGAGTGGAGAGTCATGAAAAATGAAGTCAGTAGGGCTGCTGAAGAAATGTTAGGAAGGAAGAAAAGATCAACTAAGAATCAGTGGATAACTCAGGAGATACTAGACCTGATTGATGAACGACGAAAATACAAGAATGCTAGAAATGAAGAGGGCAGAAAAGAATACAGGCGATTAAAGAATGAAGTGGATAGAAAGTGCAAGGTAGCTAAGGAAGAATGGCTGAAGGAGAAGTGCAAGGATGTCGAAGGCTGTATGGTCCTGGGAAAGGTAGATGCTGCATACAGGAAAATCAAGGAAACGTTTGGAGAAAGGAAATCTAGGTGCATGAATATTAAGAGCTCAGATGGAAAGCCACTTCTAGGGAAAGAAGACAAAGCAGAAAGATGGCAGGAGCATATCCAACAGTTGTATCAAGGTAACGATGTAGATAATTTATTTCTGGAACATGAAGAGGCTGTTGATGCTGATGAAATGGGAGACCCAATTTTGAGGTCAGAGTTTGACAGAGCTGTGAGTGACCTAAATAGGAACAAGGCACCTGGAATTGATGATATTCCCTCTGAATTACTGTCTGCCTTAGGAGAAACCAGCATGGTAAGGTTATTTCATTTAGTGTGCAAGATGTATGAGACAGGAGAAGTCCCATCCGATTTTCGGCAGAATGTTGTTATACCTATTCCCAAGAAAGCCGGTGCTGACAGGTGTGAAAACTACCGCACTATTAGTTTAGTATCTCATGCCTGCAAAATTTTAACACGTACTATTTACAGAAGAATGCAAAAACAAGTTGAAGCTGAGTTGGGGGAAGATCAGTTTGGCTTCAGAAGAAATGTAGGAACACGTGAAGCAATCCTGACTTTACATCTGATCTTAGAGGATCGAATCAAGAAGGACAAGCCCACGTACATGGCATTCGTAGATCTAGAAAAGGCATTCGATAATGTTGATTGGACCAGGCTATTTATGATCCTGAAGATGATATGGATCAGATACCGAGAACGAAGAATTATCTACAACCTGTATAAAAATCAGTCTGCTGTGATAAGAATCGAGGGCTTTGAAAAAGAAGCAGCAATCCAGAAAGGAGTGAGGCAAGGCTGCAGTTTGTCCCCTCTCCTTTTCAATGTTTACATAGAACAGGCAGTAAAGGAAATCAAAGAGAAATTTGGAAACGGAATCACAGTCCAAGGAGAGGAAATCAAAACCTTGAGATTTGCCGATGATATTGTTATTTTATCTGAGACTGCAGAAGATCTCGAGAAGTTGCTGAATGGTATGGATGAAGTCTTAGGTAAGGAGTACAAGATGAAAATAAATAAGTCCAAAACAAAAGTAATGGAGTGCAGTCGATCGAAGGCAGGTGATGTAGGAAATATTAGATTAGGAAACGAAGTCTTAAAGGAAGTAGATGAATATTGTTACTTGGGTAGTAAAATAACCAACGATGGCAGAAGTAAGGAGGACATAAAATGCAGACTAGCACAAGCAAGGAAGAGCTTTCTTAAGAAAAGAAATTTGCTCACTTCAAACATTGATATCAGAATTAGAAAGATGTTTTTGAAGACTTTTGTGTGGAGCGTGGCATTGTATGGAAGTGAAACATGGACGATAACTAGCTCAGAAAGAAAGATAATAGAAGCTTTTGAAATGTGGTGTTACAGAAGAATGCTGAAGGTGAGATGGATAGATCGAATCACGAATGAAGAGATACTGAATCGAATTGTTGAGAGGAGATCGATTTGGCTAAATGTGATGAGAAGAAGAGATAGAATGATAGGACACATCTTAAGACACCCAGGACTTGTTCAGTTGGTTTTTGAAGGAAGTGTAGGTGGCAAGAACGGTAGGGGTAGACCAAGGTATGAATATGACAAACAGATTAGAGCAGATGTAGGATGCAATAGTTACGTAGAAATGAAAAGGTTAGCACAGGATAGGGTGGCATGGAGAGCTGCATCAAACCAGTCTATGGACTGATGACTCAAACAACAACAACAACCAACAACATTCATTTTTAAAAGAGAACTTCTGTTAAAAACTTGATCACAGAACTAGAAGTCTTCAAACTCAACCAATGAATAGAGTACAAGAAGGTTTAAAAATTCAAACTCAAGTTGTAATTTAAGTTGAATATCATTACAATATTATTTTCCAAGCTTGGTTCCCTTTGCTGTTTTAAAAGGGAGGATATAATGAGTATTCATTGCAATTCATAAATTATGTACACCTTCCTGGGTACGGCCGCCCCTACAATTTACCCATTTAGTAGGCCTTTACCAAATTCTTAGACAACAATTAATAGCCAACAGGACCAACTACCATACATAATTACAATATGGTTTAAGGTACCCTAGTGAATACAGAGGCATTTTAAAGGAAACAATCTATCCGCATCCTCAAACCAGAATGATAATATCAAAGAAATAACATTAAGGTAAGACAAATTTGAATAAGGTGTAGAGCCCATGTCAAAATAAATTAATGTTAACCTTGAGAACCAACCATAAGGTTAAACAATAATATTAAAAGAAATAAACACTTTTCCATGTCCCAGTTCATCACACAACAACCAGCATCACATTGCATAATCACAACAACAATACGCAGTAATCAGCATAAGAAGGAAGCATTCCACAACAATACTATAAAATGGAGGGTAGCCACCAAACAAAAGCAAGAGATAAAATAATAATAATAATAATAATAATAATAATAATAATAATAATAATAATAATAATAATAATAATAATAATAATAACTCGTGTGGGGATTTACCAGTTACCTCCATCGGGCGCGTCCCATTGGAATTGGGGAAGCTCGCTGGCTCTGCCGCCAGCAGAGTCAGAGGGTAGTAGGGAAATAAAATACCACCGTGAAAAACAAATTGGTCCCTTGCCAGGGTTACGGCGAAGACTGGTAAATGACCAGAAGCCAGAAAACATCTTGAGGCAACCTCTAGGGCTAACAACCCTAGTTGTAAAAGGATGGGTACCCGTCCAAAGCAAAGTCAAGTCAAAAAGCATGATGGCACAACATTTCAAGAAACATACCCCAGGGGGTAAATCTTCGGATAAATCCCTCGTCGTGAAGGCCACGGCGCACGAGTCTCGTTCGGATTCTGGGGGAGACTCGACATCATGCAAGAGACGAGTCGGAGCGTCTCGGTGTACCCCGAAGAGTCAAAAACTCAGGCCAAAATCTTTCTAGCAACTTTCAACATAAATTCACTTACACAAACTGGCAAGCTGAAAACGCTCACCAAAGCTCTTCACGAAAATCAGATATCCATAATGGCCCTACAGGAAACAAGATACCCAGATGAAGAGATTTTTGAATCCGAAGGCTACCGATTTTTCAAGAGCAAAGCGCAAAGAGGAATCCTCAATGGAGCTGTGATGCTTGGAACTGCGTTTGCTGTTAGAACCAACATCCTTAAATCGGTTGCAAATTTCGAACCTGTGAATGACAGATTGTCTATACTCACAATTAAATGCGCGAAATGCGCGAACAAAACCTATGCTCTAGTTAACGCACATGCTCCTACAAACGATAAGAACAAGTCTGATCCAGACGAAGTTGATAATTTCTGGGACCTGCTGGATGAAAAATTAAACAAAATCCCCAAACACCATGTCAAGCTTCTTTTGGGTGACTTCAATGCCCAACTAGGTCGTGAACAGAAGTACAAGAAAGTTATAGGAAATTACCCTGCTCACAAAAGAACCAATCCCAATGGCAAAAGACTGGTGTCCATTTGCGAAAATCACAACCTGCAGGTCATGTCGACCCACTTTCGTCATCTACCCAGAAAGCAAATGACTTGGCGTTCTCCCGTCCAAACTCTCGGAGAGTTCCAAATTGATCATGTTGCAATCTCCAGGAGAAACAGCCCTGAGATTATGAATGTCAAGGTAAAGAAAGGCATCAATGTGGCCTCAGATCACTATATGTCTCTTATCAAATTCAAACCAATTCCCGCAAACACAAGGAAGACAACCAAACAGATCACACGCTTCGACAATGATAAACTTCGACAAAGGGTCGAGGAGTTCCAGGAGAAGGCTAGACCAAATGACTGTGACTTTAACAACGCCAAAAGTCTCCTTGTTGAGGCCGCCAAAGACGTTGCAGAAATCAAGAGAAGCAAAAAGCATGCCTGGTGGAATGGTACCTGCGAATCAGTCCTCCAAGAAAGACTCAATGCTTGGAAACAGTACTACTCTACGAAATCAGAAAATGATTGGGAAACCTACAAAACCCAACGTGCCCAAGCAGCTAGGGTGTTCAGAACTGAGAAACGTAAACACGAAAAATCTCTCACTGAAAATATAGAACAAAACTTTAGGAAGAATGAAAGCAGAGAGTACTACAGAGCCTTCAAACGCAAACTCACTGGCTATAAACCACCATCTCTATGCTTTGAGCGAAAGGACGGCACACTGGCGACGTCGGATGAAGAAAATTGCAGCATTCTGGCAGACTACTTCAAGAATTTACTTAATTGCTCTAAACCGCAAAGCCCCATTGAGACCAAGGAACCCTTACTCAGGTACCCAGATTCCAGACCACCCGACAGAGATGATATCAAGCGCCACATTGCCCGTCTCAAAAATAACAAAGCGCCAGGGGAAGACTCAGTAGTAGCAGAACTATGGAAATATGCCCCAGAGGAATCACTTGATATCTTGCAAAAGCAAATAGAAGAAATTTGGAACAAGGAGACCCTACCCGAAGATTGGAAAATAGCTTTGATCCATCCATTACACAAAAAAGGCAGCATGAAGAACATCAACAACTACAGAGGAATATCTTTGCTACCCGTGACTTACAAAATTCTATCACTTGCCATCCTGGAACGTTTGGAAGCACAAGTCGAACATCAAATAGGTGAATACCAAGGAGGGTTCAGAAAAGGTCGCTCAACAGCCGAGCAGATCCAAAATCTCAAAACGATCATCAGATATTGTACACTAAGGTCCAAGCAGTATGTGTCTGTCTTTGTGGACTTTAAGAAAGCGTACGACTCCATTGACCGGGAAGTTCTGCTAAATATCTTAAATGAATTCGGAGTTGATTTGAAACTGCTGGCATTAATTAGAGCCACTCTGACCGATACAAAATCCAAGGTGAAGTTCCACGGATGTCTCTCGCATTCCTTTGACATCAAAACAGGAGTCCGACAAGGTGATGGGCTATCCCCGATACTCTTCAACTGTGTTCTTGAAAAAATCATCAGAACCTGGCGGATGAGATTACAGGAAACCAACTATAGTCCATTGAGAATAGGAACCAAATCCAAGGGGATCGCAACAGACTGCTTAGCATTTGCCGATGATATTGCTGTTCTCTCAAACGACATAGAAACCGCTAGAGCTCAAGTTGAAATTTTAAAGGAAATTGCCGAACAAACTGGTTTGCGGATATCGTTTGAGAAAACAGAAGTAATGACTAACATCAAAGAGGCTCCTCCAAAACTCCATACAAAATACGGGGACATCACCCGAGTAGACAAATTCAAATACCTGGGTGAGATCATCATGAAAAATGGACTGGACAAAGAAGCACTTCAGGAGCGAGTACGCAAACTGGAAATAGCCTACCAAACATCCCGCACAATCTACAACAAAAAATGCCTTTCCCAAAACACCAAGATACGTCACTATGAAACCGTTCTGAAGCCAGTAGTTCTATATGCAGCCGAAACCCTGTCTCTAAATGCCAACAAAGGACTCCTTGAAGAACTGGAGAAAAAAGAACGCAAAATTGTGAGAGGAATCTTGGGATCAAAGTACAGAAATGGAATCCATCAAAAGAGATCCAACGAGGAAGTCTACAGTAAAATAGAGAAAATTACCAACACAATCAGAAAAAGACAGGCACGATTTTACGGTCATCTGAAAAGAATGGACGGAAGAAAGTTAACTAAAGAAATCTTTCACTTTTTTGATTCAAACCCCAAAACCACAATTCCATGGTTTAGAAATACCAAAGAAGACCTGCAAATGCTACATATCTCAGCTGAAGATGCTCTTAACAGAGATCTCTTCCGCAAGAAAATATTGACGAACAGGCTAAACCGAGACGAGCAACCGAAGAGAAGACACGGTGCCCCTTGGACAGAGGAGCGTAAGCAGGCCCACTCACAAAGAATGAGGGAAATTTGGGCTCTAAAGAAGGCCAAGTTCAGTGTCAGATACAACAAGACTTAACGTGGTCCTTGATGGCCCCAGCGAATTATATATATAATAATAATAATAATAATAATACTCTTGCATTACTGATTTCATGCTTACTTAATCTTTCAGACTTCTTCTTTCTTCATTTCTCCTTTACGGGCGGTTGTACGCTTCCAAATCCCTCTTCTTCTGATGAAGGACATCCTCCATATACACTGCCACCCGATCCTAGGATTCCTGGTTTCGTAGCATCACAGAACTAATATTGTCTGGTGTCAGTTCTCCCAGTTCATTTTCCACACATCTTCTCTTTATCATCCAATGGCCGCACACAAAGAAGGTGTGAAGTACATCATCGATGTCGTCACAGTATATGCATGCTGCATCACTTGCTCTGCCTACTCTATGCAGGAATTTCCGGAAATATCCATGTCCTGTTAGAAGCTGTGTGAGTAATAGTTGACTTCACCATGAACCCTTTCAACCCAGATATCCAAGCATGGTATCAGTCTCTTGGTCCAAGGGTCAGTTTCCCATCTGAGTTGCCATTGCCTCATCCATTGACTGAAGCTCTCCTTGCTTACACCAGATTTCTTGTTGCTCCAATGCAAGTAGATTGCTGCCACTGTGCGGTATGCACATGCTCTCCGTTGTACGGCAACTATCCTTCTCTGATACCAAGCAAATCTTAAGGATTCAGCCCAGATTTCAGAGCCATACTCGGAATACTGACTGAGCCATCAAAATGAGAAAGCGCAGTTTACTGGATTTTGGACCTTTAACATTTCCCATCAGTCTACTAAGTGCAGTTATGTATTTTACTGCCTTATCTGTCGCTCTTTGAATATGATTCCACAATGTGAACTTGGAGTCAAGTGTCACTCCTAGATATTTTATGCTCATAGACATTTCAATTACTAACTTTTCAAAGAGTCATTGGCACAAGATTCTCGATCCTTTTCCTCGTCAGAAGAACTATCTCCATTTTGTGTTCTGCTAGTGTTAGCCTGTGACTCATCATCCATTCCTTTATGCGCCGTAGCACCTGGTTCAGTTTGATTTGAGCCATTTTAACATTACGAGCCACTATCAAGGAAGCCACATCCTTAGCGTAGCCCTCAAGCTTCCTATCCTCTGGCATCTCTAAACGCAACAAGCCATCATATATGATGTTCTAAGGACTGATCACTGTGCTGCACCAGCCATCAGTCGTTTTGTCCTTTATCCATGTTCCGTATCATACAGCAGAGTGTGATCCTTGAAGTAGTCTCTCATTATACGCATAAGATACTGTGGTAGCTCCAAAGTTTTTTTAAGAGCTTCCAGCATGTTGCTCCATCTTGCTGAGTTGAAAGCATTCTTCACATCCAGGGTCGCAAGAAGTGTCAATTTACGGGAATGATAATTGGCTGTTTGTACTCTTCCTGCTGTATTCACCACCTCTCACACTGCATCCATCATCGAGTACCCTCTCCAAAATCCATGCTGGTGAGCAGATAAGCTAGCTGTACTGCTGAGAGAATTGTGGGCTGCAGAAGTTTCTCCAGGACTTTTCCAGCTGTGTCCAACATACATAAAAGTTTTTTTTTGCTATTTGCTTTACGTCACACCTACACAGATAGGTCTTATGGCGACGGTGGGATAGGAAAGGCCTGGAAATGAGAAGGAAGCGGCTGTGACCTTAATTAAGGTACAGCCCCAGCATTTGCCTGGTGTGAAAATAGGAAACCACGGAAAACCATCTTGAGGGCTGCCGACAGTGGGATTCGAACTCAGTATCTCCCGGATGCAAGCACACAGCTGCGTGGCCAATGCGCTCAGTCATAAAAGTCTATAACCACCAGGTTTTCCTTTGCTGATCAAAACCAATCGGGCCATTTTCCGTCGGAGACTAAAAACACCCGCTTGCAGAGTGATTGTACATATTCAGCAACAGTTCTGGACAGAGTTCTGATTTTATCTTTAGCACTTCTGCAGGTATACCTTCTGGTCCTGCAGTCCTCTTGTTTTTAAGAGAGCTAATAGATCTATTCAACTCTTCTACTGTGAAGAGGTTTATATCATCCAGTTCTTTTTCATCGTCACAGTCAATCCTCTCTAGATGGTCGGGGAATAGAGTATCCATAATTTCTTTAATGGTTTGCAGATCCATGCTTGGGGTTGAAAATGTCCCGAGTTTCTTCATTACAATCTTGAAACCTAGTCCCCATGGATCATCTTTTACTTCCTTAGCCAATGTCCACGATTTATCGACTTTACTCTTTCTAATTGCGTTGCGGAGTTCCTTCTTCGCTGACTTGTACTCTGCTGAAACTGAGGTATTCTATGGACTGCCTCTCATCCTCTGAGTCCTGCATCAAAGTCGCAGACAATTCCTTCTCAGTTCAGCAATCTCTTCGGTCAACCAGTACACTGGACGCTTGCTAGTTCGTGGTCTCTTTTTAGACATTGAGACATTGCGTGCTTGCTGGATTAGCTGCATGGTGATTTCAACACATACACCAGCTGCTTCTTTCCCTCTACAGCCAAAACATTTTTCCATTATGTTCTCCATTCCATTCTGTATTAGAGCAAGAAACTTTTCTTTGTCGATGCCGGCTATGTTCCACCATGCTGGCCTCCGCAAATATTTCTTATTTGAGGAGCTTCCTGGAGCAGTCAAAAGATGATATATTGGTGATCACTCCCCGTATAGTTCTCAATCACTTGCCATTCAGTTACCTTAGGCGCAGTATCCTCCGATGAGAAGGTTACATCTGGTATTGTTCCCTGACATCCTGGCCATCAAAATGTTGGCACATTTCCAATGATGTTGACCACCAAACCCATGCTGGCTGCCATCTCCATTTTACGTCATCCTCTGGAGTCTGTTTTGTGGTTTGTGCATTAAAATCACCAGCAACCAATAGTCTGTTTTCCATTCTGTGTAATGCATCTTCAAGGCCATCAAGTTTCATCTGAAAGTTGGGAACAGCTTACAATAGTGATTCCCCCAATCTGTATCCAAACAAAACCATCTTTACATCTACGCTCTGTTATTGAAAATTTTCCTACATCTGGTATCCAAATTGCAGCTGTTCGAAGATTATCCACAAACCACCCTTGATATGGTTCACTAATAATAATGATGTCTGCTTCCATCTCATAAATCAGCTGTTTGACTCCTGTGCATGTTTGCTTGAAGGATTTGCATCATTTGCTGTGATTTTTGGCCTTTTCAAGAGCTTCACGGAATATTGTGCATGCATCCAACTCAGGAACATGATTTTGTTTAGTTTCATTGACACCCTTGTTTGTACAAAGCATGCATTGTGGATTATTCTTTTTGCTGTCTACTGCCTTATGACCAGCTTCTCCTCACTTAAAACAGAACTTACTTCTGTCAGGGCCTGTGCAGTTTATTGCCAGGTATCCATATGATAGGCATCAAAAGCTGTAAGGTAATATGGTTCTAGCACGTACTCTGCAGTATAGCCATTCTGGAATTATGATCCAACTTAACATAGATCCTCCAAAAATTGCCATTATGACCAACACTTTTTTTTTTTTGCTAGTTGTTTTACGTCGCACCGACACAGATAGGTCTTACGGCGACGATGGGACAGGAAAGGGCTAGGGGTGGGAAGGAAGCGGCCGTGGTCTTAATTAAGGTACAGCCCCAGCATTTGCCTGGTGTGAAAATGGGAAACCACGGAAAACCATTTTCAGGGCTGCCGACAGTGGGATTCGAACCTACTATCTCCCGAATACTGGATACTGGCCGCACTTAAGCGACTGCAGCTATCGAGCTCGGTATGACCAACACTAATATTCTCTTCAATATAATTCACCCTTCATCATTTAATGGGCGGAATGATGTAGAATTAAATTCACCCGTCATTGAGTAGTATACTAACCATAAAGAATAACAGCTTCCAGTAGTTTCTGAGCATCCTCATCTTTAGTTTCGAAGATGGCGAGTTTCTGTCCCCAGCTGTTTGGTTTTGTGACCGATATTTTCAGCTCTCCATGATGATTACCGGAATCTCATCTTACAGCCTCCTTCACATTTGCAGAGGTAGTGATGCAATCCATGTCTCAAATCTCCATTGTAGTTCAGGGGATTAAAGCCTTTACACTGCCATCTTGCCCAAGTGCATCTCTCAGAGATTTACTGAATATCTCCCTGTTTTCAATCTGTGTGGTTTTATTGAACTCAAGAAGAACAGCCCCAGCTCTCGATTTGCGCATAGATCGGATGCCTGCTCCACTGTTTTCCAGCTTCACCCATTTCCTGATATCCTTCAAAACATCAGCGAAAGTCTTACTGTTCATTGGTTTGATGTTGACAGCTTCTGAACGACTCCTTGATTTAGAATAAGGTCATTTTTCACTCTCGTTAACCGCTGTACCTTCAAGATCGTTTCCGGCCCATTTCGTTGGAATATCTTCATGCTTCTTTCTCTTCTTCCTGGATAGAACCTTTTCCCACTTTCCTTGGTCTTCCTCCATGTCATTTGTCCTTGCTCTCTGTGGCAGTTGATCTCTGCTTCAGTTCTTCCACGCCATCTTACACGTTGCTTCAGCCTCTAAAGCTTCTCCCAAATTCATGAGGCCATTTTAATTTCCAATTTTAGATTCTTAAGAGGAATAGCCGTGATTTTCCTCAACAGTGATCTTGCAGTCTCAAGATGCACCTCTTCTTCATACTGATTCTATGTTATCTGCTGACTGATATCATCAATCAGATTTAAGTCAATACTTCTACCGTTTCTGCCATTGTGGATGCTTTCCCTTGATACTCCAGACATCTCCACTGTATCACAGTGAATTTCTGCTTCTGCCATCATGCCAATGAGGGAGTCTAATTGGCCGTGACTTGAACCGAGGGGATGGTTTCTTGAGTGAGCGCTATCTACTGCAGTGCTACTTCTGCATGATTTTGATCTTTAGTAAGATGGCTGTTCACACAAGTTTTTCAATATTTCACTCGATATTCTGTCATTCCAATTGTAAACAAAACACATCTACCATACAATGGAGCTTAAAATAACCATAGAAACCTGTTTTGGTGAGTACCTTACCAATATAAACCCACTTTCATGAACTATCTTGTAGCTGTGAAGTTCAGGCGTACTTTCTACAACAATAATAGTGATGATGATGATGATGATGATGATGATGATGATGATCTGCAATCACTGGTTACATTTAAACACTCTACTAGTTAAGAATTATAGGGGATTCCTTCTGAGGCAATAAAGGCATGCTTGGTTCTCCCAGAATAGCATGTGTTAGTCAGGAAGTCAAGAAGATTTCCACTTTCAGAGGTGCTCTTGTTCCTGAGAACAATGAGTACCAGATTAGTTCCTGCAGGCAAAGGCAGCCGGGCGTAGAGCAAAGCACTCTACTGTATGCCGAGCTTACAAATAGTGGAAGCCTTGAAGCCCTCCAGGGGCCTTCATGGGCTGCACAGAGATGACTCTGCTTTTTATCTTTGCTTTACTTCACTAATGCAGAATTATGTTCTTCTGTATTAAATGATGAGAGTAATTTGTTTGCCTGCAGTGAGGATTTGAGCGGGAAGTTTGAGCGAGTTAACTACAGTCAGCAGCAGAGAGATTCTCACTTCTCTGTCCCTCTAGAGGATGTTGTTCCATGGTACAGAGCTCACGCTGTCTTCACAGAAGCCCTCTACCACCCTGACAACATAGTGAAGTTCAAGACAAATCCAGGTAACTATCTCTTCGTTTACTGTGTTTGTTCTCTTTTGCTAGTGGTTTAATGTTGCACTAACACATTGCAGGCTTACGGCGACGCAAGGATGGGAAAGGGTAGGATTGGGAAGGAAGCGGCCATGGCGTTAATTAAGGTGTACCTGGTGTGAAAGCGCGAAACCATCTTCAGGGGCCGACGGTGGGATTTGAACCCACAATCTCCTCAATGCAAGCTCACAGCTGCGTGACCCTAACTGCACAGTGAACTCGATCCCTAAAGCCGACAGCAATTGTATGCCAATCCCTGGGAAATCGGAAAATGAAAATTAAAAAAAACCAGCAACATACAATATATTATTCAAGCAGACAAAGCATAGGGAATAGATTATCTGCTTTCTTTAGTCAGTCATCTCATCAGATGATACTCAGACCTTAAGGCTACTCTCGATTGTCCCAAGATGGCGATTCAAGTAGCCAAGCCTGTTCAAAATGAGGGTTTCTTATTTATAATTTGAGGACTAATTTTCTAATTGGGGTTTTGCCAGAGACTTATACGCTCTCTTCTTTACATCCTTATTGTGACCCCTAAATACCCTTGTTTAATATGATTGCCCCAATAAAGATCATTCCTTATATTAACTTCTAGGTAGTGAGAGTGATCCCCATGAGGTACTATCACCCCCATCAACACAGTAATTAGAACTGTGAGGACTTTCATCCTGTTTACTGCTGTCCATCTCACATTATTTTCAAGGTCCCCACAATCCTGCAATTCATTTACTACTCTATACAGTAAAACATAATCCACAAATAGCCTTATGTGTGTTTCCACTTCTTTACTCATATCATTTGTATATATCAGAAAACAAAGGTCCCTGCAGGAACCCCATCTTAATCAGATAACACTTTTCCTACTCTAATTCTCTGAGTACTATTCTAGAAATTTAGTCTCCCATTCAACCATTCATGGCCCTTGTCTTTCTTTGTCTGACACATTCATTTTCTGAAATGTTGGACCTCTTCCATTATTTCTCTCTGATTATACAGAGGATGGTTGCCTAGTTTAATCGCTACACTTGATCTTAAGGGCGGGCAAAATTAAACCTAGATTTTCTCCTTGGGCAGTTCAGGCATTAGTTATTGTAAAAGGAAATCATAAGAAGAGAATGGTCATTGATTATTCTTGAACCATCAATAGGTTCACATTATTGGACGCATATCCCTTGCCTAGAATCGAAGATACAGCAAACAAAGTGGCCAGTTATGAAATATTCAGGGATGACGAAAATCAAGGAAGTTCATGGAAGCATCTCTCTCAAATGCAATCTGACACTGAATAATAACTTTTTTTTTGGCTACTTTCTTTACGTCGCACTGACACAGATAGGTCTTATGGCGACGATGGGAAGGGAAGGGCCAGGAGTGGGAAGGAAGCGGCCGTGGCCTTAATTAAGGTACAGCCCCAGCATTTGCCTGGTGTGAAAATGGGAAACCATGGAAAACCACTTTCAGGGCTGCCGACAGTGGGGTTCGAACCTACTATCTCCCGAATACTGGATACTGGTCGCACTTAAGCGACTGCAGCTATCGAGCTCGGTACTGAATAATCAGAAATGCTCTCTATCCTTATGATCAGTCAGGTTACTTGGGTACCAAATCACCAATAAAACAGTTAAACCTGATCCATATTGACTAGAACCTGTAAGAAGGACTCTTGGTATGTTTTCTCGTTATTCCTCTCTCATTCCAAGATTCTCGAATAATATCATACCTCTTGCACGTTCGACCTTTCTGCTCTCAAATGAAGTCATTCAGACTTTTGAAAACCTTTCAACTGAAATAGAGAGATATCTACCAATCCATGCATCGATCTTGAAATTCCCTTCTCTATAGAAACAGATGCTGCAGAGAGTGCTATTGACACTACTCTGTCACAGCCCAGTTGACCTATTACTTTCTTCACCCGAGTTTTGTCAGGGCCAGTATTGAAACATTCATCATTTGAAAAAGAAGCTCAAACCATTGTCGAAACACTTGGAATCGGTAGACACTTCAAATTGATAACAACAATCATGGAAAAGTAGAAAACGAAAAATTATGTGGTCAAAAACAGAACAGATTTAAGGCTTTTCAGGGGTTTGCTCTATTAACCAGCGCTTTGTCTTAGGTCTGACACTAGACTCATCAGAGTGGGATGTGTCAGACTCTACCCACTGACACTGGGGTGTATTTTTATTTATTTTTATTTATTGTCTTGTTTTATATGGCGGGACTCAGGCTATGAAGCCTGCTATTCTGTCCGACCATACATACACCTACATGAAGAGTTAAATATATACTAAATTATCTACAGTTTAATATCTTAAGGTAGCAATTAAATGTTTTAATTAATCTAAAACTTAACTATGATCTAATCCTACTATGTTATAAGAAATCATTATTATTTATTAACCAGGTTTGACAGACTTTCTTAAAGCGGAGGTGGTTTGACACGCTCCTAATTTCAGCAGGTAGGGAATTCCAAATTCGGCTGGCGGCGACTATAAATGATCTACTGTAGCCAGTTGAGCGGTGAATGGGAATGCTTAGTACTGCGGTGGATGATGATCTGGTAGGAATACTAGAAGGTGATGCTAGGTAATGGAATTGTGTGGCAAGGTATTCAGGTGTGTTAAGGTTCAGTATACGATGTAACAGGGAAAGAGTGTGTAAATTTCGTCGCTCTCTTAAGCGTAGCCATGAAAGCCTAGCAAATGCGGGAGAAATATGGCTAAACCTTGGTATATCTGAAATAAATCGAACGCATGCGTTATGTGCCTTTTGGAGCTTGATGGAAAGTGAGGCATTCAGGTTACTGTATACTACGTCACAGTAGTCGAATATTGGCATTACCATACTTTGGATAAGCAGTTTTCTTACATTTTGGGGGAGTAAATCTCTGAGTTTTTTAAGGGAATGTAAGGAATAAAACACTCGCTGACATATACCTGTTACATGATCGTTCCAACTAAGGTTTTTATCCATTATCATCCCTAAGTTTTTAACTGTGTCTTTGAATTGTAACTGAGTGCCTCTTAATGTTACTGAGTGGGTATGGATGTCTGTAAGTCGTGCGTGGGTTTTTTGGGTAGCTAAAAGAATACACTGTGATTTTTGGGCATTGATCTTTAGTGCATGGTCATCGGTCCACCTACATATTCTTCCTAGGTCGTCGTTCATATTATTTATTGCAGTCGGTAAGTCACGAGGGTGTGCATGTGTATATATCTGTATGTCGTCTGCGTACACATGATATTGACAATGTTTAATTACTTGTGTTAGTCCTGAAATGAAGATCGAAAATAGGAGTGGTGCTAGCACTGACCCCTGTTGTATTCCAGTCTCTACAGATTGCCATGAAGAGAAATTTTCACCTGTAGATACACACTGCCGGCGATCAGAGAGATAGGAATACATCCAGGATAGTGTGCTTTGTGAGAAATTAAGAGCACGTAATTTTGCTATTAGTATGTCCGTGTCAACGCAGTCAAAGGCCTTACTAAGGTCTAGAAGAGTTAAAACAGTAATTTCTCCCTTATCCATAGCTACTCCTATGTCATTTGTAACTTTAAGCAGTGCAGTAGTTGTGCTATGATTGCTTCTAAAACCAGACTGGTATTTGTCAAGAAGCATATTGTTATTTAAATATGCGGTTATTTGTCTGTGAACTATTTTCTCCAAAATTTTGGACAGAAATGGTAAAATGCAAATGGATCGATAGTCTTTGGGTTCCACGGGATTGTTGGTCTTGGGGAGGGGGCGAACAATTGCATATTTCCAAAGGGAAGGGAATATGCCGGTTATCAGTGAGGTATTTATGATGTGGGTTAGAGTTGGTAGGATTACATCTAGAGTTTTTAACAGTAACTGTGGAACAATCTCGTCACATCCTGTCGCAGTTGTCTTTATTGATCGTGCAATTTGTCTTACTTCTGCAGGAGTTACGAGGGAAAAATATAACTGTTCTCCTCCATTGTTAGTATTGCCATTGTATAGAATTTTGTTAATCGTCTGTTCTTTTGTTGTCTCGTCAATGTTAACGGGTCTTGTAGTAAAGTATTGGTTTAAATCATCCAGTGATATTTTAACGTCAGCAGTATGTATTTTATTTCCGCCTATGCCCATGCAGGTGAACTTACCAGAAGCTCATTATAAGAGGCACAGTCTGATAACTGCATATGGGAGATAAATCACCACGATGGAATTATTGCCCACCTAGCAATTCCGAATGGAAAGTTCCCATGGAGGGAATAGCAAACGCCTGAAAAGCCTTACATCTGTTCTGTTTTTGACATGCTCTGTTGGTGAAAAATATCTAATTCTCTCCATGGGAACTTAGAATTTTCCAAATTATGTGGTGGCGAATGGAGCTATTCTGGTTTCAGTACGATATTATATACTGCCAATGCCTTTTCACAAATTCATGCTACTGTCTATAATCCGATTGAAAAGCTCACTGAAGTACATGTCTCACTCTGTCATCCTGGAATAATAATGTACAATGGGTGACTGTTTAGTCCGCCCTGTCAAATCATTATCAATATTTAATTTTTTTACAATGTTTCGCGCATACATTTTTCGGGAGCCTTAACTCCCTTCATTAGCGCTTTCTACATCAATATCAATCTTCCCCAAATCCCAAGATCTAACATCAGTCTGTTTTACATTAAACATTGCCATTTATAATATTAACTCTAACCCATATATATATATATATACACACTGTTCATTCCTTGTTAATGTCTGTTGTAATGTAACACATTCACACATACTAGAACACTTTAAAACACTCATGAAAAGTTCAAATATTCCTCCTATATTGTACAACTCTTACAAATATATATCATAACCTTAGATGGATTTACTAGTCGAGTTGGCTGCTTCTTGTCACTATTTGAATTGTTGTTGCCATTTAAGTGTAGGCCCATTGAAAATCAACTATCTTATCATCAAATTTAAATGTTATTGATGTTAAAATTCTTTCTAGGAAGCACTGTTTTATTATTAAATTATAAAACACATTAGAATATATTCTAGTAGAAGCTTAGGTATCAAATTTTGCCTTGTAATGGCCTTAATCTACCCTGCTTTCCTTTTTTTATCAGCAGGAATTCTAAGCAAAATTTGAAAATAAACAGCATTATTCTAACCTAAAAGCTCTTACAAAATATGGGCAGTGCTTCTGGAACTCTGAAATAACAATGGAGGTACCGTAATGCACATTATATGCCATAATTAAAATGTTTCCTGTGAAATGTATTCCATGAATATTTTTGTTTTGCCGATTCCTGCTTCCCCTGTGGGTGGGGGCAATAGAATAACACCTGCAGTATCTCCTGCCTGTTGTAAGAGGTGACTAAAAGGGGCCTCAGGGGCTCTCAACTTGGGAAGGTGGGTTGGCGACCATGGGGCCTTTTTGCTAAGTCTTGGCATTGCCTGTGCTGGGCTCCTCACTTTCATCTATCCTATTCGACCTTGGTCAACTCTTGTTCTTTTCCAACCCCAATGCTATTAGGTTCTGAGGGCTAGGGAGTCTTTCATTTTCACACACTTCTCGGGTCCATTCGTTTTTTTTCCTCTCTGATTAGTGTTATAAAGAGGATAGTTGCCTAGTTGCATTTCCTTTTAAAACAGTAATCACTACCACCACCACTACCACATGCCGATTCCTGCAACCGTATGCACAACATGATGGATGACATAAAACAGTGTAGCTACACCAATAACTTAATATGTCTTTTAAGTTTAGGTTTCATACAGTGTTGATGTCCAAAAATTCCCGCAATTTCATTTTGCTACAAGATATTAAAATCATTCCGTATTGACGGTATTCACTTTATAAAGAAAATTTAATATGTCCTCCTATTCATTACTTACTCGTTTGAGCCATTTTCAGTGAAAAAAGGTTAAATTTTTTACATAATTGATGCTAAAAGAATACGTTAAAACACAATGAAGAAAGGAATGAAAACAAATGAGTGATGAATTAAAACAATAAGTGATTATGGCAAGGGCGGTAGAATAAAGTCTACGGTATCCCCTGCCTGTCGTAAGAGGTGACTTAAAGGTGCCCCAGAGGCTCTAAACTTGGAAAATACGGCACCCTTAGCTGAGTCCTGGCATTGCTTCCACTTACTTGTGTCAGGCCCCTCAATTTCATCTATCCTACCTGAACTCCCTTGGCCAATTCTTGTTCTTTTCTGACCCTAACGGTATTAGAGTACTCGAGGTCTAGTGAATCTTTCATTTTCACGCCCTTTGTGGCCACTCCTGTTCTTTGGCTGCTACTACCTTTATTTTTGGAAGTGTCGGATCCCTTCCATGTTTTCTCTCTGATTAGTGTTGCCTAGTTGTACTTCCTCTTGAAACAATGATCACCATTGCCACCACCTGTCAAACTTTTACCATCACTCCACTGCCGTTAGAGGTGCTGACCACAATTCTCATGCGTTTTTGTCAGAGCTGTCCTGTCTTCTTACACTATAATATCTTTGGTGAGCTAATATTTCTCAGAAAAAGTTTGAAGATACGCAAGAATCTTAACATGTAAAATTTTTAACGTGGTGTTAACTAACAACTTTAAAAATCTCATGTTTAGGTTGTTCCATATTGACTGTTCATAGCATATAATGGACTTCTTATTGAATTCCATATTGACATTGGCTATTCACAATTTTATCTTTCTTCTTCTTGTTTCCGAATTTGGCCACCTATGGACCACATTGAACTTAAGGCTTTCCCTTCTTCTTCTTCTTCTTCTTCTTCTTCTTCTTCTTCTTCTTCTTCTCCCAGAACCTCTTCATCCTTTCACTTCTGATCTTCCTTTCTTTCTCAGATATGACCAGTTTGGGTCTACATTTTGGTGTTTCCTCCTGGAATGTTTTGATGCTGTCCACTCAGCTTCTAAATTATTTTCTGTTGTGAATCATATCCATTGTAATTCCACTTTCTATTGTGCCATTTCACCGTTCTATAGTTGCAGTATTAGGAACAAAAATGGCATTCCAGCCATTAATGGATCAACATAAAAGCAATTAACAGCGGTACGAGCCGAAAAGATAATAATTTCAACCGGCAATCACGGAAAGAACCATTCTTAGAAGGCGGTGAAAAAGAATGACAGGAGCGGATTATTTAAACTGATTATTGAAAAAAGACTTCCATTAGAACAAAAACTCAATCCAGCACTGCAGCGAAGAAAGGACGGAATCGTGTAAAGAAACGAGTTACATATCAGATTCTATAATCAATTATTGAAGAAAGAATTAAATCCGCGACAGCCCGCTCAACGTCAGCTGTAGGTTGACATATATACGTGAAATTATAGACCAGCTATAAGGAAAAGTCAAGTTTGGTTCAGTACTACGTCACGGTTGGGCTCGGAAGCATTATATTTTGCCCGATACTGCACAACGTAGAGAGAGCGGAATTCAACTGGCTATAAAGTGCAATTCTAAAAGCACATAAAATTTACATCTGTTCGGCACGCAAGGGAGTTGACAAATAAGAGCACATTTAGAGCTGTTATAATTAAATTAGACGGCCCAGAACACATATATTCTTTTATCATTAGCACTACGAAACAGATTACAGCATGTATAAATCAACTAATGCCTTGTGTTATTCTGTCCCTGACGTAATGAAGACCACTATGATGTTCTAAGAGGCTGAGGCAGAGACTACTCCGACTATGGTGGCGCTTCACGAGATTGATGACCCAGGAGGGTGGTAATCAGCTGAGAGGACGAGATGGACCCGATTACCTAAGCCGAACCATGGAGCGAGGCCTACCATTCCCGATGAACAACAGCGAGATGGGAATCACTACCCAATAAGCAAAGTTAAGTCCCCTATGAGTCGTTTCGTAAGTAGAAACCTTTATTCTTTTGGCTATATGTGATATGCTTTATGACATTGTGTGTGCGTAGTTAATATTCAAGTGTAGTTACAAGGAAGTAGGTATTCATCTGAAGTTACCGTTAATCCCATACATAGGTGTAAAATACCAGTGAATGCCGTTCGCAAGTTTATCAATATGGAAATCGTTGTCAGTGAAGTGTTAGAGTATTAAGTGGAGGTTAATATACATGCGTGATGGCTTTAACAAAATAACAAGCGTGGAGATCGTATTTAGGGAATGTTTACGACAAAATATAGTAGCACAGTTTAATGTTGTGATGTGCTGTTCTTTGATACTATGACAGTAATGATAATGTTTTTATATGTGTAGGTTATGGCACATATGCTGCGTATTTGATGAAATGAGTGCCTTGAGACGCACTAATATGAATGCTACATGATAATTGAAGTGATAAATGGTGAATGAAATAATGATATGAGTTGATAGTAGATTATGATGGTGATAGTTATTGTTATTTGGAAAGTTGGTCATAGTATTCTTCGAGAGATGATAGTATGTGTAAATTGCACATGCTAAGGTATATATTGAAACGTACTGTTTTCAATTGCTGTTTTTATTCCCTAGTATATAAAATAGATTAGGATACGATCTCAATGCCATCAATATAGAGTTAATTGGGTATGTAGGATCATCAGAGGAGCCGAGAGGCCAATAACGTTAATATTTAGGCCTTCACTGACTTATTTACGATCGTTTTCATGTATTCTCACATACGGCAACTTAATTTATGGTTTTATGGGAGCAGTTTGACACATCACTGGTAACTTAGTCTTTCATATATGGACTTTTAGATGAAGGTAGAGTCTTCTAATGTGTCAGTTTTTCCACTTATGGTATTATTTGTTGGAAAGTTAGTTAAATACACTTGGCAATGCTACATTCAGCCAGATACGCACTTTAATTGAATTTCAACCATGAATTAAAATAATAATTGAGTGATTTAGCCACATAAGTCTTATGATAGAATTAATTTGAGATTACTTACGACTTAAAGTGGACTTGAATTTGCTTATATGGAGATCAGTCAACATGAAATATGAAAGATTATGGAAATTTTCAAACTTAAACTAGTGGAAATCCCTAAAGAACAAACATTATTTTCTCACACGATTTTCCTACTGTACATGGACATGGATGTGAAGTTTTCAGCAAAGTGATATTCATTTCTCTAGTCACAGGTGAATTTAAGTTCAAATGATAGAATTTTTGGTAATTTTGAGGAGCAATCCAGCTCAATAAGGAAAGATTCCAGACCTTAATTAATTAATTAATTAATTATTGGCTATTTTCACTGCGTTTTTACATTCTTAATTGAAACCACAATTTGAAATATTGTATATAGTAGGGAGTATGATTTTGTTTTCACTTAAACCAATTGGATGCATCTAATTATTTCAACCATATTGAATAATTTTTCACTTGATTATATATAATTTAATTTTTCCTTTCCATTTAATTTTCACGGATATTACTTAATTACAACATAATTTTTCGACAGGCCAGGATTAGCGTATCGATGAATGAGGCCTGATTTCCATTTATTTATTAAAGGTTTTCTTTCAAACCTATTTTCTTTCAATGCAACATAATTACGGTACATAGAGATGCTGATTGCGTTATGAAACCATTTACATTATATGAGACAATTTCTCACAATAGTCTACGTAATTTTTTAATCATACTTAGACTGATTTGCTAATAAAAGCTGAGTAGTGAAAATATAAAAATTCTTTTAATGCCTACTTAGAATAAGAGCTAGATATAAGCCTATAATGACTCTATTTCTGATTGCGATTTCGATGGTAACATGCATGAATTTCTTGAAATGCCGTAATAACCTGGATTTTGCGATAAATTTCGGTAACATGCGAGTATGGTATCCGACTGATTGCGTGTTGGAGACGTCCTTCTGCGTAGGTTGGGATTTACCATTGACCATCGGTGTACTTTCTCACGCGGAACTCACAACCCAGCAATATTAGATAGATTGAATCGTTATTAAGAGCTAGTCTGGAACTCATGTATCCCCACCTGGACGCGGGAGCGGTACACTATTGAATATCTTTTTACCTCTTCTACCCACTTCGTCGAAGCTTTCAGTCCAGTGATGTACTTGAATATTTTCTTAGTTAGTCGTTTCTCATCCATTCTTTCTAGATGCCCATAGAATTTTAGTCTTCGCTTTTGCATGGTGACAGTGATTTTTTTCGGTGTATTTGTAGAGATCATCATATTTTCTATTCCTCCACTCCCCATCAGCATTTTTCTGTGGTCCTAAAATTTTCCTTAAGATTCTCCTCTCCTTTTTTTTGAGATCTTGAAGCTCACCCATTTTATTCATTGTCAGGCTCTCTGAAGCGTAGAAACCCTTCGGCTTTACCACTGTGCTGTAGAGTCTAAGTTTCACCTTGTAAGATATTGATCTTTTGTTGTATCTGTTCTGGGTTAACCTGTAAGCCAATTCTAGTTTACTAATTCTTGCCCTATTCACCTCTTTATCCAGTCCATTAGGTTCTATCCATTCCCCTAGATATTTAAATTTCTCAGTTCTTTTTACAGTCCCAAGATTCACTTCTAAGTGTCTCTCCCCTTGATGTCCATATTCGATGTATTCCACCTTCTCATATGATATTTTGAGACCCGTTTTCTCAGCGATCTCATGTAGAGTATTCAGCATAATTTGGGCATTTTCTCGGTTGTGAGCCAAGAGGGCAAGATCATCCGCGAAAGCCAAACACTTAATTTCTAAGTTCTGTTATTTTTTTCCAAAATGTATTCCCTTTATTAAACTTGAACACAGTACATAAGACCTCTTCTCTCTGGATACCGATGACAGCTTCAGACTGGGATCTCGCAGATGAAAGGCAGGTGATATGCACAACAGTAGTTATACAGCATGGAGTCAGCACGGGTGCACCATCCAATACAAATCGTACATTAAATCACAAAGGATAACAGGTTATGTTACAATGTAGAACATGTTTCGACCTTCTTATGGGACATCTTCAAGGATAAAAATATACATATACGGTATATACAAATTTAAAAAATAGTACTGTGTTACATTAAAACTGAAATTGGAAATTCGTCAAAACTCAATCCAATGTCTTAGCTGCACTAAATAAATGTGTGAACAAAAGATGCTACTGTAAAATACAGCACTGTCACAAGACAAACGAAACATAATGAGAAATGCACTAAAAGCTGAAATGTTCAACTGATATCTTGAGAATACAGGTGTTGAACCAATGTCACCTTTAGCAACTGTGATTGTTATACAAACTTGTAAGATATAGGTGGTCACATTGATGGGGTCCAAAGTAGTGAGGAGTCGTTCACTTTAACTTTATATTGTAAAATGAAGGTAGAAAATTATACTTCTGATGACTTTGACTTTTTTACAACAAAGGTAGAAGTCTGATGACCTCATTATTTTTTTAAAAGGTTGGTAGAACATTACATGTCTGATGAACTGGTTTTTGTAAACTTTCCATGCATTTAGTCTTCAAACAGGACAAAGAATATCACGACTGCTTAGTAAACTTGAACATGACTCTTCTACTTAATAAGTACAGTGAAACTCTGTTAAGAAGTTTTCCAAGGGACGAAAAAAAACCAAACAAAAAAAAAACCACACACACACACTTCTTAAGCAGGAAACTTCTTAACCGTCGGATACTCGCGCAGGCTACAGGTGTAGCCCAGTCATTTATTTTGTTGTAGTACAGAGAATATTCATTGCTAGGAATGTTGATACTGTCTATAGCTGCCTGTCAGTGTTGCAGTTAACTGGCGAGTGTGTTTCTGGCTTGACTAGGCACACCATTGAGGCGCCAGAAGGGGTCTGGGTTATATCAGAAGCTCACACGAGCATTGCTGTTTCAGTGCTGATAATGACCGGGCAAAGGAAAAGTTGCTGCGCAGGCGGCCAATAGATCACTTTCACATCAGTCAACAGTTAGGTGAAAGTAGTGATGGTATTGTTAGCGGTGATAGTGATGGTAGTGAACAGGGTATACTTACACACGAAATACACCAAACTGAATCTGAAGAAGGTACAGGAAATGAGGAAGGTACCCAGGTTGAGTATCCAGTCACAAATGACGATGAAGGTACCGGCAACAATAATTCCAGATGGTTCAGTGCCAAGGACAATTTCAAGTGGATAAGGAGTCATCCACGTTCCAATACGCGTACAAGAGGACATAATATTATCGTGCACTTTCCTGGCCATAAGGGAATTGTTCGTACTGTGAAAAATGAACTTTAATGTTTAGAACGTTTTATAGATAGCAATATAATTAATACAATTAATACAGCGACAAATATTTATATAGGTGAATCCACAGACAAGTTTGAACGTGATCGTTATGCAAAATTTACCGATACTTGCTTTGATGGAGTGCCAAATTTCCTCAAATGCTCACAGAAACTCTAAGAGAGTTTTTTTTAACCTGATATTGTTTTTATTTATCATGAAAATATGTTCTAATGTAGGAGTAAATTTAAAAATCGTAATTTTTTTATTTCTGTATCCATGGTAGATTTCCGTTAGTGTCAGATGCAATCAAATTTTTCTTTAAGGGTTTATATTTCTTCTTGTTAATAAACGAAAAACCTACATATGGTCTTCAAGTTTGGATCAGAATATTTATATATACTACTATTTAAGATATTATTAGCAAAGAAACCTAAAAATAGCAGGTACAAGTCATTCAGATTGAATTTTAGTTTGGGCTACACATTTAGTGGGGTGTCAACCTCACCTGTACGTGGTGCACCCTGCTTTCGATGGACGAGGCTCTGGTGACCGAGCGACTCCCAGGATAAGGAGTCTCCCTCTGCTATGCCAACGGCTCCCTATGAAGGCGGATGAGCTGGCAGAGGCTGGGGCACTCTCTTACCCTTGAGGTGGGAAACCACCTCAAAAGGCGGAAGAACCATACATGGTCAACAGCATAGAAAGTCCTCAACGGCGGACCAGGCGTAGGGACAATTAAAACTTCCCTGGCGGCTGGGAAGGCGGACGAAGGCTGCAGCAGTCTCGAAGCCTCCAGTCGTCGTAACTCTTATGCCACTGGGGACAGGTTCCGAGTCTGTCAAGAAATGTGTGATTGTTGATGTGCAGCAGCATTCCCACACTAAAAAATGTCACGCACAAGCGTCTCCTGTAGAACTCAGCACATACACTACAAGCCCTGCGGCGATCAGGGAGTTGTGACGGGGGCAGGATTGTGTAGTATGGGAGTGATGAACCGGCACGTAGGCGACGAATGTGTGATCGCCGTTTTGCTTGAGAAGAGGCTGTAAAGCAACTTGTGTGCTGCATTCGTGACTGAGCAGGCCTATTCAGGAACCACTCTGCTCACCCAGAATGGGAAGGGGGCTATAAAAGGTGCCCAAAACATAGTCAGCCTCAACACATCCTGACTGGGAAACCGCACCCAGAGGGTACACCATATGCGGTCAAAAGAAAATAAAGATGAATTTTGCATCCTGGAACATCCGTACTCTAATGGATGATGATACAGCTAATCGGCCAGAAAGGAGAACAGCTATCGTGGCTCGTGAACTAAAAAGATTTAACATCGATATTGCAGCACTGAGTGAAACTAGAAGGCCCGATGAAGGACAAATTAAAGAACAAGGCGGATACACTTTCTTCTGGAAAGGTAAAAGCATTCATGAGCCCCGCATTCATGGTGTTGGTTTTGCCATTGTAAATGAACTTGTCCCTCACCTTGATGAACTTTCTTCTGGATTAAATGACTCATGAGCTTATGCTTCAAGCTCACCAACAATCAACGAGTTACAGTAATTAGACCCTCACTTGTGAAGAAGATGGAAAAGAAGCATTCTATTGCCAACTTGACACACTTCTAACAAGAATACCCCAAGCTGACAAAATCATTCTCTTAGGAGACTTCAATGCGCTAGTTGGTAGAGACTCAACGCTATGGCCCAAAGTAATTGGAAGAGAGAGTGAGTAGGGAATTGCAACTCTAATGGAACCCTTCTGCTCATGAAGTGCTCAGAGCACAATCTAGTTACCACTAATACCCTCTTCAGATAAAACATCATGGCAACATCCACGGTCAAAACACTGGCATCTAATTGATTACATAATTGTACGCGCCCAAAACCAACGCGATGTATTAATCACAAAGGCTCTAACAAGTGCTGATGACTGCTGGACGGACCACCGACTTATACGGTACATGATGACCCTTCACATCCATCTAGGTGTAATTCTTAGTAACAGGAATGGTTTATTCTTTGAGAAGCACATCGATGGTATTATAAAGAAATTTTTCAGACTCCTGGGGTTTGTGAAAAGGAATTGTAAAGATTTCAGTAATTGTGGCCGTTGGTGAGCAGAAATCAGTGAAGCAACAGAAGTCCTTATTATGTAATATTATGTAAATTTTTGTCTTGTCATCATTTTAGGTAAACAAAAACATTTAAAGAACTGAAGAATTTGTGCAAAGCAAATTATTGTATGAAGCTTTCTTATTTAAAAATTATTACATATTTAGGCCTATGAAGAAATGGACTATGAAGAAGATTTGTGTTCTGTTATATTTCCTGATTTAAATTGTATTAGTTTGTTAACTATGGAAAGGGATGTGGAAATTTTATACATGACTTGTGAGGCAGGGTGTGCCACGTGTAAGTGGCCCTTTCCTGTCATTTCGTAATATCCGCAAAGATGCAAATTCTGCAGAAAGCATAATTCTAGAATATCATTGTCATTGGTCAAAAGTACAAGTGTTTTTATTGGTGAATGTGGCAAACTGGAGTGTTGCTATTGGTCATTTGTAATCACTCTATGTCCTGTTTGTGGCTCCTCGCGTGTGCGAGTCACTTTGTCCGCGTCTTTGAATTTGGATCACTACAGCGGGCGGGCGTGTTTAGCGCCTGTCCCGCAATGGGTCGTCAGCCGCCAAAGGTAAGCGCATTTTTTGCCTTATGCTATTTAAATGCATTCTTATTCCCACTTAATGTAAATTCAGTAATTATGTAGAAGTTCATCTCGTGTGCCGGAGTTTCCTCTAGTTTTCCACATTTTCCAAAATAGAGCATTTATATGACTTAGCATTTATGCTAGTCCGCAACGTTTTATGAGGCAGACCTTCTTTTCTAACTTTAGTTGTAATTGTAGTAACTGTAACACTTACTCAAACTGTGTGATTAATTTTGTTTCGTTCGAGGTTGCCTCCTTTCATTCTGTAAATTCTGAAACTCTTATGTTAAAGTTTGTTCGTGACTGAAGAGCTTAATTGTTTCCCTTATACTTCTTTGTTTGTATCTCAAGTATCCGTTAATCCACAGTTCATTTATTTATTCATTTATTATTGTATGTTCATTTTCTCAATAATTATTTGTCTGTTGGGTGTATTATTGTAAGTCTTTTCTCCCCCATAACATCATACGTTCCCATGGACTTCATAAGGCTTCCCAGCACGTTCCAGTTTCCTCGCTTAGTTGTCATTTTTAGGCATGTAAGTGTTCCCTTGTATTTGATTTAATATTGCGTATCGAAAGATACTCATCACATTTCAATGTTTTGATGTGAATTCACTGCCACTGCATCATTTTTCTATCTCCTTATTCATATTATTAAGTATTATATTATTTACTGCTGGTACTATTTTATTATTATTATTTTGCATTATTCTATTTATTATTTATCTATGTGTAATACGCGTGATCTGTAACCAACGGTTACATTTGTATTATTATTACTATTCTTATGTTATTATTTTGCATTATTATTATTATTATTATTATTATTATTATTATTATTATTATTATTATTATGTGTAAGCGTAATCGTCCGATAGCGGTTACAGTAATATTGCATGTGTCAAAACACTGTTTTGTTCCCTGGTGAGACCCTGTCTCGAGTATGGTTGTGAGGTGTGGCTCCCGTATCAGAAAGGCCACATACACCATCTCGAGAGAGTAGAGATAAAGTTCATGAAGTGGATTAGTTTCGTATTAGTGCGCATGCCACTCTCTTCAAGCAGGTATGAAAAATTTGTAAACATTCTTGGAATGAATACGCTGGCAAAGCGCCAAAAATGTGTGAATGCAATGTTAGAGATTAAATGCTTGAAGAGTGAAGTGTACTGTCCGGCTATACTGGGGTCAATCCCACTTCATGTTCCAAGCAGACGAACAAGGCAGAAATGTTCATTCCACCTGCCCAAATGTAGGACGGTTGCACATGAAAATAAATCAGCTGGAAGGGTCACTCGACATTTTTCACCACCCTTCCACTGCAATTCGTAAAGTTATTCTCAAGGATGGAACGTGATAATTTTGTAAATTATGTAAATAATCTGTAGAAGACATGTGAAGATTTATATCTATTTGTATATATGTATAGTAGCAAGATACCCGTGCTTCGCTACGGTATTATAATGAAATTTATAATTGAATGCTTAATGTTCTATATATAATCCACTGAAATTTGCAATCTAACTTGTTTTCTGAGAGAATCTGCCAATATTCATGATCTGACTCGTTTTCTGAGAGATTACGGCAAAGTTTCTCCCATTTTTCAATCTTTCTTTCCAGCAATCGATTTCGTACTTCCCGGGCTAGGTCCAGGTATTCCACCCGGCCAGATGGGTCCCTAAATCTTTGCCATCTTTTCCTATAAGCATTTTAATATGGATCAAATCCTTGAGGAGATCCAGCGTGTTGTCGTCTTGGGTGCCTTGGTGGTACTGAACCCGCGGCCGGACTGCAATTGTAGTCATTACCCGGCCAGGACCCGTTTCCAGCATGGTCCACACATTTTGACAATAGTCCAGAACATTATTATTATTATTATTATTATTATTATTATTATTATTATTATTATTATTATTATTATTATTATTATTATTATTATTGATGGTCTGGAACCCACAGAAAGATGCAAGACCTCTACTTGGTGGTCAATTACATCCTCTGCCATTGTCATTGCCAGGAGTAGAAGAAAATAGAAATAATTCAGTAGCCAACCCCTTTTTATCAGGAGCCAGCACATTTTTCGCAAATATACATTATGAACACCACAGGTTAGACTAGGATAAAGCTACGTATTATTTTTGAAGTGTGACCTTAAGTAGTATAGTCTCAGTTCATATAAGAATGGAAATTTATATTTTAAGAGATACTAACCCAAATAATCACCAGTCACCTTCAAGGTCAGCGTCTTTTAAAATTACACTACATGTGCTTGTTTGATTTCCCACCAGTAACATTCAACTTGCTTAACAATGCAAACAAACCTTCAAAATCAGTGAGGGGTCCCTTTTTTTTCTTTTTTTGCAGTATGATAAGATGCCATGAACAATGCATTCATATGCTGTAACATATTAGCATTCATTTTCTCGACGCACCTCGCTAAAAGTGCACATTCGGGATTTTTCATGAAACTTTCAGCCTCCTGCCGGCCCCGCTGTGTAGTGGTAGGGTGCCTGCCTCTTACCCGGAGGCCTCGGGTTCTATTCCCGGCCAGGTTACGGATTTTGACCTGGATCTAACGGGTGGTTCGAGGTCCACTCAGCCTACATGATTACAATTGAGGAGCTATCTGATGGTGAGATGGCGGCCCCGGTCAAGAAAGCCAAGGATAACGGCCAAAAGGATTCGTTGTGCTGACCGCACGACACCTCATAATCTGCAGGCCTCCGGGCTGAGCAGCAGTCGCTTGGTAGGCCGAGGCCCTTTGGGGCTGTTACGCCATTTTTTCAGCCTCCTGACACTTCGAGTGAGGATAGGATTTTTCGAATGTTTTAAGTCTGCAAAATCTTTCATTTTGGAGATAATAGTATACTCAAACAAATAATTAAACTAATTTATTCAATTTCCCTCCTCCCTTTAGGTGGATTTCCGAAAACAAAAAATACGTATTCCTTTATTTTTAAAGGAAATTCCAAATATGAAATTTCATGTTTGTAACATCTTGCAGCTTTTGATATATCAGTATCCTAATTAAAATAATTCACCCCCATTTTCAGTCACTTTTACCCCTCCACCCAAGTGGTTTTTCAGAAAACAAAAAAATACATGTTTCTTTATTTTCAATAGAGATAAAAAATACTATTTCATTTCGGTAACATGTTATGTTTTTGAGATATACTGTAGAAATGCTCATTTTAAAATTTCACCCACTTTTGAATTCCCCTTAAGCAGAGTTTCCAAAAACAAATCACCCATGTTTCTTTACTTTTACAAGAGATTCCAAATACCAATTTTTACACCTGTAACATTTTACATTTCTGAGATATACTGTAGATATAGTCTTTCTAAAAATTCACCCCAATTTGTCACCCCTGTTTAATCCCCATTTACCGGGCGAGTTGGCCGTGTGCGTAGAGGCGTGCGGCTGTGAGCTTGCATCCGGGAGATAGTAGGTCCGAATCCCACTATCGGCAGCCTTGAAGATGGTTTTCCGTGATTTCCCATTTTCACACCAGGCAAATGCTGGGGCTGTACCTTAATTAAGGCCACGGCCGATTCCTTCCAACTCCTAGGCTTTTCCTATCCCATAAGACCTGTCTGTGTCGGTGCAACATAGAGCCCCTAGCAAAAAAAAAAAATCACCCCCATTAATTAGATTTTCCAAAAAAAATGTATTTCTTTATTTTCAAAGGAGATCCCAAATACCAATTTTCACGTCTGTAATATCTTCTGTTTCTGACATATAAGTATCCTCATTTAAGGCATTCAACCACTTTTTCACACTTTTTCACCCCTCCTATTGGGATTTTCCAAAAACAAAAATTATTTGTTTCTTTATTTTTTAAAGGAGATTCTAAATGCCAGTTTTTACATCTGTACACTTTAAAAGTTTTGATATATATATATATACACTCATTTAAAAAATTCACTCCCCTTTTCAAGCCCCCCCCCCATTAATTGGATTTTCCAAAAACAAAAATTGTGTGTTTCTTTATTTTTAAAGAAGATCCCAAATACCAATTTTCTGGTCCGTAATATCTTCAGTTTCTGAGATATAAGTATCCTCATTAAAGGCATTCAACCCCTTTAACACCCTTTTCCATCCTTCCTATTGGGATATTTCAAAAACAAAAAAATTACGTGTTTCTTTATTTGTAAAGGAGATTCTAAATACCAATTTTTACATCTATAAACTTTAAAGTTTTGAGATATAGATACTCTCATTTTAAATATTCACCCCCTTTTCACCCCCGCTTAATTGGATTTTCCAAAAACAAAAAAATTTATGTTTCTTTATTTTTAAAGGAGATCCCAAACACCAATTTTCAGGTCTGTAATATCTTCAGTTTCTGAGATGTAAGTATCCTCACTCCTTTTCACCCCTCCCATTGGGATTTCCCGAAAACAAAAAATACGTGTTTCTTTATTTTTAATGAAGATTCAAAATGCCAATTTTTACATCTACAAACTTTAAAATTTTGAGATATAGATACACTCATTTTAAAAATTCACCCCCCTTTTCACCCTTCCATTAATTGGATTTCCCGAAAACAAAAAATACGTGTTTCTTTATTTTTAAAAGATATCAAAAGTACCAATTTTCAGGTCTGCAATATCTTCAGTTTCTGAGATATAAGTACCAGTATCCTGATTAAAGGCATTCAACTCCTTTTTCTCCCTTTTTCACCCCTCCTATTCCTATTTCCGAAAAAAGAAAAAAAAAAAGTTTCCTTATTTTTAAAGAAGATTCTAAATACCAGTTTTTACATCTAACTTTTAATGTTTTGAGATATAGATACACTCATTTTAAAATTTCACCACCCTTTTCACCCCCTTAGTGACGGAATTTCCAAAAATCCTCTTGTAGCGAGCACCTACATCTTAATATGAATGTATCCCCAAAGTTTCATTTCTTTATGTCCGGAGTTTTAGTCAGTCAGTCAGTCAGTCAGTCAGTCAGTCAGTCAGGACAAGTTATTTTATATATATAGATTTGTATGTGTATTATTTAATTTAGTTTTTATTTAACTTTTTATTTTATTTTCTATTATATCATCTGGAATTGGGACATCCTGTAGGTGATAAATAAATCTATTCTATTCTATTCTATTCTATTCTATTCTATTCTATTCTATCACCAACTTCCATAACACTGCTCTAGGTACCACCACCGAAGCCTGCTTTCTTGAAGCAATTTTCTATTATCACAGGCTCCACTGAATCCCACGATGAGGCAGTTAAATGCATTGTGTCCAAAAGAGATGGTTTGTAGATGGGTTTGCCTGCTGCCATGCATAGCAGCATACGGCGCACAACTATTTTTGATACCTCTGATTCAATACCTTAATGATTCCTTGTTCCATGGGCTGTAGTACCGATGTAGTATTAGGTGGAAAAAATTCTACCTTGATGTTCCTTAAATGGGGCCACTCTGTGGGATGAGCAGGGCATTAGTTCATAAACACCACAATCTTCTTCTTCTGGTTCCTCATTTTGGCATCTAATGCCAATACCACACTTTTACTTTACCCGTGGCAACATTCTTCCTTAAATTAGAGACTTATCTGGGATAAGCTGGTAACAAGTGCAAATTCATTGAGATTAAAAATGTTCAGGGTTTGTAACTGCTTATTTTAGCAGGCAGAACTGTTTCCTTCCAGGCTCCCCTTTCCTCCGCACTTACACTCTCTGCTTCGCCACAAATTGTTTTGTAAACAATGCCCGCTCAAAGCGGTTCAGCCACCCGTTCAACATGGTAAAAGGTACAGTACCTTGAATTTGCACGCAATTTCTTTGGCTTTCTCCTTCACAATAGCCCTGCTCAAAGGTATGTTTAACCTCTTAACATACCAATTATTTACAAAATTGTGATCTTTTTTTACCTAATTTTTTATTGTTAAAATGGGCTACTTATTGAAAACTAATGACAGTAGTAACAATGAAAATACATTTTTCGAACTTAACAATGAAATATAAGCCACCGAAAAGTTCCTGTTTTAAAATCCCGAGTATACTCGTGATACATTTTACGGGTTCTAAAATAAATAATACAGCACTAAACATCCTCACAACACGGCTGGAAATATATTTTAGGATTAGCCTTGAAAGGAAAACGTGGTGGGGCAGGTGGTAGTGTTCCAGAAGTATCAATTTCACACCACTGTCTAGAACTTGCAATCTCACAATCAGATGAACTACAACTACCGCTTTCTTCTTCTGAACTGTCATCAGAAACTTCTTCAGAACTATCAGACTCACTAAAATCAAAGTCAAACTCTTCTTCACTCTCCATTTTCACCTAACAGACAAAGTACACTTAGATAACAACAAATACGGGAAAGCCGCGAAAACGAACTGCCTGAGTCATCGACATCCACTACGGTTGAGTAAGAGACATCTGTTGGCAAAAATAGGACCCTAAAGTAATAATTTCATAAACATCTGGCGGAAATACTGAGAAACAACAAGAAACGAGCATATTCGGGCTTTTAAATTAGGTACCGATCAATGAGCGACATTCCCGAGTATACTCGGGATTTTATTTTATATAAAAATGTAAAACCTCAAGTATACTCGGGCTTTCATGTTAAGAGGTTAAACTTCACTGCTGTTTAAACCACATTAGCAGATTTTGTTCTTACTTACTACATTAAAATTTTATCGAACCATCCATTGTGTGCTTTGTTTCCCGCGTAGAATCCCGTTCGATTCTATTCCGCTAGATGTGAACGGTGGAGTGAAAATTTCAACTGATGGCTTAGATTCGATTCCACAAGATGAGAGTGAGTATCTGGTGTTCATGTTGTCATAGTGTGACGTCATATGGCCTTGGCAAGCCCGAAAAGGTTCCATGACACCAGATGCACATCGCAAGTGTGTGAACGGTCTAACAGAGGGTGCAACTTGCGCTGAGAGTGGAGGGTTCTAACCATGACCTGCTTTGAGCAGACATTTTCTATCTCAAGGGGCTCTAAAATCTGAACTGTTTAAATGGGAAATATATTTACAATAGAACACCTTAAATGGGAAAAATATACACATATCTTATAACAACTGATAATGGGACCAAGAATATCACACTTCTTAGGTAAAAAAACTTCTTATGCAGGACCTTCTTAACCGAGTTTCACTGTATCTTTATTAAATTTGAACATGGCTGTTCTACTTAAGAAGTATCTTGATTAAACTTGAACGTGGCTCTTCTACTTTATTTTTATTAAATATGCTATTTGTTTTACGTTGCACCAACACAGATAGGTCTCATGGCGACGATGGGATAGGAAAGGCCTAGGAATGGGGAGGAAGCGGCTGTGGCCTTAATTAAGGTACAACTCCAGCATTTGTCTCGTGTGAAAATGGGAAACCACGGAAAACCATCTTCAGGGCTGCTGACAGTGGGGCTCGAACCCTCTATCTCCCAGATGCAAGCTCACAGCTGCGCGCCCCTAACCGGACGGCCAACTCACCCGGTTATTAAATATGAACATGGTAGGTAAATAAGATCTCATCTACTTAAGAATTATCTTTATTAAATATGAACATGGTCCGTAAGATCTTGTCTACTTAAGAATTAACTTTATTAAACTTGAACGTGGTACATAAGATCTCTTCTCTCTGGATATCGATGACAGCCTTACACTGGAATCTCGCAGATGAAGGGCAGGTGATCTGCACAATAGTAGTTATACAGCAGACTTGTGGAGTCAGAATAGGTGCACCTACTAGCAACAGTCCACCACCAAGTACTCAGAGAAGGCTCATCTGGAGGACTTTTATGTGTCCTACAATATATATATATATATATATAAACGTTAAACTATGTGTGTTTGTCTTGCATGGACTCCGAAACTACTGGATATATTTTGCTGAAAATTTCACAGTTTGTTCATATTACTTCTGAGACAGTTTAGGAAGTAGTTTAAATGAAATCCGACAGGTAGTTTTTGAGTAATTTTATGTAATTAATTTAATTGCAAAGCTGCATCAAGACTGGATCGACTTCATGGACAGATTGTCGCTAGGTGACAGCAACTTACGCTGTATCATGATAGTCCAGAAAGTAAAACTATACATAGGAGGATGGAAACATGCCGCCACATTTTATAAAGTACCTTTCTTGCTAGGAGGTTCATGACCGTGCCTGTTATTTGGAAATAACAATCCAACATGCCGTAATCGAGATGTACTCTCATGTCATAGTACCAACTTTGATAGGTCTGCCAAGTTTGAAGAATGTGGCTGTGTACTAGATGTGAAGAAATATTTAAGAAAATGTGAAAAACGTAGAATATCAACAGCAGAATGACACGAGTTATCACCCACTCCTAACGAAGAGCAGCTAGGAGTCTGGGTGCAGAGCCCCTCCAAACAGGCATAGGCAAGTCTACATAATCAATCTATATATATATAAATGTATCTGTATATAAATGATAAATCTCCTCCTAAGCCACTGGAGCAAATTTCAACCAAACATGGTACACTTACGACTTACTATCAGAAAATGAGCACTATGGGGGTTAGCCATCTCTAACACCATCAGGGGTGGGGGTTGGGGGGGGGGTTAGTTTAAAATAAACTAAAGTAGTGTCGAATCCACAGTTTTCAGGGTCGCTGAGATGAACAGAAACACTCCGAACCTTTTTAAATTCCAAGTGCAGACCCCTTTTAGGTCGGGGTGAGGGAGTAGTGAGGCATAAAAAAATAAAAAATAATGTCGAATCCAACGTTTCTGGGGTCGCTGAGATGAATAGTAACACTCCGGACATTTTTATAGTCCAAGTTCAGCCCCCTTTGGGTGGGGGGTGAGGGAGGAGTGAGGGTCTCATACACTGGAACCATATTTTAGTTGGAGTCTTACCAGAGACTTACTGTATATGCCCTCTCCTTTACATCCTTACTACAACCCCTAGATACCCTCATAACCATGTGCAGAGATATGTACCCTTTATTAACAATCATATTTATGTGATCACCCCAATGAAAATCTTTCCTTCTATTAACACTTAGCTACTTACAATGATTGCCAAAAGGAACTTTCACTCTATCAACACAGTAATTAAAACTGAGAGGACTTTTCCTATTTGTGCAACTCACAACCTGACTTTTAACCCCGTTTATCATAATACCGTTTCCTACTGTTCATCTCACAACACTATCAAGGTCATTTTGCAGTTGCTCACAATTTTGTAACTTATTTATTACTCTGTACAAACAGCCTTATCTCTGATTCCACTTCTTTACACATATCATTGATATATATAAGAAAACATAAAGGTCCAATAATACTGCCTTGAGGAATTCCCCTCTTAATTATTACAGGGTCAAATAAAGCTTTACCTACTCTAATTCTCTGAGTTCTATTTTCTAGAAACCATTCAGTCACTTTCTTTCTAGCCCAATTCCACTCATTTTTGCCAGTAGTCTCCTATGATCTACCATATCAAATGCCTTAGATTGGTCAATCGCAATACAGTCCATTTGACCTCCTGAATCCAGGATATCTGCTACATCTTGCTGGAATCCTACAAGTTGACCTTCAATGGAATAACCTTTCCTAAATCCAAACTTCCTTCTATCAAACCAGTTATTAATTTCGCAAACGTATCTAATATAATCAGAAAGGAATGCTTTCTCAAAGCTTACATGCAATGCATGTCAAACTGACTGGCCTGTATTTTCAACTTTATGTCTGTCACCCTTTCCTTTATGCACAGGGGCTACTATAGAAACTCTCCATTCATTTGGTATAGCTCCTTCATGCAAATAATAATCAAACAAGTACTTAAGATATGGTACTATATCCCAACCCATTGCCTTTAGTATATCCCCACTAACCTTATCAATTCCAGCTGCTTTTCTAGTTTTCAACTTTTGTATCTTACTGTAAATGTCATTGTTATCATAGGTAAATTTGAATACTTCTTTAGTATTAGTCACCTCCTCTATCTGGACATTATCCTTGTAACCAACAATTGCTTCATACTGCTTACTGAATACTTCTGCCTTTTGAGGATCCTCACATACACACTCCTTTCGTTCATTAATAATTCCTGAAATGTCCTTCTTGGGGCCTGTTTCTGCCTTAAAGTACCTATACATACCCTTCAATTTTTTACTAAAATTTGTATGATTGCAAATTATGCTTACCATTATGTTATCCTTAGCTGACTTCTTTGCTAGATTCAATTTCCTAGTAAGTTCCTTCAATTTCTCCTTAGTTCCACAGCCATTTCTAACTATTTCTTTCCGACCTGCACCTCCTTCTTAGTCTTTTGATACTCTGTTATAATGGAGTGGATCTTTACCATTCCTTACCACCTTTAAAGGTATGAACCTATTTTCACATTCCTCAACAATTGCTTTAAACCTATCCCAGAGTCTGTTTACATTTTTAATTACCATTTTCCACCGATTATATTTACTTTTTAAAAACTCCGTCATGTCTGTTTTATCAGCCATATGGTACTGCCTTATAGTCCTAATTTTAATACCTGCCTTTCTTTCACATTTATTTTTAACTACGACAAAAACAGGTTCGTGATCACTAATACTATCTATTACTTTGGTTTCTCTATAGCGCTCATCTGGTTTTACCAGCACTGCATCCGGGATATTCTTCCCTCTAGTTGGTTCCATCACTTTCTGAATCAGCTGCCCTTCCCATATTAACTTATTTGTCATTTGTTGTTCATGCTTCCTGTCATGCGCATTACCTTCCCAATTGACATTTGGTTAATTGAGATCACCTGCTACTATCACATTCCTTTCCGTATCGTTTTCAACATTATCTTATTCAATAATTCTGAGTTAGCATCAGCGCTACTCTTTCCTGGTCTGTACACTCCAAAGACATCAAGTTGCCTATTATCTTTAGGGATGAACCTTACACCTAGAATTTCATGTTTGTCATCTTTAACTTTTTCATAGCTTACAAATTCTTTTTCCACCAGAATGAATACTCCCCCTCCTACCATTGCCATCCTGTCTCTACATTACGCACTCTAGTTCTGTGTGTATGTTCCAGCATAACTCTCAACCAAAATTGATATAAGTATGACTTACAATCTGGATACTGTAGGGACGAGACCTCTAGCCCTCTAGGGTAGGGGTGAATTGTAAAAATAATCGAAAACAACCAATGTTTGAGTCAAATCCATAATTTTTGGGGTCGCTGAGATGAACTGTGACACTCTGGATGCCATTTAAGACAAAGTTCAATCTCAATTGGCAGAAGAGCGAGAACAGGTGACGAAAAGGAAATGTCCGACGTGGCGGAGTTTATGGACGTACATGCGTATGTTCTAGCATTTCTCTCAAACAAACTTGGTACACATATGACTTGTTATGAGAAGAAATTTTTATGGGGTAAGATACCACCAGCACCCTAGGGGCAGGATTGAGTTATAAAAAATATGGAAAGAGGGGTGAAGAATAAAAATAATAGACAATGACAAACATTAATGTACAGTCCATAGTTTTCAGGGTTGTCGAGGTGAATAATGACACTCCGGATGTCGTTGAAGTCCACGTTCAGCCCCTGTCGGCATGGGGATGAGATGGGGTCAAAAGTAAAATGTCCAAAATGACTGTAATTGCACATATATGTGTGTTTCTTCCAGCACAGTCTACATATGACTTACTATCTGAAAAAAATACTGTTGGAGGGAAAACACCCCTAGCACTCCTAGGGGAGGGGGGTAAATTTTAAAAATAAACGAAAACAGCTGCTGGGTCAATATTGAATCCATTGTTTATGAGGTCTCTGAGTTGAACTGTCACACTCTGGTTGCTGGTTAGGTCATACTTCAGCCACAATCAGAATGGAGGTTGAGAAGGGGTGAAAATGACTGAGATTACGGATGTATGTGGGTATGTTCCAGAATAGCTCTAGATGAAACTTGGTACACATATGACTTACTATCTGAAAAAAAATAATGTTGGGGGAAAACACCCCTAGGTGAGGGTTTGAAATATTAAAAAAAATGAAAACAACTGATATTAATGTCTTATGTGTTGCTGAGATGATTTGTGATAGCGTTTTAAGTCTGCGTTCAGGGGATGTGATGTTAAACAGTCTAAAATGACTGAGATTGGTGTTGAATCCACTGCTTTTGGGGTCACAAGGCTCATTGGTGACAGTCTCAATGACAGCTGAAATCGTGCACATCACTTTTATTGTAAATAGTTATCACTTATCATTTTTTTTGACAGGAACAAATACTTCTCAGACAATTCGAGTTTCCATAAGGACAAAGTTTTACTTGAAAATTAAATAATCTAAATCTTCAAATGAAACACATCCAAATAAATCTAAAACTACATAATAGATCATAAAGTATGAATCAACATGTCAAAAAGGAATTCTATAAAAATACACTTCACTCATAACTAACTGGTAATACAAATCTCCTATCCGGGCAATGCCGAGTATTTCAGCAGGTCTGGAGCCACCCAGGCTCATTTTGGTTTTGGCTGGGGATTTACAGCTGGATGACCCTCCAGATGCCACGTGAATTTTGAGATGAATATATGAACCCAGGATAGATTGGGCCTTCTGGACCCCACAGTAGAATGACATCCACAGTGCCTTGCGAGCGTGGGTTGACGATCATAAGTTCCCTACCTGAACCTGACATTGTTTCCACTTACTTGTGTCTGGTTCCTCGCTTTTATCTTTCCTCTCATGAACGACAAGATGTTCCCCGCTACTTATGAACCCATCAACTTGTTTACTACCTATATCTTATAAGTTTGTTCAACAATCACAGTTGCTTAATGCGACATTGGTTGAACATTTCAGCTTTTAGTGCATTGCACATTATGTTACGTGTGTCTTGTGACAGTGCTGTATTTTACAGTGACATTTTTTGTTCACATATTTATTTAGTACACCTAAGGCAAGGGATGGATTTTGAGAAATTTCCAATTTCAATTTTAATGCAACACAGTACTATTTTTAAAATTTGTACATATTTGTACATTTTTATCCTTGAAGTTTATGTAGCTGAAGATGTCGCATAAGAGGGTTGAAACATGTTCTACATTGTAACATGACCTATTGTTATCCTTGTTGACTTAATGTATATCATGATTTGTATTGAAGGATGGAACTAATACAGTTCTTGAAAAGTGAATTGACTGTATATTACAAGAAATTATACAATTAAATGGTTCCAACTTAGTCAATACACACTTTATTGTTACTGTACTGCATGTTAGAGTTTGTAGCAGAGTACTGAGGCATAGGAGCACAGAGAAGCAGTAACAGCGAGCCAGTGCCTGCAGTGGCAAGCGGACATAGTTGACTCAAAGAAGCGGCACGATTACGACTTCAGAAACTAAATGAAACTGAACTCATGAGTTACATACATGCTGAGGATGAGTGAATAAATAAATAAATAAATAAATAAATAAATAAATAAATAAATAAATAAATAAATAATACGGTCACCAGAAAATAGAATCACTAGAAAAATAATTGAAAAATTATGTAAGAGTAAGAATAATATTAGATGAATCACAGGACTTAAAGAAGAGAGTTACATATTACAATAGAAGATTCAAAATACAAAACAAATACACTCAAGATTTTGAAAGATAAACACACTAGACTACAGATGAAAATCAACAAGCAGAGAATAGGAAGTGTGATTCCAGAAGCAGAAAGGAAATTGTAGACCTAACATTCTAAAGGGGCTAAGCGCCCAAAACTGCTTTAAGAGATACTGATGAAAAACATTACCAAATGCTCCAATTAATTAATTTTGCCTTTGTTGTGTGACAAACCCAGCATTAAATCATATATACAACCAACCATGTACATATAAGGTATTGTATTTATGAGATCTCTTACAACATACAGTTCAAAAATGAAAACTGCTGAAGGGGCTATGACTAATAAATTATTCATTCTATATGGGCTCCATCCCATATACATATACAGCTTCAGCATCTAACAAAATGAAATAGGGGAGAACGGGGCAAGTTGACTAACCTATTGGGTTAAGATGACGAGCATTCTTCTCAATTGTTTCAACACGGAGCTTCACCAAAATTTGTTACAGGAGCACACTATGAAAACTTGAAGGAACTTGATTTTAATTAAGCACTACACAAGAACATACATTTATAAAGAACATAAATTGTAAAATGATTTTAAAATGCTTAAAATAAATTTAAAATATTTTTTTGAAATTCCTCCTACAATTAATAACTAGGGTCTACTGTACACTACACTGAATACAAGAACTGCGAAGAAAACAGTTTTAAACTGCAACTGGCCTATACTTAGCCATATGACCATCCACGACTTTCAAAACTTGAGCAGTCTCCTCCATGCCACCACACTTTACAGTTATCGCACTGAATCCACTCTTCATTTGGAGGGTGAACATACTTTTACTCACACACAGGCAGAATTTTCTTGTTGCCGATTATTGCTAGATTTGCATGTGAAGCCCAACTGCCTAGCTACTTTCTTCTCTAGGTTTTACATTCCTGCTCTTTCTTCGGCATTTGTTTTTAATGAAGCATGTCCTTCATGGGATGGATGGTGATCTCCTTAGCTCTTTTTCTCATTGTGATAGGTCTTTAAGCTCGAGGAAGTGGTCGAATATCATATATCATTGTCGTTAATGTTCCTGGCTGTGGTGATATTGACAGTTATGGTTGTAGAGTTTTATCACAGTGATTCTTCTTCTGAAATTGAAGTATCAGGGACCGAAGGGATATCTGCATGTCGATTACGTTCATCATATGCTCCTGAGGTAGAAGGTTGGTACTTTTCTTTACAATCTCTTTCTGTTGTCACTGCTGGAGAGTCATCTTCCACATCAAATACTTGTGGGTTGAATGACTCAATTCCACATGCTTCAAATTCTCCTAATGGCGTTAATCATAGTTGCATTGCAAGACATCCAAGATTCTTTGACAGGATGGATTGCGGCTTTCATGCTTACTTCATCCCAGTCCCGTCTATCTGTTTTCCATTGGTCATTTCTAGGAATTTCTGTAATTAGCATACTGCATGTAGCCTATACCTGGCCTGGGGTAAGATGACGAATTCGTCAACTTGCTCCCGCCATCTTGCCCCAGGCTGCTTTGGAAGTGGTTTGCCCTTATAATCGACAGACGTCGTACAATCAAGACTCAGTTAACAATGAAGTAAGTTGATATTTAAAGAAAAAAACTGTTAATTTGCATTGTGAAAACATGAGTAGTAGAAGTTTCCTGTACATACGTCAGATATTTTAATGCGACAGCGCCAATTAGACAACCCTCTACTACTACTTGTCTGAGACCGAAAGGAATTTCCTGCTATGTGTAAGTTACACGCGAGGGATATCGGGCTCTAGGCCACATGCAAGCCAACTTAGTGAACAGAATACTACAAAAGTTATGGTTGATTCGTCATCTTGCCCTGGTTTCCCCTATAAATAATATTAACTTCAGTTCAAACTTTCTGAATCAATAATGATAATAATAAGAGAGCTCTCGTGATGCCACCAGGTGGTGAGTAACGTCACTAACTCTTGTTCCTTTCTGTTTACTTCATTTCTGTAGTCCTAATATTGAAAGAAGTGTTCTGACAGCTAGGACAGGAGAGAGGGCCTACTGTAGTGCCATTGTTCAGTGTTGCCACATTCCTTGCTCCTTGTTGTTCTCATGTTCATTCAGACCGCAGTATCTTGTTGTAGCGAGCGACAAGGTCTAACTGAGGAGTGAAAGGTTTGGCAACTCCAGGTGGGCAGCAGGAACACCTCCAGAACGACATCATTTTTCCATGGTAACCATACCCCTACTGCCTTCTGTCCAGCCATGCAGGTAGTAAACAGACCCTCCCTGCACTAGGTGTCAGAAGGCTTGGTTTAATATTAGGGTTATAGGGTTCTGTCTCTTGTTCTAGAGAAGAGTTTCTTCACATTCCTCATTATCTTTCGGAAGTTCAGTTTGTCTGGTATACATTTCCGTTGTATAGTCAGTTTGTGAGAGTGAGTCAACCTTTTTATTTTCTTCACAGTTCATTTCTCCTATCTGCATTAAGCTGAACTTGAATGTATTCCCCTATTAATAATATCTGGAATTTCTGTGCTTCCTTTCTTCTTCTTCTTCTTCTTCTTCTTCTTCGTGTTGTCCGTTTCAGCCACTTTGGGGTACAATAGATCAATCAGTGGTTAGTGAGTCATGTTTTCCTGTCCTCCCAGTACTTTTTCATCCTTTCAGATGTTGCCTTCCTCTCTTCTTCAGAAATTCTGTATAGTCATTTGGGCTTCACCCTGTCCTGAGACATCTTTATTTTATCTTTGGTTATTGTTGTTGTTATTATTATTATTATTATTTCTCCTTTAGGGTTTTCTAGGGACCACATGATAATTTCAATGCTTCATCCTTTGTTGTTCCTTCTTTTTCTTCCAATACTCCTTGATCTGCTCACTATGTCTCCTTTTCCTCTCCACGAAACAATTTTGAGCCTGTTTTATTTACCTCCTGACCTTGGAATCCTTCCATTTTTAACACTTTCTTTCTAAAAATCTCTGTTGCTTCTTTTTTCCCTTATGTTGTTTCTTTCCAACTCTTTCTTGACTTCATGAACCCAGGTTGTTGTTGACTTCTTGTTCTAAAAATATCTGAAGATGTGTTTGATTAATCTGTTGTCATCCATTCTGTATAAATGTCCAAAACATATCAATCACCTTTTCTGCATTGTATCTGTTGTGTTATCTATGTTCCAGTATATTTCACAATTACTTCTTTATTTCCAGAGTTCTGTGGTTCTTAGTGGACTGAGCATTCCGTATAATTCATCTTTCCAGTATTCCTAATTTATTCAGCTTGCAATTCAGTACAAGACATTCACTCATGTATAGGCATTCCGATTTAACTACTGTGTTGTAGTGTTGTATTTTGAAATTTTTAGATAAACACTTCTTCTTGTAGATATTCCTACTTATACCATATGCTCATTCCATCTTGTGTATCATTTTTTCTATAGCAGATTTTTCAAACCATTTTCTTGAATTGTTTCTTCCAAATATTTGAATTTCTTTACCTCCTTTATTTGACCAATTTCTGTTATTAGAAATTCTGGAGCATTTTTTATATCTATATATATAAAATAAGAGTTTTGTCTTTTGTCTGTACATTGCTCAGAAACTGAAAAGAATGATATTTCTGTATCGGTCATGTCCATGGTAACAAGAAAATGTACTTTTTACTTTTCCGTAATTTCTGTCTGTCTGTCTTCTGTCTGTCTGTCTGTCTGTACACGCATCACGAGAAAACGGCTGAAGAGAATTTAATGAAAATCGGTATGTGAAGTCAGGGGATGAACCGCTACAATCTAGGCTATAAATCATTTTATTCATGCTGAGTGAAATGGTATTTATATGAATATTTATATTATTAATGGTCCTATCGATAAATACTATATAACTAAAGTTCTATAGAATTCAATTTCCATACATTTATATCTTATACATTTTTACCGTACCGGCTCTGATAACACAGATATTAATAAATTTGTCTTTTTGTTGCTAAGTCCATATCAACACCGAGCCACGAGAAAATGGGTTAACAGAATTTAATGAAAACCGCTATATAGAGTCGGGGATAAGAAACTACAGTCTAGGCTGTAAATAATTTTATTTTCCCCGAGATGAAATGGTAGTTTAGGGGAAGGCGCCTAAAAATTTGTTTTAAATTCCGGTACCTATGTTATTGGTGCTATAGAAAAGTACGGTAATACATAACAAAAGTTATAGACAGTACAATTTCTGATCATTTATGTTTCATTCAGTTTTACTGTACCGACTATGATAACAGTGGTATTTCAGAAGGCCTACAATATCCAAAGTGCTTAACACTGATCAACAATTACTTTACATAGACCATTGTTTGTTGTGATGTTCTTTGTCTCTTATGGCGCCGCTCAACTCCGATAGATGGGATTACTACTGCGTACAGAGTATAACAGCCTGACTGAACATTGGCGGGAAATAGCTGAGGAGTTGGGAAACTTTCTTCTTTAGCATGACATTCCTCTGGTTCATACATTTTCTGATAGTGAAGGTACATAACACACTGGTTCATCATAGCATTCACCATTATCCAGTAATCAGGAGATAGTGGGTTCGGGCCCCACTGTCGGCAGCCCTGAAAATGGTTTCCGTGGTTTCCCATTTTCGCACCAGGCAAATGCCGGGACTGTACCTTAATTAAGGCCACGACCGCTTCCTTCCCCACTTCCTAGGCCTTTCCTAATCCATCGTCACCATGAGACATATCTGTGTCGGTGCGACGTAAAGCAAAGCAAAAAAAAAAAAAGCATCATAGCATTCGAGCTATTCAATTCCTACTCTGAGGCACTGACAGAGGAGTGTTCATGGCAGTCTGTGACCTGGTTGTTCCAGCTCTGGAACTATGGACTGTTAGATCGGCACCGTAGTACTGTTCGTTGCAAGTGAGAAAGTGTGCGGTTTTTCATTTGATCGAGTATTTTATATGATAACATTGCTTTCAATCGCTACATTCCTACTGACGTTTTTGTAATGACCTATGTTGAATTCAGTTAGGAAAACCACCAAGCCAGTCTTTCTGCGAATCCCGTAGCGAAGCACAGGTACATCAGCTAGTTTATCATAAATTTGTTTTTTCTACAGAAATTCTTAAACCTGTTCTGTTGGCTATTTCTTCCAAGAGATTTGACTTGTATTGCTGCATTTTTCAGGTTTTCCGGAAGTATGGCAAAATCATATGCAAATGCTGGACAGCTATCTGGTGATAGCTTGTGTTCTTTCAGTTTTTCATTCCAAATTCTCACTACTTTTCTCCAGGACACACTTGAATAGAAGTGGAGATAAACCGCCTTACACCTGTATCATTATTATTTATTTACATTGTTTACGCCCACATTGGAGCACTTAAATCAAACCCAAATACATTTACGTTAACAAAGAATTAACTGAAGATTTAGCTTGCATCATTTTCTTCCTTTCCCAAAACCTCTTCATTCTGGCTGACCTGCCCGCCCTTTCTTCATCAGATATGACATATTGTTTGTGTTGTACAGTTTTTAATGACAATCTTATTTGTTTGTTCTTGAGAATCCTTTTTTTCTTCTCTATTTTCAATTTGCTTCATTGTAATATTCAGCTCTTCTAAATCATTCTGAACTTCTTTAAACCAATTATTTTTTGTTTTACTTTTCCAAAAGTAATTTCATTAATCATCCTTCCAGATCACATCTGGAATGGTAAACCCTGACTACGGTCAGAAACATTGATCATTGATCAGATAACCTGTATCATTATTATTAATATTATTGTTATTTAGATGTTTACGGCCACTAGAGACCACAATAAGCAACATTTACACATTTTTAGAAGCTTTCTTTGCAGTGCAGTATTGTTGCATTCCCTCTCTGGCAGCCTTTCTGCTTTTCTTCTTCTTCTTCTTCACGAAAGCCCTTGAAGTTATTGATCTGGTGTTGGTACTTGGTTCTGTTAGCAATGTCTTCATGATTTCGTCCAATTTGTTTCAGATCGTTCCTGACATCCCTGAACCACTTATCACATGTGTTGGGTCTGCTATCGAGTATAGTATAAAACTTGTCATCCATTCTAAATAGGTGGCCATAGAACTTGAGCCGTCGTTTCTTGATGGATTCCATCAGTCATTCGGTTTTTTGATAAAGTTTCCTTTCTTCCTCGCAACCTATATTCTCCAGCCATGATCTTTGGGCCCATTATCTTTCAAACGATCTTCCTCTCAAACTTCTCAGCTTCTCCCAGACCAGCCTTTCCAGTAACTCGGAGGCATTCACTTCCATAGACACATTCTGACTTAACCACTGTGTCGTAATGTCTGAGTTTAGCTTGCACTGAAATAGCCTTTTCCTTGTACGAGTCATGTGTTATGAGAAATGCTTCGGCCATCCTATCTTCCCTACTGTTGTTAGCTTCTCTTTTATTAGATCCCGTCTGCACGATCTTGCCGAGATATTTGAAGCTGTTAACTCTTTCAATCTGACCATACCTTGTATTTAGCTGTTGGGGGTACTGGGGGGATATTAGTCAACTACTTGGTTTTATCAAAGGAGATCCTAAGTCCAGCCTTTTCAGCTTGTTGTTTCAAAAGATGTATCTGTTCTACAGTTGTATCTGTGTTTCTAGAAAGGATCGCTAAATCATCAGCCAAAGCTAGACAGTTGATCTTGACACTGTTCGCTGAACCTCCAGTGTATACTTGGTTCAGTATACCTTTCTTGTTAAGTTCTTTTTCCAATTCACAGAAACCTTCTCCAACAAGCAGTCAAAGAGACTCGGTGTTAGTCCATTCCCCTGCCTTACTCCTGTTTTAATTTCAAACTCCTTGGAAAATTCGCCCATGAATTTTACTTTAGAGCGGATGAGAGTTAGGGTATGCTTGATAATTTCTACCGTTTTATCAAACACTCCATATTCTTTCAAGATGTCTATGACCACCATGGTCAACTGAATCATAGGCTTTCTGGAAATCTACAAAAACAACTACCAGATATTTTGAGGTGTAATTTTCCATGACTCTTTTTAAACTCCATATCTGCTCAATGCATGATCTTCCTTTTCTAAAACCACCTTGGTATTCACCAAGCTGGTGATCTATTTGCTTCACTTGTCTGGTCTGAAGGACTTTTGAGAGTACCTTATATGCTATAGGTAAAATAGAGATGCCATGTTAGATGTTGACATCTGCTTTTTCATGTTTTATGTGCAGTGGGTGAATCAGTGCCATTTTCCACTTATTGGGGATCTTTATAGACTCCCAAATCTTTATGAATTCATTGACTAATGCTTGGATGGTTATTTCTTTGCCACTTTTCAGTATCTCTGCTCATCCCCTCCAGCGTTGTTGTTCTTCAGTTCCATGACTATCTTCCGAATTTCATCCTTGTTTCATAGTTGTTCTTCTTCTTATTATTATTATTAAATTGGGAGTAAGGAGTTCACCCAGATACTTAAATTTCTCAGTCCTCCAGATACATCCATACACCTTTTCAGTTGTTGTGAACAGGGTCTGTTTTAACTGAGTCTGTTAACTTTATGTATTTTTCAGTGTTAGCTGCTACATCTTGAATTTGTAGTAATTTTAGAAATGTTATCATTATGACCCCATCTACCATGTGCAGGTATTTTAATTTGATGCCCTCTGGCTGCTTGCTCTTCAGTTTTGATGTTTTGTTTTACTCTAGGCCTCTAAACCAAATCGCTCTTGGGTGTATATGTTTGAGTTTTTAATTAAGTTTGTTGGGAAAGCACCATATGTGTAGAGAGATCTTTTACATGCTGACATCGTGTGACTTTAACATGGAGTGTCAAATGGAATTTCTTTCGCCCATCAAAAATCCGACTACCTCTGTCAGTTAAAATTGAAATAATAAATAAAGAGGTTCAACCTATTCAATACAAAAGAATAAGAAATGCAGTGATTATATTCTTATTTAATAATAAGTAGAAGTGGTACCGGTTTTGATCCTAGTCCAGGTCATCATCAGCCGATTAAAACATGAAAAACAATGCATAGGAAAAAGAAAATAAAAGATCAAGTTCACTCTGGATCAGTAGAAGAGGAGATATAAAAATGACGGGGTAGACACTGTAAAATTCAGAAGAAGTAAAATGTAAGTCACTTAAAAGAAACAGTGCGTAATTTTCTGAACGGCAGTATGGCACACGCAGTGTTAGGCAAAGTCTTATATGTTTATGAAGAGCGAAGAACGGTTAAATGAGCTAGTTTGTATACATTGTCAGGCACAAAATCATAACACACTCGAACACATATGAAGATCCATAATCGTGCTGAAGCTGAAGATGAGTAGATCAATTGAAGTAACTTGCCAGCTCCCAGTGATCAGCGTGATATATCCAACATCAGGCACTGTGGTTTCAAACGCCAATGTAAAAAGAAGAATAGCTTAATGATCCAGTATTTGCTTCGGTTGCGGGAATGTAAGTAATATAATTCAATTATATTGAATTATAAGTAGAAGTGGTACCGGTTTCGACCCTAGTCCAGGTCATCATCAGGTCATCATCATATTGAATAATTATATTCAATTACTAGCTGATGTACCCGTGCTTCGCCACAGGATTCTCAGAAAGACTGACTTGGTGGTTTTCATAACTGAATTCAACATAGGTCATTACAAAAACGGCAGTAGGAATGTAGCTATTGAAAGCAATGTTATCATATAAAATACTCGATCAAATGAAAAACCGCACACTTTCTCACTTTCAACGAACAGTACTACAGTGCCGATCTAACAATCCAAAGTTCCAGAGCTGGAACAACCAGGTCGCAGACTGCCATGAACACTCCTCTGTCATTATTCCGTTATATGTACACTACTCATTCCAATCAGTGGCTCAGAGTAGGGACTGAATGCTATGATGAACCAGTGTGTTACGTACCAGTAGTATCAGAAAATGTATGAACCAGAGGAATGTCATGCTAAAGAAGAAAGTTTTCCAACTCCCCAGCTATTTCCCGCCAATGTTCAGTCAGGCTGTTATACTCGATACGCAGTAGTAATCCCATCTATCGGAGTTGAGCGGCACCATAAGAGACAAAGAACATCACAACAAACAATGGTCTATGTAAAGTAATTGTTGATCAGTGTTAAGCACTTTGGATATTGTAGGCCTTCTGAAATACCACTGTTATCATAGTCGGTAAATTAAAACTGAATGAAACATAAATGATAGGAAATTGTATTGTCTATAACTTTTGTTATGTAGTACCGTACTTTTCAATAGCACCAATAACATAGGTACCGGTATTGAAAATTAAATTTTAGGCGCCTTCCCCTACACTACCATTTCACCTCGGAGAAAATAACATTATTTACAGCCTAGACTGTGGTTTCTTATCCCCGACTCTATATAGCGGTTTTCATTTAATTCTGTTAACCCATTTTCTCATGGCTCGGTGTTGATATGGACTTAGCAACAAAAATACAAATTCATTAATATCTGTGTTATCAGAGCCGGTACGGTAAAATGTATAAGACATAAATGATTGGAAATTGAATTCTATATAACTTTAGTTATATAGTATTTAGCGATAGGACCACTAATAATATAAATATTGGATAATTAAATTTAAGGCCTTCCCGTAAACTACCATTTCACTCAGCGTGAATAAAATGATTTATAGCCTAGATTGTAGCGGCTCATCCCTCGACTTTACATACCGATTTTCATGAAATTCTCTTCAGCCATTTTCTCGTGATGCGTGTACAGACAGACAGACAGACAGACAGACAGACAGACAGACAGACAGACAGACAGACAGACAGAAATTACGGAAAAGTAAAAAGTCCATTTTCTTGTTACTATGGACATGACCGATACAGAAATACCATTCTTTTCAAATTCTGAGCAATGTACAGACAAAACTCTTATTTTATATATATAGATATTGAATTATATTACTTACATTCCCACAACCGAAGCAAATACTGGATCATTAAGCTATTCTTCTTTTTACGTTGGCGTTTGAAAACACAGTGCCTGATGTTGAATATATCGCGCTGATCACCGGGAGCTGGCAAGTTACTTCAATCGATCTACTCATCTTCAGCTTCAGCACGATTATGGATCTTCATATATGTTCGAGTGTGTTATGATTTTGTGCCTGACAATGTATACAAACTAGCTCATTTAACCGTTCTTCGCTTTTCATAAACATTATAAGACCTTGCCTAACACTGCGTGCGCCATACTGCCATTCAGAAAATTACGCACTGTTTCTTTTAAGTGACTTACATTTTACTTCTTCTGAATTTTACAGTGTCTACCCCCATCGTTTTTATATCGCCTCTTCTACTGATCCGGAGTGAACTTGATCTTTTATTTTCTTTTTCCTATGCATTGTTTTTCATGTTTTAATCGGCTGATGATGACCTGGACTAGGGTCGAAACCGGTACCACTTCTACTTATTATTAAATAAGAATATAATCACTGCATTTCTTATTCTTTTGTATTGAATAGGTTGAATCTCTTTATTTATTATTTCAATTTTAACTGTGATACTTTTCAATATGGAACAATGAAAATTTTTATCTTTAAATACCTCTGTCAGGTTTGAATGTTCTAAATTGCAATCTGCAGGCCAACACTTTACCACTGATCCACAGAGAGAGCTATTACTATTATTATTATTTAGATTTTTTATTTAATCAAATAGCACTTTTACAAAGCACATTAAATCAATACTTGAATTCTTGCTATGTTCCTCTTTCCTCTCTGCCCACATCTGTTTAATTTGTTCTGATCTCTATGTCTGGAGCTATTGTGTGGTTGCTTTCTTTTTCTGTCTTCTTCATCCCAGAAGATCACTTTTTGAATTTTGAATTTTGTTGCTAATAACTTCTTATTATGTGTATCCTTAATCTCAATGTTTGCTTCTTTGAGATCATTTAGTGTCTGGTTGTAATTTAACCCTTCAAGCCAGTATTAAAAGTTGGCCAAATTTTACCCTACAGCCATAATAAATTTTAGAAATATATCACAATTTGACATGCTGTCACAAACATTGGTATAACTTCTATAAATTCATAGCACGTTGTAATCGGTTTAGTTGTTCTCTCGTGGCATCAATTAGTACTACGTCACAGTAGGAAAATATAGGGAGGATAAGAGTATTTATAAGCCTAATTCTCATGTTTAGTGGGAGCATATTTTGATATTTTAGTGGGTGAAGGGACGCGTACACTTTTCTACAGATATTTGTAATGTGCTCTCCCCAGTTAAGATTCTCGTTTATAATTACACCAAGATTTCTTACCGAGTTTTCGTACGGAATAATTTTACCTGATAAAGTTAGTGGAGGAATGTTTTTGTTTTTTGCCGCACTGATTTGTTTCGTCTGCCCAACAATAATAGCTTTAGATTTTGATGGATTAATTAAAATACAGTTTTCATGAGCGTATGCACAGATATTATTTAAGTCAGAGTTCATATAACTTATTGCTTGATTGATGTCTGAAATTTTGGAATGGTAATAGATCTGCAGATCGTCAGCATACAAGTGATATTTACAGTGTCTTAGCCGTGTCGATATATCGTTAATATAGATAACAAAGAGAAGTGGTCCAAGTACAGAGCCTTGTGGTACTCTTGAAAATTTCATTACCCATTCGGATGACCTATTCTGAATAATTACGTGTTGTTTTCGTTCTGTAAGATATGAGAGAAAGAATTCTAGGGCTGTCTGTCCAAGGTGAAGCGATTTCAATTTAGCAACCAGTACGTCTATATTTACTGTGTCAAAAGCGCTGCTAAAATCAAGAAGTGTAAGTAACGTCACCTGCCTTTCGTCCATAGCGTATCTCATGTCGTCTGTAACTTTCAGCAGGGCAGTGGCCGTACTGTTTCCCTTTTTGAAACCCGATTGTAAAGGGTCAAGTAGTTTGTATTTATTTAAATAGTCGGTTAATTGCACGTGTACTATGCGTTCAAGAGGCTTGGAGAGAGATGAAAGTATGCAAACAGGTCGATAATCTGTTATAAGTACAGGTGAGGAAGTTTTGGGAACAGGATTTATAATGGCATTTTTCCACATTTTTGGAAAGAGGCCACTTGTGAGGCACATGTTGTATATATGAGTAATGGCAGGAAGTATAATGTCAATGATGTGTTGTATTATGAGCATGGGTATTTCATCAGGTCCTACAGCAGATGATGTAATTGATAATACCTCGCGTTTCATGTCAATCTCTGTGACTTCGCGAAATTCAAAGAATGGCCTATTTGGTGGTGGCTGGTTCAGAAGAGATTTTATACTCTGTGATATTGTGCGTATTTCCGGTTTAATTTTTACTTCAGAAAAATGAGCATTCAATCTCTCCAGAGAGATGTCTGGATTACATGGCTGGGGCAAAGCTTTCCCAATTCCAATGGAACGAAGTTGTTTCCAAGTGTTTGACACATTTAAATTTCCAGCCAGGTGATTGTAAAAAGAAAATTTCTTATTTCGAATTATTACTTTAATTCTATTCCGAAGTTGTCGATACTGTTCAAGCGCTCTGGATGAGTGTGTGCGTCTGTAGAGCCGGTGTAACGCGTCACGATGAGACATCATTTGTTTAACACGTTGAGTGCCGAGCCGATTGTAGCACACTATTCCACTGGTGCCAGGCTTGTTTTTGAATTGCATTCCGCTGGTGCCAAAGCAATTGTACGCGTTGTAGTCTGTTTATATAATCTTGGGATATATTTATATGATGTACTAAGTAAATTTTATCTCACCATACTATGGTCATGTGTGACGCCATATGGTGTCACATCAATTTTTAGGAAAGATAAAATATAGCGTGACGCCATATGGTGTCACAGAATTTTTTGACATGGAATGTGCAATACGAATTTCAAATACGAGATATTTATTTCCTAATTCAAATTAACGCAATATTTATGAAAACCTAGTAAAATGCAAAACAAGTACTTATATTACATTACATATTGTTGATAACAGTTTTCTGATAACTCTAAACATTGAAAATATGCGTCTCGGCACGCCCGAGTTCTTGTTACTCGTTGTAATTTTTCAAACCTTATTGGCATCGTTGTTCAAACATCGTCCTTTGTACACTTTTTTCATGTGCTCTTTTCATATTTACGTTTTGCACATCTGATCGGGAAGTTAAGGAGAGCGCGCTAACCTTACGCTACCTGGCTGCTGGCGCAGCTCGACGCAGCCCGGTTGGTTCACGTCCGCTGCTTCGCTCCTCCCTACCTCTCCGCCACACCCCGATACACCCACGGCACTTCTAATTTTATGACTATTTATTTGTTCAATTTTGGCGTTTAAACTTGCGCTGGGTACATGCAGTTTTCACCTTAGCATTCTACTGTCTCCCACGAATATTCCTACGAAATTTCAACCGAATCCGAGTGTAACACATGTATGTGTTCCCTCGTAAGATTATTACCAATATCTTCCATTTTTTATATTTTTGCACAACTATATAAACTGAGTGATAATACGTACGTAAACGAGGAATGAACAATGCCTGGCGCGCTTTCACCTGTGACAACGACCACAGGCCACTCAGTGGCTTCGGAAGAATACTGTGGCGCCATATGGTGGCATACAGTAAAAATACATAGCTGGAATAGACCCTGAAGTTCGCCCTTCACGTAGTACCAATTTTACGCGCATAGATGTCACAGCTGATTATCTACGGCGCATCGCCTGAAACTCAACTGTGCCGCCATATGGCGTCACGCCAACTCTGATTTCAAGAACGGTGTGCCGCCATATGGCGTCACGCCATCTCAAATTTGAAGACCACCGTGACGCCATATGGCGGCACGTGGCACCCAACGTGTTAATGTCATCGGTCAGCCATGGAGAAGGAGGTCGGGAGACTTTGGCCGTACGCTTAGGTGCATGTTTATAAAGGAGACCAAGTATAAGTGAACTTAAAGTTTCAACTTTCTTATCGATACCGTTTATATTTTTTACGTCATCCCAAGGACTATTCAAGGCGTCAACTCTCAGATGATCTAAGTTTATATGTTTAACGTCCCTGAATGTGATGTATCTGGACTTATACTTCGGTACTTTGAGCGAGTAAGATAAGTACTGTATATTAAGTCATGTGTCGATATACTAGGGGTAGGAATTTGTCCATGTGATACTATTTTCTGTGGGTTGTTAGTGACCATTAAGTCAATTAGTGTATGTGAAGATGAGGTATGATTTGTTGGTTTTAGTGGAAGTATTGTCATGTCACACATCTGGAAAATACTTAAGAGTTGCTTTGTATCTCCAGTCTGTTCCAGTAAATTAGTATTGAAGTCTCCAAATATTAAAATATGTTCATAAGCAGGTGATAGTCTTTGCAGGATGTCTTCAATGTCTGAGAGGTGACCTACCCGTGGTGGCCAATAAACAACTCCTATTAGGGCTTTAACTGTTGTCACAGTTATCTCGGCAAAAATGAACTCAGGTCTTGGGTCAGGACAGTGGGCAGATGTGCATACGATTTTATTGCAAAATCTTTGGAGAATTCTCCACAGAATTTGACTTTAGATGAGGTGTTTGTTAATGTATCTTGTGTAATGTTTGTAGTTTATAAATCTAAGTTGAATTCTTTCAAAACACTGATTATTATTATTATTATTATTATTATTATTATTATTATTATTATTATTATTATTATTATTATTATTATTATTATTATTATTATTATTATTATTATTATTTTCGTTTCAGCCATCTATGGGCTACGATTACACAACTTCATTGCTTTCTCAAGTTCTTTCTCTTTCCTTTTTCACCAGTATTCCTTCATCCGTTGACTTGCTCATGCTCGTTCTTCTGCCGAGAATACTCTATTCTTCCTCGTTTTCTCATCAGTTAGGTCCTTCACCTCCGCAACTCTCTGCCTGAAGATTTTTTGTTTGTTATATCTTCTGCCGTGATCCCACATTTTTCTAAATCTCGGTGGACTTCTTTTACCCATGGGATTTGTGTCTTCCTACTCTCCTGGAAGGTGAGGATCCTGTTGGCGAATCTCTCCGATCCCATCCTTTTAATATGACCGTAGAACGTCAATCTCCTCTTTTTCATTGTGGTGGTGATGTTTTCAAATTGTTGGTATAGTTCTCGGTTTGGTCTCATGCGAAACGTTAACTTGTCTGATGATTTTATGGGTCCAAGAATCTTTCTAAGGAACCTCCATTCTTTCTTTTCCAAATCTGAGAGTCCCTTCGTGGCTATTGTCTCAGGTGCGTTTAACATTCAGATTTGACTATCGTGCTGTAGTGCTTGAATTTGGGCTGGTAGGTGATTGACTTAGATTTGTATGTGTTCTGACATAATCTAAATGCAGTTTCCATCTTTCTTGCACGTTCTTGAATTGCTGCTTTCTCATTCATGTTTGGAGTCAAAATCTCTCCTAGGTACTTGAATTTTGTAGCTCTTTTAATGTCACCGTACTTCGTCCTCATTGTCCAGGTTGGGTCAGTGGTATTTATGTTCATGTACTCCGTCTTCTCAAAAGATATTTGCAATCCTGTTTTGTCTGCTGTTTCTTTGAGGACTTAATTGCAATTTGCAAATTCTCTGCAAAAAAGACTATATCATCTCCAAATGTGAGGCATTCAAATTTAAGCCCAGTTCTCTTGTGACCTAATCTAATTCCATTTGGAAAGTTGAATTTGCTCATTTCTTTTCGCCATTCCCTGACAACTTTCTCTAAAACACAGTTGAACAAAACTGGAGAGGGGCCATCTCCTTGTCTCAAACCTGTTTTGATTTCAAAGGGCTCTGACAGTTCTCCTAAAAATTTTACCTGCGATCGTGTGTTTTTTAGTGTTTGATGAATCAAGGTTGTTGTCTTATTGTCTATTCCGAATTCGTTAAGCACTTCCATTAGTGTGTCCAGGTCTATGGAGTCATATGCTTTTTTGAAACCCACGAATGTCATTATCACTTTCTTATCTGCTGCTAATGTCTTAGTTTTGATTAAGGTCTTGATGGTAAAAATCTGTTCTGCATATGACTGCCCCTTTCGAAAGCCAGCTCGATATTCTCCTAATTGTTTATCTATATGTCCTTCTATCCTATGCTTGAGTGCTATAGAAAGTATCTTGTAGCTACTGGCAAAAGTGATATCCCTCTATAGTTATTGACGTTCGTTCTGTCTCCTTTCTTGTGCACGGGGTGGATGATAGCCTCCTTCCATTCTTCTGGGATCTCTGCTGTGGACCCGATCTGTTGAAATAGTGTTTCAAGTTGTTCCAGGAAGTTATCCCCTGCATATTTCAGAAGTTCAGCAACAATTGAGTCCTTGCCAGATGCTTTGTTATTTTTCAAGCTTTTGATGATCTCCTTTATTTCGTTCTCATCTGGCGGGGTTGATTCATGCAATGTGCTTTCTGGTTTCTGGAACGTCAGTTTTTCTTGAGGTGGATCACAGTTGAGCAGTTCTTTGAAATATTTAGCTAAGTGTTCACAGTTCTATTTGTTGCTCATAATCAGCTTACCTTGATCATTTTTGAAACAAATGTTGGGTGACGAGTAACCTCGAAGGTTTGTCTTAAATGTCTGACAGAAGTTCTTGGTGTTGTTTTTCTTGAAATTCTCTTCTATCTCTCTCAGCTGGTCTCTTTCGAATCTTCTTTTGGTACTCTTGAACACCTTTGCTGTCCTTTTCCTTTGGATCTTAAATTCTTCGAAGTTCTGTTTGTTGGAGTTCCACTTGTTCCAAGCTTCTGATCGTCTTCGTAGAGCATCTTCACACTCATTATTATTATTATTATTATTATTATTATTATTATTATTATCATCACACCTTGTGAATCCCAGATGGGATTACATTTTTCTCCTAAAGTTGTGTGGTTCTCTTTCTGATGATTAATTGTTGGGTTTTATTTCAATTTTGTTACAGGAGAAATTCTAACATTTGACAATAAGCGTCTTGTACATGGACGCACTGGCTACAATGATACTGCGACAAATGAACGCCATCTCATTGGAGCTTACCTCGACTGGGATATCATCTATTCTCGAATTAGAGAACTACGTGGAACACTAAAGCGATCGTTGTATTTCTTTGGTTAAAACTCTTCTGGGAGTGTGCACCAAGATTCTTTCATTCTCAACCTCAAGAAACCATTACAACAAGCGTCACATGGGTACACATAGCCTTTCACATCATGTATACTGGATATGATATATCTAGTCAATGTACGCATGCTGTACTGCTGAAGTTTGGTTTGGTTCATAACATCATAGACTACTCGGGAAGATGGCAGGGTAATTACCCATTGTCTACAAACATTTTCTTCCTAGTGTTGTATTAATGTGACCCAGCAAACACAACAACAAACGTTACTGACTCAGAAAGAAAGTTGCCAACAGCTACAGTAACAATCACTTCTCCAGACAGCAATGACCATACATAAAGCAATGGCATCTGCTGGTATCTGAATCGGGGTGTTGCACCAACATTTTCAGTCGTATGATAAAAATTTCATTATGATCTGTAATGACAGTAGTTACAACTGGTAGGTACAATGGGTCCACCTAATCAATACTTTGTGTGATACTGAATACATGGACCCATTTTACCTACCAATTGTAACATTTTCAATGTCGCATTGTTATATGAGAAGCTTACAGAAATAACAAGAAACTATATTATCGTTAGGTAATAAACTGCATTCCTATTAAAACTGAAATATATCCAGCAATTCATACACACAAAATAAGAGGCAAGTTACAATCATTCTTACCTCACTTGAATTGAAAATATGCCCTCCTGTTTTTCATCATGCAAACTGATAGTCACCTGTTGATTAAGGTCTGTGATCTCCATCAGATCTCTTTCAATAAAAAAGTATCACCAAGGTCAACAATCTTTCCTGGATCATAGACCTCCTTTAAGAATGTATTTATTCTTTTCAAAATATGATTATGATTGCCGATGAAATACCAGTGTGGGTAATATTGTGGGTGGTGCGGTATGGCATGCTCTAGTGGTGTGGAAAAGGAGGGGAGAGAAAGCAGAAATGAAGTCATCTCCGTGGAGTGGTGCAATCTAATGGAGATGTTTGGAATTGTTTCTCAACAGCGGGCTTGCTGGTCTCGTGCAACACCCAAGGACCGATACTGGTGAGTGTGCTACCTGAGGCTGTACAGGCTTAGGCTCATCCTCGCTGAAACCACATTGCTCTGTGCTGTCTGTTTGGGAGCTGCCATAGGAAAGCAAACCCCCAAGTTTGATTCAAAGCCAGCAGTGTTTAGTGGTCTATTACGAAGCATTAGTTCATTGAAGGACCAAAGATGCTTGATTTTAACATATTTTAGAGTAGGTAAATGTTAGGTTTGTTAAACTAAACAATTAGAAGAAAAGACAACAAATGATGTGTAAAATTATTAGGAGTGAGCAACACTGCAACAATACCACGCACTGCCCTTGACATAAAGGTTAGTTAATTTTAATAACTACCAATACCATTGAAAGAGCCTAAAGCAGTACCTCGTGTTTTTGCTCTCAGCTTCAAGTATGTATTGTCAACTGGGTAGGAAAGCAATGTTGATGCGTCTTGTATCTCATTTGTTACAGGTTAAAATAAAACAGCTAAATTGTGCATGATATGTTATTCAAAATCCTGATCAAGAATACAGCATTTGTTATTTTAATTGAACATAGACTCCTTCCCAATATTTCCTTGCATTTTCATCCCTCACAATATTTCACAGTATTCATGATAATATTCCTTTCCCCGCTATGAATCCCATCATTACTTTTCCTGCATAAAGGCATTCATTCTTGAACACTGTCACTTATGATCACTCAGGGGTGACTGATCTATTTTCCAACCAAACGTTCTCGCCACATGTAGTATGTGATGGAGCATGCGCACAACTTCCCTCTGTCACTCTTTCTTCTGTCTCACCTAGGGTAATGAACCGTCCCGCATTTTAAGGTATTTCGTAAAAGTCCCGCAGTTGTTTCATTTTCTGTCTGAAATAATTTTCGTGTTATTGTCATCGGTAGGAATTTTCACACTAAACAACCGTCCTGCCATCTAGCCTCAACTAAACATAACATAACCGTTGCCAACAGTAGGATCTGTGAAAGTGAATGGAAGCACGTTATAGGATATTTGGAGAAGCATTCCAGATGTACTTTTGACTTCCGAGTTAACGTTAGTCCATGGAGTGCTGTGTGTGGCCATTTACTGGGGATGAACTAGGGTGACCAACTGTTAAAGAAAGGATTGAGGGAAAAGACAGTCAAAAAAGGGAGACATTCCACAATTTTGGGAGACAGCTACATTTTTAGCTGTAATTTTAAAACAACAAAACTTGTAACATTTTCAAAGACATTATGTTGCAACTATCTCTCTTTTATTGAAGTAATATGGTAACATAGAAAAATATACTTCACTCATCTTTATTGTCTTCTTGCAAAGTTTACAAAACACCTTGTGGACATTACATCGATCAGGAGATAAGTATGGCGTGTTGGTTTCCCACTTTGCATTACATACAGATACACGTTTATTTACTTGTTTGGCCTCTCGGGTTTAAACGATGGCTTTTATTTTTATGATGAAGTACAAGTACAGTCATCATTCTTTTATGTTGAATCATTTTCAAAAATCACAAAAACATAAAGAAGAACTCCAGTTAATACAGCATGTCTATGTTGATAAGCTTCATGCTATCGAATGGCCACACTTTCACAGATAATACTGTTGGCAATGGTTATGATTTGGAAAAGCGTTCGGGATGTACTTTCTGACTTTCGAATTACTGTTAGTCCGTGGCAGTGCATATGTGGGCATTGGACAGCACAAAGCTTATCAACATAGACATGTTGTATTAACTGGAGTTCTTCTTTAAGTTTTTATTGATACACAGCTTGGGTGTTGGATTGAAAACACATCCTTTTTAAATTTTGAATGACGGTTCCATGAATACTACTATTTGTGTCATTTGTGTGTTTGCCGTGTTGTACCTGACTGCATTTTTTCTATGCCAAACTTGCAATTCATACAGACACAATGGAGCCCCCACCTGGAGGATTCGGGGCCACTCCCAGCAACCAGGGGCCAACTGGCCTTTCCCAAGAACCGGTTAAATCGACCCGTCCTCAGCCCACCAAGGACCTGCCATCCTCTGATGATTCAGATTACTCTTCAGCACTACCATCTCAGTCGGTCATCCACCTTCTCCCTTCAGGAGAGACCTTGGAGCAGCAGGCAGCCCTTCTCAAATCCTTTGCTGCCCCTCACCAGCACCAGGCATGGTGGATGCCAGCAGTAAAGGATAAGCCAAAATCTTAAAGGACAACCAAACTTAGGCTTCTGAGATGATCTTCCTCTTATGGGGGTCACAGGTTTATATTCTGAGAAGCGACTCTTTTGCTCCACTTTTGGCTTTATCTCCCAGTGATAGCACCTCTGCTGAGGCATCAGGTGCAAGCCACTAGAGAACTTGCTTCTGGCCTCCCTTCCATGCCAACAGGGTTTGTGCCTGACAGGGATGAGACTGCCAATAACAACACTTGGGGGTGGGGGTTGGGGGGGTCAAGCAGATGGAGACCAACTCCATACTCAAGCAGAAATCCTTTCTGCCAGTAGGCCAGTAGTAGTATTTGATAAGACTTACTACCAGCAGCAGTACCAGTATTTGCAATAATGTGGATAATGAGTCTGATTACAAACTGTTGACAGAATGTTTTGAACAGGGTAAAGCCCAGTTCTATACTGATCAATTGCCAAGCCAATGCCTCCTCAAGGTAATTGTTTGGAATATTGTGTCAACAGTTGATGTTGACTGGGTTCGAGAGTAACTCATTGCACCAGGATACCAACACAAGGACTCTACCAGTTCACTAGGCTGGATGCTACCACTCAAAAAGTGTAATGAGTGTCACCCTCCCTAACGACGAATATTCCAGAACGTTCTCGAATATTAGAGTCAGCTGGAAGCAGGGTTAAAATTGAAGTATACTGGGGTAGAGATGGGCCGTCCTAATGTTTTAAATGTCAAGTGGGGAATACCACCAGTTACTGTAAAATGGCCCTACAATGTGTTGAATGCGGCGAAAACCACCTAGTCATAACCTGTCCGCTTGCTCAGGAGGCTAAGGCGAAGTGTGTGAACTGCAACGGGGAATACCCAGCGTCATGGAAGACTGCTGAGCAGAAGCAAACAGCAGAGCACTTGAAAGTGCCCTCTCGCCTCGACACAGGGATTTTCTTTCGCAAACGTTGTCGGTGACGCTGCTGCCCCCTCACCAACCGTTCCTCCCCTTCCGATCTTGGTACTTGATCTGTTGCGGCAGATCAACTTTAGTAGACTCATTCCTTTGTTAAGAGAAACTGCGACCAAATTGAGAACTTCGGACAAGATCGCGATCCTGATTGATGCTGCTCTTAGATGACGCGACTGACGCCACGAACAATAATTGACTTGACGATCTGTGCTTGATGCTTTCATCTGTGAGCATAACATCGATATCATGCTACTTGGTGAAACGTGTCTAAAAGAGCATATGGCATTCAGAATAAAAAATATGGTAATTTACCGGAAAGATAGAGTCGGCATAAAAGGGGGTGGTGTGGCCGTGCTGGTTAAGTCTAGTCTTACCCATCACGTGTTGGATCCCCTCCCCAACTCCATGCTAGAAACCATTGGCATAGAAATCCGACATCGAAATTATCACTATAGACTTTTTTCCGCTTACCTTCCGCCCTCAGCGCACCTTCATCCTGCCGAACTGGATGCTCTATTAGTGAATCTCGCTCACGTACCCACCATAGCGGCTGGCGATCTCAATTCCAAGCACCCTGGCTGGAACTCTAGTGTAGTCAAACCTAAGGGAAGAATTCTTGATAAATATATGAAAGAACATGACGTCATCGTATGTGCTCCTACAGAGCCCACTATTTACTCTTTCAACGGTTTACCTGACGTCATCGATGTGACAGTTTCAAAATTTTATAACCGGATAATACATTTTATTGTACCCAATTCTTTACATTCGGATCATTACCCCATCATCTTTTAATCTTTCTTGGGGACGCCTAAACAAGCCTTTTCGTCCGAAGCTTCGTGAAAAATTGGACTATTACAAATTCCGTTCGCATGTGGATGCAAATTTACATACATTCGACATTCGTAACAGGAATGACGTCGGCAAGGCTGTTGACCATATTAGTCGTAAGATGCCCAACACCAAGAGGCAACAAGAAATTCCCTTCAGGCTACTTGTCCACAATGTGACGAAGGATTTGATCCAAATCGAAAAACGCTATAGCAAGCGATGACAACCCGACCGGGCAGAACAAAAGGCCGTCCGTTAACGCCTGCTGGAATCCAAGATTGAGAAATAGGAACAACTCTGTCACACTCTTTCGGAAAACGAGCCAGACCGCGAATTTTGGTGGGTTACTCGCTATATGACTAAAAAAAACGAGAACCCCGACGTGCAATTCATGACCGTCGGGGGCTCGTCTTCCCCCCCTTGGAGAAAGCCGAGGCCTTCGCTGACTTAACTGAGAGTGAGTGTGCTGTCCACGATACGTTCCACGATGATGATGCTACAGAACGACTGGTAGCTCGCAAGGCCGCAGGGAGACCACGTGATGAAACGATTGACACCACGCCTGCGTAGGTCTGCAGGTGTATTAAAAGACTTAGTGAGGATAAGTCTCCCGGAGCTGATGGGGTAACTGTCAGGGAGCTCACGTCTCTTCCCTATCGAGATCTGGTGTTTCTTGCCACCTTTTGTACAACCTCCCTTTCACTGGGCTATTTCCCAGCGGCTTGAAAGACCGCCAAGCTCTGCGTACTTCCTAAGCAGAGTAAGTACAGGTTGTTCCCTTAGAATTACCGCCCCCTCTGTTTACATTTCCCACATATCGAGCTATTTCAATATACAGCGTTACGTACCAGCGGTATTTTTGACATCGAAAAGGCTTTCGACTCCGTCTGGCACGACAATCTTATAGTCCAACTACAGTAGCTGATGTACCCGTGCTTCGCTACGAAATTCTCAGAAAGACTGTCTTTTGTGAAGCAAACATAGGTCATTTCAAAGACGTCAGTAGGAATGTAGCGATTCAAAGCTACGATATCATATTTATAAAATACTCGACAAAATTAAAAACCGCACATTTTCTCACTTTTAACGAACAGTACTACGGTGCCGAACCAACAGTCCAAAGTTCCAGGCCACAGACAGCCACGAACACTCATGTGCCATTATTCCGTTAAATGTGCACACTGCTCATACCAATCAGTGTTTCAGAGTAGGGATTGAATAGCTGGAATGCTATGATGAACCAATGTGTTACGTACCAGTAGTACGTACCAGGAAATTTATGAACCAGAGAAATGACATGCTAAAGAAGAGAGGGAGAGAGAGTGAGAGTGCTAATTCCCCAGCTACTTCCCGCCAGTATTCAGGCAGGCTGTTATGCTCGGTACGAAGCAGAAATCCCATCTATCGAGGATGAGAGGCAGCAGAAGACACAAAGCGTATCACAACAAACAATGCTAAATGTAATGTTAGGTATTGTTGATCAACTTCATGAGCTTTCTATACTGTAGGCCTTCACAATTAGATTTCTTCCGACTTTGTCATATTAGGGCATCTTATATAATTATTCATAGCGTAGAATATAGTTCATTATTCCCCGACTTTATATACCGAATTTAATTAAATTCTCTTAACTCATTTTCTCGTGATTTGGCGCTTTTATGGACATAGTGACTTTGCAACTAAAATCCACATTCATGAAAATCTCTGTTATCATAGCCGGTACGGTAAAAATGTATAAGACATAAATTATCGGAAATTTAATACTATACAACTTAAGTTATCGATAGGACCACTAATAACATAAATATTTGAGAATTAAATTTTAAACCTTCTCCTGAACTACCATTTCACTCAGCGCGAATAAAATATTTACGGCCTAGATTGTAGCGATATATTCCTCGATTTTACATACCGATTTTAATTAAATTATCTTCAGCCGTTTTCTCGTGATGCATGGACAGATAGACAGACAGACAGAAATTACGGAAAATTAAAAAGTGCATTTCCTCGTTTATGTGGACACGACCGATACAGAAATACCATTCTTTTTAAATTCTGAACAATGTACAGACACAACTCCCATATACAGTACATATATACAGGGTGTTAGGTGTATATCTGCAGATATTTCTTCTAGCAATAGAGAACGATGTGACGAACCACTATATATCAAGCTTTTAGTAATCCTCGGAAGTTATTTTCGAGAGCAAAGAGATACGATGTTTTTAGAATAGGTAGTATGCCTTGTTCTTGTGAATGAATAGCTTCCCTTTGAGAACAGGCGAGTCACGCGCCATCTGTGCCAAACTGGTTTCTGTTTATGTTTACGTGCAAATGTACTACTGTAACAGCTGAACGCTACCTATGCAATGCACGAGATGTTACGTATCATACTTGTCAAACTGGTTTTATGTTTAAGAGCAACTGAGCTACGATAACAGCTGAAGGTGGCTACTACAGTAGTGTATGCCATGTTACGTTACATTCTCGCCAGACTGGTTTCGTTGTCAGTATTTAGTTTCCGCCTTAGGGGCTTCAGACAACCCTGGTCATCGGTTTCGGACCCTGGAGATGTACCGAATTCTCAGCGTTAATACTAGTTCATTTGCTGTTATGTCCTTTAGGGGATTGGGATATCTGTGGTCATCAGCCCCGTGGTCTAGTGAGTATGGAAATGACCTAAAAACCTGTACGAGCGTGTGATATAATTATTGGTTGGGATAGGCGCGCCGTGAAATACGGTAGATCCCCGTTGTGCATTGCGTAAAGGTAGAAGAAATATGGCAGTTCCTTACGCCAACGAAAGCAGAAACACATCGAACGTTTAGTTTCAAAGGAATATTGGACATGTTATACAACTAAATAAATTAAACGTACCTACATTTCGTGCCTCCTTCCGGGCTGAGTGGCTCAGACGGGTGAGGTGCAGGCCTTTTGACTCCAACTTCACAGGTTCGAACCTGGCCCAGTCCGGTGGTATTTGAAGATGCTCAAATACTGTACGTCAGCCTCGTGTCGGCAGATTTGCAGGTACATAAAAAGAACTCGTGCGGGACTAAATTTGGGCACCTCAGCGTCTCAGAAAACCGTAGAAGTAGTTAGTAGGACGTAAAGCACTTAACGTTATTATTATTATTATTATTATTATTATTATTATCAGGTCATTAAAAGCTGAAACACGTGGAAGAAAATAGTAAAATATGCGTGGTTTAAGAGGAAACAAGTTTAGCATCGGTCGCAATAGTTACCTACAGATTACTATGCGTAAGACGAGAACCAGGTCAAGCTCATGGGGATGAGTCAGCTGTAATCTCGTATTGTGTATAAACATCAAACATACACATCAACAAATCTAAGAAACAAACAAGGTTACACGTTAGACACATGTAGCTATTAACCTGAACGCCAGGCCGACAGTCATTTTCATGAGTACAGATGAGTTATCAAATTATACACAATCCACAGATGTCGAACGTATCTAAGAAGATTCCGCCACAACTATATTACATTTTACTATGATGGTGCTAATAACAAATCGCAGCAGCTATTGGCTTTACGTCGCACCTACACAGATAGGCCTTATGGCGACGATGGGACTGGAAAGGGCTAGGACAGGGAAGGAAGCGGCCGTGGCCTTAATTAAGGTACAGCCCCAGCATTTGCCTGGTGTGAAAATGGGAAACCACGGAAAGCCATCTTCTGGGCTGCCGAGAGTGGGGTTCGAAGCCACTATCTCCCGAATAATGGATACTGGCCACACTGAAATGAAATGTCGTATGGCTTTTAGTGCCGGGAGTGTCCGAGGACAAGGTCTTTTGATTTGACTCCCGTAGGCGACCTGCGCGTCGTGATGAGGATGAAATGATGATGATGCCACATACACCCAGTTCCCGTGCCAGCAAAATTAACCAATTAAGGTTAAATTTCCGACCCTGCCGGGAATCGAACACGGGACCCCTGTGACCAAAGGCCAGCACGCTAACCATTTAGCCATGGAACTGGACTTAAGCGACTGCAGCTATCGAGCTCGGTAAATCGCAGCAGATTACGCTACTGCGTGTTAAGATGATGTCGGTAGAATACAGTATACCTGTTAAGACATAAGGCTGCTGTAGAAGATGAGGAAGAAGAAGGTAACGAGAGCCGCATAGTCAAGCAGGGCAGAGCCGAACAAAGCACACATTAGTGACACAGACATAAGAGTGGCGTGGTCGCAGGAACTACAGTCGCATTAGTAACACTCTGTTGTAGAAAAATAATGAACTAACATACAGTACAGGCTCCGTAATTCCAGGTGGACGGTAACAAGTCTATCTCGAATAGAAAAGCACGGATTTACGAACGTACACGAAAACGCCTATGAAGAAAAATGTACCTATGTTAAACATTACAGTACAACAGTTTAGAAAACAAAAACATACAGATTGCCTTACACTAAAATAAATTTTATACTTTCTTTTGTAAATTAACAAAACACTCTAGGCAACCTTCTTAAGTTAAATGTTAACTTATAGTTCCTATTTCAGTAATGATGAATATAAAACAATTATTTTATTGAATATTTATACGTGATGATGATGATGATTGCTGTCTTAATATCATCGGCCCTTAAAAACGCAAAGTGTCTTCTGTTTTAACTCGTAGTGAATAAGAAACAAAATATAAATTGCTCGAAGCCTTTCCCGATAGATTCATGAAGGGTGACCCGTGTTCTGTTCTGCCACACGATACACTAGCAGCATATCATGGTATTCGTGGTATTCATACACTGGCATTATTCAAATACTACTACTGATGTTACTACTACGAAGTAACTCGCGTACTAGTACGGACGATAATTCGCATCTCTGACAGCTGTTATCCAGGTCAAGGTCAGAGAGACCGGTTTCATGTAGGGGCGGGGAACCCGTCCAGCCACATCCTCGTCGCTAGGAACAGCAGACAACCGAACCGGCACGTGACAGGTCTAGTGCTTTTGTCGATCTGCTTACGTGGAATATTCTCCCACAGTGCGATTTCAATATCATGGTCTTTTGGGATTCCAACTCGCCGTATGCAGAAACATCCCGTGTTGACGTGTACGTAAATAAAGTTTATTACGTCAACGAAAGAATGCATGGGATAAGATTTCCAAGTGGGTGGTATCGGAATTGAAATGTCAAAACACATCGAACGTTTTACTTCATACCAGTAAGGGACATGTTTTAAACATTAATTAAACGTACCTTCCTTTCGTGCTTACAACCGAAGAGAACATGTTTAAATGTAAATTAAAGCCTTCTAGCTTAAAATTGTTTTACGTCGCCCCGACACAAATAGGTCTTACGGCGACGATGGGAGAGAAAAGGGATACAAGTGGGAAGGAAGCGTTCGAAGTCTAATAAAGGTACAGTCCCAACATTTCCCTGATGTGAAAATGGGAAACTACGGAAAACCATCTTCCTGGCTGCCGACAGTGGAGTTCGAACCCACTATCACCAGAATACAAGTTCACAGCTGCGCGCCCCTAACCGCACGATCAACTTACTCTAAGCTCCAATGGCGGTCTGAGTAACTCGGACGATAGAGCGCTGGTCTTCTGATCCCACCTTGGCAGGTTCATTGGCGGCTCAGTTCGGTGGTATTTGAAGGTGCTGAAATACGCCAGTCTCGTGTCTGTGGATTTACCTGCATTTAATAAAGTACTGCGGTACAAAATTCTGGCACTTCAGCGTCTCCGAAAACCGTCAAAATTAGTGGAACGTAAAGATATTAGTAGTAGTAACATTATTTTCACGGACGTTTTAATTAAAAGGGTTCGTTACATTACCTATCGGCACTTACTGTCCAGTAATTAGCCTTCTGTCCACCTCTGTGGTATAGTGATTAGTGTGATTAGCTGCCACCGCCCGGAGCCCGTGTTCCATTCCCAGCTCCGCCACGAAATTTGAAAAGTGGTGCGAGGGCTGGAACGGGGTTCACTAAGCTTGCGGAGGTCAAATGAGTAGAGGTGGTTCGATTCCTACCTCAGCCATCCTGAAAGTGGTTTCCCACTTCTCCAGGCAAATGCCGGGATGGTACCTAACTTAAGGCCACGGCTGCTTCCTTCCCTCTTCTTTGTCTACCCCTTCTAATCTCCCCATTCCCCCGCTAGGCCCCCGCAAGGCCCCCGTGCAGCATAGAAGGCGAGGCCGCCTAGGCGAGGTACTGGTCATTCTCCCCATTTGTATCCACCGACCCACTGTCTTACGCTCCAGGACACTGCCCTTGAGGCGGTAGAGGTGGGATCCCTCGCGGAGTCCGAGGGAAAACCAACCCTGGAGGGTAAACCTTCTATTAGAAATGCCTGGCGGCAATCCCACAGTAGACCGAGCTCGATAGCTGCAGTCGCTTAAGTGCGGCCAGTATCCAGTATTCGGGAGATAGCAGGTTCGAACCGCACTGTCGGCGGCCCTGACGATGGTTTTCCGTGGTTTGCCATTTTCACACCAGGAAAATGCTGGTGCTGTACCTTAAATAAGGCCACGGCCGCTTCCTTCCCACCCCTAGCCCTTTCCTGTCCCATCGTCGCCATAAGACCTATCTGTGTTGTTGCGCCGTAAAGCAACTATCAAAAAAATCCACAGTAGCTATTTTTTCTTCGAGCAATGTTCACGCATGGTTGCTACTACGGTTTTCGAAATCTGTCTCATTAATAACAATATGACAATACTTACAGCCTTTTCTTTCAGTGTCCACCGTCCTTTCTTTGACCTGAAAAGTTTATTAATAAGCATAGAAAACTCGCGTTGTCTATTGTCAGAAATTCATCGTTGACTGTTGCAGTAACAGCACAGAAATGTTGCGCTCATTTTTCATTTACTTATTAACTATTTCCTTTCATTTTGTCAGCTTGGATCACTGAGTAATGCCATTGACGTCTTATAAATCACACACAACTACACAATACTTGATTCGCATGTATGTGCTGGTACGTATCTTCGAGGTCAGTGTAAGGATTCTGTGTATATTTCACAAAGAGTACCCTAGACCGGTTTTCAAGTACAACAAGTGGCCTGGCACGTGAGTCATCCTCTCCTACTTGCCAAGCCATTAGGGGAAGTGCACAACAACATGCGTTGGCCTGCGATAAGAAACAGGTTCAACAAGCCCTATACTATGCTACTGTACTTCCGCTACGCGTGGACAGAATGACGTAACCGGCATATCCTGCTACGGCCGTTCAAAACACATTAGGTCCTGAAATATTTGGCTCAGTTATGGGCAAACTAATAGGTAAAAAGTACATAGCATATATTGTGGGATGTATTTTTCTTTGCCGACTAGCTTAATATCTGCACGTATACCCCTAACAACCTGTATACAGGGTTATTCACCCAACATGTTACACGGAAATAACTTCTAAACTATTAAAGATATCGGGATTCTGTTTTCATATTCGTAAATGGTACCCAGGGTCGTGTAAAATAACGTGCTACTTAGTCTCATGGAATGACTAATAACAGAGATATTGATACTAACTCCATATTTTTAAATCATACAGCTGTCCTTAAAGTGCAACTGCGTACAAGTTCAAATATGTAAGTATTTTCAAAATCGGACAGTTACTTTATGAGATATCAATAAAAACCGCATTTGGGCTTTTGCGTGCCGTATCCTACGGCGTGCAGTCGGCCAAGGACGTATTAGCAAGCAAGCTGCTTTCTGGGATTGATTCCAGCCACAGAACAGATATCAGGCATGTACTGTAAACATAATGTGATGTACCGTAACATACGCTGGGTGTGCAACGTTATTGTATGACTGGCAAACACACAACGGGAAAGGGAAATTAACTTTGTTTTGTTTTGTTTTGGCATCCATGTGTAATAGGTTGCGCTCAGTTTAGAGTCGTTTTTCACAGATGGGAATGGGAAGGATTTGGAAAAGACGTCGGCCGTGGCCTATACCAAAGGTACCTATCCGGCATTTGCCTGGTGTTGAACATAGGACAGTATGAAAATCACTTTCAGGTTGGGCGAGGCAGGACTCGAACCTGCGCTCTCCCGAATGCACGCTACTACAGTCGCGCTTGAGCTTCGCGGAGATTAATGCGTGTAAAGTAATAAATTATAGTGTTGCTGCCATCACACCACGATCAGCTCTGAACATCCCACATAATACGTCGAGCTCTTTGTCTCATAATGTCTAACCTATCCCAACCCTAATAATCCAGCATTGATAATACTGCTCCTTCGTCTGAAATAGCCCAGCACAAAACGAGGTGCGCTTTGTACTACACACACACACCATGCAAACGGGGCTACATGACTACGCTGTCAAATCGCCACACTTCTCCGTACCCACTCGAGTTTCTTAATCACGTGTAGCGGCTAGCATTCGTAGCTGTCTCCGCGGTGGTCCGGGTTCAATTCCCGGCTCTGATAAGCAATTTAATTCTGGTTGGAGGGCTGGAACGGGGTACACTCCGCCTCGTGAGGCAAAACGGAGAAGAGATGGGTTCGGTAACTATCTCAGCTATCCTGGAAGTGTTCCTATGGTTTCCTACCGCTGCTCCAGGGAAATGTTTACGATAACGGCCGCCTCCATCTCAATACCCCACCTGAATTATAAATACAGTACAGTACTACAGACATCACAATAACATAGGTTATCAGGCACATTCTAACACACACACACACACACACACACACACACACACACACACACACACACATGGCTACACGACCACGATGTTCAAGCCCCGGAAATGAAATAACAACCACTATTCTCTGTACCACTTCGAGTGTCTTAATCACGTACCTCAGACATTATTAATTTGCTTTTCTAGAAGGAGCTCTTCCGGTGTTTTGTGTTATGTTTATTTCTCAACTCATACAGTAGTATGTACTGTGCACTTAAACCAGTGACAATCATAGCTTTCGTTATGTTCCTTTCAAGTCAAAGTACTTATTTTATATCTTTTAAACACATCAACCCTCCATGTCCTGTCATGAGATCGCCTGTCATGCACACTTTGCTTACATTCCTGGTATCCATCCTTTGGCCGGAATCACACCCAAGAACCTGCTTGCGCGTCAAAATCTCCTTGCTCAACTTCACGCTATCTGATGCGGCATGCAAAACCGCGCATGCTGTTCTTATTTATATCTCAAAAAGTACTTATCCGGTTTTGAAAATAATTACATATTTGAACTTGTACGCAGTTGAACTTCTATGCCAGCTGCATACATTTGGTGCCGTTACATTTAAAAATATGAAGTTAGTATCAATATCTCGGTTATTAATCACTTCAAGAGACTAAGGAGCACGTTATTTTATAAAACTCTGGGTATTATTTACGAATATGAAAACAGAATGGCGATATCCTTAATGGTTTAGAAGTTATTTCCGTGTAACATGTTAGGTGAATAACCCTAAATATATATATTACTGCAGTTATATAAAATTTCACCCTATTTGGTTAAAATTGTACAATCCTATTTAAGACATAGACAATTTATCACTTGCGTAGGTGAACACTTTCACTCCTCGTCACCTCCTCGCGGGGGGGGGGTGCCTCAGGGTTAATATTAAACGCCCTATACGTGAATGATCTACCGGAAGTAAGGGGAATCGAACTTCAACAGCTTGCAGATGACATCGCAGTTTATACCTCCCAGCGAAAACATTGCGATGCTACGGCAAAATTACAAGCCCGGATAGAAAATTTTCTATACTTGTGTATTGAGCCACTGTTATGGCTTCTGCAGTTATTTTTGTGCGAATGAGAGCATATTGGCCTAGAGCTGCTGTATCTAGAACAATAATGGCTTCATCAGACTCACGAAATGGTGCGGTACTTGATTCTTTATTTGGCTGCGTCGATGAGGCAATGAAAGTGAACAGTCCAAAGGAAAAGTCAAAGTATACTGTGAGTACGGCACGATAATAATCTTGGAAAGTTTATATACAGTATCAATTTAATGATATTCATAGTAGAGGAGCAGTGAGAGTTCTACATCACTGGCGTCAGCATTTTTTTGCTGAGTCAGCACACGAGGTCTAGTAGTGTAGCTATGCAGGTTTTGACGCGAGGTCATTGACCCCTACCATGTAGTTGTACAATGCCGGATTTACATAAGAGAGCAAGTCTAACCTCACAACCGCTATCTTGGAGGGGCCTAAGCTCAGTTTTACGGCGAGATGCCCTTCCCGACGTGGACAGTCGCTATCTTGGAGGAGCCTAACCTCAGTTTTACAGCCAGTTGCCCTTCCTGACGAAGACAGCCACCATCTTGGAAGGGCTAACCTCAATTTTACGGCCAGATGCCCTTCCCGACGTGGACAGTCGCTATCTTGGAGGGGCGTAACCTCAGTTTTACAGGCAGATGCCCTTCCCGACGCGGACAGCCGCCATCCTAGAGGGACCGAACATCACTTTAACGGCTTGATGCATTTCCCGACGCCATCTTGAGTAGTAGGCCAATGCGGATTCTCGCGACGCCATCTTAAGTAGAAGAGTAAAGGGGATTCGCATAAGAGAGCACAACTAATCACATGGAAGAGCCTAAGTACTTGGGACCCTAATTTTATGGCCGGATGCCCTTCCCGACATGAATTGCCCAATATGGTGGCTATACACAGGCTCTTAATGAGACTAACTCCTAGAACCTGGGTCAGAGGTTACTGTGCAAGATGGCGGCTATATATAGGCCCTTATGAGACGGCCTAGGGACGCTTGCGCAAGATGGCGGCTATACACAGGCTTTTATGAAGAAATCTGGTCGAGGGGCTACTGCGCAAGATGACGGCTATACATAGACACTTACGGAGAAATATGGTCTAGAGGAGACCTAGGATTTAAGGAGATGGCCTAGGGGCGCTTGCGCAAGAAGGCGGCTATACACAGGCTCTTATGGAGAAAGCTAGCCTAGAGGTTACTGTGCAAGATGGCGGCTATACATAGACTTTTATGGAGCTAGAGGAGACCTAGGATTTAAGGAGACGGCCTAGGGGTGCTTGCGCAAAATGGCGCTATACACAGGCTCTCATGAAGAAAGCTGGCCCAGGGGCTACTGCGCAAGATGGCGGCTATACATAGGCTCTTATGGAGAAAGATGGCTCAGGGGAGACCTAGGACTTAAGGAAACGGCCTAGGGGTGATTGCGCAGGATGGCGGCTATACACGGGCTCTTATGGCCTCCTCCGACGAGACACAACCGCGTTCCTCCTCCGACGGGGCGTAAGAGGTCAGCTCATAGCTTTATGTCTCTATCCGACAAGTCTAAACATGCATAACTATGACGACGCGATCTTATGGTTAAGGCTTTACGCATCACAGGAGTGAGCATGCGCTATTATTCTGTTTTTAATTTGTAGTGATGACGTCACAATGGTTATGCATGTTTTGTCTTGTCCATTATCAAGGTCACTGGCTGAATCCTTTATAGATGGAATGTGTAGGTGTAAGGAGGCCAAGGAATGCAATAAGTGCAACATTTTGAATTCAATGAAATAGTTATTGAATAATGATTTACAAAATTAAAAACAATCTTATACAACAGTCTTGGTTTTGCTGCCGACAAGTTTGCTGTGCTTCTTAACAGCTTTCTGCGGAGAGGTAGCATGCTTCCGAAATTGTAATGCCTCCTGCAACATTCAAATTAAAAAAATTACTGTTTATGAAATATATTATACTATGTATGTTATGCTTTACAAAGAAGATAATGCAGTTCTTACCTTGTTGTTATTCACGTGGTTTGTTCCTTTTCTGAATCATCATCATCATCATGTACTGAAATGAATGGAAAAAGTTCATCCATACACTGTGTACAGTGTTCAGTCCTCGGATTTGGTCCATCCCAATCATCATCACAATTTTCACCTCGATGCTTGTAATGACGTTGACAGGTTCTGCATAAAGCTACATCGATTGACATCTTACTGTGTAGAGGAAGGATGTCCCAAAATCATTTACGAAAGGGGCAGCGTACGTAGATAAAAATCCTGGTGGTACACATTGAATCAGATATTTTGGCATTTGATATAAGGTTCTATGTTTATAGAACATCTTAATAGCCTCACTTACTTGTGTGTGATAAATAAGATGTTGCGAATGAGCATGCGAACAGCACGCACATTGACAGTTTTGTTTGTTATTAAGATGATTGTGCGTAACCGTGTAGACTTTTTCTTCTTTCTGTTCCATACCGTACGATGTCGAAACACACACTAATGTTGATGATAAAGGACTATTCCGTAGGAGGAAGGATTGAGCTAACCTCAGTAACTGTCAGGAGGAGGAGGAGGAGGAACGTAGCTGACCTGTGAGGCGGAGGAGAAGGAACACGGCTATGTCCGGTCGGAGGAGGAGGAGGAGGGAGCTATTATCTTAACAACTGTTACATTTTCAAAAAATAGTGTCGGGAAGAGGTCGTATCGAGACGGTCAGCTTGCTTAATTCTCTCTCCAAAATGACGTCGGGAAGGACCCATGTCGATGACATTTTAGCATCGGAGGATAGCACAGTCCCTCCTCCTCCTTACAGTTACGGAGGTCAGTCCATTCCCCTTCTCCTTATCACAGTACTGTATCCGAAGTGTAACGTTATAGAGGACAGCACAATCCCTCCTCCTCCTCCTCCTCACAGGGACGGAGGTCAGCTCAATCCCCTTCTCCTAGAGTTCTATATCCGACAGCGTAACGTGATAGAGAACAGCACAATCCCTCCTCCGCAGCGATGACGTCAACATAGTTATGCTTGTTCAGTCATGTTCGTTAACAAGGTCACTCTCTAGTAATCTCAAGCCTTTAGATAGGTGTTTTAGGGAATGCAATAAGTAGAACATTTGTTTACAACATGTAATATCACAATAACATTATTGTTATAACTTATGTGCGTTTTTACACAAAAATACGCTTACGACATAATTCGTCTTCTATTTTTTGAATCTCTCGTACATACACTGTGTATCCAGCATCTTGATAAGCTCTTAGGAGTTGTAATCGTTCAACGAGTAAGTTAACGTCTTTACAGTATCTTACATCTGCATAGGGTAACAGAGTTTTGCTAATACGTGTAGACAGTTGATGTGTAGAAAACGTAAGAACTTGTTTAGGTTCGGTATGTGCTTCTACAATGTTTTCAGCAGATAAAAGCTTAACACGGGATTGATTGAAAAGAAGCGGTTAAATCTTCTTTTTATTCTACTGCCGCATCTTTCTTCTCTTCTTGAGATGTTTGCACAGCTACAGAACATGTCGGTTTAGAAAATAAAGTAGAATTAAAAAGCTCCGATTGAAAAGAAACGTTGTGTTCTTTTTTCTTCCTTATGCATCTCCTCTTTATCTCGTGGTGTGAGGTTAGTAACAGAACTTGTAGTACAGAATTCTTCTTTATATCGCGCTTTCGACATTTAGTCAATGTTTCACTGAGTTCTACTGGTAAATTACTTAAACAGATGTGTTTAGAGTTTGTATGTCGTGTGAGATTAACACGTCTGTTGAATGGCAGTACATTGCTTGCATGCATATATTCCGAAGTTATGCTTTACAGCTTTGGTCGTTGAAGATTGCCAAGTCTTAAAAACTCACAGTTACGTTCCTCCTTCTCTTCCTTATTAGGCGCAGTTTTACGGATAGCTAGACAGTTGTTATTTGCCGGCTGCAGTGACAAGTTCTAACAGCGTGGGCGTGGATATTGAACAAGTCAACATGGTTAACCTCACTGCTGGCATCTTGACAGGGCCTAACCTCACTGCTTCCATCTTAACGACGTAGAGGACGTGGAATTTAAACAGCTGTCAAGATAACAGCAACTATCTTGTCGGACCCTAACCTCACTGTTTTGGGGAAGGGAACGTCGCTAGCCTCACTGCTAGCATCTTGACGGGGGCCTAACCTCATTGCTGCCATCTTAACAACGTAGAGAAAGCGGAATTTAAACAGCTGTTAAGATGACAGCTGCCATCTTGTCACCACATTGCTCATATCAACCATATCTCGGCCGCTTCCTTCCCTCTTCCTTGACTATCCCTTCTAATCTCCACACCTACCCTGCATGAGGTGTATAAGATTTGTTATACGCTTTTGTGTTAGTTTGCTGTTAATCGTTAAGCTGTTCGCATCGTAGAAGTAGAGAGCAACAAGTGTCTAGTAGATTTAACTTGTACCTTTTAAAGAAGAATATGTTAGCAGAGGATAAAGCCAGTCATGGAAAAACCTATGCACGTCGTAGCGCGGAATTTTAAACACAACATCACTAACCTCACTGCTGCCATCTTGAAAAGTTCAGTGTTTCAAACACTAAAATACTATGAAGCAGATACTGATTTCTGTTACAAAAACGCAACCCAGTGCACTACTAATAGGTCGGGGATTTTATTCTTTATTAAGTAATTCTAATAAGACGTGACCCGTAACTTCCATTCCCTGTTATGTGTAGCATGAACTTCGGTTCTGAACACAAAGTTTTAACTCACGATCATTAGCACGGTAACCTTTTGTCTTTAAGATGAGGCAGTTATCAGTTTTCCGCGTACTTGTAGTAAGAATAATACAAATGCTAAGCAGTTTAAGTTGTAACTACTCATAGTAGAAGGACTATAACAAAACCATAAGTCTGGTAGATCATTCAATGCAATTGTTTATTGAAGAATAACCATAGATATACACAACACGAATAGATTGCATTATTGTAAGATGCATTGTAAACAGTAATTAATCATAAACAATAGAAGTTACACATCGTCGCGAGTACAAAGTTAGAAGAGACAAACAATTTACTAATAGAGATTAATTTGCTACATCAAACAATGTAGAAGCGTTCTTGCAGATAACAATAAAATGTACCAACTTCAGCTAACTCCTTCTAAGATTAGGAGGTCACGGTAAGGTAGAGGAGAAGGAGCCCTTTAGCCCTTTTGTCCTTTAGCCCATTATCCCTTTAGCCTATTAGCCCTTTATCCCTAGGAGGAAGAGTCATTTCATCCTTTTGCCCTTCTGATAAGACGTGACCCTTGGGTTCCATTCCCTATTATGTGCGTAGCACGATTATTTTTCGGTTCAGCATTTTACAATCATCTTGTATAGTAGCCCTCTCCTGCGCAAGCTACATGCTTGTAACCCATACCAACGGATTGAAATATGTTTCCGAACTAAAATTTCAAGTTACATGTTTATCCGATAATTTGTTCAGCTGCTAGGGACTTAAATGTAAGAAGTATATTTCTTATAGCACTAGCGTTCTGTTTAATTTCACTTTCCACATGAGCTACATGCTTGCAATCCATGCCAACAGATTGATATAATATGTTTCCGAACCGATATTTCAGGTTACATGTTTATGCGATAACTTGTTCGACTGCTAGGGAGCTTAAATGTAAGAAGTGTATTTCTTATAGCACTAGCGTTCTGTTTAATTTCACTTTTCGTGTTTGCGATAAGAGAACAGGATTTGAATCTATGTTTTTCTATTGTAACTAAATCAGAGTTCGAAATCTATACAGATTTTTTCTGTTGCATGTGTTCGAATCACACAAAATTTATCTCCTTAAGACAAATCTATCTCCCCTGCAAAGTAGTAAAAATAATTTTATCTGCAGTGATTGAGAAGAAGTATGTCGGATGGAGATACACAACATTTGCAATTCTATGTGTTCGCGCTGATTGCGTAAGAGTGCGATTGTATCAACAGAGAGATTAATCTTATAATGTTTTGCGTTTTAAGTTTTTCTGTTCTGAACGCTGATAGCCAACATGTTTCGTCTTGTTCTACAATCAATTCTAGCGTCTGCTAATTGTAACGTGTCTTTATAAATCAAAGTTTCAGGAGGTATTACAATTTCGGAAGCATGTTTCCTGTTCGCAGAAAGCTGTTAAGAAGCATAGCAGCAAAACGAAAACCGTTGTAGTACAGTGTAAATAAATATTTTATTGCATTCAAAATGTTGTACTTATTGCATTCCTTTGCCTCCTTACACCTACTCATTCTGTCTATTAATGCTTGAGAAAACGAACGAGGCTAAACATGTGTAACTGTAGCACGTGCTCACTCTTGCCTTCGCGATGCATTTTTAAACTTGTTCGATAGAGATATAAAGCTATGCCTTGATAAAGGAGGAAGGGGAGAATGTCATAACAGTTTATGTATAGCCGCCATTTGTGCTGTAGCCTCTAAGCTATCTTTCTTCATAAGAGCCTGTGTATAACCGCGATCTTGCGCAGTAGAATGCATGTGTAAACTTGTTTGATAGAGATATGCCTTGACAGAGGAGGAAGTCATAACAGCCTATGTATAGCCGCCATCTTGTGCAGTAGCCTCTAAGCTACCTTTCTTCGTAAGAGCCTGTGTATAGCCACCATCTTGTGCAGTAGGCCTCCTCAGCCAGCTTTCTCCATAAGAGCAGTCGCCATCTGGTCTACACGAATAGAGTATAGGAGTTATCTTGCATAATAACACTTGCCTCATTTCTCGAATTTCAGGCTGATCAAACTAATAGGTTATGCGTTACAAGTTGTGAGCCCCTGAGGCGACCGTCTAGTTAAGGTCTATACGAACAGAGTCTAGCAGTTTTCTTGCATAGTAATCCTTACCCCAGTCCCTCGAAAGTTAGGCTGGTAAAACTAATAGGTCATAAGATACGTGTTTTGAGCCTCTGAGGCAGCCGTCTATTTAAGGCCTATACGAACAAAGTATAGCAGTCATCTTGCCTAGTAGCCCTTGTCTCATTTCTCGAATGTTAAGCTGATCGAACTAATAGGTCATAAGTTACAAGTTGTGAGCCCCTGAGGCAGCTCCGTAGAGTTAGGCCTATAAAACAATGTATCGCCATTAGCTCCTAGCCCAAAGTTAGTCTCATATAACCAATGTATAGCGACGATCTTGCTTCGGAGTCCCTAGCACTAAGAAGTTGTACGCGGCCGCCATCTTGCGCAATCAGCCTTAGGCCGTCACCTTAATTCCTATGTCACCCCTGTGCCAGGTTTCTCCATGAGAGCCTATGTATAGCCGCGATCTTCGTCTGACCCACGTTCCAGGAGTTAGCCTCCTAAGAGCCTGTGTATAGCCACCATCTTGCTCAAGCGCCCTTATGCCGTCTCATAAGAGCAGCCGCCATCTCGTGCAGTAGCCTCTAAGCTAGCTTTCTTCATACGAGCCTGTGTATAGCCGCCATCTTGTACCCCTTTACGCCTTACATCATCATCCTAGTACCATGTCAAGGTCCTGCGAGTTAATGCGTGGTCAGCGCAAAGTTAGGCCTGTGTAGTGAAGTGTAGGTAGGGATTTTATTCCGTATTCGGGGAATTCTGATAATACGTGAAATCCTGCTGAGCAAGTCCTGGGAGGTTAATGCGTAGTCAGCGCAACGCTAGGCCTGCAGGAGTATCGGACGTAAAGAGCTAAAATTCCAGCACCACATTAGGTATTCAGTATGAAGATAAGTTCCTGCATGTATGTACTCAAGTCGCAAACTTGTACGAACAATGAACTTTATATTCCTTGTGTCAGCAAAATACTTCCAACTGGCCTGTGCAGTCTTAGCATGCTAGGTAAAAAAATCAACTCGCTATTTCATGTCTCCACACTTTTCCTGTTACAACTTGACAAGTGCCCCTAACGAGACCAGATGTAATCTCTGTGTACGTCCTAAATTTAGCCCCGCAGTATGTGTCTATACGACAATGGCGTGGATGAAAGGAAATGGGCAGATATCGGCAAATAACGAATCTTCAAATACAAATCAATAGTAGATGATTTGTTACAAATGTTACGTCATCCTGAGCACTATGAGTTTGAACAACGATCACTACAATTTTAAATGTTACTCTCATTCTTGATGGACATAAAAAATGGGATGCTACATGTGAATAAATTGCTACTAATTCTGACAACATTTTACCTTAAACATCAATTTCATTTTTCGTGACTGTTAAATTTTATCTGTTAACAGAATGATGCTCGTGCGCATATCACATCATCCCGAAAAATCTGGAACAAGATTTGAAATGTTTAAGTTGCATGACTGGTCAAAAAAGAAACGAAAATACAAATATTTAAATTTAAGTTCCACTTAATAATGCTTCATTATACGTCCCTCAATTTTAACTCGACATTTCAATAATCATCTTTTCAGCGTAACGTCGGAATACACGTAACTTCACGTGACAAAATTAAAAATTAAAATAAATCTTTATCCATGTGTAATGACCTTGACACAACGCCGAAACTTAAGGCAACGATGGTGACACACATCAATAAATTATTGTACAATAAAATAAAAATCACTCAACTTGTGGAAGAAAAAAAAAATGTGCAAGTTATAAATCTCCTGTTACCATCATCTACCAAGGAAAGAAATGCAATCAACTACGACTAGAAAATGCTATTTTACAACACGTGCCGTATTTCATCCATTTTACTAGAGATGAAATGATCCCATAAATGAAGACCTGAAACACAGTAATTAATCCGATGGACATAATTTGGGTAACGGTGACTGATAAGGTTATCAATATCTACATCGAACACAAGTCGTTACGAAAATATGTCGAATATTGAGGAGCTGAACAGTCTCCCACAGCTACGATTTAATATCATTGTGATGGAGCTCATCAAGTGTAACAAGAGGTTCTAATAATCTCACACGCTCAATTTTATTTTATAAGAAAACATGTGGTTTACCTCGTGGTTCTATAATACTCTGTGAAGACGCTACCGTCTATGGTTCTCTCATGGAAAACAACCAGCCGCATATACGGTATATCAAATGATAAATTATCTCTAAACATTCATTCATCATTATACACAACATCGCAGAAAATAGAATACACGTGACGGGAAGATCCGTCCCCAAATAGCACATAAAATCATCATAATCCAATACATCATCTCTCCACATGGCACATTTTGAAAGGAAAGTATCAATAATTTGCAACATCCGTCCAAAATATGACGGGTAAAGTTACATAAATGACTGGAACCACAAGTAAGTCTAATGATCGGACAATGTCCTCCTTTAACATAGAAGTCAGATGCAAAAGAAATCTGTCCATATCACGACCGTAACATTCGCACGTCAGATGAGTTTAATCCCTTATGAAAATATAGCAAACACTTTTGGGAAAAATATAGGAGAAATAAACTCCGAAGTACAAAGATATTACCTGCACACATTCCTCAATCATAATATTTGAATGGAAAAATAATATTTACTAAAGGTTAGTCGATGGCTGATATTTAACTGAGATACTCGTCCGATGACATGACTATTTCAAACCCGCACAGTCGATGATCTTGAGATTCAGTCATCACGCACATAACAAAATCGTATAATGGGAGAAAATACAGACTCAACGTCGTATAACGCAAGAAAATGACATGGCAAATTTGTTAAAATCTGACTAAACTACTGTTCAACCAATAATCCCTTCAAGGAGAAAGTTAACTACTTATTACAGCTACATAGAACAGATAATAAAAATTAATTGTCGACTTAACATTGATGTCTTGATGACCATGGTTTCCCTCTAGGCTGGATTCATGGCATTAGGAAAGTGTCGGCATCGGTCCTTCTTCTTAGTGCTGCATGATGGGATGGGTGATATCCTCGGGGTAAATATATTTCCTAACGCTGATCTTCATCACCTCGTCCGGTTATGAACTGGTACCTCTTGATGTTCACTGAAACTTGCACGAAAATATTAGAATTGATTCACGACTCTTAGCTTCACCTTTAACATGTAACGATACATACTTTCTTCATGAACACTATTGACGTCTGCTGTGAATCTAGATAACTTTTCATACGACTGAGAAGCGAAACTGCTCTCCTCGTGGTGACGACTAACAGCTGTTCAGGTCTACAAGAATCCAACAGGAAGTAAGCAAGTGAGCTGTCATGTAGCAATTGAGAGAGAGAGTCCGTCACTGTCTGCGCCTAAAATTCTTAGCTCTGTCCTCCAGCGTAACTCATGGTTCAATTGACGTTCTAAATTCCTCAGTGTTCTCAATCACATGGCACATGGTTTGTTGTTAATTAATTTCGTAATTGATTTCATTTCATAACATCATTATTTATATTTCCTAAAATATGTTATCAGATTTTTCATACACACTCGGAAAATGTTTGTCACGGCGCTGAATATAAAGTTTGGATATTACAAGCAGTTTTAAATATTTATTCCTTGTGAATGGGGAGTCCATCAGTAAAATAAATGTATCCCTCTCTTATCGTGGCGATAACGTTGTTCTACACCCTTCAGCAGGTTATATAAAAAAAAAAGAGAGTTACCCCTTTGATTTCGCCGGTGAACACTCGGTGTGGAACGCGTGGTGTATAGTCCCGTCACATAAAATTCACTGCCAATCACAATAGACCTAAAATGTCCCAATATATAAGAAAACACAAAGGTCCAATAAAGCAAGGGCCACGAAGGGCGTGAAAATGAAAGACTCCCCAGGCCTCGAGTGCTCTAAGGCTACGTTTATGCTGCAGCCTCGCTGCTCGATATTAGGCGATGATGAAACAAACCAGCCTGGAGCCCGGCTTATAGCTGAGCTGTTGGCTGCTATCCTCTCCACATCCATGGTCTTGAACACATTTGATTTTCGAGCCTGGCACATCGCCAGCAATCCTGTAACTTGGGCTGTGATTGATTCTTTCAAGGTCACCCAGTCTCCCACTCTTCTATCTGCTTTCCACACAGATGTTCTCCGGCACTGTCAGTGAACGCTAACTAGCAATCTGAACCTGATACAGTAACTTGTGTTTCGCTGTTTCGTTTCTGCTATGGGCGACAATTGTAAACTATTGCTGATATCAGTCGTCGTCGAAAGAAATGCCATTTGGAACCAGCGGCATGGGGATAATCATAACAGGTTCAAACTGGACAAACTATGGAATGAAGTGGCAAAAGAATGTGGAACGAGTAAGTAAACTTTGATTTTTATTCTTGCTATTTAGGGACCTCTATTATTACAAGTAGGTGATTTATATGAAGTACCACATTTTCATGGAATATTCGAAAGCTATTTTTTGAACTGTAGGTATTTTACATTTTATTTAGGAGTCCTAACTAAAGTATAAATGAGATGCTCCATAACCTGTTTGTTTACCTTATTCAAAGTGCATTATTAATTACGAAATGATCATTCGTAACTTAATTTTACTATCAACTCCCGCAGTGGAAAAGCACTGAAAAATCCAGACGAGGCATTCTACATTTTTGTAATACACATTCAACACACGAAATTATTTTACCATACAATCGTCAATAAAACTGTGACTCACTCGGTAAAAAGATCTCTGAATTTATTTCGCATTTCAAAGGCTTCAGTTGGAGTTGCGTTGTTCCTTCCTGACGAGGTAGCTCTTGGAAGTACGTCTTCGTAGTATAAAGTGTTCAGCCCCTCTTTATCTATAATTACATTATGTGAAATACAAACAGTCTTAACTATCAGTTCCGTTGTTTCTACATTCGTCTCAATAGATTTGCATAGTATCCTCCATTTTGCAGGTGCAATTCCAAACGCACATTCAACATTTTTCCTAGCTCGGGAGAAGGCTATATTGAACTTTTCCTTTGACATATCGAGATTTATCCTGGCATAAGGCTTCATCAAATGTTTCACTAAGGGATAGGCTTTATCACCTACGAACACGAATGGTGTAGCTGTGTCACTATTCGGAAGGAGTCTGTCTTCAGGAATCTGAAGTGCACCATTAATCATTCCTTGATATAAACCTGACGATCTAAAAATGCCTCCATCGCTTTCTTTTCCATAATCTCCTACTTATATGAAAGTAAATCCACAGTTAGCATCACTTGCGGCTTGCATAACTATTGAAAAGTAGTTGAAATGTAGTTTTTGTAATTGTAGAACATAAATCCCTATGATTTAAGATAAATAATTCTGATATGTTTCTCATCTAGTGCACCTGAACAATTTGGGAATCCCCATTTCTGATAAAACAAATCAGCGCTTACCTTGAATTCTTCTGCCGAGGGTGGTTTCATATGCAATGGTTGTAAGACTTGCCACGGTACTGGCAACATTTGTTTAACAATTCTCGATACAGTTGTGATTCCGAGCCGAAATTCGGCAGCCATACTCGCATATGAATTTCCTGTTCCCAAGAATCTGTAAGAAAATGAAATCCAATAAATAAGGAGCTTTAAATATTTCAGATGCATTTTCCATGTAATAACTATAGCCTATTTGATAAATAATCAGTTTTATTTTAAATTACTAAATATTACGACACATTATGTCAACGCAAGTCTCTATGAATATATATACTAGCAAGATACCCGTGCTTCGCTACGGTTTCATACTGAAATTGATAATTGAATGCTTAACGTTTTATATAAGGCAGGTTCCGGTAATTAGGCCCAGCAGGTATTAACGCCCACCGTTTGATTTTTGTATTTGCCGCTTCTTTAGTCGGTAGTGAACCTATACGTCTGCTTACTGTCTATGCCTGCTACCTGTTGGAGAAAGTGAGAACTCGACCCTCCTCAGTATTTGGTTGCTAGGCCAGAGTCAAGACGCGGGAAGGTGAGTTGATTTCATTTTTATAACTTTTCTTTGGAAAGGGAAGTAAAAACATGGAATGTTAGTGCTAGGATAGCATTAAAATAATGTATCTACTAGTGCATTAAATAAGTAATGAAACGGTGTATAATTTTATTGAATTTGGTTAAGAACACAAGATGGTGCAATCGAAAAACCCTCAAGGTCACGATGCAGGAAATAAGGCCCCACGCTTTTTAACATGTGGGCCTTATTTCCTGCAACTGTTGCGAAAGATTTAGTTTCAATTTAATAAAAAAATATGCTAACCCAACATTATTTTAGGTCGTAAAGTTTCACAAATATACTAAACAGACTAAAATTATTTTAAATGCGCGGACAATGTTATATTTTTTATCCAGTGTACACATAGGTATTGATCTGAATTTGAAGTCGAAGACATGTTCTTACACATGACTTTTGTATTAAAGACCACCGCGGTGATCTCAGGGTAGCATGCTAGCTCCTCGGCCTGGATTCGATTCCCAGTATTGGCACGTACATTATACAAGCCAGGAGGCCACGAGATCTGGAATGGCGATATCCAGCGTCGTGAGAACAATTGTAAGTAGCGGCATCGGTCAAGAAACCAAGGGAAGCGTTATGCTGACCACATGACCTCTCCATCTGCAGGCTACAAGCCGAGCAGCAGTTCTCTTGGAAGCTTTCAGTTTTATATTAAAAACAACCCCAGATATAAGCTGGTTTTGTGCTGCATGTCAGGAAGAATACGTGGCGGACATGCGAGCCGAGTTTGGGAGCCTGAAATGTGTGTTGGACTGACTATAAACGACAAGGAAGATTATTTTTGTCCTGACTGCTCATAAGTTTTTGTGTTTTCAGACTTCGTTTTCAAAATATCAGACTCTTATTTCATACAGAATTAAATGTTATCTTAAAGTAAATTAACTTAGTTTTTTAAATAAGGGAAAGGAAAAGTTAAAAATGACTTTGTCTGAAAAGTAAGTGTTTTTTTGAATGTTTGTGTGATTTAAATTTCAAGAATTTTATATTTAGTGGTTATGATTAATTTTTTAAAAGCACATAGCTTGGTTTTTCGAAGTAAGATGAGAGGAAATTATGCTTCCTGTAACTTTATTCAGGTCTCCTTAACTTAGCACGGTGAAATGTTTCATATCATATTTTCAATTTTAAAATTTCAACATAAATATTTTGGAATTAATGAACATGTCTTTTAACACTTCTTATCTACAAAACATGCCATTTTCTCCTCCAATTTGACATCGTAATTGCCCATAGAGATGAGGTTCGGGTACTCTTCCACTGCGGGCCTTATTACATGTTAGAGCAGGAAATACGGCCCAATTACATGAATTACATAATTGAGCCATGTGGGAACCACGGATACATTTACAATAATTTATTTGTGATATCTGGTGAAAAGATACATCAAGGAACATTTTTTATTTGAAACAAATTCTTGTATCTCTGTTACTTTAAGAGCAAATGGCAATCAATCTGTAAGTGAGCCTTATTTGCCTCACCACCTTATAATGCGCCAAAATTCGCGATCTGACTCGTTTTCTGAGAGAATCCGACAAAAATCTTGATCTGACTCGTTTTCTGAGAGATTACGACACAGTTCCTCCCGTTTTTCAATATTTCTTTCCAGCAATAGATTTTGTACCTCTCGGGCTACGTCCAGGTAGTCCACCCGGTCAGTTGGGTCCCTAAATCTTTACTATCTTTTCCTATAAGCATTTTAATATGGATCAAATCGTTGACGAGATCCGACGTGGTGTCGTCTTGGGAGTCTTGGCGGTACTGAACCCCCGATCGGACTGCAATCGTAGTCATTACCCAGCCATGACCCATTTCCAGCGCTGTCCGCACATTTTGACGAAGGTCCAGTACATTATTATTATTATTATTATTATTATTATTATTATTATTATTATTATTATTGATGGTATGGAGCCCACAGCAAGATTCAAGGCCGCTACTTGGCGGTAAATCGTATCCTCTGTCATTGTCAATGCTGACAATGTGACCAGCGCTATCGTCGCGCGTAGGAAAGTGCGCGAGATTTCTGGCGACACGAATGATATACTTCCGTGAATTATTGACCTTATTATAGCGGTGAACAATTGCACGGTCAATATCATTCATACCGTTTATTTCAAATGTGTTAAAATTTTTATTTATATGCCAGGAGAATCTACTGTAATCCAACTTTATGTACTCCAAAGGAAAACATGGTTCTTGAAAACTAACCGAGGAAAGATTAAAAATGATCAGTTTATGATCAGAATAAGTACATTATAAACAGTAAAATCAATTGGTCTCAACTAATTTTTCACCTCTCTGCCGTTAAGTTGATTTACCCCCCCCCAAACAAAAAGAAGGCGTGTTTCCTTATGTTTAAAGGAGATTTCGAATACCAATGTTCACGTCTGTTACCTTCAGTTCTGAGATATAATTATCCCCATAAAGATAATTAACTTTTTTCACTTCCTTTCACACTCCCCCATAAGTGAATTTCCCGTTAAAAATACTTGCCTCTTTAATTATAAAGTATCTTCTAAATACTAATTATCAATACTCTAACATCTTCAGTTTTTGAGATATGTGTCCACATAAAAGGAATTCAACTCCTTTTCACCCTCGCCCCCCAAAATGATTTCGGCCGAAAACGCTTTTTTCTTTGTTTTTAAAGGAGATCCAAATATCAATTTTTACGTCTGTAACAACTTTAGTTTTTATTAGACGTAAGTATCCTCATACAATTAATTCAATAATTTTTCAATTTTTCACCTCGCCCCCTTCATTGGATTTTCCGAGAATACATGTTCGTTTAATTTTAAAGCGGATTACAAATACGAGTTTTCACGTCTGCAAAATCTTTCGTTTTTGAGGTAATAGTATCCTTGTACAAATAATTCGACTATTTTTTCAATTTCCTCCTCCCTTTAGGTGGAATTCCGAAAACAAAAAATATGTATTCCTTTCTTTTTGAAGGAAATTCCAAATACCAAATTTCACGCCTGTAACATCTTCAACTTTTGAGGTATCAGTATCGTAATTAAAAGAATTCAACCCCATTTTCAGTCACTTTTACCCCTCCACCCAAGTAGTTTTTCAGAAAACCAAAAATGCATGTTTCTTTATTTTCAATTGAGATAAAAAAGACTATTTTTCACTTCGGAAACATGTTACGTTTTTGAGATATACTGTAGAAATGCTCATTTTAAAATTTCACCCTCTTTTTAGTTCCCCTTAAGTGAGTTTCCAAAAACAACTCACCCATGTTTCTTTACTTTTACAGGAGGAGATTCCAAATACCAATTTTTACGTCTGTAACATTTTACGTTTCTGAGATACACTGTAGATATAGTCTTTCTAAAAATTCACCCCAATTTGTCACTCCTGTTTAACCCCCATTAATTAGATTTTCACCGGGCGAGTTGGCCGTGCGCGTAGAGGCGCGCGGCTGTGAGCTTGCATACGGGAGATAGGGGGTTCGAATCCCACTGTCGGCAGCCCTGAAGATGGTCTTCTGTGGTTTCTCATTTTCACACCAGGCAAATGCTGGGGCTGTACCTTAATTAAGGCCACGGCCACTTCCATCCAACTCCTAGGCCTTTCCTATCCCATAGTCGTCGTAAGACCTATCTGTGTCGGTGCGACGTAAAACCCCTAGCAAAAAAAATTAGATTTTCTAAAAACAAAACATACGTGTTTCTTTATTTTCAAAGGACATCCCAAATACCAATTTTTAGGTCTGTAATATCTTCTTTTTCTGAGATATAAGTACCCTCATTTAAGACATTCAATCCCTTTTTCACGCTTTTTCACCCCTCCTACTGGGATTTTTCGAAAACAAAAAAAATATGTTTCTTTATTTTTCAAGGAGATCCCAAATACCAATTTTCAGGTCCGTAATATCTTCAGTTTCTGAAATATAAGTATCCTCATTAAAGGCATTCAACCCCTTTTTCACCCTTTTCACCCTTCCTATTGGGATTTTCCGAAAAGAAAAAATACGTGTTTCTTTATTTTTAAAGGAGATTCTCAATACCAATTTTTACATCTATAAACGAAAAGTTTTGGGATGTAGATACAGACATTTTAAAATTCACCCCTTTTTCACTCCCCCCTCATTAAATGGATTTTCAAAATAATACATGTTTCTTTATTTTTAAAGGAAATCCCAAACACCAATTTTCAGGTCTGTAATATCTTCAGTTTCTGAGATATAAGTATCCTCATTAAAGGCATTCAACCCGTTTTTCACCCTTTTCACCCTTCCTATTGGGATTTTCCGGATACAAAAATACGTGTTCCTTTATTTTAAATGAAGATTCTAAATACCAATTCTTACATCTGTAAACATTCAAAATTTTGCGATATAGATTCACCCATTTTAAAAATTCACCCCCATTTTCACCCTCTCATTAATTGGATTTTCCAAAAAACAAAAAAATACGTGTTTCTTTATTTTTAAAAGAGATCAAAAGTACCAATTTTCAGGTCTGTAATATCTTCAGTTTCTGAGATATAAGTACCGGTATCCTGATTAAAGGCATCCAACCCCTTTTTCACTCCTTTTCACCCCTCCTAATGGGATTTTCCGAAAACAAAAATACATGTTTCCTTATTGTTAAAGAAGATTCTAAATACCAATTTTTACATCTGTAAACTTTTAAAGTTTTGAGATACAGATACACTGATTTTAAAATTTCACCCCCCTTTTCACGCCCTTAGCGACGAAATATCCAAAAATCCTCTCTTAGTGAGCACCTACATCTTAATATGAATGTATCCCCAAAATTTCATTTCTTTATGTCCATTAGTTTTGGCTCGGCGATGATGAGTCAGTCAGTCAGTCAGTCAGTCAGTCAGTCAGTCAGTCAGTCAGTCAGTCAGTCAGGACAAGTTATTTTACATATATATTATTTTGTGCGTTGCAGCAACAAATGAAGTTTAAAACAAGTGAAAGGCTCTCCGACAGCAATTCAGGGAGAGGTACCAAAATACTCCCAAAATGTCATCAGGAGCATCTCCCCCTGAAGACACAGTACAGTGGCCATAGTTCAAATCTCTACCATTTCTTCGCGATAATTTTGAGCACAGCAAAAGGTGGAAACCTGAACTGCAGTGAAGATGTTGTGGAAGCTGAAGACACCGCTGATAACAATAATTACGAAGAGGATCTTTGCCCAAAAACACCTCTGTCTGATTCGTTGCAATCTCTGTCTTAAACTCAGGCAGCTAGTTCTTCAGCCATACCATCATCATAAGGCTACAGGAAGAGAGCTCGACCTATCGACCCAGTAGGTAGTGAACTAGTGGACAGAGAAAAGTTACAAATGTAAATGGACATTCTCAATAGGTCAACAAAGAGGTTGAAGACATCGCGTTTTTTTTACCTTTCTTCTCCCTCATGTGAGACACATAACTCCTTTGAATAAAATGAGCTTTAGGATTGAAGTGCAGAACCTTGTTATGGAGAAAGCGTACGGCTGCACTTATGTATCGTGTGACACAGGTCGTATTAACCCACCTGTTGAAGAGAGTGCATATGATGGTCCATTACGAACTGCATCAGCCTGTGATCGCCAAGTATACTCTGTCATATCACCATTACAACAGTCATATCCTGGTAGGCACTTGGGGCCAGGAACCGATCTGGTCAGCCGTTCACCATCAGCTGGAAGATCCCAGGGCTCCACCTCCACTCTACTACCGTAACTCTTTATAATTGGAATATTGACTTATGAATAACTGATTCGTTATTAACGATTATAAGATAAAAGTTACCTATGTTTCTACTCATACTATTTTTTGATCGATTATGCTAACTCTGAGATAAACTACCTATTCGTTGTCATCATTGTAATTATAACGCTTTTGATGTAAGGTTTTACTTGAGCAGTAATTGTTAAGTTCTTGAAACTCAAAGCATTTGACGGTGTTTTAGTCTTTACAGAGGAATCTGTTCCTGACGTGGAAAATGACAATACAAATTCAAGCAGACGTAACTAATAAAAAGGAGGCAAATAGAAAGATATGTTTGTCAAATGTCTGGCCACGTTTAATCTAATTTCAAAGAACTGTACGCACGCCGATAGAAAAAGTTGTACACACATAATGCAATAAAGAAAACTGAATGAAATGTCTTACCTTACAGTAAGGACTAGTTGCTCTTTAACTGCAATAAGATTGACTATACTTGGTCTAATTTTGAGTTGCTTTTGAATTTCAGGTTCCACCATATTCAAAATATACTGAGATGTAAATATTAACATTCTGAAATGTCTAAAAGTCTCTTTGAGTACATTTTTAGTTCTCTATAGTATTTATAGTAGTAGCCGTGAGTAGGACGATACTGGTTTAAAGGGTGAACTCCATATTTCCTTCCCTTCCTTTCTGTCACGTACCACAATCTTGCCACTGATGAATCATAACTATCACTCTCGGAAGACGAGTACATCTTCACACGATGAATTGCCGACTACGACTGCGAGCTGCCAGCAGCGTGAGCACGGGCCTGCTGCAGGGTAAAAGCTTAATGGCGAGCTGCCGAGGTGCTAGGGCGAGCATGCATGTGCCTGCAGCGTGAGCACGGGTCTGCTGCAGGGTAAAAGCTTAATGGCGAGCTGCCGAGGTGCTAGGGCGAGCATGCATGTGCCAGCAGCGTGAGCACGGGTCTGCTGCAAGGTAAAAGCTTAATGGCGAGGTGCCGAGGTGCTAGGGCGAGCATGCATGTGCCTGCAGCGTGAGCACGGGTCTGCTGCAAGGTAAAAGCTTAATGGCGAGCTGCCGAGGTGCTAGGGCGAGCATGCATGTGCCTGCAGCGTGAGCACGGGCCTGCTGCAAGGTAAAAGATTAATGGCGAGCTGCCGAGGTGCTAGGGCGAGCATGCATGTGCCAGCAGCGTGAGCACGGGCCTGCTGCAGGGTAAAAGATTAATGGCGAGCTGCCGAGGTGCTAGGGCGAGCATGCATGTGCCAGCAGCGAGGTGCTAGGGCGAGCATGCATGTGCCTGCAGCGTGAGCACGGGTCTGCTGCAGGGTAAAAGCTTAATGGCGAGCTGCCGAGGTGCTAGGGCGAGCATGCATGTGCCTGCAGCGTGAGCACGGGTCTGCTGCAGGGTAAAAGATTAATGGCGAGCTGCCGAGGTGCTAGGGCGAGCATGCATGTGCCAGCAGCGTGAGCACGGGCCTGCTGCAGGGTAAAAGCTTAATGGCGAGCTGCCGAGGTGCTAGGGCGAGCATGCATGTGCCAGCAGCGAGGTGCTAGGGCGAGCATACATGTGTCAGCAGCGTGAGCACTGGTCTGCTGCAAGGTAAAAGCTTAATGGCGAGCTGCCGAGGTGCTAGGGCGAGCATGCATGTGCCTGCAGCGTGAGCACGGGTCTGCTGCAGGGTAAAAGATTAATGGCGAGCTGCCGAGGTGCTAGGGCGAGCATGCATGTGCCAGCAGCGAGGTGCTAGGGCGAGCATGCATGTGCCAGCAGCGTGAGCACTGGTCTGCTGCAAGGTAAAAGCTTAATGGCGAGCTGCCGAGGTGCTAGGGCGAGCATGCATGTGCCAGCAGCGAGGTGCTAGGGCGAGCATGCATGTGCCAGCAGCGTGAGCACTGGTCTGCTGCAAGGTAAAAGCTTAATGGCGAGCTGCCGAGGTGCTAGGGCGAGCATGCATGTGCCTGCAGCGTGAGCACGGGTCTGCAGCAAGGTAAAAGCTAATGGCGAGCTGCTGAGGTGCTAGGGCAAGCATGCATGTGCCAGCAGCGTGAGCACGGGCCTGCTGCAGGGTAAAAGCCTAATGGCGAGCTGCCGAGGTGCTAGGGCGAGCATGCATGTGCCAGCAGCGAGGTGCTAGGGCGAGCATGCATGTGCCAGCAGCGTGAGCACTGGTCTGCTGCAAGGTAAAAGCTTAATGGCGAGCTGCCGAGGTGCTAGGGCGAGCATGCATGTGCCTGCAGCGTGAGCACGGGTCTGCTGCAGGGTAAAAGATTAATGGCGAGCTGCCGAGGTGCTAGGGCGAGCATGCATGTGCCAGCAGCGAGGTGCTAGGGCGAGCATGCATGTGCCTGCAGCGTGAGCACGGGTCTGCTGCAGGGTAAAAGATTAATGGCGAGCTGCCGAGGTGCTAGGGCGAGCATGCATATGCCAGCAGCGAGGTGCTAGGGCGAGCATGCATGTGCCAGCAGCGAGGTGCTAGGGCGAGCATGCATGTGCCTGCAGCGTGAGCACGGGTCTGCTGCAGGGTAAAAGATTAATGGCGAGCTGCCGAGGTGCTAGGGCGAGCATGCATGTGCCTGCAGCGTGAGCACGGGCCTGCTGCAGGGTAAAAGCTTAATGGCGAGCTGCCGAGGTGCTAGGACGAGCATGCATGTGCCAGCAGCGTGAGCACGGGTCTGCTGCAGGGTAAAAGATTAATGGCGAGCTGCCGAGGTGCTAGGGCGAGCATGCATGTGCCAGCAGCGAGGTGCTAGGGCGAGCATGCATGTGCCTGCAGCGTGAGCACGGGTCTGCTGCAGGGTAAAAGATTAATGGCGAGCTGCCGAGGTGCTAGGGCGAGCATGCATATGCCAGCAGCGAGGTGCTAGGGCGAGCATGCATGTGCCAGCAGCGAGGTGCTAGGGCGAGCATGCATGTGCCTGCAGCGTGAGCACGGGTCTGCTGCAGGGTAAAAGATTAATGGCGAGCTGCCGAGGTGCTAGGGCGAGCATGCATGTGCCTGCAGCGTGAGCACGGGCCTGCTGCAGGGTAAAAGCTTAATGGCGAGCTGCCGAGGTGCTAGGGCGAGCATGCATGTGCCAGCAGCGTGAGCACGGGTCTGCTGCAGGGTAAAAGATTAATGGCGAGCTGCCGAGGTGCTAGGGCGAGCATGCATGTGCCAGCAGCGTGAGCACGGGTCTGCTGCAAGGTAAAAGCTTAATGGCGAGCTGCCGAGGTGCTAGGGCGAGCATGCATGTGCCAGCAGCGAGGTGCTAGGGCGAGCATGCATGTGCCAGCAGCGTGAGCACGGGTCTGCTGCAGGGTAAAAGCCTAATGGCGAGCTGCCGAGGTGCTAGGGCGAGCATGCATGTGCCAGCAGCGAGGTGCTAGGGCGAGCATGCATGTGCCAGCAGCGAGGTGCTAGGGCGAGCATACATGTGCCAGCAGCGTGAGCACGGGCCTGCTGCAAGGTAAAAGCCTAATGGCGAGCTGCCGAGGTGCTAGGACGAGCATGCATGTGCCAGCAGCGTGAGCACGGGCCTGCTGCAAGGTAAAAGATTAATGGCGAGCTGCCGAGGTGCTAGGGCGAGCATGCATGTGCCAGCAGCGTGAGCACGGGTCTGCTGCAAGGTAAAAGCTTAATGGCGAGCTGCCGAGGTGCTAGGGCGAGCATGCATGTGCCAGCAGCGAGGTGCTAGGGCGAGCATGCATGTGCCAGCAGCGTGAGCACGGGTCTGCTGCAGGGTAAAAGCCTAATGGCGAGCTGCCGAGGTGCTAGGGCGAGCATGCATGTGCCTGCAGCGTGAGCACGGGTCTGCTGCAAGGTAAAAGCTAATGGCGAGCTGCTGAGGTGCTAGGGCAAGCATGCATGTGCCAGCAGCGTGAGCACGGGCCTGCTGCAGGGTAAAAGCTTAATGGCGAGCTGCCGAGGTGCTAGGGCGAGCATGCATGTGCCAGCAGCGAGGTGCTAGGGCGAGCATACATGTGCCAGCAGCGAAGCTCCAGCATAAACGTACCCTAATACCGTCGGGGTCGGAAAAGAACAAGGGTTGACCAAGGTAGGTCGGATAGAATAGATGAAAGTGAGGAGTGAAAAATTCCCCTCTTAATTATTACAGCTTCGCATAGTCTAATTCTCTGAGATCTGTTTTCTAGAAATATAGCAACCCATTCAGTCACTCTTTTGTCTATTCCAATTGCACTTATTTTTGCCAGTAGTCTCCTATGCCACAATATCAAATGCCTTCGACAGGTCAAGCGCTATCGCTTTATTCATTCTATTGTAATTCTTGTTGATGCCATAATATAATTACCTCATTTACTTGTTCTTTTTGTCTTATGAGGCTGAAGTTCAGCTCCAGACTCTTTCTGTCTGATCCAATCGGATCCAGTGGGTAACATTTACTCTTTTTGGATAAACTATTCTTACGCTTCCATTGTTTAGCGTATGATTATTGGTCTCTCTCTTTGATATTTTTATTGAGTAATGGGGGAATGGTACAGTACCAAGAATGAAGTCAAAGTCAGTCCTAGCAAAACACATCCTATCCTCTTTAGTAGGAGGTTGCCAAGATTTCATCAGCTCAAAATTCGTCGATGGACTTTACCATGGTCGAAAAAGGTTAAGCACCTTTGTGTGAAACGTGACCGTATGTTGACCTGCAGATGGAATATCGACCAGGCATTACAGCGGGCCAGCGCTAGAGTGGGAGCATGGCGTCCTCTGTTCCACAATAAACACCTCAGTGACGGCATGAAGAGGACTTTGTACCTCACTTGTGTTCGTCCAATTCTAATCTACGGCTGTGAGGCCTGGTGCTGTATTCCGAAGATGACCATGCAGCGACTGCAGGTGTTTCAAACCAATTCACCATGGTACAAGTTCAACATTAGCATCATACAGTTAGACAACACATCGTAAAACTTCTTCGTCTGGCGAAATCTCGGAACTTTGAAACCCAATCAACGGATGAGGGCATCACTCTGCTGAAAAGGGTCCTCAGGACCAAAAAGCCAAATACTCGTTTTAAGTATCGTGGCCCTTGGCTTAAATCATAAGTTTCGTTTTTTTCAACATTTCATAACCAACATTCACTAAAGCACCAAATGAAGACAGCAGCAAGACAGAGTGTTGTTTCCCGCGCCTGCGTAGTAACCAAGCGATTTCTTCGCAAACCGGCGAGTAAAAGGGTATACAGTAATTTGCTCTGGGGCTATCGTCTAATCGACCCCTAAAAAAAAAGTTTTTGTGATTTTTGAAAAGGATTCGGCGTCGGAGAGCGATAACTGTACTTCTACCTGGTCACAAAAATAAAAGCCACAATTTAAACCCGGGAAGGCAAAAGGGAAAAATAAACGAGAATGTGCATATAATCCAAAGTGCGAAACAAACACGCCATATTTATTTCCTGGCAGAAGTAACGTCCACAGACGTTTTGTAAACTTTGCCGCGCAGTGTTTCTCATGGATGAAGGCTCTTCAATCCACAGACTGGAAAATAAATCTATAGTTAGTCTCAAGTGGACTCAAAAACTACTGGACCGATTCCAATGAAAATTGCACAGTTTGTTCTTATTACTCCTGAGAGGGTTTAGGAGGTGATTTGAACGAAATCTTATAGGTGGTTTGTTACGACGAGTAATTTTTAAATTTATTTATTTATTTACATCTTACGGCCTCATTGGACCACTCTAGCCAACTTGATACAAATAATTTTTCAGTTTCCTGTCAGCCCAGTACTTCTTCATTCTTTCTGATCTTATCCTTCTTTATTCATCGGAAATAATCCTTCCTATTGTCTGTTTGTTGATTCTGGTTTGCTTGTCTGTGAGTTTCCTGATTGTGTCGGTTTTGTTTTATAGGTCTTCCACTGTAATTGGTAGTTCATCCATATCTTCCTTGTTTTCTGTAATCTACTTAACGTTGCACTTACTATTCCAAATTTTTTCTATTATTCTCCTGATGATCCTGTTTTCTGGTGTCCTGATTAGATGTCCAAAAACTGAAATGCATTTCTTTCTGATTGTGCTCATTACTGGTTCTATATCGTTGTAGACTGTTTCATTAGAAGCTACTCTCCAGTGTCCATATTTTTGGTATGATTTGTTGAGGCACGTTCTAATGATTCTTCTCTCTGTCTTCAGTATTTTGTCTATTTGTGCGGTGCTAGTTGTTTTGAAGATCGTGTCACTTGCGTATGTTATTTCTGGTTGAGTGACTGTTTTGTAATGTTTTAATTTTGTTGCTATTGACAAGCCCTTTTTGTTGTAGGTATTCTTGGCGACATATTGTGCTCTGGTCAATTTATTTATTCTGATATACCATGCTGGCTTTTCACTGAGGTGAAAAAATGAAATGGCGTATGGCTTTTTTAGTGCCGGGAGTGTCCGAGGACATGTTCGGCTCGCCAGATGCAGATCTTTTGATTTGACACCCGTAGGTGACCTGCGCGTCATGATGAGGATGAAATGATGATGAAGACGACACATACACCCAGCCACCGTGCCGGCGAAATTAACCAATTAAGGTTAAAATTCCCGACCCTGCCGGGAATCGAACCCGGGACCCCTGTGGCCAAAGGCCAGCACGCTAACCATTTAGCCATGGAACCGGACTTCACTGAGGTTATATGTTATGATTCCTCCCAGATATTTAAATTTATCTACAATTTTGATTTCTTGGTTTCCTATGGCAATTTTGTTTATGAGCAGTGGGTCAGTAAACATGATTACTGTCTTTTCAAAAGATATTCCAAGAACAATTTTTTGTGCTATTTCCTGTAGTGATATAACTTGTCTGTTTTTCTGAATATTGTTGGACAAGAGAGCAAGGTCATCGGCAAATCCTAGGCAATTTAAACTTATGTTGTCTTTGGATCTTCCAATTCGGATGTTCTTTGGGTTAATTTTGTACCATTCTCTCATTATATATTCAAAGGCATAGTTGAACAGCAGTGGTGACAAGCAATCTCCTTGACTTAGGCCTGTTTTTGTGATGAATGGCTCAGAGAATTCCCCTCTGAACTTGACTTTTTAATTAGTGTTGGTTAAGGTTAAGTTCTATCAATTTGATTAATTTTGGATGGAGCCCGAAATTTCTTAAAATTTTCAACATTGAAGGTCTATGGATACTGTCGTAAGCTTTTTTAAAGTGCACGAAGGTTATTGCACGAGGTTTGTTTTGCTTCTTGTAATATGCTATGGCTAATTTTAAAGTGATTTGTTCTGCACAGCTCCTCCAAGGTCTGAAGCCTCCTTGGTATTCACCTAACTCTTCCCCTAGTTGCTTTTTGATCCTCCTGTATAGGACTCTGGAGAAAATCTTGTATGTGCAGTCCAAGAGAGAGATACCACTGTAATTATCTGGATTGCTTTTATCTCCTTTTTTGTGGAGCGGGTGGATTTTGGGTGTGGTCCAATGTTTGGGGAACTTTTCTGTTATCCAGATATTTGTTAGGGCCATGTGTAACTGTTCGAACTGTATCACTGGCATATTTCCACATTTCTGCGAAAAACTTGGTCTTCCCTGCAAGCCTTATACTTTTTTAACTCTCTGAAAACTGTTACCACCTCTTGGATTGTTGGGGGTTTATGAGTTCAGGCGGGGTTTTGATGGGAGTGTCTGTATTAATTGCTAAAAGTTCCTGGGGTTCTTCACAATTCAAAAGTTTAATGAATGCTTTTGCCATGATTTTGGCATTTTCCTTGTCATTATGTGTCGTTTTTCCATCCTCACTTTTCAGCATTAATGTGGGAGGGGCAAATTTTTGTACTTGTCTTCCAGACATTTTATAAAAGTCTCTGGAATTGGTTTCGTGGTAATTTTCTTCTATTGAGTTGATTAGATATTTCTGTGATTGTCTCTTGGTTTGCTTGATAGTTTGTGTGAACTTTTTCCAGATATTTTTGAGGTTGGTTGCACTTTCTTCTGTACTGTGTGTTTGAAATTTTAACCATGCCTGATGTCTTTTTTCATGAATTTTGTCACATTCTGAGGTCCACCAGGGATGTCTTTTACGTGTGTTCAATGGGGCTAAATTTTCAGCTTGTTGCCTGAGAATTGGAACCAGTTCTTCTAAGTTATCTGTCAGTTTTATGTTTTGTGTGACTTCTCTATATTAATCTTTCCTAATTAATTGGTGTGGATCAAACTTCCTCTTTCGTTTATTGCATTTTGGTTTCTTTTTTAGTGGTGTGAACGTAAGTTTGATTTTGACTATGTAAGTATCTGAACCTATATCTACTCCCATTAATACTTTAAGATTGTGGATTTCTCTGTGGGAGGTTTTGTCCATAAATACGTGATCCAGCTGCCATTCCCCTTTTGTCCAAGTTTTAAGTTTGTTGGGCCACCTTTTGAAGTATGTGGACTTTGAGATCAGTTTTTGTTCTCTACAGAGTTCAACAAGTCTTCGACCATTCTTATTTGTATGTTTATGTGGAGCCCATTTCCCAATTATATCTCGGTATTTCTTTTCTCTTCCGAGTCGGGCATTGAAGTCCCCTAACACGATCTTAACGTTGTTAATATTCATTTGGTTTACAGTTTGGTCAAGGATATCCCAAAACTTTTCCACTTCTTTCCTAGTCTTTGTTAGAAAATTCTTTTCATTAGTAGGGGTATGGGCATTTATGATGGTATAAATTTTGTTGGATGCTTTTAAACTCTAAGTTGCGATTCTAGGTGAGATGGCTTGAAAATCGATTATCGAGTCTATTATTTTCTCATTGACTATAAACCCAGTTCCAAATTGGGGAATTTGTTTCATAACCCTTAGTCTAGGTTTCCAGTTGTAAATTCTGTAGCCTTGAGATTCGAATGGTTCTTCTGTAGTATTTCTCATCTCCTGGAGTCCCGCTACTAAAATTTTCTGTTCATCTAATTCACCTAAGTTCTTTAGTTTTCCTGTTTTAAGTGGAGAATTAATATTATGAGTTGCAATGTAGTTGATCTGATCTCGTTTCATCCTGTTCTTATGTGCTGGCATAGGAATGGCTGATTGCCAACGCTCCGACTCGTTCACGCCTTCCAGGTGGCTACCCACCAAATCCGATGTAGTCTTCTCCTGCTTTCTTGGACAGGACGGTGGAATTTTTGTCCAAAAAGACCTTTTCATGGTTGACTTTCGAAGGTAGTTACAAAGCCGCCCCAAGATTTGGATCGACCTTGATGGATAGATTGTCGCTAGGTGACTTGTATCGTGCGGTAAGAAATACTGTATGTAGGAGGGTGGGAACACGCTGCCATGTTTTACGAAGTTCCTTTCCTGACAGTAGGTTCATGACTGTGGCTGTATATAGGTGTATGGGAACACGCCGCCATGTTTTATGAAGTACATCTCCTCCTAAACCACTGGAGAAATTTCAACCAAACTTGGTACACTTATGACTTACTACATAAAGACAAACACTCTGGGAGTAAGCCACCCTTAGCACCCCGAGGGGAAGGAGTAGCATATAAAAATAATCGAAAATAGTGTTGAAGCCACATTTTTCGGGGTCGCTGAGATGAACAACGACACCCTAGATGCCGTTGTCAGAGTTTAGTCACCATCGACATAGGGGGGTGAGAACAAAATGTCCAAAAATGACTGAGATTATGGATGAACGTGTGTAGACCTATGTTACAGCATAGCAGAGCAAAGCAAACTCATCTTCGGACACGTTATGAAGGCCCTTGGAGGGGTGGAAGGTAAAGGCTTCCACCATCCGTAACCTCGGCACTTGGTGGGGTAGAATAGTTAGCTCTACGCCCAACCGTCTTTGCTCCAAGGAATTAACCTGGTACTCATCTTTGGTGTAGGCTGAGTGAACCTCGGGGCCATCTGCACCTCCGGAAGTGGAAATTGCGTTTCTTAAATGTTTCGACTTCCTGAGTTCCAACACAGCTCTCAACCAAACTTGGTACACACATGACTTACTATCTGGGGAAAATGCTGTGAGGATCAGACACCACTAGCTCCTCTAGGGGCGAGCGAAAACGACCTTAATAAGTGTCGAATCCATGGCTTTCGAGGCCGTTAAAGTCCAAGTTCAGCCTGCATCGACATAGGGGTTTAGAAGGGTTAAACAAGAATATGTCCAAAATTAGTTTTGTGTGTAGAGTCCACAGTTTTCGGGGTCCCTAGCCTGATTGGTGACAGTCCCAGAGACAGATGGAATTGAGTACATCACATTTATTGCGCGGGGTATACAGATGCAACAGATACATACAGATATAACGTACGTTTATTATTAGTTTGAAAGGTTCAGATATTTCCCTGATAATCCGGGATGCCACAAGGAAATAGTTTAACGTGGAATTATATACACCGACTTAGCAAATGTCATGGGATAGTCACCTAATAGCGTGTGGGGCCTCCTCTGGCCCTGCGAACTGCAGTGAGACGCAGTGGAAGTGAGTCGACAAGTCCCTGGAAGTCCTCTGGACGCAGCTGACAGAAAATCGTTTGCAGAGTGGCCGCCAATGCTGGTCTGTTCGTGGGTGCAGGATCCATGGCATGGAGCCTGCGTTCCAGGACATCTCAGACATGTTCGATAGGGTTCATATCGGGGCTCCTGGGTGGCCATGGCAGTCGTTGGACCTCCGCTGCATGTTCCTGGAACCATTCCCGGGCGACGTGGGAGCGATGTATCGGCGCGTTATCATCTTGAAACACCGCAGAACCGTCTGGGCGCTGGAAGGCCAAAAATGGGTGGAGATAGTCTCCGAGCAACTCAACATACCGCTTACCATTCAAAGTCTCTTCCAGAACAACTAGGGGGCCATTCCATACCAGGAAAATGCACCCCAGACCATAACAGAGACACCAGCGCCCTGCACCACACCTTCGAGGCAGGCGGGATCCATCGCTTCATGTGGTCTGCGCCATACACGGTGCCTCCCATCGGCATGGTGCAGTTGAAATCGTGATTCGTCCGACCATATCACGTTACGCCTTTGTTCCAGTGTCCATCCCTGGTGACTGGTGACAAATGCGGGTCGTTGTGCCCGATGACGTTGGGTTAACAGTGGCAACCGTGCGCGGCGCCGGCTCCCATACCCCATAGAACCCATGTTCCTACGTATTATCCACTGGGAGACGTTCGTCTGTTCGTCTGTTCGTCTGTTGTGGACGGAGACACCCACATTCAACCATTCACGATACACCCTGGACATGGTTGATCGTGTGAAGCCGAATTCCCGCACCACTTCCGAAATCGCACTTCCCATTCGTCGGGCACCGACCACCATACCCTGTTCCACCAGTGTCAGCTCATGACGACGCTCTAAGTTACACCTGTCACATGCACAGCGACTACCAACAAGCTCTCCTATACAACCGCCGCTGGCACAGGGGGCGTGTGGTGCGCAGACAACACACCTGCGTATCAGTGTTTCGCTATCCCATGACATTTGCTCAGTTAGTATATATTTTTTGCTATTTTGCTTTACGTCGCACCGACACAGATAGGTCTTATGGTGACAATGGGATAGGAAAGGGCTAGGAATGGGAAAGAAGCGGCCGTGGCCTTAATTAAGGTACAGCCCTAGCATTTGCCTGGTGTGAAAATGGGAAACCACAGAAAACCATCTTCACGGCTGCCGACAGGTGGAGTAGTATAACTGGAGAGTTCGGGCGCCTCCACCTCCACATGTCCTCCGCAGACGCCACCTCCACCACGCTCACGCTCTCGGGAGAGGCCTCCTCATCACGCTGGCTAAGGACGCGACCTTAACCTCACATCCGCCATCTTGGAGGGGCTTAACCTAACCTTTTATGCGTAAGAAAGCTAGCTTAACCTCATGGAATGGCCTAACCTGAGTTTTACAGCAGGATGCCCTCCCTGACGCATAAGAGAGATACCCTAACCTCACGTAATTAGCGTCGGGAAGGGCATCCGGCTGCAAAACTGAGTTTAGGGCCCTTCCATAAGGTTAGGCTTGCTGTCTATGTTAGGTTAAGCCCCTCCAAAAAAGCAGATGTGATGTTAGGCGGTGTCTCATAAGGAGTCGTGTATAGCAGCCATCTTGTGCACAGAAAACCATCTTCACGGCTGCCGACAGGTGGAGTAGTATAACTGGAGAGTTCGGGCGCCTCCACCTCCACATGTCCTCCGCAGACGCCACCTCCACCACGCTCACGCTCTCGGGAGAGGCCTCCTCATCACGCTGGCTAAGGGCGCGACCTTAACCTCACATCCGCCATCTTGGAGGGGCTTAACCTAACTTTTTATGCGTAGGAGAGCTAGCCTAACCTCACGGAAGTGCCTAACCTCAGTTTTACGGCAGGATGCCCTTCCCGACTCCAATTGCACAAGATGGCGGCTATACATGGCTCCTTATGAGACCCCTTAAGGGTGCTTGCGCAAGATCGTGGCTGCAAGATAGATGCTGCTCTTATGAGACACCCTTGGGATGCTTGCGCAAGATGGCGGCTACAAGATGGTGGCTATATATGACTCCTTATGAGACACCTTAAGGGTGCTTGCGCAACATGGTGACTGCTCTTATGAGACGGCTTAAGGGTGTTTATGGCTGCTGCTCTTATGAGACGCCATAAGGATGCTTGCGCAAGATGGCCGGCACATGTTGGTGGCTATACACGGCTCCTTATGAGATGTCTTAAGGGTGCTTGCGCAAGATGGCTGCTGCTCTTATCAAGAAAGCTAGCTTAGATGCTAACGTGCCGTGTCTAATGATGAGATCAACGGTTCGATTCCTAATTAGGCCCTTTGGCATTTGGTCTGTTTTAGCATGTATTGAAGCATGTTGTCCTGACTTGATCAGGTCTTGCTATGGTAGAGAATATGACTTGCCGTGCTAGTACGATTTATTAAATATGGGGCTTAAATGCAAAATGTGAAATATCTCGAAAACGGTGCGTCGTAGAGCAAACGAACAATTTTTTTGCCTAATACCTAGGTTCGCAGTATCAGGAACATGAAAAAAAGAAAAAAGTAGTCTAATGATGAGATCAACGGTTCGGTTCCTACTTAGGCCCTTTGGCATTGGCGACTATCCAATTCCACAAGATGGCGGTTATACATAGCTTCTTATGAGACGGCCAAAGGGTACTCACACAAGATGGCGGCGGCTCTTATGAAGAAAGCTAGCTTAGAGGCTACTGTGCAATATGGCGGCTGCTGTAATGCATGCGGTAGAGGGCAATTTGAAATTCCACGTGCTTTTTTGACAGCGGCTATCTTTAATAAACAAAGCATCGTGCTGCTATCTTTAGCTACTTCTTTGAAATGTGCCAACAGATTGAATCAATATGTTTCCGAACCGATATTTCATGTAACATGTTTATGTGATAACTTGTTCGAATGCTTTTCGCACAAGACCAGCGATAGAAGGCAAATCATTTGAAGTTGTACTTTTATTGTATTCATATTATCGTTTACCGAGCGAGTTGGCTACGCAGTATGTGCACTGCCTTATGCAAAAGATCGCGTTGTATGTCCGATAGAGATATGCCTTAACCGAGCGGGAAGAGGAGGAGGTCGTTATAACAGCCGCTATCTTGCACAAGCTGTTCAGAATTCTTATGTTTTCTCTGTTCGAATGCAGCATCTTAGAACGAAGGTACACCCTAACATGTTCTGAACACATGTTGTATCGTGTTCTATTCTAGTCTTGATCACTTCTTTAGTGTTCATGAACACATCAATCAATGTTCTAATCACATGTTGTAGTTAACGACATCGTGTACAGTGTTCGATTCTAGTCTTAATTACTTCTTTTGTAATCTGATCTTCTTAGAACAAAGGTATCCCCTGACATGTTCTAAACACATGTTGTATCGTGTACCGTGTGCTATTCTAGTCTTGATCACTTCTTTAGTGTTCTGAACACATCAATCAATGTTCTGATCAGATGTTGAAGTTAACGACATCGAGTACAGTGTTCGATTCTAGTCTTGTTATGTTTCAATCACTTCTCTTGTAATCAGATATTCTTAGAACAAAGGTATCCCCTGACATGTTCTGAACACATGTTGTATCGAGTACAGTGTTCGATTCTAGATTTCATCACTTATTTAGTAATCTGAACAATCAAACAATGTTGTGAACTCATATTGTATCGAGTACACCGTTTGATTCTAGTCTTGTTTTGTTCCAATCACTTATTTTGTCATCTGCAAGTCTAAACATGTATAATGATGTTATCGCTGCACACTCATGCCTTCGCGATGCAGGTTTAAACTTGTTCGATAGAGCTATGCCTTAACATAAGAAGAGGCCTTAACAGCCTATGTATAGCCGTTATTGTTTAAAGATGACAGCTGTCAAAAAAGCACGATGATGTTTTTACATTACCCACCACCACATTTCAAAGGTATGACATTTAGTGCTGTAAAGATAGCAGCACGATGCTCTGTTGATTAAAGATGAGAGCTGTCACAAATTGCCTGCTAGCACATTTCAAAGGTAATAGCTAAAGATGGCAGCATGATGCTGTGTTGATTAAAGATGGCCGCTGTCAAAAAAGTACGTGGAATTTTTTTAATTAACCGCTACCACGTACCTAAGGTAGTAGCTAAAGATGGCAGCACTGTGCTCAGTTAATTAAAGATAGCAGCTGTTACATAGACATTGCCGCCACCACATTTCAAAGAAGTAGCTAAAGACAGCAACACGATGCTTTGTTGATTAAAGATAGCCGCTGTCAAAAAAAACACGTGGAATTTCAAATTGCCCTCTACCGCATGCATTACAGCAGCCGCCATATTGCACAGTAGCCTTTAAGCTAGCTTTCTTCATAAGAGCCGCCGCCATCTTGTGTGAGTACCCTTAGGCCGTCTCATAAGGAGCTGTGTATAGCCGCCATGTTTTCGCTGCCACCTTGTGTAAGCATCCCTAGGCGTCTCATAAGGAGCTATGTATAGCCGCCATCTTGTCGCTGCCATCTTGCGCGAGCATCCCTAGGGAGTCTCATAAGAGCAGCAGTCATCTTGTGGAAGCACCCTTAAGTAGTCTCATAAGAAGCTATGTATAACCGCCATCTTGTAGAATTAGATAGCCGCCAATGCCAAAGGGCCTAAGTAAGAACCGAACCGTTGATCTCATCATTAGACTACTTTTTTCTTATGCTATCATGTTCCTCATACTGCAAACCTACGTATTGGGCAGAAATATTTTGTCCGTTTTGCTCTACGACGCATCGTTTTCGAGATATTTCACATTTTGCATTTAAGCCCCATATTTAATAAATCGTACTAGCACGGCAAGTTATATTCTCTACCATAGCAAGACCTGATCAAGTCAGGACAACATGCTTCAATACATGCTAAAACAGACCAAATGCCAAAGGGCCTAATTAGGAATCGAACCGTTGATCTCATCATTAGACACGGCACGTTAGCATCTAAGCTAGCTTTCTTGATAAGAGCAGCAGCCATCTTGCGCAAGCACCCTTAAGACATCTCATAAAGAGCCGTGTATAGCCACCAACATGTGCCGGCCATCTTGCGCAAGCATCCTTATGGCGTCTCATAAGAGCAGCAGCCATAAACACCCTTAAGCCGTCTCATAAGAGCAGCCACCATGTTGCGCAAGCACTCTTAAGGTGTCTCATAAGGAGTCATATATAGCCACCATCTTGTAGCCGCCATCTTGCGCAAGCACCCTTAAGGGGTCTCACAATGAGCCGTGTATAGTCGCCATCTCGTGTAATTAGCGTCGGGAAGGGCATCCGGCCGTAAAACTGAGTTTAAGACCCTCCCATAAGGTTAGGCTTGCTGTCTATGTTAGGTTAAGCTCCTCGAAGATAGCGGATGTGAGGTTAGGCGGTGTCTCATAAGGAGTCATGTATAGCCGCCATCTTGTGCAATTGGGTCGGGAAGGACATCCGGCCGTAAAACTGAGGTTAGGCACTTCCGTGAGGTTAGGCTAGCTTTCTTACTCATAAAAAGTTAGGTGAAGTCCCTCCAAGATAGCACATGTGAGGTTAGGGTCTCTCTCTTAAGCGTCAGGAAGGGCATCCTGCTGTAAAACAGATGTTAGGCCATTCCATGAAGCTAGGCCAGCTCTCTTACGCACAAAAGTTAGGTTAAGCTCCTCCAAGATGGCAGATGTGTGGTTAGGGTCGCGCTCTTAGCCAGCGTGAGGAGGAGGCCTCTCCCGAGAGCGTGTGGAGGATGTGGTGGAGGAGTCCTCTGCGGAGGGCGTGTGGAGGTGGAGGCTCCCGAACTCTCCAGTTATACTACTAGTAGGATTCGAACCCACTATCTCCCGGACGCAAGCTCACAACTGCGCGCTCTTTACCGCACGGCCAACTCGCTCGGTAACGTGGAGTTATAATCTCAAAGTAAAACTTAAATTAAACGCATTACAATAACTCTAAATATACAAAACTATCAGTGGACGTCACAATAAAGAAATCTACAAAGAAATCAGTTCAGTCACATAAAGTGGCAGGTATTACAGCTACTTGTGGTGAGTGAAAAGTATTTTTCTGTTATTACTTCAGTAAAAAAGAGAGAAAGTGGCAACGCAATGCTTTTTGAAAATGTTACAGTTTTTGTAGTTTGAAAATTGCAGCTAAAAATGTAGCTGTCCCCGGAAATTGTGGCATGTCTCCCTCTTTTGACTGTCCTGTCCCTCAATCCTTCCTTCGTTAGTTGGTCACCCTAGCTGACGTCAGACGTGAAGACGTCTTTCTTTTCAGTGCGGGGGCTGGGCGTTTCGTATCGCCATTGTAATTATATCGTTGCAAAGAAGAACTCTTAAACTGAAATTTGAGTCCACAAAATCTGTTAAAACAAGATGGCCGCCAAACCAGACCCCATTTTGGCGGTACCGCGTTCGAGGACAATCGTTAAAAGTTCGTAATCGTCAGTCCGATTTTAAAAAACACAGTGTCATTTAGAAACCTCTATATGGTAATACCCAACAAAACGACTTAAAATTATTTTAGTTGATCTTTTTGAAAACAGTATTTTTTTTACATTTTCTAGAAATTTTCATAATGTCTAACTTTAAACCACAGCAAAGCAATCGGAAACGTCCGATTACTCCACTATTGAAAATAAGACTACATTTCGAACAAAATGAAATCAAAAACAGCTCAGCAGAACAAACATCGAGTGCACAGCGATTAAAATAAATATAGATTTAATATTTGCTGGAATCGCTCAATATTATGTTTCATACTTCTTATAACTGTAAATAGAACAGTGGCAACGTAGTCCTGACACTCTCAAGAGATCGGGCATAGGAGCGGTGTTGTCGATGTGTAGGGCATCCAGATGGGAGTGTTGTTGCTGTGTGGCGTCGAAGTGAACAGTGTCAATTTCACCGCTCCAAAACATGCTTTCAAAAGGTGATTCGTGGATTAAAATCGAGGTTTCCTGTGGCAAAAATGAATTGGATTGTTATCGAGGATTACGTGAAGCCTGTGACGCGAATGCATTACCGTATAGGACGGTTGGTGTATGAGTCAAGGCGTTCTGTGCGGGTCGGAGTGACATTGGTATCGTGAGTGGTAGACATGGATAGACCGTCTCGGTATTATCCGTAGAGGTTGCTTTCAGTCATCAAACGGTGTGGGACATAGATGAGGAAAATTGCGTCCCGTTGGGTTCCACATCAACTCACCGGCACCGCAACGAACGAGACGTGGACAGCCTACGAGCCTGAATTAAAGCGTCAATCGAATGAAGGGCGCCACCCAGGTTCCGACAGGAAGCCAGTCGGATATTCTGAGGGACAAACCACCAACAGCGACATCTGCGTCCACGTTTATCGCGCTATCGCGTAGCATGACAACGCACGTTGTTATGTCGCAAACAATGTCAAGCTCTTATTGGGAGGTGTTGGAGCAGCTTCCGTACTCACCAGACACGAGTCCTTGTGATTTCGACCTGTTTCCGAAGTTGAAGGAAGCCCTCTGAGGCGGCCGATTTTCTGACGTGCCATCTGTACTCCGCAGTACGCCTTGCCAACGGTCTCAACTGCGATGTAATGCAATTGTATCTCTTAGTTCACTAAACATTGCGTTCTATCAGTATTGCCTCTACTTTATTTATTTATTGCCTTCTATTTAATAACGGTTTGTTGAAATAATGAGTGCATAAATGTATATAGAAAAAAAAGTAAGTACGATAAAATAAAGAATAAAAGAAATGACGACAGGAAATATATTTATTTTGGATGTTGTCACGACTTTAAATTTTCTTACAGTTTTTGACGTCAAACCTCGGTTAGCAACAATAATCACCATTTGCCTAGGAACGTGAACTGTTTGAAGAAACAGGACGTGATGTTGTAGTGTCGGCAGTAAGACAATGCCGGCGTGTGATGGAATTGTAAACCAACCGGCAATGAAGGTATGTCTTCAGCGATACCAGGCCACGCCATGGAACCGCCTTAACTCTACCCTGGACATCGTCATCGGAATTCTAAAACACGTCTTTCGAATGAAGGAAGTGTGTCAATTTCACTCCTTTATGCTTGAAGCCGGGATCTGGTTGGGAGATACCCAAGGTAAGAAGAGTCACCACTAAATGACAGTGTTATAGTTGGGAACAGCCATATAACATGTAGTCATTTACATGATTTATCTCAAAACATATTTTTGTTAAAGTCGACATTCAAGCAAAACTCTAATGACATTTGTGTATATACGCCGTAGCTAACTGACGTACTGATGGTTGTGGTGGTAGTGATTTATTTTGAAGAGAAAGTACAACTGGGCAAACGTCCTCTGTTAACAATAAGCAAAGGGGAAGAGGAAGAAGACGGATCCTTCGAAGAATGAAGGTATCGGCAAAAGAAACAGAAAGGTGAGGGAGACTCTCTACGCCTCGCAAACCTGATATCGTGGGGGATGAAGGGATGTCGATAGGAAACATGAAAGCGACTGGAATTAATGAGCCACATGAAGACCACGGGAGATACCGTGGCCGTATTCTCGGACTTCACCCACAGGGTGTTTAACGCAGCTTCACCCCAGACATTCTAAGTTCCTGTTACACACTTTGAGGCTTGTAGGGGGACCGAATAGGTAACATTCTGAATAGGAACTCCAAAACACCATCACGCGATTGTGTGCTGTTTCTAAAATGTTTTCATTCCCTAACGCCCTTTCTCAGGCCAATGAGATTTGAGATACGGGGAAGGTAATAGCCATGGCCTATACAACGAACCGTTGCGGCATTTGCCATAGTACAGGAGAGTGTAAGTTCTCAGGAGCGCCGCCGGTGGGAAACAGCTCCTCTCCGTTTTCCGACTGCAGAGCCGTGGTCACCCGTTCTCTGCTTGGTTGGTCGGTCAAAATGCAGAGTTGAGCCAGGTCTCTGCACCTGACGACCGTGCCAATGGGTGAAGCGAAGAAAGTACGCGTAAAGGAACTCAGAAGAGTAGTCGAATTTCGAGACCCTGATAGAGTCATAGGAAGTTCTTTTCTGGCGAATGACTTTCAGTGCTGGGAGTGCCCGACGAGAAGTTGCGCTCGCCAGTTCTGTAAATGCTTTGACCGGTACACCCCAAGGGGTGAGCTACATCTACCGCTGTGCGAGGATATTGTATGTGGGTCTAGGTGTAATCTTACAAGCTAGGAATGCCAAGGAAGCCACCGTGATCTTTACACAATTACAATTACGTACAATTACGGCATTTGCCTGGAGCAGAGATGGAAAGTTCTGGGATAGCCGATGGGGTATTCGAACCCACCTGCCTACCGAATACAGAGCTAGCAATCATAACTGTCCGTGTACTGAGCTACTCTGTTTGGTAGAGGAAGATCTATCTGCTTGCATGGGTTATGCCAGCGGCGAATGTTCGACCACCAGGTGTTTGTGTCTCGGACGATGATACAATGTTTGTATCCAAGTGGGTGGTCGCACTTAGAGCACGTTCTTGTACGAACTCCAGTCCATTCACTGACACAGAAGAGATGGGGCATTTAAACGCATGGCGGTGGTTTACTTGTTGCCGGAAAACGGGGCGTTTGCGGACAAGGATATCTATTCAGACTGTCACCTACTCGGTTCGCCCTAGAGCCTTCAAAGTCTGTAATGGGGATTTAGATATATTCTGTATAATAATAATAATAATAATAATAATAATAATAATAATAATAATAATAATAATAATAATAATAATAATAATAATAAAAATAAAAACACTAACGGAACCACTTCCAAAGTCAAATTTCATGATGAAATCATGGAGCCCTTTGAGATTAAGGCAGTAGTCAGCAAGAAGACAGACTTCCAGCGATTTTTTAACATCGTTCTGGAAAAGGTAATGAGAACATGGAGCAAAACTAAAAAGGAAGAAGGGATAGACGGAATCTCTTTATGTACAAAGAAGCAGGGTGTGAAGGTGCATTGGTTGACGTTTGCTAATCACTTGCCATTACTAGCAAAAGATAAATAAACATCGCAAATAATGTTTGAAAAATTACACGAAAACCCAGAGAAAATACGAGCCCGGATTCCATACGAAAAAAGTAGAGTACGTGGAATACAAACATGACAAAGAAAAGCATTAAGTGGTGAAATAAATTTAAATACCTTAGTGACTGGATCGATAAACAAGATCAGTACTGACAGTCAGAAAAGAGTGAACCGAGAGTGCAGTAACGAAGAACATCTTTAACTACAGCACCAAGCGTAGGTAGAAGAAACCAGAAAAGATATCGTAAAGAGATCTTGAACAGAGATATGTTTCGATCAAGGGGTTCTAGAAGAAGCAAAATAAAATAGGTGAAGAACATGTAGTTTGGGAGAAAAGAAAATGACTATCCACCAAATAAATTGTTCCCCGTGGTCTAAAGCAGGCCAAGATAATACAGCTTGAGTACCGCCGCGTAGGCTGCCCATACTGTTCCGAGACATCAGGACGTTCATAACCGACTTTTAATTAAGTTTATCGGGTAAACACCAAATGTGACACCAGAGATTTCTGACATGTCGACATCGTACGATATGCAGCACTTTTCACCTCTCCAGTAATCCAGCAACACGAAAGATCTTGGAATTCGAAGGCCCATATTCTGCCAGCCACAAACCCACAGAGGAAGCCTTCCAAGCCACTCTGTTCATCAACGAGTTCTTGAGGTAATTTCAACAACTTTGCAAGGGGTCAACAGAAGGGAAGAAGATGACAATTCCATGCAGTAGCGGTGATTATGAATTAGAAGTGGTGGGGTACAACAAGAAGTACGAGGAGTCTGGGGGGTTATAGCTGCTCTCTGAGCGAACTTTGACAGAGAAAACCAACTTCACTACGGTAAAAATAGTTTGTGAGGATTTTATTCAATACTAAAAAACTTTCACCAAAGGAGCAATTAAACATTTATTTATTTATGTATTCATGTATTTATTTATTTATTTATTTATTTATTTATTTATTTATTTTGGCTCATTTCATGTGGCGAACTTAGGGCACCCGGCCCTCTCTTACACTCAACCACAATACAACAAATAATATTGAGGTTACCTATTACTAATTATACTACTTATACGATTTCCTAATTAAGCTCAAGTTACACACCCACACAATATGCAGCTTATTAGCTCGTTAATTCAGACCTCTTTTCTCTCTCACACATACACTTACAGTTTATACACTTATCAACTACCCTTACGTTTATATTATATAAAATGTGCAGAACCATTTTTAATGTTTCAATTACCAATCACACGCACATATACACGCTTCATTCGCTTACTCTCAACAGGAAGTCTCGGCAAGTTATTTTAAATTTGAGGAAAGAGTCAATGTCCCTGACACTTATGGCAGGGAATTCCAAAGCCTGGAACCGGTTACAATAAAAGATTTATTATACATAGAAGAGTGGTGAAGAGGAATAGCTAGAGTGGAGCCCGAGCGAGTGTTACGATTATGGAAGGAAGAGAAGAAGTGAAGTTTAGATGAAATATACTGGGGAGAGTTACTATGCAGACGTTTGTGTATTAAGACAAGTGTATGATATTCACGTCTCTTATCAGGTTTTAACCAGCGCAGTGCTTGATAATAAGGAGTACCTTAGGTTAAAAATGAATCTAAGGCAACAATTCACAGTACGCTGCAGTTTCCTAGTTTGTTCTTTAGTGGCGTCTACCAAGATAACATCACAGTAGTCAAGGATAGGAAGAATTAGGGCCTGTGTTAGTCTTTGCCGCATATTTAGTGGTAACATGTCTTTATTTAATTTCAGTTGGTGTAGAGTAGCAAACACCTTCTGACCTACGTTTCTGATATGTTCTGTCCAGTTTAGAGTTTCAGTCATAGTCACTGGTTTACTGTACGGGATTGTGCTATTATTTATTTGTAGAGGAGGAATGATCGAATCATTGATCTTGTGTAGGAGCTTCTGGGAACCGACAATGATAGCTTGCGATTTTGATGGATTTATGAGAAGTCTGTTTGCGAGAGCATATTCACTGAGTTTTTCATGTCATCATTTATGCATTTTACTGCGTTTGGTAATTCGCTTAAGCTGCAATTGTAATATATTTGGAGATCATCAGCATATAGGTGATACACGTTTCTAGAGAAGATGAAATGTCATTGATATGTATGTTGGGTATTCAGCCCGAAGGCTGGTTTGATCCTCTGCAGCTCAGCCAACAGCTGTCATAAATAGCCTAGGCGTCACTGAAGAGGCATATTAGGGAAATGAGGAGTGAGGTAGTTTCCCGTTGCTTTCCTCACCGAGCCAGCTGCTGCTATTACAAATCAGTCTGCCAAGCCCACTGATATGCATGCAACAACCGACCCTATGAGCTATATTTTCACACCATTCATAACAGGGACTGGCTGCATAAGGGACGGTGTTACTAGAACCCCTCATACCACGGTCGCTTTCATATTGTCAAAGCCAAGGTTGAGACTGAGACAGGTCAATGAAAGTAAAAAATTTATTCTAGCCCATACCAGAAGACATAGTGCACTGTAAACACTACGTCCTGCCAGCAAAGGCGTATGTAAAAAGCAACGGTCATAACATACTACCTTGTGGCGTGCCCACTTTCCTTGTACGCCATTCTGAATTTCTTTCGCGAGTTATCACCCGCTGCCTCCGATCTTTCAAATATGACGTAAAAAACTTCAGTACTAAAGGGTCGAACAAGTAAGTTTCCATTTTATTAATTAGTAGCTGTAAATCTATTGTATCAAATGCACCACTGAAATCCAATAGCGTTAGAGAATAGTTATAGGAGTTATAGGAGGGAATAGTTATTTAAATATGTTAGTACTTGATCATACACCAGTGTTTCCAAAGCCTAGAAAGCGGTGGAAGAATAGAAACTGGGCGATAATCAGAGGTCAGTTTAGGATCGTTTATCTTGGTCACTGGGATGACATTACCTTGTTTCCAGAGTGCAGGGAAAGTTCCATTTCTGAGACAGGAATTGAATATATGTGTGATAATCGGGAGGATAGCGCCTATTATATTATGTCTGAAATACATAGGGATGTCATCTACTCCTACTGCTTTAGATTTAATACAGTATAGTTATTTTTAAATTTGGTTGCTAGTGACCTCTTGGAACGAAAATTGAGGACGGTTAAGTGGAGGGACGGCTGATTGATTCGTATTTAATTCTGCCTCATTGATTGGTTTAAACGCGATTCGTTCTTCAGAGAAATATGTAATAAGCTCGTCTATGGGAACAGTTGGTTCTCGTTGCTGTTGTTGGCCTTTTACAATACCAAGAGAGCGTAGTTCTTTCCAGGAATTCCTGGCATTCAGTTTACCTGAAAGACAGTTTAAGTACTTAAATCTGATTTCTTGTTTAATTCTGTTTCTGAGTACCCAATAGTTTTCAAAATCGGATTCGTTACGGGTACGTTTGTACCGTCGGAAGCATGAATCACGGCGAGCCATCAAATTCTTAATTTCGTAATTTAACCATAGGCAGGGGGGGCGACTCACTTTCACTTGTCGTTTGCGAGCGTGTTTGTAGTATAGACTAGTAATGAGGGAATTTAGTTTGTCTATTTTTGCGTCAATATCGTCTAGTAGTAGAATATCATTCCAGGGTAGGTTGTAGGCGTCATACTTCAGGTGATCTAGATTAATATCTCTTATATTCCTACAGGTGGTGAACTTAGGTTTGTATTTGGGTATGCGAAGAGAGTAGGATAAATAAACTAGGTCGTGTGTTGAGGTCGATGGAATAGGAATTTGACCGTGATTTAAGGCTTTCTGGGGATTGTTAGTTATTATGAGATCGATTAATGAGTGTGAAGTGTGATTATTGCTATATACGGTTGGTGGGATTTAATGGGAGAATCGCAAGGTTACAGGAAAATAGTATAAAGTAGTTTGTCCTTTTGAGTTGATTCTTTCAGTAAGTTTATATTTAAGTCTCCTAATAGTGCGATATGTTCGTAAGTTGGTACTAGGTTGAATGAACAAGCTTCCAACTCCGTCATGTTCACTATATCATGAACTACGACGAAGAGGACTTCCATCCCTTTAACGGTGATCTCCACGACCATGAACTCTGGTCTCGGCTGAGTGGGACTTTGTGATGTGCATATTACTCTACCTCTCAAGTCATTTCTGAAATAAAGGGCTACACCGCCACCTTTCCTACTATCTGTTCTGTCCCAACGGACGAGTTCGTAATTATTAATATTTACCATGGGGGAAGGGATGGTAGGCCTTAGCCAATTTCTCCAATACAAAAAACATGTACGTCATTGTCGTTAACCATGGTACGTATTTCATGTACGTGAGAAGGGTGAGAGAGCGCGTTCACATAGCAACATTGCAAACCCTGTGGCGTGGAGGAGAGAGCCTGTCTCAACACGAGACTTGTTGCGGACTCAGGTAGCGAGCGTTGATCTAACACTACAAGGGGATTATGTTTAACTTTGATTGACAGAAACAATGGGTACTCACCGCTGCCTCCTGCTGAAACAGACTGTTGCACATACACATTCACACTCACATTGAAAAGAAATATGCACATAACTAACACTGTTTGAGGCAAATTTGAAACTCATAGTAAACAAGAGTCCTATTACATACTTTAAAACTAGCCCTTTTATAACGCATTCACTCATTGTCACTGATTCTGTGCTTCGCTACGCTGCCTGATGAGAACTATTAGGTCCCTAGGAGTGATCAGAGTGGTTTCTTGCCGTCTGGTGTAATTACAGTCACAGCCCGTCCTGTGTATACACATTCCGCAGTCCAAATGCGTCGCGTGCCTTATTCAAAATCCATTTTCTTGCTGCCGTGAGGGATTCCGTGACCATGATGTTAGTGCCTTTAGTAATCGCTTCGCCCGCTGAACTTGGTCCCGCTGATGGTAACGCAGGAACATGTATTACAAGTATTACGGCATGATTATAGAATAAAAAGTTATTTGTTTGACTGCACACTAAGAAAGTAAGAGACACTAGACTGACTGCCAGACTGCGCAAGTCAAGCGGGTGAATCATATCTCATTGTCCGTGAGCTTGGCGAAAATATACCCCTACTATCCTATCTAGGGTTACAAACCGAGCTTGGTGGGGAAAGTGGGGATGTTGGGAGCGCCCTAACGTAGTGACCAGCTCTTCCCCTCTCAGTCACGCTGCAGCACGTGGATTCACCCGCATTGCCATTGGCTAGTAATTACGTTTCTACACGGTGCTGCGCCAGCCATCAGTATCTGCTTTGGCGCTGTGCGAATCGGTTAGCTGCGACGCGTATTTCCGCGAAATATTTAAAGAAATTAAAGGGGAAAGTTTTAGGTGGCTAAAGTGGAATAAAAGTACTTTTTCTCCTCCCATTAATAGCTGCCACTGTTTTGATGTAATGTGTGTGTACTCTGTTAGTAGAAGCCATTTGGAATCGATCGAACACCTCCACTCAAGAAAAAATACTTCGTGATACAGAGAATGTCTAATAGAAACTTCAAAGAAAGCGAGCAAGTGGCTACGCGGTTTGAGTCACGTAGCTGTCAGGAGACAGTCCGCAGCCCTGAAGATGGTTTGGCGTGGTTACCCACTTTCACACTTGGCGATGGATGCTTTGCATCCTTTTCATTCCTACTCCTTTCTTATCCCATCGCCGTCATATGATGACCGTGCAATGCAAAATAAATTGGAAAAAGAAGAAGAAATCCGTTCGTTAGAGTGGCGAATTACAGTATACCGGCAAGAATCTGAATTCCAGTATAATAAGTTCTCATTTCAGTATTTGAATGTTGCTACTTGTTACATATGCGCATTCATCGGTTCTGGAATGAAGCGATCCTGGATCTTTGTCTTATTGTTAAAATATCATTGAATCTGCGCAAGCATTAGAGATGTATGTATGTATGTATGTATGTATGTATGTATGTATGTATGTATGTATGTATGTATGTATGTATGTATGTATGTATGTATGTATGTATGTATGTAATGCAGATTTACATTCGGGTTTCTATATCTGATTGGTGAGGAAAACGAACATTGCTCAAGTATGGACAACAGAACCTAAGTACACCCACACTGTTGTTTCCTGGCCGTAAGAGAACTTCAACATTCATCCTCGTTCCGCAGAATTATTGTGATCACCTGCCTGTCCCTGTCTCTGGACCTGAAATCACAACAGTAGAACTCATCCGAAGCTGCTTTAGGTAATTCTTCCAAGATAAAGTTTTCGGACACCTGGCATGGGACCAGACGCCCCGTTGAGTTATCAGTGCATCAAGTTTCATCACAATGATATGTGATATTCAACGGGGTGTTTCAGTCGCATTGAGATGAGATAGAATCACCCCCACAGGATCAAAACGACAAGCTATCTACGTGTGTTTTAGTTTAGCGAACCAAGTGTCACTACAGACACGAAACGTCTCCCAGATGCCCAAAATCTTCAAAACAAATCAAACCCATCTTCGTACAGGTCATGAAGGTAAAGGCTTCCACTACCACGGCAATTGATGAGAAGAGAGGTTAGCTCTGCGCCGGCCACCTAAGCCCCCAGGAAATAACCTGGTACTCATTTTTGGTGTGCACGGAAAGAACCTCAGGGCCTTCTGACGTGAAGTGACAACTCGCATAGCGGTATCTCCTCTCACTAGCGACTATCCTGACTTGAAGTGGCTACTCGCATAGCGGTATCTCCTCTCACTAGCGACTATCCTGACTTGAAGTGGCTATTCGCATAGCGGTATCTCCTCTATTAACGAGTATCGTGACTTGAAGTGGCTACACGCATAGCGGTATCTCCTCTATTAACGAGTGTCGTGACTTGAAGTGGCTACACGCATAGCGGTATCTCTTCTATTAACGAGTGTCGTGACTTGAAGTGGCAACACGCATAGCGGTATCTCTTCTATTAACGAGTGTCGTGACTTGAAGTGGCAACACGCATAGCGGTATCTCTTCTATTAACGAGTGTCGTGACTTGAAGTGGCTACTCGCATAGCGGTATCTCTTGTATTGACGAGTGTCGTGACTTGAAGTGGCAACACGCATAGCGGTATCTCTTGTATTGACGAGTGTCGTGACTTGAAGTGGCTACACGCATAGCGGTATCTCTTCTATTAACGAGTGTCGTGACTTGAAGTGGCAACACGCATAGCGGTATCTCTTCTATTAACGAGTGTCGTGACTTGAAGTGGCAACACGCATAGCGGTATCTCTTCTATTAACGAGTGTCGTGACTTGAAGTGGCTACTCGCATAGCGGTATCTCTTGTATTGACGAGTGTCGTGACTTGAAGTGGCAACACGCATAGCGGTATCTCTTCTATTAACGAGTGTCGTGACTTGAAGTGGCAACACGCATAGCGGTATCTCTTCTATTAACGAGTGTCGTGACTTGAAGTGGCAACACGCATAGCGGTATCTCTTCTATTAACGAGTGTCGTGACTTGAAGTGGCTACACGCATAGCGGTATCTCCACTATTAACGAGTGTCGTGACTTGAAGTGGCAACACGCATAGCGGTATCTCTTCTATTAACGAGTATCGTGACTTGAAGCGGCTACTCGCATAGCGGTATCTCCTCAATTAACGAGTGTCGTGACTTGAAGTGGTTACTCGCATAGCGGTATCTCTTGTATTGACGAGTGTCGTGACTTGAAGTGGCAACACGCATAGCGGTATCTCCTCTATTAACGAGTGTCGTGACTTGAAGCGGCTACTCGCATAGCAGTATCTCTTCTATTAACGAGTGTCGTGACTTGAAGTGGTTACTCTCATAGCGGTATCTCTTGTATTGACGAGTGTCGTGACTTGAAGTGGCAACACGCATAGCGGTATCTCCTCTATTAACGAGTGTCGTGACTTGAAGCGGCTACTCGCATAGCGGTATCTCCTCAATTAACGAGTGTCGTGACTTGAAGTGGCTACACGCATAGCGGTATCTCCTCTATTAACGAGTGTCGTGACTTGAAGTGGCTACTCGCATAGCGGTATCTCCACTATTAACGAGTGTCGTGACTTGAAGTGGCAACACGCATAGCGGTATCTCCTCTATTAACGAGTGTCGTGACTTGAAGTGGCTACTCGCATAGCGGTATCTCCACTATTAACGAGTGTCGTGACTTGAAGTGGCTACACGCATAGCGGTATCTCCTCTATTAACGAGTGTCGTGACTTGAAGTGGCTACACGCATAGCGGTATCTCCTCTATTAACGAGTGTCGTGACTTGAAGTGGCAACACGCATAGCGGTATCTCCACTATTAACGAGTGTCGTGACTTGAAGTGGCAACACGCATAGCGGTATCTCCTCTATTAACGAGTGTCGTGACTTGAAGTGGCTACTCGCATAGCGGTATCTCCTCTATTAACGAGTGTCGTGACTTGAAGTGGCTACTCGCATAGCGGTATCTCCACTATTAACGAGTGTCGTGACTTGAAGTGGCTACTCGCATAGCGGTATCTCCACTATTAACGAGTGTCGTGACTTGAAGTGGCAACACGCATAGCGGTATCTCCTCTATTAACAAGTGTCGTGACTTGAAGTGGCAACACGCATAGCGGTATCTCTTCTATTAACGAGTGTCGTGACTTGAAGTGGCTACTCGCATAGCGGTATCTCCACTATTAACGAGTGTCGTGACTTGAAGTGGCAACACGCATAGCGGTATCTCCACTATTAACGAGTGTCGTGACTTGAAGTGGCAACACGCATAGCAGTATCTCCTCTATTAACGAGTGTCGTGACTTGAAGTGGCTACACGCATAGCAGTATCTCCTCTATTAACGAGTGTCGTGACTTGAAGTGGCTACTCGCATAGCGGTATCTCCTCTATTAACGAGTGTCGTGACTTGAAGTGGCAACACGCATAGCGGTATCTCCACTATTAACGAGTGTCGTGACTTGAAGTGGCTACTCGCATAGCGGTATCTCCTCTATTAACGAGTGTCGTGACTTGAAGTGGCAACACGCATAGCGGTATCTCCTCTATTAACAAGTGTCGTGACTTGAAGTGGCAACACGCATAGCGGTATCTCCTCTATTAACAAGTATCGTGACTTGAAGTGGCAACACGCATAGCGGTATCTCCTCTATTAACAAGTATCGTGACTTGAAGTGGCAACACGCATAGCGGTATCTCCTCTATTAACAAGTGTCGTGACTTGAAGTGGCAACACGCATAGCGGTATCTCCTCTATTAACGAGTGTCGTGACTTGAAGTGGCAACACGCATAGCGGTATCTCTTCTATTAACGAGTGTCGTGACTTGAAGTGGCAACACGCATAGCGGTATCTCCTCTATTAACGAGTGTCGTGACTTGAAGTGGCTACTCGCATAGCGGTATCTCTTCTATTAACGACTATCCTGACTTGAAGTGGCAACACGCATAGCGGTATCTCCACTATTAACGAGTGTCGTGACTTGAAGTGGCAACACGCATAGCGGTATCTCCTCTATTAACAAGTGTCGTGACTTGAAGTGGCAACACGCATAGCGGTATCTCTTCTATTAACGAGTGTCGTGACCTGAAGTGGCTACTCGCATAGCGGTATCTCCACTATTAACGAGTGTCGTGACTTGAAGTGGCAACACGCATAGCGGTATCTCCTCTATTAACGAGTGTCGTGACTTGAAGTGGCTACACGCATAGCGGTATCTCCTCTATTAACGAGTGTCGTGACTTGAAGTGGCTACTCGCATAGCGGTATCTCCACTATTAACGAGTGTCGTGACTTGAAGTGGCTACTCGCATAGCGGTATCTCCACTATTAACGAGTGTCGTGACTTGAAGTGGCAACACGCATAGCGGTATCTCCACTATTAACGAGTGTCGTGACTTGAAGTGGCAACACGCATAGCGGTATCTCCTCTATTAACGAGTGTCGTGACTTGAAGTGGCTACACGCATAGCGGTATCTCCTCTATTAACGAGTGTCGTGACTTGAAGTGGCAACACGCATAGCGGTATCTCCACTATTAACGAGTGTCGTGACTTGAAGTGGCAACACGCATAGCGGTATCTCCACTATTAACGAGTGTCGTGACTTGAAGTGGCAACACGCATAGCGGTATCTCCACTATTAACGAGTGTCGTGACTTGAAGTGGCTACTCGCATAGCGGTATCTCCTCTATTAACGAGTGTCGTGACTTGAAGTGGCTACTCGCATAGCGGTATCTCCACTATTAACGAGTGTCGTGACTTGAAGTGGCTACTCGCATAGCGGTATCTCCTCTATTAACGAGTGTCGTGACTTGAAGTGGCTACTCGCATAGCGGTATCTCCTCTATTAACGAGTGTCGTGACTTGAAGTGGCTACTCGCATAGCGGTATCTCCACTATTAACGAGTGTCGTGACTTGAAGTGGCTACTCGCATAGCGGTATCTCCACTATTAACGAGTGTCGTGACTTGAAGTGGCAACACGCATAGCGGTATCTCCACTATTAACGAGTGTCGTGACTTGAAGTGGCAACACGCATAGCGGTATCTCCTCTATTAACGAGTGTCGTGACTTGAAGTGGCTACACGCATAGCGGTATCTCCTCTATTAACGAGTGTCGTGACTTGAAGTGGCAACACGCATAGCGGTATCTCCACTATTAACGAGTGTCGTGACTTGAAGTGGCAACACGCATAGCGGTATCTCCACTATTAACGAGTGTCGTGACTTGAAGTGGCAACACGCATAGCGGTATCTCCACTATTAACGAGTGTCGTGACTTGAAGTGGCTACTCGCATAGCGGTATCTCCTCTATTAACGAGTGTCGTGACTTGAAGTGGCTACTCGCATAGCGGTATCTCCACTATTAACGAGTGTCGTGACTTGAAGTGGCTACTCGCATAGCGGTATCTCCTCTATTAACGAGTGTCGTGACTTGAAGTGGCTACTCGCATAGCGGTATCTCCACTATTAACGAGTGTCGTGACTTGAAGTGGCTACTCGCATAGCGGTATCTCCTCTATTAACGAGTGTCGTGACTTGAAGTGGCAACACGCATAGCGGTATCTCCTCTATTAACGAGTGTCGTGACTTGAAGTGGCAACACGCATAGCGGTATCTCTTCTATTAACGAGTGTCGTGACTTGAAGTGGCTACTCGCATAGCGGTATCTCCTCTATTAACGAGTGTCGTGACTTGAAGTGGCAACACGCATAGCGGTATCTCCTCTATTAACGAGTGTCGTGACTTGAAGTGGCTACTCGCATAGCGGTATCTCCACTATTAACGAGTGTCGTGACTTGAAGTGGCTACTCGCATAGCGGTATCTCCTCTATTAACGAGTGTCGTGACTTGAAGTGGCAACACGCATAGCGGTATCTCTTCTATTAACGAGTGTCGTGACTTGAAGTGGCTACTCGCATAGCGGTATCTCTTCTATTAACGAGTGTCGTGACTTGAAGTGGCTACTCGCATAGCGGTATCTCCACTATTAACGAGTGTCGTGACTTGAAGTGGCTACACGCATAGCGGTATCTCCTCTATTAACGAGTGTCGTGACTTGAAGTGGCTACTCGCATAGCGGTATCTCTTCTATTAACAAGTGTCGTGACTTGAAGTGGCTACTCGCATAGCGGTATCTCCTCTATTAACGAGTGTCGTGACTTGAAGTGGCTACTCGCATAGCGGTATCTCTTCTATTAACGAGTGTCGTGACTTGAAGTGGCTACTCGCATAGCGGTATCTCTTCTATTAACGAGTATCGTGACTTGAAGTGGCTATTCGCATAGCGGTATCTCTTCTATTAACGAGTATCGTGACTTGAAGTGGCTACTCGCATAGCGGTATCTCCTCTATTAACAAGTATCGTGACTTGAAGTGGCTACACGCATAGCGGTATCTCCTCAATTAACAAGTGTCGTGACTTGAAGTGGCTACTCGCATAGCGGTATCTCCACTATTAACGAGTGTCGTGACTTGAAGTGGCTACACGCATAGCGGTATCTCCTCTATTAACGAGTGTCGTGACTTGAAGTGGCTACTCGCATAGCGGTATCTCCTCTATTAACAAGTGTCGTGACTTGAAGTGGCTACTCACATAGCGGTATCTCTTCTATTAACGAGTGTCGTGACTTGAAGTGGCTACTCGCATAGCGGTATCTCCTCTATTAACGAGTATCGTGACTTGAAGTGGCTACACGCATAGCGGTATCTCCTCTATTAACGAGTATCGTGACTTGAAGTGGCTACACGCATAGCGGTATCTCCTCTATTAACGAGTGTCGTGACTTGAAGTGGCTACACGCATAGCGGTATCTCCTCTATTAACGAGTGTCGTGACTTGAAGTGGCTACACGCATAGCGGTATCTCCTCTATTAACGAGTGAAGTGACTTGAAGTGGCTACTCGCATAGCGGTATCTCCACTATTAACGAGTGTCGTGACTTGAAGTGGCTACACGCATAGCGGTATCTCCACTATTAACGAGTGTCGTGACTGGAAGTGGCTACACGCATAGCGGTATCTCCTCTATTAACGAGTGTCGTGACTTGAAGTGGCTACTCGCATAGCGGTATCTCCTCTATTAACGAGTGTCGTGACTTGAAGTGGCAACACGCATAGCGGTATCTCCACTATTAACGAGTGTCGTGACTTGAAGTGGTTACTCGCATAGCGGTATCTCTTCTTACTAACGCGTATCGTGACTTGAAGTGGCAACACGCATAGCGGTATCTCCTCTATTAACAAGTATCGTGACTTGAAGTGGCAACACGCATAGCGGTATCTGCTCTATTAACGAGTGTCGTGACTTGAAGTGGCTACTCGCATAGCGGTATCTCCTCTACTAACGAGTGCCGTGACTTGAAGTGGTTACTCGCATAGCGGTATCTGCTCTACTAACGAGTGCCGTGACTTGAAGTGGTTACTCGCATAGCGGTATCTGCTCTACTAACGAGTGCCGTGACTTGAAGTGGTTACTCGCATAGCGGTATCTCCTCTACTAACGAGTGCCGTGACTTGAAGTGGCTACTCGCATAGCGGTATCTCCTCTACTAACGAGTGCCGTGACTTGAAGTGGTTACTCGCATAGCGGTATCTCCTCTACTAACGAGTGCCGTGACTTGAAGTGGCTACTCGCATAGCGGTATCTCTTCTTACTAACGCGTATCGTGACTTGAAGTGGTTACTCGCATAGCGGTATATCCTCTATTAACGAGTGTCGTGATTTGAAGTGGCTACTCGCATAGCGGTATCTCCTCTATTAACGAGTGTCGTGACTTGAAGTGGCAACACGCATAGCGGTATCTCCACTATTAACGAGTATCGTGACTTGAAGTGGCTACTCGCATAGCGGTATCTCCACTATTAACGAGTATCGTGACTTGAAGTGGCTACTCGCATAGCGGTATCTCCACTATTAACGAGTATCGTGACTTGAAGTGGTTACTCTCATAGCGGTATCTCTTCTTACTAACGCGTATCGTGACTTGAAGTGGTTACTCGCATAGCGGTATCTCTTCTTACTAACGCGTATCGTGACTTGAAGTGGCTACACGCATAGCGGTATCTCCTCTATTAACGAGTGTCGTGACTTGAAGTGGTTACTCGCATAGCGGTATCTCTTCTTACTAACGCGTATCGTGACTTGAAGTGGCTACACGCATAGCGGTATCTCCTCTATTAACGAGTGTCGTGACTTGAAGTGGTTACTCGCATAGCGGTATCTCTTCTTACTAACGCGTATCGTGACTTGAAGTGGCTACACGCATAGCGGTATCTCCTCTATTAACGAGTGTCGTGACTTGAAGTGGCTACTCGCATGATGGAAGCAGAGAATTTTCGGAACGTGTGTGGTGCCTCTGTGTCAAGCGCCAGGTCAACGGACCTGAGTCCAATAACTGGATATGTGTCGGATATTCATTTCGTGCCGGGTGTGTCCAAGGACATGTTGGTGCGCCCATTGGTAGTGTGCATCTGTGTATGAGATGATGATAAGGAGGTAGGGAGAGGGTGAAACTCGATGTCGGTGACCTGTCGAATTACATCAAGGAGGCTGCTTAAGGCTTATCCTGCCCATCCGACGGATGAATCATCATCAATAGCGTCTTCCGCATGAAGACTGCGGAGAGGTCGGGAATTGAATCCAGGTTTTTGGTATGTCACCTAGTTACAGCTGTACGGTGTCGGCCAGTATCCTGATGGTGGAGTTTAACCACGGTAGGCTACAGTCAGGTGGTACGCCTTCAGCCACCTCGAGTGACCCTCGGGTGCACTAAATAGGTGTGTCACATTACTTCACAGCTATTCACCAGGCACAATGTTGCCATTTCTACTTTCCTTAGTGTTTACAATTGGTAGTGTGCATCTATTGCTGGACTTATTTCTTGAAACTCAATGCGGCTTATACCGCCGGTCTTTTTAAATATAGGTATATTATTCCTTTTAAATGACTATATAGATAAAGAGACTTTGCATTTCTCTTTTCATTTTAGGACAGAACACGAATCATGATGCATAGTGCCACGTTAGCTCTCTTGGTGGCTTTACTCGCCCCAACACATGCGATTCCTGCTGGCAGCAAGAGATACTCGAAACGAAATGAATCCTGTGGTTATGAGGTAAGTAACGACCATTTCGGATGTGACGAGGCTGTTGGTATCCCTACCTTCCTGCACTATACCTTACACGCATGTCAATAATGGAGGAAAACCAAGCATATAATTAATAGTTAATTAGATATTTTAAATTTTATTTTGAAGATTGTCCCTTTTAGTACAAACTGAACGATTTTCGGGATATTGCTCTTTTTGATATCAACATGCTGAAACATACACTTGTTGAGTATATTCTTCACACTAAAGTGAATGGCACTGTAAGGTACGTAGCGACGGGTAATATTATCTCAACTCATAAGGCAAGTACTATTACGTCATTAGTGTGACACTGAGGAAGATAAATTTCACGAAGCTTTCCTTTTTTCGTCAGAATATTTGTGTTACCCATCCGACTTTCGACAGGGAGGGGGAGAGATTACCGGTTCGTGCATATGTTTTAGCTATAATATCAACGTTCGACTCGTTGGCTGAATGGTCAGCGTACTAGCCTTCGGTTCAGAGGGTCTCGGGTTCGATTCCAGGCCGGGTCGGGGATTTTAACCTTCATTGGTTAATTCCAATCGGTCGGGGACTGGGTGTTTGTGCTGTCCCCAACATCCCTGCAAGTCACATACCACAATAACAATAACACGCAGTTACCTACACGTGGCAGATGCCGCCCATCCTCATCGGAGGGTCTGCCTTACAAGGGCTGCACTCGGCCAGGCTGAGTGGCTCAGACGGTTGAGGCGCTGGCCTTCTAACCCCAACATGGCAGGTTCGATGCTGGCTCACTCCGGTGGTATTTGAAGGTGCTCAAATACGTCAGCCTCGTGTCGGTAGATTTACTGGCACGTAAAAGAACTCCCGCGGGACTAAATTCCGGCACCTCGGCGTGTCCGTAAACCGTAAAAGTAGTTAGTGTGACGTAAAAGCCAGTAGCATTATTATTAATTGGAAATAGCCACACGAAATTATCATTATTATATAGACATGAGGGATGTGCCTGCGGAACCTTTGTACTTTTACTCTTCGGAACATAAAGTTTAGTTTGAAATCGCTTCATCTTTTGTCCTCCTATTCTGTACAGGTTATTGGCAACAACTCACTTCCATTTCCTTCGATCACGGGTCCATTTCCTCGCTTTTGTGGTTGACATAGGTGTCATCCATCACAGAACACTACGAAGAAAGTCACAGCTGGTTTCGTGCACCTTCAATATCTGCCCGTTTAAGCCGCGACTAACACATTAGAGACACAAGACACCCTCAGGGGTGCTCAGTAAGGGACTGAAATGTTCCATAAGAGAAACGGTGTGGATCAAGGAGATGGTGGAGGATTTATTATAAAATAATTCCGTCCTTCTAAGAATTATGATTGTGTGAGATGATCACTAAAAGTTTGAATTTTACGTTAACTCTTGCTGTACATCCAAAAGTTAAAGCAAATGGGATGGTACATGTTAATGAATTCTTATTAATTCTGACAAAAATTGTTTTCATAAAACTCATATTTTATAGAATATTATTTTGAATGCTAAATTTGATTTTGCTTAGAGAATGATGCTCGTACGCATGTCAAATCATGTCGGAAAATCTGGAGCAAGATTTTAAATTCTTAAGTTATATTACTGGTCAAAAGATGAAAACACAAAATAAATAATACATTTTCCTTATAAACTTAATTTTACTTGCTAATTATTTCTCCAATTTAACTCGACCTTTAAGCGTAACCTCAGAATACACGTGAATTTACGTGATATAAGTAAGCAAGAAAGGAAATTTTTAAAATTAAATTAAATCTTCAACCATGTGTGAATGCCGAAACTCAGAACAACGATGGTAACACACACATGAATAATTCACAATAAAAATAAAACCACTCAACTTGTGGAAATAACACAATAAAAATGCACGTAATAAGTCTCCCGTTACCATCATCCACCAAGGAAAGAATTGTAACCGACTACAACTAAGGATACTATTTTACAAATATACACACACGTCTACACGTTATCCGTTCATTTCATGGAACTGGAAGACTCCCATAAATAATGGTTTGCACCTATAAGTAATACATCCGGTACAAATAGTCTGGGTAATGGTGATTAATAGTATCGTCAATATCTACATCGAACTCAGGACGTTACCAAAATTTATCAAATATCGAGGAATTGAGTAATATTATACAGCTACGATTCTGATATTATTGCGATGACGCTCATCCAGTATGACAAAAAGGCTCTAACCATCACACACACTCAAATTTCATTTTGTAGGAAGACCTCGTGGTTCAATAATATTTTATGAAGACTCTATCGCCTATGGTTCTCTCACGAAAACAACAACTCGCAAATACATCAAAAATGACGATAAATTATTCCTAAATATCCTTTCATCATTGCACACAACATCGCAGAAAATAGATTACATGCGCTTCTGATCATAGAGGCGCTAAGATTCGCCCCCAACGAACACATAAAATCACCATAATCCATGCTACATTTCTCCACATGGCACAACGTGGGAGGTACAATCTCGAGAATAATTCGCAACATCCGTCCACAATATCACGGGAAAATTCTTATAAATGACTGGAACCACACGTAAATATAATAATCAGACAATGTCCTCCCTTAAAAGTATGAAATTGAATCCAAAAGAAATCGTTAGCGTAGCGTTAATATGTCAAATGAGCCTGCTCCCTCATGAAAACATATCAAACACCTTCGGCAAAATATAAGAGAAATAAATTCCGAAGAATAAAAATATCACGCGCACAAAATCCTCAATATTATAGTAATCGAATGGAAACTTAAAATTCCTTAAAGGTCAGCCGATAGCTGATATTTAAACCAGATACTTGTCCGATGACATGAATTATCTAAACCCGCGTGCTCACTGATGTTGACATACCGTCATCACGCACCTTAAAATCACATAGTAGGATAAAATACGAATTCAACGTCGTATAACACAAGAAAATGACATGGTGAAGATACTAGAAATCGACTCAAACTACTGTTTAATCAACAATCCCTTCAAGAAGTAAGCGAACTACTTATTACAGCTACATGTCTGTCTGTTGTCTGTTAGGTCATCAGCCCATAGGCTGGTTGGATCCTCAAATAGCACCACCAAAGGTTATGAGGTTATAAGGAAACCCCAAAAACCAATGGCGGCACCAAAATGAGGCGTACTAGGCAAGATGAGGAGTGAGGTAGTTTGCCATTGCTTTCCTCACTGGGTCAGAAAGTACTATTGCAGCACGACTGACCCTTTGAGCAGCACCTTTCATAACACTCAGATGCACTAGTCATGCTCCGAATGTCATTACTCAGCACTACCCATACCCCAGCAACTTCCATATTGTCACAGCCATGGATGTTGACTGGGACTTCTGTAGAAGCTACACTTTACTCTGGCCTGTGCCAAGAGATGGATGCAAAAGTACTGCATCCATCAAGAAATGACAGCAGGCAGATACAGCTACATAGAATAGATAATACCCAGTATAAATGAAATGTCGACTTAACTTGGATGCCTTGATGACCCTGGTCTCCTTCTAGGCTAGATTCATGGCATTAGGACGCTGTCGGCATTGGTCCTGTCTTTTAGTACTGCATCCTGATCTGAGCGATGTCTCCGGGGCACACGAATTTCTTACTCTAGGTCTTCATTGCCTTGGCCGGTATCGAACCGGTACGGCTTGATGTACACTGGAACTTTCACAAAAATGTTTGTACAAATTCCCCACTCGTGGTTTCACAATTGACATAGACACTATTGACGTCTGTTATGACTGCAGATGGTCTGTTAAACTGCCAAGAAATGACACTGTTCTCCTCGTGATGCAAGTAAGAGCTCTCTAGGTCTATAAAAGACCTCCCTGAGGAGTGAGCTTCTGAGCAACACGCGTAACCAGCAGATAAGCAAGTAAGAATATTCTAGTTCGGTTTTCCACCTCTATTCTGAGCTCTGACGTCATACCTCGTGATTCGATTGACGTCCTGAATTCCTCGACGTTGTAATTAACATGTCCCCTAATTTCTTGTTAATTAATTTGTCAATTAATTCCACAATTAATTTAATTTCCAAATATTATTATTTATGCCTTCCTGAAATGTGATATCAAAGCTTTTATGCACACTTGTTGGAGAATGTTTATTAAGACGTCCAATCTGAAGTTGTAATATTACGAAAGATTTTGAATGTAATACTTCTCGTGTCTCGAGAGTTCAGCAGTATTAAAAAAATTCCCGTCTTCTCTTGCAGTGATAACATTGTCTTTCATTCCTCAACAGGTTATACAAAAAGAAAAAGAAAAAGTCATACCTTTAGGTTCCGCTGCCGACACATTGCGCGGAACACATGGCGTACAGTCCGGTCACATAAAATTCACTGCCAATTACAACAGACCTAAAATGTCACAATATATAGTTTTGAAACACTGAATATACGTCCAATATACCCAAACATCCGACAAATGACCAGGGCAGTCTCACTTCGAAACAATATGGCAGCATTCACATGACCGGAAAGGAAAGAGCTGATTGGTAGTTATGGAGACTGTTCCAATTGATTCCAACAGATGGCGGAGATTGTTCTGGTTGAAACACCGCCATCTCGGTGCCTTGAAAGCAGCGTTGTAGTTTTATGCCTAGAGACTATAGTATTTTGTCCTCTTCTTTTTTTTTTTTTTTTTTTGCAAAAACCAACAAGATAATTTATTAGAGGGAGAGTAGTACAATACAGTGATTTTAGGATGTCAATTTTGACGAAAATTGGAGATTGCTCCTTTGGTACCAATAGCCTCACATAGTTTTGTAGGACACAGATCACGTTTAACGAAACTAGAGAACTCAAAGATCGTTTGAAGCTTTTGGGCGTCGGCGGTTGCAGAGTGGGCTTCGGCTGGTCTGACCGACCAACGGAACAGAAGAGACGGAGCGGGGCTCGTCCCCACTGTCAGCTCTCTTATTTATTACTCTATACAGAATATCTGCCGCAGAAAGCCTTACCTCTGATTCCACTTTTTTACACATATCATCTATATATATAAAATAACTTATCCTGACTGACCGACTGACTGACTGATTCATCACCGCCGAGCCAAAACTACTGGACATAAAGGAATGAAATTTTGGGGATATATTCATATTAAGATGTACGTGCTTGCTAAGAGAGGATTTTTGGATATTCCGTCGTTAAGGGGGTAAAAAGGGGGGTGAAATTTTAAAATGAGTGCATCTATATCTCAAAACTTTAACAGTTTACAGATGTAAAAATTGGTATTTAGAATCTTCTTTAAAAATAAGGGAACACGTATTTTTTTGTTTTCAGAAAATCCCAACAGGAAGGGTGGAAAAGGGTGAAAAATGGGTTGAATGCCTTTAATGAGGCTACTTATATTTCAGAACCTGAAGATATTACAGACCTGAAAATTGGTGTTTGGGATCTCCTTTAAAAATAAAGAAACACGTATTTCATTTTTGTTTTTGGAAAATCCAATTAATGGGGGGATGAAAATAGCGGGAATTTTTAAAATGGGTGTATCTATATCTCAAAAATTTAAAGTTTACACATGTAAAAATTGATATTTAGAATCTCCTTTAAAATTAAAGAAACACGTATTTCTTTGTTTTCGGAAAATCCCAATAGGAAGGGTGAAAAAGGGTGAAAAACGGGTTGAATGCCTTTAATGAGGCTACTTATATTTCAGACCCTGAAGATATTACAGACCTGAAAATTGGTATTTGGCATCTACTTCAAAAATAAAGAAACAGGTATTTTTTTCGTTTTTGGAAAATCCAAATAATGCGGTGTGAAAAGGGGGGTGAATTTTTAAAATGAGTGTGTGTACATCTTAAAACTTTAAAAGTTTACAGATGTAAAAATTGGTATTTAGAATCTCCTTTAAAAATAAAGGAACACGTATTATTTTGTTTTCTGTAAATCCTAATAAGAGGGGTGTAAAAGGGCGAATAATGGGTTGGATGCCTTTAATGAGGATACATATATCTCAGAAACTGAAGATATTACAGAACTGAAAATGTGTATATGGGATATTCTTTAAAAATAAAGAAACACGTATTTTTTGTGTGCGTTTTGGAAAATCCAATTAATGGCGGTTAAACAGGAGTGACAAATTGGGGTGAATTTTTTGAAAGACTATATCTACAGAATATCTGAGAAACGTAAAATGTTACAGACGTAAAAAGTGGGTATTTGGAATCTCCTGTAAATGTAGAGATACATAGGTGATTTGTTTTTGGAAACTCCACTTAAGGGGAACTAAAGGGGGGTGAAATTTTAAAACGAGAATTTCTACAGTATATCTAAAAAACTTAACATGTTACAGAAGTGAAAAATGGTATTTTTTATCTCTATTAAATATAAAGGAACGTGTATTTTTAGTTTTCGCAAATACTTGGGTGGAGGGGGATAAAAGTGACTGAAAATGGTGTTGAATTCTTTTAATTAGGGTACACTGATATCTCAAAAATGAAGATGTTACAGACGTGATATTTGATATTTGGAATCTGCTTTAAAAGTGAAGAAACACGTATTCTCGGAAAATCTAATGAAGTGGGGACCGGGGGGGGGGGGGGTGAAAGAATTAAAAAAATTAACTGCCTTAATTGAATGAGAATACATACATCGAATAAAAACTAAAGTTGGTACAGACGTGAAAATTGGTATTTGGATCTCCTTTGAAAACAAAGAAAAACCCGTTTTGGGGGGGAAACCATCTTTGGGGGAGGGAGTGAAAAGGAGTTGAATTCCTTTCATGAGGACACAAAAATCAAAAACTGAAGAAGTTCGAGTCGTGATAATTGGTATTTAGAAGATCCTTTACTCTTAAAGAAGTATTTTTTGCCGGAAAATTCACTTTGGGGGGGGGGGGGGGGAGGAGGAGAGTGAAAGGAAGTGGAAAAAGTGAATTATTTTTATGGGGATACTTATATCTCAAAACTGAAGGTAATAGACGCGAACAATGGTGTTTGGAACATCCTTTAAACATAAAGAAACACGCCTTCTTTTAATTTTTTTTGGGGGGGGGGGTAAATAAACTTAACGGCGGTGGGGTGTAAAAGGAGGTGAGACCAATTGATTTTACTATTCATAATGTACTTATGAGGAGCCTCCGTTGCTCAGGTGGCAGCGCGCCGGCCTCTCACAGCTGGGTTCCGTGGTTCAAATCCCGGTCACTCCATGTGACATTCGTGCTGGAAAAAACGGAGGCGGGACAGGTTTTTCTCCGGATACTCCGGTTTTCCCTGTCATCATTCATTCCAACAACACTGTCCAATATTTTGTTTCATTTGTCATTCATCGATCATTGCCCCAGAGGTGTGCTTAGGCAGCCGGCACAATTCCTATTGTCGCCGCTAGATGGGGCTTTATTCATTCCATTCCCGACCCTGTCGAATGACTGGAAACAGGCTGTAGATTTTCGATGTACTTATTCTGATCAATAAACCGATCATTTTTAATCATTCCTGGGTTCGTTCTCAACAGCCATCTTTTCCTTCGGAGAACGTTCTTAGATTATAGTAGATTCTCCTGGCATATAAATAAAAATTTAAACACATTTGAAATAAACGATAGGAATGAGATTGGCCGTCAAATTGTTCACCTCTATAATAAGGTCAATAATGCACGGAAGTGTGTCATTCGTATCGCCAGAAATCCCGCAAACTTGCCTATGCGCGACAATGGTGCTGGTCACATTCTCAACAATGACAATGGCAGTAGATGTACTGTAATTTACCGCCAAGTAGCGGTCTTGCATCTTGCTGTGGGGTCCAGAACAACAACAACAACAACTAATAATAATAATAATAATAATAATAATAATAATAATAATAATAATAATAATAATAATAATAATAAATTTCTGGACCGTCGTCAAATTGTGCGGACCGCGCTGGAAACGGGTCCTGGCCTGATAATTACTACGAATACAGTCCGGCCGTGGGTTCAGTACCACCAAGGCACCCAAGACGACACCACGCCGGATCTCCTTCAGGATTCGATCCATACTAAAAGTGCTTATAGGAAAAGATGGCAAAGATTTAGGGACCCAACTGACAGCGTGGAATACCTGGACCTAGCCTGGGAAGTATGAAATCGATTGCTGGAAAGAAAGATTGAAAAATGTGAGGAAATTTGCCGTAATTTCTCAGAAAACGAGTCAGAATGCGAATTTCGGAGGATTATATATAAAACGTTAAGCATTCAATTATAAATTTCAGTATAGTACCATAGCGAAGCACGTGTATCTTGCTAGTCACATATAAAGCGGCCTAATGGGGCAGAAGTGCTTAATTTTTAAACAAGGGGTAAACCCAACCTACGCTGCGACTATGATGAAGGAAGTCTAATATCCAAAATGGTTAAGAAAGGTTAAATTTTGAGAATAGCTTGTCGCAGTAAAAGAAAAGGTGTATGAAGATACCGATGGTAGAACACTCGAAAATCGTTATTTGGTACGAAACACGTATGGTTAGGCCTGCATGGCTAGGAACTATTTTACCCTGTTATCAGCTAAATGACAGAATAATTTCCTACAAATTCAAAAGTTCGTTAAACATCTCTCTGGACCAGCAGAGTATTTGCGTCGAATGTAGCAGTGCTTACATGTTGACGTTTGCTCTAACCTTGACATGAGATGATTACAAAAATCTGTTTCACATAAGGTGAGGACAGGGAGTTGTCATTTTCTAGAAAGCATGCCAGCTGCTGATTGGTCACAGTCAGTGGCATCTAATCCCAAAGATTAAAATCATAAGAGCATAAGGTTCGGAGAATCACAGCTAAATAGTGTGCGATGCAGAGCGGGAAGGGTTGTCTATTTGTAGGGAGTAACAGTCGTGGGGTTACAAGCAGAGTGCACACAGAATAAATGCAAGACCGGTTGCTTAGATACAGGGGAGGCCGTAAATCTACGTCACAATAATAATAATAATAATAATAATAATAATAATAATAATAATAATAATAATAATAATAATAATAATAATAATAATAATAATACAGAGCGAGTGGCCATGTGGTTTGGATCACGTAGCTGTCAGCTTGCATCAGGGAAGTAGTGGGTTTGAACCCCACTGTTGGCAAACCTGAAGATATCTTTCCGTGTTTTCCCATTTTCGCTGTCCCTTAATAAAGGAAACAGTCGCTTCCTCCCCACCGAGGTCGATAGCTGCAGTCGCTTAAGTGCGGCCAGTATTCAGTATTCGGGAGATAGTGGGTTCGAACCCCAGTGTCGGCAGCCCTGAAGATGGTTTTGCGTGGTTTCCCATTTTCATACCAGGCAAATGCTGGGGCTGCCACTTCCTTCCCAGTACCAGCCCTTTCCTGTCGCATCGTCGCCATAAGACCTATCTGTGGGTGCTACCTTGTAATGATATACTGTACTTTTCTCTGTTTCAGTCGTGCTACCCGGTGAAGGGCGGGATGTTGAACGTACATCTGATCCCGAGTTCTCATCTGGACCTAGGCTGGTTGAAGACTGTGGACCAGTACTATTACGGCAGTAAGTTAATCGATTAGCAAGTTGTCGATTGTTGTTTTCAAGGCCAAATCAAGCAGATTACCAGCTCTGTGCATAGGCGAGAAAATATTGATTTTATTAAATTGGTTTCAATTTTCATTTTTAATCACGTGCATACAGCTGTAGTAACTTGAACAAAAAATTACCGCACATATAACCCTGTGTAGTACACTAGAATGGCCACTCAACAGTCTTGTAATAATAAAGAAATCTCAGAAATTTGTTCTGAACAAACAACTGAGTGGATCATTTCTAGAAAAGTACATGTCCACTGAGCCACAAACACATTTTTTTTGGCTTTTTTCGACAACGGAAACGGCTAGGATTGGGAAGGTAGTGGCCGAGGCTTTGTGTGAAAATGGAGAAACCACGGATGTATTTATGTCAAAGCCTGCACGGGTTACATTTCCGTTACACTAACTTCGGTACTTCATAAGTACATTTCATTTCGGATCCGGTGTATACTACAAGAACAACAACCGCTAACATGTACTGTATCACGTATAGGTGAGCAAGCCTCACGATCCAGAGAAGCTTCGAAAATGTGCCCTATGAAATCTGCTATGGTCACGGAAATTTCACAAGGTCAACTGTAAAAATGAAAAGCAACTGATAGGAATATAACCTGTAGTTGGTGATTAGCTGTGTGTGTGTACGAATAATTAATATTCATACAGAAAGTAAGATATTATTCAGTGTAAATACAGGTAGTGGCACATAAACCTTCACTGGTGCTGCATTCAGTGAGGTTCAGTCTTCTTTAATCTTTACTGTAACCCCATAATGCGTTGAAATGAAATGGCGTATGGCTTTTAGTGCCGGGAGTGTCCGAGGACATGTTCGGCTCGCCAGGTACAGGTCTTTTGATTTGACTCCCGTAGGCGACCTGCGCGTCGTGATGAAGACGACACATACACCTAGTCCTCGTGGCAGCGAAATTAAGCAATGATGGTTAAAATTCCCGACCCTACCGGGAATCCAACCCGGGACCCCTGTGGCCAAAGGCCAGCACGCTAACCATTTAGCCATGGAGCCGGACATAATGCGTTTAATTCTATGAAGAAAGGCATGAACTTCGGCTTCTTTCTTCACTTGATCATTATAGCACCGTGACAGGTGACCAGCGAGAAAAATCCTAGGCGCACACGGCAAGAGATTGAACAGGTATTTTATAATATACAGTATAGGTCTAGGTTGTTACAAAGTTTCATAGTTTGAAGTTTGGGTACCAAATTGTAAATTTTATGTGTTACAATACAATCGAATAGAAAGAAAAAATGAAAATCTGACCTGAACGATTCAATCGTGGTAATATGGACTGGTACTCCCTCGAGTGAATATTTGGATGTAGTTAAAGTAAGACTGTCTTTTATTTACAGGCAAATCATGGATACATAAAGTAGGGGTGCAGTACATCTTCCAGTCGGCGGTGAACGAACTGAGAAACAACCCTTCCCGCAGGTAAGTGCTCCACTTCAAACGTCTATAGAAATGAAGCTACCTCAAACCTCATTCATTCTACGTTTAAAGACAGTATACAACATCCATTCCATGTTCAGTGATCCTTTCCCCCTAATTTCCCGCATACAGTAGTGGGGTCGCGGGTTTGACTGTCACATATGCACACTTGACCCTATTTTACAAATGGATGCCCTTCCCTATGTAGAGAGGTGTATACACTATTGCGTGTTTCGCGCTCGGTTTATGTGCAGATGTGTATTGAGGTGAACAGTCCAAGAGTTGAAATAATAACTGGACGCGATTGAAATCCCCGTCGGGGCCAGGAAAGTCCCTACTGGACAATGCTACAACTAGTTTAATAGCAACGTACAAGCAACCTGCCTTCTACGGACCATCTTCCACTTAAACAACCTTGTAAGACAAAAACTCGCCATCCAGTCACAATACATTCTTAATATGTTTTACCCCAACGTTTTCCTAATAAAATTTAAAAATTTTAGAATTGCTTTGCTTAAAATGTTATTATCAGTTCACTAGGGCATCTTTCGTAAGCGGGAGCATTATTATTCTCACTGCTACCGAGGTCGTAGGAGAGATCGTGGTCATTGTAAGTGCGATTTCTTTTCTTAAAAGCGCAGACTACTTGAAAAAGCAATAATAGGAAGCTTATAAGAAGTTATCACAGTCTCTTGGAAACAATGAGAGATAAATGCGGTAAACCTTTGCTATCTATAACACCTGACTCTGCAGTTGTGTAAATAAGAATGATGACGATGAAACTGGATATATAAATGTTGTGTACATAACAAAGATGGTTAATAATAATTCTTCTGAATGCCAATTTTCTTACGATCATACTTCCCAATTCATTTTTCTTAAAGCAAATTTTTCCAAATGCCAATTTTCCTAACATCAACATCATAAAATGTAAGTTAACATGACATTATTTAAATAAATTATTCATTTAAAATTTATGCATAACAATGTCTTCAAGCAGAACGGTGTTACAAGGAATGGATTTGGTAATAATATTATTATTAGGAAAAATTCCATTTAGAAAATCATTAAGAAAAATACATTGACAGAAGTTATGAGGATAAAAGGACATTATGAAAATATGTTTAGAAACAATGTATTACGAATAAGAGGAAATAGAAGAAATGGCTATCATGAAAATTACTTTCAGGGCTAAGTATACATTTTCTGTTGACAGTGGTTGTGGAAACATTAAGAGTTTTGCCTGTACATTGCTCAAAATATGAAAAGAATGGTATTTATATATCGGTCATGTCCACAGTAACAAGGAAATGCACTTTTTACTTTTCCGTAATTTCTGTCTGTCTGTCTGTCTGTCTGTCTGTCTGTCTGTCTGTCTGTCTGTCTGTCTGTCTGTCTGTCTGTCTGTCTGTCTTTATGCATGTATGTATGTATGTACACACATCACGAGAAAACGGCTGATGAGAATTTAATGAAAATCGATATGTAAAATCGTGGAATGAGCCACTACAATCTAGGCTATACACAATTTTATTCACACTGAGCGAAATGGTAGTTTAGGGGAAGGCCTAAAATTTAATTTTCAAATATTTATGTTATTAGTGGTCCTATCGATAAGTACTGAAGTTATATAGACTTAAATTTCCGATCATTTATGTCTTATACATTGTTACCGTACCGGGGAAGTTTAGGGGCAGGCTCCTAAAATGTAAGTGTTAAATACCTATGTTATGGTCCTATCGAAAGGTACTACATAACAAAGGTTATAGCGAACTAGCAAATGTACCCGTGCTTCGCTGCGGTATTCTACATTGTATTCAAATATCGAACTAAATACTGTACATGCAGTAAATAAGATTGTTTTAAAATTGCATGTGTCTTAGCGTTATCTGAGAAACAGCATGGGGAGGTCCCCATACGTTGTTTCCAGTGTAAAGTGTTTGTTACGGATTTGTGATATAACGGCAGGCTCACTTGCCTACAGCCAAACACAATCGGCTAGGGGAGTTTTAAACAAACCTGCATGCTCCCATGCCTTCTGCAAGTCAAATGGTAGGCCTTCCTTACTAATACCAGTTACACCGGAGTTGGAGAAGGACCCCGTTCCTACTGCCAGTCAAAGTCGGTGTGGGAAGTACTGATTACAATAGCATACACACCCTTTTTCGATCGCTACAAATCGACATTAGTGAATATATATAGATCGACACACGAAAGTATATGCGTGTTTACCATATTGCAGACTTTCATTTACAGATTAACTGCTGCTAAACGTACGTCATATCGACAAAGGATTATACCATAAGACGCCGGATTTAGTGGCCTAAATGGCTGTTCCTATGATGTCTCATCTATTCTTGGGTCAGATTGAGTTAGAAACGTTGAACAGGGTAAAGATTTTGTAAGATTATCTCACATTGCATTACTTTTCGGATAATTATGTGACAGCTACATACATAGCAATTAGCTCACATATGGCTACTGGGTGGGCCAATTTTTGTAAAGAGTTTGATGATTCTGTATTTGCTATAAGTGATTGAAAGTACGAATTATGCGTGTGAAAATTACAAATTTACTTAACATTGAGAAACAGAGAAAAATCAAACGTAAAAGGGATACAGATACGACAAAAAGTCATAAGACCAAGGTTGTAGATCATTCCAAATTGAACGGAGATTGTGCAATCCGTTATGTCATAGGACTTTCCGAAGGTCTGCACCATCATTAAAATTGCCTGCATATTTCGATATTCTTCGGGGATAAAAAGTGAAAAAATTAATGATCTTGGATGTTTTCCGTCCGTTACAGGCTAAAACGTATAATTTTGTCAAATTTCAATTTTTTTTTCCGTCTGGCAGATTATGCTGCAATCTGGATTTTGGGCGAGGACGGTAAAAATTAGGACTTTCAGGAAACTAAACCAAAACAATTTGCAGATTGTCATTATTACCCCTTAAACGGAAAGCTGTGCAAAAATTTCGCCAAAATGGTCAATGTAGAGGAACACAGTCGTTACGATTTTATTTATATAGATAAGGAATCTGCTCCATGTAAAACACCTTTTGGGCCATGTCCGCTGGCCTTAACTTGCAAAACTGATCATTTATGATATCTCCCTTATTAATCCTCCTGACGAAAAAATGCACATGAAAACAAAGTTTTAGAGATGGAATTCCATCACGTTTGATCGATTTCCAGTCAGGCTCGTCTTGTTATGTGTATATTGTGGAAGAGTAAAGTCACCATTTTGGTTCCCTATAAACCGCCAGTCCATTCCGGAACCTGAAATGTTATTTACGTGTATAACCTACCTTTGGGCAGATGGATGCTAAATATAAAGTATGGTTCGAATATCTTCAGTAGTTTTCAAGTTGTAAGGAATACGCTTTACACGCACACGCTCGTGAGTTAAGTCCGATGGGACTTGTACCGAAAAACGGTCCGTTAATTATATCTCCCTTATTCATCCTCGTATCGAAATGATGCACATGGGAAAAAAGGTTTAGATATTAATTTCCATTAAGGCAGGTGGATTTCTATTAAGTTTGGTTGTGTATATTTTGTGGGAGTGCAAAATCGCTGTTTCGGTTTCGTATAAACCCCCAACCAGTTCAGGGATTTAAAACATTATTTGCCCTAAAACCAACCCAAGGACTCTAAATATGAAGTTTGGTGGAAATATATCAAGTAGATTCTAGCACTCGCGTACATACGGAGTAATTAAGGAAGAAAATAATACAGTTAAGAAAAATGAAATTAATAGAAAATGGATTATAACTGAGGACAGCTGGATAACGACAAATATGTAAATGCCAAGTGAATGTATTGGAAAATCAAATGCCCCTCAATAAATTGTGCTGGTGTGAGTTATGGATATAATAAAGCGGCAACAGAGGAGAAATTTAGGCGCAAGAATTCTTAAGTAAACAGATAAGAAGATGACTAATGATGTTATTACTTAATCTATTCGAGGGCGGTTATAACCTCCAACGATATTCCGCCAATATCCCGCAGATAGGCCGATTGACGCCTCTCTTGCCTTCTACTCAAGGAACAACCACGAATTTAAAAGCATGATGAGGAAAATGGCAATACGTTACTTCCCTGCTGGCATGCAGTCAGAGACGTTGCCATGGTAACCTGTAGGTTCGTTGTCGGTCTGTCGGTCACTCAATGCAGAGCATGATACCAGCGGAAAATTGTAAATTTCTCCGTCATGTGAAGAGTAAGGTAAATTATGAACATAACGAAAGTTGTTTATAATGAAGAGACGTTTCACGTACGGTCCAGGGATTTTACAGAAAATCAATAGTATAAGAGAAAATGGAGGAAAACCGTTATGGTTTTCCTATAAACTCCCCGTCTGATCAAAGATTTTAAAATGATATGCATATCGAAACGTTCCCCGGGATGAGTATACTCTAAATATGAAGTTTGGTTGAGATCTATCCAGCCGTTTCGGCGTGATGGTGGAACAGACAAACAGACGCGAACGGTAAAAACCACCGACTCGGTCTTGAGTTGACCTAAAACGGATAAATATCTGAAAAATTGGCAAAAAAATAAATTTCAGACAGCGGACCCCCTACAACTTTATTTATATAGATTCAATTTCGGACCATACACAGTTCTATCGTACCGACCAGACTTTGGTTGTTTAGTCCATATCAAGTATTGTTCAGTCGTGTCAACTGGTGATGGTTTTTGTCATGATTGTCTTAGCCCCTACTACTGACGTGACGTCCCTGGGACCGTTTAGCACCGAATTTTCCGCCCTTCACTTGCATCATTGATCTCAAAATGCTCTTTCCGCTTCCTAATTTCCAGTCTTCTCTGTGATCAAAGCTCCCGGTGTTTTACTCTTGTAACAGGTTAGTGCCCGCTTCCGTACTGTGATTACCAGCAATCCTCAGGGGCACGGGTTCAATTCCCAGTACTGCCACGTATGGTCGGAGTGGCACCTCTATTGGGAGCGTGCCAGAAACGATCTGCACCACCACAGACATGAGTGTACTTTTATTTGTAACGTACAGACATTTCCATTAAATTGCTCCTCTACTGTCAAAACTGCGACTGATGGAGCCATGCTTCTTGTATTACAAGCTTGACTTATAAGGTGGAAGGAAGTATTGCATGTGATACTAACATGCACCGTTGTGTGGACACTACGTTCCAGACTGCAAGCCTCTTGTTTTGTACAAATAAACTGCAACCTTAAGTGTAATATTACTCTTTGGTGCTGAAAACTGCTTATGTGTTATGTATCTTAATACAGTAATGTGTGTTTTATTAGAATGCATAGTTAATATATCAAAATTAATACTTTGGGATTTTCTAACCCATATTTTCAGTAGTTGTCCGTGGGACCTCACGACGGTAACTATGTACAAAATGTTAACATCGGAAGTTAAGGGTTAACGTGTAAAACCGCGTGATCACTATCGACAAGGAAAATAGTGAAGATGATTGCAAAAGATGAAAGAAAAGATCGCTTGAAGAATAAGATAAGAGGGAGTCATGAAGATCACAGAGTCGGAAGACTGCAATATCGGAGCCCGGCACTTGGCTTTCTTTTACACCGGAGGGAAGATCAGCAAGAACTGCAAAGTGCCACAGGAAAGCGAGTACGTCACAATCAACCAGGCGAGTCCACTTTGGGGAACAGCATGGTCATGCGCATCCCATCAATAATGCCGTGTGGCCTTCAGAAAGGACTAGCGAATGTCTTTCGATTTGACACACTGTACGCGACCGGCGTGTCTGTGAGGATGAATTATAACATTGAAGAAGGCACACATAACCGGCCTTAAACGCCAGAGGAATTAACCAATGAAGATTAAAATCCCCGATTGCAGTTTCATATTGTTTTGTGTTCTTGCTGATCTTCCTTCCGGTGTAAAAGAAAGCCAAGTGTCGGGTTCCGATATTGTAGACCTTCACATCCGGTTTCCTTTTGACTGTGATGCCCTAAGGCATCCAATATAAAGGGAGGACCAAAGACCAGTACGTAGCCACAGAACTAGAAAGATAATACCGATGTTAAGTACAACTTAAATTTACTTCGCAACACTGAGAAAGCCATTCTACATTAGACTGATAACACCATCAGTAGTGTAAATGGAGAGTTTGAGCGCCACCGCCACCACAGGCCCTCGGCAGAGACCCTCACCTCATTGACCCCTGGCAAGGTCATGTTTGTATACAAAGCCACGCGCTTTTTTGACAGCCACGTGCTTTTTTGACACCTGTCATCCGCCATCTTGCATCGGTAGCCTCAGTGCTGCCCTCTATCGTGGTGACGGGTAATTTAAAATCCATGTCCTTTTTGACAGCTGTACCGCCATTTTGCATCGCTAACTTCAGTGCTGCCCTCTTTACGCCATTAAACCTTATCGTGGTAGCGGGTAATTTGAATGCCACGTGCTTTTAGACAGCTGTCAGGAGCCATCGTGCTGCCATCTATACGGCACTAAACCTTATCCCTAGGGACGTGGTGGAGTGCAGTTCGAAAATTCCATGTGCTTTTCAAAGCCACGTGCCTCTTGACAGCCGCTATCTTTAATCAACAGAGCATCGTGCTGCTATCTTTAGCTACTACCTTTGAAATGTGGTGGCGGCAATTTCCACGTCCTTTTTTTTGACAGCTGTCACCTTTAACTACATGCACATGGCTTACTGCTACGGGACAAGCAAGCAAGCTGCCAGCAAGGTGTCCTTCTCAACATACTATTATTTTTAAACCAAGATGCTGTTTTCAACACTCTAAGATATACTTACGAAGCTATATCAAGTGTTTAGAACATGTGAAAGAGATCTCTCTCTTAGTTTTAAAACCAAGCTGCTGTTTTTAACACACTAAGTAGCGTTCAAGTTTGAGGCTCAACTAGACATGATCTAGGGACTTTGATGCTGAGAGCTGACGGGGAGATCGAGTCTGAACTACTGCGGGGCTAAAGCGAGTTCATTTTTTTACCTAGCATGCTAAGACGTCACAGGCCAGTTGGAAGTATTTCCTGACACAAGGAATCCAAAGTTAATTGTTTGTACAAGTTCGCGACTTGGGTGCATACACACACAGGATCTTATCTTTATAGTGAATACCTAATGTGGTGCCGGAATTTAGCTCTTTACATTCGATACCCCTGCAGGCCTAACGTTGCGCTCACCACGCACTGACTTCCTAGCACTTGACATGGTATTAGGGAGATGGTGTAAGGCGTAAAGGGGTATTTGATAAGGAAGAGATATAGCTACGTCCCTTTTTTACATTCTCTCTTCCTTATTAATGCTAATATCACATAGTTCCAATCAATAAATCTATTCTTTCTAGTCTTGTAGCCGGTGTATTCGTAGGATTTGATGCCAGGCTAATCTTTTTAAAAACTTCTGCATCGAATAATACTTACCTGTAGCATAGTAAAAAAATTCCGCATAGCTGTACATATGCTGAGAAGCAGACAGGAAGTTTTATATAGAAAGAGATACTTCTCTTAGAGACTACACCTTCTTTCTTAACATACAGCATCTTCTTCGAGTATTTAAGCACATGATTGAAACTTTATTTTGCAAAGAATGGGAGGGGAGCCGGAGAAGGTAATACTCATGCGGACAAAGGAATACGTAATCTAAAATAAAATAATATGCTAATTCTACATTATTTATTGCATCTTGTGTGCGCACAAGTTTTAACAACTTGAATCATTTGCTGTACTACACTCTTAGTGTACCTCTCCCTTCTTACTATCTTTACAGATCTTTTATACATTACGTACAAAATTGTGTTTAAATACAGTTATCTGTGAGGTAAGACAGCTTACAATTTGCGTGTATATTACAACGTACATAGCTCTAGCATAATATTTACACACACACACACACACACACACACACACACACACACACACACACACACACACACACACACACACACACACACACACACACAACTGCTTTATGTAAAGTAGTACCTATCAATACTACTATGCCCCCAGGCTAGAGTGTTGGTAGAATTTGGAATGACAAACCGAATACAGTCTTCATTCTTAAGTGCTACCTTACTAATTAAATGAGTGTACAACTGATGCTTCTTGCTTCTAATGACAGACATTTGCTTATGTAAAATAGGTGGATTACTTTTAGTACAATTTTTATAATTTTCTAAAATTAGCTCATTCTGAACTACATTCTTTTTAATTCCTTTCAATCTCTTTATTTGTAGTTGATTTAAGAGCATAATGCAATATGATTTGGATAATCGATAATATTTCCAGCACATTCGTCTTTCATTTTATCTACAAGTTTTTTGTTTACTAGTGGCAGATTATAATCATTATTTTCAGGGTAGTTACTAGTATCAAACCTACCCAAGTCTGGCTTAATATCGCTGTAATAGTCATCAGTTTTGTTTTGGTAAATAAACGAATCGGTATCTGTGTAGAGCAATTGCGCATTACGCGCGTACTTCTTCATCATATAATCGTAATGGAATTCATACATGAGTGTTTTAGCTAATTCAAGTACTGCAAAGACAACGTAGCTAGGTTTGTCGTACTTAACCTTAACGCGATTCATCTGTATAGTAACTAAATTTTCATGTATGATTGTACAGCTATGGAAATTCGGTTTACTTATTAAATGGTTAGCACCATACCTTTGCTTAATATTTTCCCAGTTTGTAATTAAGTTTACATCAACGCGTTTGTCAACATTTTCCATGGTCTTACCAAACACACTGTTATTCATGAGCTTATAGAACTCTTCTCAAACTCGTTAACTGCATTTGTTCTTAAATCATTGTTGAGATCGATATATGGTTTTAGTAACGGTGACTGATTGAATTCTAGTACGCGTTGAATTTTGGTTAACTTCAAACCGTGCTGAAAACACTGTTTTAAATTCTAATAATGAATAGCATACTTAAATTTGTTATACAAATTGGCGATTAGCATCTTTGTTGTTGATGTGATGTACGGAGACTTCATATTTTCAGGGCAGAGCGGTAAGTTATTATGAGAAGTGTGTAACTCTTTAGGATACTGTAAGTCGACTTCAAGGAAATAGCCTTTATTAGCTTCATCGTTTAGGGTGTGCAGCTCTAAATTGTCAATTTCGCACTGCGTTAGCCAGCGAAAGCTATTTAATGGTAGATGCTGACTCATTACCCACCCATACTGACTGTTAGCACCAAGATAAACAATATACTGAGATTGCTGACTAGAATCGAAACTCGGCATGTACTTATTATTTGCCTTAGTATACCGCCCACTACACTGACTTAGACCATCTCGAATAGACGATTTTATAAAGTGCAGCATATTGATATCTGTTGGCAGTTCCAAATTCACTTGCTTGTATTTTAATTGGCATCCCAACTTAATCCAGGAGCTGTAAAATACTGACATGGATCAAGGCTGTATGTTTTCTTGCAAACACAGCGCAATTTTTCGAAAACATCAGCAAAAAAAGTACAGCCGTCTTTAAATATAAGTCAGAGCATTCGCCTAGCTTTTGAATGTAGAACTGCTCCCAGATACGTTGTGCATGGAAATAGTCATCATCACTAATATTAGCTGAATTCAGCGAGCTGTAAAATGATTGTTTTGATGGTAAGGCGCGTTCTTCGAGGCGTTCTAAGCAGTCAATATATTCGTAACAGAAGACACCCTTACGCCGAATTAAATTAAACTGCTTTTCTTCAGGAAAAAACACGTCGAATTTCTGTGAATTTTTCTGGTTGCAAATTACTCGAAAGTTTATCGGGGCAACTCGTCATAAAGCGAAACGAGTCAAGAAATCTCACTTTTATAGTATGCTTCTCATCTATTTTACGCACTTTGTAAATGCAATATTCCGCTCTTTGTTCTGAGGGATTATATCTATTTTTTTATCTGTAGCTCCAAATTGTGAAATAACAAAATGTGAGTTGTAATCGGATAAGTTATGCAAAATTACAGGTATAAATTTTGGAACTCTGTACTTAAGATTTCAGCTATTATGAGCAGGACATCTGTACAAGCCAGTTAAATGGTCATGATCGAAAACTTTAGGGTCTTTTTCAGAAAATACTACATTTTATAGTACGTTGACATTTTTTAACTCAATTACGGTAAGTGGCTTCATGGGAATGTTATTATTTAGAATACTGCTAAGTCGTACTGCATCACTTTCAGGTCTTTCTAAAAAATACTTTAGCAGCATCAGGTCCTCGATACAGCTCTAACTTGTTAAGCGTACTATCATAACTACCCTTGATATAATACGCGAAGCTATACGGAATTCGTGCGTATTATTAGTAAAAGATGTGCTAAATGGTTTGAGGATAGCTTCAAAGTCTACGTAAATAACATAAGGCACCCACAGCTACTTGTTATAATTCGTAAATTTCAAAACATTATTGCCTGTAGTAGGTATCTCTGTACGTACATGATTGCAGTAATTTTTAGAATAGTTTGTTAACTGATCTTCAGTTCTAAAATATTGCAAGCATCCGTCGCATAGCCACTTTTTGCCATTCTTCTTCTTATGACGCCGTCTCCGAGCGGAGGTTGGCGATCCACGTAACTAGCTCTGATCTTGACAGCGCAGAATGGAATGCCATTTCTGAAGTACAACAGTGCCATCTTCGAAGGTCTTTCAGCCATGAATTTCTTCTTCTCCCAACAGATCTCTTCCCCTGTATCTTCCCTTCGATAATAAGCTGTAATAACTGATACCTCTCACCTCTCATGATATGTCCTAGGTATTGCGTTTTCCTCTGTTTTATGGTGAGCAGTAGTTCTTTTTGCTTTTTCATCCGACGAAGGACCTCGGCATTTGAGATTTTCATTACCCAGGATATCTGCAAGAGACGGCGATACAGGAACATTTCGAAGGCATCAATACGTTTTTCTATGATTGGATCCAGAGTCTAACTTTCACATCCATATAGGAGAACAGAAAATATATAGCAGCGGATCATACGAATTTGTAGTTGGAGACTGAGATCTGACCTCACAGAGAATTTCTTCATGGTAATGAATTGTTTCCTGGCCTGCTCAATTCTAGATATTATCTCCCGTTTGTAGTTACACTGGTCATCCAAGATGGTACCCAGATATTTGAGAGAAGACACTTGCTCAACTATTTTATCTTTTATTGTGAGATTTGTCCGAATTGTCTACTTAGAGAACACCATCAGTTTCGTCTTTGAGGGGTTAACATATAATCCAAACTCTTGACTGTGCTGAAATAAGGAGTTTATGATGCACTGAAGGGCAGGCATGTCATCAGCTATAACAACAGTATCATCTGCATATCTGATGTTGTTGATGATTTTCCCGTTAATTTTGATCCCACCATAGTCTTCCAATGTTTCTTTAAAGATTGCCTCTGAGTAACTGTTAAACAACAGAGGTGACAGTACACAACCCTGGCGGACGCCCTTCCTGATCGAAGCAGTTTCTGAAGTTCCTTGATCAGTTTTGACATTTGCAAACTAATTCCAGTACAGGTACTGATTATACGTAAGTCACCGGAGTCAATACCTGTTGATCTCAGAATCTTTATCAACTTATTGTGCCTGACACAATCACAAGCTTTTTTATAGTCTATAAAACAGGCATAGACATCAACATTCATATCTCTGCACCTCTGTAACAAAACATTTAACGAGAAGAGTGCCTCACGTGTACCAACGCCATTTCGGAAACCGAACTGATTCTGATCCACGTATATTATAGTGTGAGTGATTCGTAAGAATATTTTGAGCACGTGAGACATCAAACTTATCATACGATAATCATCGCACTGAGACGAGTTAGGCTTCTTCGGTAGTGGTATGAAGGTTGATTTCAGCCAGTCTGATGGTATTTCTCCTGATACATATATTTGATTGAATAATGATGTTAAGATATTGAAGCCGGTAGATTCCTGTTCTGTAATTACTTTGAGAACTTCAGCGTACACACCGTCAGGTCCAGTTGCTTTACCCTTCTTTTGAAGTTTTACGGCATGTACAACTTCACTTTTCGTTATTTCAGGGCTATTTTAATTTATTCTCTCGTCAGGTGAAGGAGGATCATTTCTGTCATCTTTGAAGGGATTTTCTATATATTCCTTCCATCGTTTGAGTTTCCCTTCCACACCCAAGATGATTTCATTATTGGCATCTCTCAAAATTTGACCATATCGTCTCCGTTTCAAACCAGCAAGTTCTTTCACTTTCTTATGCAAGTTAAAATAGTCGTGCTTCTCTTGAAGGATCTCAATTTCTTTACATCTGTCTGTCATCCATAATTCTCGGGCTTCCCTGCACTTTCTGCGTACAGCTTTATTTAGAGTTTTGTACTGAATGTGATCTGTATTTTGGTGTTTTCTCCTTTCAACCATAAGTTCTAGAATTTCATCCAGCTCTGTCTTTTGATGTTGTTGCATTGTCCAATTTCATTTTCCTGGATGTCAATCACACTAACTTTAATGGCGTTCCATGTGTATTCTACCTCTGATGTTTCAGTGCACCTTATTAATTCCATCTTCTTTTCCAGTGCAGTCCCAACATTAGTTCTTACTTTGGGATCCAATAGTTTCTTAATATCTATATGCTTGGATAGTTTAACATTTCTTTTAATTTTCCTGAAACGTACCATTTTAAGGTCCATTACAACTGGATTGTGGTCACTATTTACATCACACCGGGATACGTCTTAACGGATGTCACATATTTCTTTAGTTGTTGTTTTACCAATATGAAATCAATTTGATTTCTTATAATCTTTTCGTCGTTATCGGCGGGTGATATCCATGTGTAAAGCCGCCGAGGAGGAAGTTTGAAGAATGTGTTAGAGACAAACAGATTGTGCTCCATACAGAACTGAACAAGTCTATCTCCTCTTATGTTACGTTCACCAAGACCATGGCTGCCTACAGTATTGCCTTCAATGCCAGCCCTTACTTTTGAGTTGAAATCACCCATGACCAATGTTATTTCTCCATTCTTAGTTATTTTCATAGCTTCCTCTAAGGTGTCATAGAATGCTTCTACTTCATCATCATCTTTATCGGCAGTTGGTGCCTGGACCTGAATAACGTTCATGATCCGGTGTGATGTTTGTAACCTCAGCAACATTACTCTATCACTAAGTAGTACAAAATCTAGAACTGAATTTGCGATCATTGATGAAATAAGCACAGCAACTCCATGTCTGTGATTGGTGTCGGTTCCTCCCGAGAAGTACATATATCCTTCCTTCGTGTTCTGAATTCCTGATCCAGTCCATCTTACCTCACTCAATCCAAGGATGTCTCCTTTCAATCTACATTTTTCTGCTTCCACATTTGCTAGTTTTCTACTCATATACAAACTGCGTACATTCCAAGTAGCAACTCGTAATTTCTTGTCATAGATTTTGATTTTCCTAGCACTGTCAAGTACACAATCGTTCACAACTATGTTCGCAGCAACCCCCCCCCCAGGGGATCCGATTGGAGGAATAGAAACTCCGGATACTAATTTCCGAGCCATGTTATGTGAATTTATAGGGATGTCCTTTAAGACCTTTACTGCAGTGGTTTCCCGTTGCCTTCTGCATTCTACTGGCGTTGACCACACTTGGTTCCTCCGCCTTTAGGGGCAATTTCTTACCCCTTGGACAATAGAGCGCCCAGACCTACACCCGCTCATCCACTCTCAAGGAGACTGTTGGCATCTGGTGTAGGGGATCTCCTTATACCGGGAGATATTCGGTCCCCTTTTAGTCGCCTTTTACGACAAGCAGAGGTTACCGTGGGTGAATTCTAACCCCCAGACCACACCTTCCAAAAATGGACTGTAGAGTAGACACTATCAATAAAATATTCTAGAATATGAATTTTGATTAGTAGTATCCTTCGGAATACGACGTAGCATATATACATTATTCTTACACGAAGCCGGTTCCTCATAGAAAGAATCCCGCGATGTCATTATCATACCATCTCCTTTAATAGGCTTATCAGGATTATTGTAAGACCAACGAATACGAAGACCTTTCGTACTTTAACGAAATTATCGCAGATAGGACAGTTTTATTAATTCACACGATGGACACAACCACGAGTCAGCAGCGCTAGTAAGAACTTAAACTTCCACATCAGAGTTGCCAGCGTAAACTCCGTGAATCCTCAAATGCCATATCTCACAGAGAAGTAATTCAATGAATATAACGTCACCTTATTTCCCACACAGATATCAGGCAATACGCACAATAACAAAGAATAACTTAAACGTTGGATATCATACTGGAAATACACGACGCATGAATACTAGCAAAATATGGCTACCGTTCCTTAGTTGGTGTAAAGGTGTTAACTAATATAATATATTTTTCGAGAAGGTCAAGGAGAAATTTTACAATCAACGACAAACAAGAATCTATAACAAGATGGCTACCGTCTTGTTCATAACTAAACTTAAAAATTTAGTCGAAATATTACATTAAAAAGAATTCAGCCACGGAAGACAACACTATCACGTATGGAACACACACTAACAAACTTTGTAGTCAGTCGATGAACCCCAAACAAAGCACCATTTGGTTGATTTCAATACAGAAATTGCGTGTCTGAAATCAATGCTGTGTTATTCTAAGAATAAATAACTCGCCATTACGTTTTGACAACTGGCTACTAACAAGTCTACTCAAATTTTTAATACAACAAAAGTGACTATTCTCACTGTTTTCTATATAGAGTTTAACAAGAGTACTCTTCTTATTACTTGTATAATACAGATTGCCTACTACAGAGTTTTTGTCTACACCATTCACATTAATGCTAATATTATTTAGTTGTTCAAGGCGCTTAATGTCCTTTAACTGCATAGGAAATTCTGTACCATCTAAATTTAGCTGTGTTGAATAGTGAGGATACGATGACGTTCTATTCACTACATTCGGTTTCGCAGGATTTAAAGCCGACACGATAGCCCATGCAAAACACGCTTCGTCAGCTTCTTTTCGCTGAATTCACGTCGGCAGCTCGATGTATGAAGATCCTCGCAAGCGTTGTACTTATTGATGTTAACTTCCAGATACAAAATTTCAACTAAAGCCCACCCTGATTCTTTTTCTTGAAATTTCTCGCTCTTAGTTGAAATAACGTTTGAGATATCCCTAAATACATTACTGAAAGTAGTTGACTCACTCACAGCGAAATTCTTGGTATTAAATGATTTAATATCAGTAAATTCACTTTGATCTGTGTTCTTAATATACAACGCAAAAAGTTCGAAATTAACTTTAAATAAATTATGATCAGACAAAGTTTTGTTAAGAAGCTGTTGCACATCCGGTTTAACGCAATTTAAAAAGTTTTTAGTGCTTTGAAACTTCTGACTAGTACGAATTCTGCAACTGAAAATCCTGCTTCGAAATGCTTGTATCACTAGCACTTCTACAAGCATTGTTTTTATGTACATTACTTCGTAAGTGACCCTGAAAATGTGAAGATGGTACATTAGTGTTACAGTGTTGGCAGTGTATAGTTTAAAGTTATTTACTCACTTCATTTTTCCTAGGTATTTTCTTGCTACAACTTTCTACATCCACATCAGTATTTACACGCTTTCTTTGCGTAGCCTAAGGGTTATAGTTGCAAGTAGATACCTGATGTACTTTTACTAAGTGAGCTTGATACTGCTCTATATTAGCAAAATATTGCCCACAAACTTCACATAAAGCAGATGTTATGCTAGGATGTTTTGTTTTAATATGACGTGCAAGGCTATCCCGTCTTGTAAACGTAGGCTTACACTGCTCGCAGGGGAACATAGTGTTATTGTGTTTAGCATGTTTATGTTCGACAAGAGCGTCACGCCTTGCAAAGCCCTTAATGCATAAATTACAGTTAAACATAGTAGGTGCCGATAGAGGTACTTCAGTTAACTGCTGCAGCATGTTAAATCTCTGGGAAAAACAAATATATTAAATTAATTATTCGCAAGCTACGTTATGAAATAGAACAACCAGTTATCAATAGAGATTAGACGAAAGAGTAAAGGGTTACATATAGTTGCAATGTTCAAAAGAAACCAAGTTTTAATCTATAGAGGTCAGACATTGTCGTGAGTTTGAATTTACAAGATTACTAATAAAGATTAAATGTAAGAGTAACAGAGACAAATATAGTTGTAAAGTTCGGAAGAAACCACGATTTAACATATAGAGTTAGTTTAAAGTTAGAGGAGACAAATATAGAGATTAATGTTCCATAGCTAACAAAGTAGGAGCACTCTTTCAGATAACGCCGCCGTTCCTGAGAGTAATAACACACGCTGTTAATAACCCCGACTTTAAATAGCAATCCAAAGAACAAACGTGCGCATATTTTCTTTCCTCATTCAGGCCGGACAATAGCATGTACAAACACCTGCATCTGAAACATGAAACTTCCTGTCTGCTTTTCAGCATAATTTGCGAGCCTAACACACATTAAATGCTTTGCTCTCTAACAACATAAGTAATAAACATGTCTTTATTCAAGATTTTGTAATTCCCAGCTTGGTTCGGGATGTTTATTAGATCATTCTGATCAGCTAAATGTTACGAAGATTAGCAGTAAACCCGATCGTAGCATCATGTAGAGTAACGGTACCTGTAGAAGAACTAGGAAGAGTACTGTAAGATATGTACTTTATTGATTGGAACAGCCGTTTTGCCCTTTATGCTATTCACAGAACCAGAAGAAGGCCCTGTGTTCTATTCACTATTATGTGTGTGTAGCATGACACATTTTGGTTCTAATAGCACGGCAAACTTTTCGTTTTCAGCGGCTCTGAACTTTAGAGCGTGGGTTTGGCGTCTACGGGAGCCCTTAGATAAGTCCCGACATTGTTTCTACTTTTATCTATCCTATCCGACCTTCCTTGTTCTTCTCCGGCCCCAAAGCTATTAGGTTTCCTAGGGGCTAAAAAGTTTTTCACGCCTTTCGTAGCCCTTGTCTTTCTTTAGCTAATACCTCGCGCGATCACTTAACTCCCCAAGATATAAGGTCGCCTTTTACACTCTCTCTTTAGTACCATGTCAAGTCCTGGGGGTTAATGCGTGGTCAGCGCAACGTTAGGCCTGTGTAGTGAAGTGTAGGTAGGGATTTATTTCTGTATTTGGGAATTCTAATAATAATACGCGAAATCCTACAGAGCAAGTCCTAGGAGGTTAATGCGTGGTCACCGCAACGTTAGGCCTTCAGGGGTATCGAACGTAAAGAGCTAACTTCCGGCACCACATTAGGTATTCAGTATGAAGATAAGAGCCTGTGTGTGTATGCACCCAAGTCGCAAAATTGTACGAACAATGAACTTTGTATTCCTTGCGTCAGCAAATACTTCCAACTGGCCTGTGCAGTCTTAGCATGCTAGGTAAAAAATAAAAAATAAAAATAAAATAAAAGGAACTCGCTATTTCATGTCTCCACACTTTTCCTGTTACAACTTGACTTTAGCACCCGATCTAATCTCTGTGTACGTCCTAAATTTAGTCCCGCAGTGGTTCAGACTCAATCTCCCCGTCTGCTCTCAGCACCAAAATCCCTACATCATTTCTAGTTAGGTTGAGCCTCAAACTTGAACGCTACTTAGAGTGTTAAAAACCGTAGCTTGGTTTAAAAACTAAGAGAGATATCTCTTGCACATGTTCTAAACACCTGTTTTTCGATTCTAGCCTGTTCAAATCTATCTCTCTTGCACATGTTCTAAACTCTTGATGTACTTCGTAAGTATGTCTTAGAGTGTTGAAAACAGCATCTTGGTGAGGACACCTTGCTGGCAGCTTGCTTGCTAGACCCATAGCAGTAAGCCATGTGCATGTAGTTAAAGACGACAGCTGTCAAAAAAGCACGTGGAAATTGCCGCCACAACATTTCAAAGGTAGTAGCTAAAGATAGCAGCACGATGCTCTGTTGATTTAAGATGGCCGCTGTCAAAAGGCACGTGGCTTTAAGAAGCACGTGGAATTTCGAATTGCCCTCCACCGCATACATAAGGATAAGGTTTAGTGCCGTATAGATGGCAGCACGAAGCTCTGTTGTTTAAAGATGGCGGCTGTCAAAAAGCACGTATATATTGCCGCCATCACATTTCAAAGGTAGTGCCGTAAAGATGGCAGCACGATGCTTTGTTGTTTAAAGATGACCGCTGTCAAAAAAAACACCTGAAAATTGCCGCCACCACATTTCAAAGGTAGTACCGTAAACATGGCAGCACGATGGCTCTGTTGATAAAAGATAGCCGCTGTCAAGAAAGCACGTGGAAATTGCCCGCTACCACGTACCTAATGTAGAAGCTAAAGATGGCAGCACGATGCTCTGTTGATTAAAGATGGCTGCTGACAGGTGTCTAAAAGCACGTGGCATTCAAATTACCCGCTACCACGATAAGGTTTAGTGCCGTAAAGAGGGCAGCATTGAAGTTAGCTATGCAAGATGGCGAATGGCAGCTGTCAAAAGGCACGTGGATTTTAAATTACCCGCCACCACGATTGAGGGCAGCACTGAGGTTAGCGATGCAAGATGGCGGATGATAGTAACAAAAAGCACGCGGATTTTAAATTACCCACCACCACGACGAGGTTTAGTGCCGTAAAGAGAACAGCACGATGCTTTGTTGATTATAGATGGCCGCTGTCAAAAATGCACGTGGCCGTCAGCTTGACAGCTGTAAAGAAAGCACGTGGCCGTCAGCTTGACAGCTGTAAAGAAAGCACGTGGCTGTCAGCTTGCTGTTTTTTTGCTATTTGCTTTACGTCGCACAGACACAGATAAGTCTTATGGCGACGAGGGGATATGAAAGGCCTAGGAATTTGAAGGAAGCAGCCATGGCCTTAATATAGGTACAGCCCCGGCATTTTGCTGGTTAGAAAATGGGAAACCACGGAAAACGATGTTCACGGCTGCCGACAGTGGGGCTCGAACCCACTATCTCCCGATTATTGGATACTGGCGGCACTTAAGCGACTGCAGCTATCGAGCTCGGTACTGTCAGCTTGACAGCTGTCAAAAAAGCACGTGACTTTGTTTACAAACATGACCTTGCCAGAGGTCAATGAGGTGGGGGTGGCGCTCGAACTCTCCACTTATACTACTACTACCTTAAGAAAGGAAGATGCAAGTCTGCTATTTTGGAAATTTGTTAGCAACGATTTTGTTAGAATTGTGAATTTTTATTTTACGCTGTCTTAGATTCAAAAGAACAGGTTTCTTTCCGTCCGGATGAAATTAGTAAAATGAAATGGCGTATGACTTTTAGTGCCGGGAGTGTCCGAGGACAAGTTTGGCTCGCCAGATACAGGTCTTTTGATTTGACACCTGTAGGCGACCTGCACGTCGTGATGTGGATGAAATGATGATGAAGACGACACATACACCCAGCCCCCGTGTCAGCGAAATGAACCAATTAAGATTAAAATTCCCGACCCTTCCGGGAATCGAACCCGGGACTAGGCCAGCACGGTAACCATTTAGCCATTGAGCCGGGCATGAAAATAGTTAAATCACTGAACATGCAAACAATACTGTATACTACACTTAAACCTACGAAAATGTAGCTATAATTTGTGTAATTGGGTCTCGTTGAACAGTTCGTATTTTATCATCATCACCATCATCATCTGTTTACCCTCCAGGGTCGGCTTTTCCGTCGGACACAGCGAGGGAGCCCACCTCTACCGCCTCAAGGGCAGTGTCGTGGAGCTTCAGACTCTTGGCCGGGGATACAACTGGGGGAATGACCAGTACCTCGCCCATGCGGCCTCACCTGCTATGCTGAACAGGGGCCTTGTGGTGGGATGGGAAGATTGGAAGGGATAGGCAAGGAAAAGGGAAGGAAGCGGCCGTGGCTTTATGTTAGGTACCATCGCGGCATTCGCCTGGAGGAGAAGTGGGAAAGCACGGAAAACCACTTCCAGGATGGCTGAGGTGGGAATCGAACCCACCTCTACTCAGTTGACTTCCCGAGGCTGAGTGGACCCCGTTCCAGCCCTCATACCACTTTTCAAATTTCGTGGCAGAGCCGGGAATCGAACCCGGGCCTCCGGGGGTGGCAGCTAATCACGCTAACCACTACACCACAGAGGCGGCTCGTATTTTATCAACTCGAGTATTCATACTGCTGAAGCCGTCAGCAGGCCTAATATAAAAGAGATAGGAAATATACAGCGTGAATTTACAGCTGGAACCTTTTCAAAGAATAAGTGTTCGTGAGATATTCTGAAGTATAGTTTCAAATATTCCTTTGGGGGACGCAGTTTGTAAGACGTACGTTATTTTGCTGAACATCGCTCATTGGTGCACGGTCCGTTATTTTAATTTTCGAATGCCAATTGGTACGATTATGTGAGTCATTAGGGCGAAGGCCAGGCATTCAGTGTTTCTTTCCAGCGTTGTTTTGGTTTACCACGGCAATGTCGACTATCGATTTGGAGGTGATGGGCATTGCTAACGACGGTGTTCTGTGAAGCGCGAACCACTCGAGTCTTTTCTCCCGCATCTTCTCTGTAATGGCCCATCACGTGGAGATGTTGCTCGGCGGGTTTGTATAACGCCACTGGGCAAACCGTTGTCCGATAGCAGTTAGACTTCCGTCAAATCAGGGTTTTCTTATCACATAGGGCAGGTGTAGTCAGGTCACGTTAACTCTTGTCAGGTGGGATCCCAGGCGCCGGAAACAAGTGCTCTTCTTCAGGTCAGTGATAGAGCCTGAACTGGAAATGGTTCCATGTTCTCCGTTTTTACGATCTTTAGACGGAGACCAAATCGGTCGAGACGATCACACCAGGCTACAGTTCTTCACTGGTGGTAGCCGCGAGCAAAACGTGGCGCATTTTATTGTAGACCTCGTGTGATACTGAACGAACTTGTTGAACTCCTACCTTCACAGGGATGATTTCTAATGTTTGAACAGGACATCGCACTCTGCTTCTGGTTTTGATGTAGACATCTGAGCCCAGTCTACAAGTAGCTTAGGAATCCAATTGTCGCGCAATTCATACCACATCAGCCCAAGGTGCATCCAGTCAAATGCTTTTTCCGGATAGAGGGAGGCTATGCGCAGTGGCTGTTTCTTTTCACGATGTTCCTCCAAGAGCTGGTTAGCAGTCTTTCAGAAAGCCTCATTGACTGAGTGAAACTGGACTCGTTCGACGATCTTCATTGAATGGGATACGAGTACAAGGCGGCCTTCGTTCTTGAATATAATGTAGGTAGTATTGTGCTCGTAGTAAGCCGGGTTGCACTTCACAATCTCATCGAAATGCTGCCTACTACGTGCGTTCGCTACTCTCCCGTCTAGGTTCGCCCTTCCTTACCGCTAGGGGCGCCACGAGTACCAAACAGCTTCATTTCTAAATGTTTTATAGTAGTATAATAAGCGGGTTCGGCGGCCGCCGCCGCCGCACGCCTCCTCCTCCGCCGCCTCCTCCGCCGCCGCCGCCGCCGCCGCCCGCGGGAAATTTGAATTTTGGCGGGAGATTTGAATTTGTAAACAAAGCCACGTGCTTTTTGACAGCTGTCATCGACAACAACGCAACGCTAACCTCACTGCTGCCATCTTGACGGGCCTAAACCTCACTAGTGCCAACTTAACCTAACTAGCATGAGGTAAACAAAGCCACGTGTTTTTTGACAGCCACGTGCTTTTTGACAGACAACAACGCATCGCTAACCTCAGTACTGCCATCTTGACGGCCCTAAACCTCAGTAGTGCCAACTTAACCTCACTAGCATGAGGTAAACAAAGCCACGTGCTTTTTGACAGCCACGTGCTTTTTGACAGATTTGTAAACAAAGCCACGTGCTTTTTGACAGACAACAACGCATCGCTAACCTCAGTACTGCCATCTTGACGGGTCTAAACCTTAGTGGTACCAACTTAACCTAACTAGCATGAGGTAAACAAAGCCACGTGCTTTTTTGACAGCTGTCATCCGCCATCTTTGAGCACAGTGCTGCCCTCTAAACAAAGCCACGTGCTTTTTGACAGCTGTCATCCGCCATCTTTAATCCAGAGAGAACAGTGCCGCCCTCTATGTGGTGACGGTAAATTCCACGTGCTCTTGTTTTTAAACAAAGCCACGTGCTTTTTCAACTTAACCTAACTAGCGCGAGGTAAACAAAGCCACGTGCTTTTTTTGACAGCTGTCATCCGCCATCTTTAAACTACAAAGCACTGTGCTGCCCTCTATATCGCAGTAGCTGCAAAATTCGTCACCTGTCATCGGCAGTGCTGCCATCTTGACGGGTCTAAACCTTAGTGCTACCACTTAACCTAACTAGCGCGAGGTAAACAAAGCCACGTGCAGCTGTCATCCGCCATCTTTGAGCACAGTGCAGCCCTCTTTAGCTACTTACCTTTGAAATGTGGTGGCGGATAATTTGAAAAATGCTTTTTGACAGCAGCCATCTTGCATCGCAAACCTCAGTGCTGCCCTCTATGTAGACAAATCCACGTGCTTTTTGACAGCTACGTGCAGCTGTCACCCACCATCTTTGAGCATAGTGCTGCCCTCTTTAGCTACTTACCTTTGAAATGTGGTACGTCATCTGCCATCTTGCATCGTGAACCTCAGTGCTGCTATCTTGGCGGGCCTAAACCTCAGTGCTACCAACTTAACCTCACTAGCTCGAGATAAACAAATCCACGTGCTTTTTTGACAGCTGTCATCCGCCATCTTTGAGCATCGTGCTGCCCTCTTTAGCTACTTACCTTTGACAGCTGTCATCCGCCATCTTGCATCGCAAACCTCAGTGCCGCCCTCTATGTAGACAAATCCACGTGCTTTTTGACAGTCACGTGCAGCTGTCATCCGCCATCTTTGAGCATAGTGCTGCCCTCTTTAGCTACTTACCTTTGAAATGTGGTACGTCATCTGCCATCTTGCATCACAAACCTCAGTGCTACACTCTATGTGGCGGCGGCAACTTCTAAATGCTTTACAAACCTATGCGCTTCAGCTATCATCCGTCATCTTTAATCACCGTGCTACCCGGTGGTGGTAAATTCCACGTGCTCTTGTTTGGAAACAAAGCTTTTAATCCAGAGAGAACAGTGCTGCCCTGGTGGCGTTACTCTACCAAGGTACATCTTTACCGAACGCGCATTGCAAAAGCGAGAGTGTGCAGTTCAGACTTAAACACATACTACCGTTTAAAAACACAGCATTGCAAGACTAGAATCAAAAACTGTTTAGAAAAACAAAAATTCTCTCCTCGATATACTTACTGAGCAGCTCATCCTCCTCTTCTGTTAAGGTGCATCTCTATCGAACATAGATTGCGAAAGCAAGAGTGTGCGAGTTTAGACTTGAACATATACTACCGTTCAACAACATCCCACTATCTTCCGATTACTGGATACTGGCCGCACTTAAGCGACTACAGCTATCGAGCTCGGTCCTGAGTCACATTGATACTGTCAAAGCCAAGGATGAGACAGACAAAAAATAGAAATAACAAATTTCAGCTGCTTGGAGGAGGCAGGTGTAAAAAAATACGTAGGCACTCGATTTTCTCCAGTTTTGCCTTCTTTGCAACATGTCTGTAAGAACGAAGGCAAGTGCTGAGAGCATAGACGAATAAAGGGGGATGCGGAGTCTTCTTGCAATTCGCACCGATCTATTTCTGGTTTGCCCTTCCTCCCCTGTCCCTGGTGTAGAATTACCTATTTTATGAACATGGAGGTGTGTTCTCATAAATACCCTTTTCTACTCCCCTTCGTTGTGGCATCAGTCTTCCATTTTATTCACTAGTTGACACTTGTTCAGTATTTGTTGAGGTTTATGGAACTGTGTTTGACATGTCTTAGAGCTGGACGTCATCCGAAAGACATAGTGTGATGTAACAAAATGTGTGCTGTGATGTTACCTAGCAACAGTACCTTGAGAGCTGTACAGCCTGCACGGTTGCTGTGATGTTACCTAGCAACAGTACCTTGAGAGCTGTACAGCCTGCACGGTTGCTGTGATGTTACCTAGCAACAGCACCTTGAGAGCTGTACAGCCTGCACGGTTGCTGTGATGTTACCTGGCAACAGTACCTTGAGAGCTGTACAGCCTGCACGGTTGCTGTGATGTTACCTAGCAACAGTACCTTGAGAGCTGTACAGCCAGCACGGTTGCTGTGATGTTACCTAGCAAGAGTACCTTGAGAGCTGTACAGCCTGCACGGTTGCTGTGATGTTACCTAGCAACAGTACCTTGAGAGCTGTACAGCCTGCACGGTTGCTGTGATGTTACCTAGCAAGAGTACCTTAAGAGCTGTACAGGCCACAGACTGCACGGTTGCTGTGATGTTACCTAGCAACAGTACCTTGAGAGCTGTGCAGCCTGCACGGTTGCTGTGATGTTACCAAGCAAGAGTACCTTGAGAGCAGTACAGGCCACAGACTGCACGGTTGCTGTGATGTTACCTAGCAACAGTACCTTGAGAGCTGTGCAGCCTGCACGGTTGCTGTGATGTTACCTAGCAACAGTACCTTGAGAGCTGTACAGCCTGCACGGTTGCTGTGATGTTACCTAGCAACAGTACCTTGAGAGCTGTACAGCCTGCACGGTTGCTGTGATGTTACCTAGCAACAGTACCTTGAGAGCTGTACAGCCTGCACGGTTGCTGTGATGTTACCTAGCAACAGTACCTTGAGAGCTGTACAGCCTGCACGGTTGCTGTGATGTTACCTAGCAACAGTACCTTGAGAGCTGTACAGTCTGCACGGTTGCTGTGATGTTACCTAGCAACAGTACCTTGAGAGCTGTACAGCCTGCACGGTTGCTGTGATGTTACCTAGCAACAGTACCTTGAGAGCTGTACAGACTGCACGGTTGCTGTGATGTTACCTAGCAACAGTACCTTGAGAGCTGTACAGGCCACAGCCTGCACGGTTGCTGTGATGTTACCTAGCAACAGTACCTTGAGAGCTGTACAGCCTGCACGGTTGCTGTGATGTTACCTAGCAACAGTACCTTGAGAGCTGTACAGCCTACACGGTTGCTGTGATGTTACCTAGCAACAGTACCTTGAGAGCTGTACAGACTGCACGGTTGCTGTGATGTTACCTAGCAACAGTACCTTGAGAGCTGTACAGACTGCACGGTTGCTGTGATGTTACCTAGCAACAGTACCTTGAGAGCTGTACAGGCCACAGCCTGCACGGTTGCTGTGATGTTACCTAGCAACAGTACCTTGAGAGCTGTACAGTCTGCACGGTTGCTGTGATGTTACCTAGCAACAGTACCTTGAGAGCTGTACAGCCTACACGGTTGCTGTGATGTTACCTAGCAACAGTACCTTGAGAGCTGTACAGACTGCACGGTTGCTGTGATGTTACCTAGCAACAGTACCTTGAGAGCTGTACAGCCTGCACGGTTGCTGTGATGTTACCTAGCAACAGTACCTTGAGAGCTGTACAGCCTGCACGGTTGCTGT